>NW_024870882.1:2720000-3920000 GCF_019054845.1 Dipodomys spectabilis | reverse complement strand
TGATTTCTATGTTGCTTTGTATGTCCTTCCCCAATGATATAACTCCTGCTTTCACTGTATTTGATGGTGGTATAATTTGTGGAGGGGAAGGGCAAAAACAAATCATTTAACTAGAGATACAGGCATAAGCATTGCAACAATGAGATGTACAAGTAGTTATGTCGAAAAACAAACATTACAACTTTGGTGGGGGGGGGGGAGTAGTAGCGGGTGGGGGGGAGAATGGGAAGGAATGGGGAAGGGGATACAAAGAACAGGCAACAATGCTTGTTAATAAATGTATTCATTATCTTGTCCATGTAATTGTAACTCCTCTTTACGGTATTTTCACAATAAAAAAAGAAAAATACAAAAAAATAAAAAAGATCCGAAGACCAATGGAAAAGATTATATTAAGTGAAGTAAGTCAGGCCTAAAGAAACATAGGTCTCGGGCTGGGAAGGTGGCTCAGTGGTAGAGTGCTTGCCTTGCATGCTCGAGGCCCTGGGTTCGATTCCTCAGCACCACATAAGCAAAAAGAAAAAAGCCGGAAGTGGCGCTGTGGCTCAAGTGGTAGAGCGCTAGCCTTGAGCTGAAGAGCTGAGGGACAGCGCGCAAGCCCAGGGTTCAGGTCCCACGACCGGACCCAAAAAAAAAAAAAAAAAAAAAGAAACATAGGTCTCATGGTTTCCCTCATTTCTAATAACTAGTATACATCAAGCAGAGATCTGAGGGACAAGCAGAAAAGTTCAAAAGCTATGTACATATGACCCAATAAGATGATGTTAAGAGAAATGAACCTCAAGATAGGGACCGAAGTGTTTTTTTTTTTTTTCTTTCTATTGTTTCTAACGTATTCACAATATACCATGTGATTTTTTTTTGTTACTTTGTATGTTCCTCCCCCCATCGTAAAACCCCTGTTTTCACTCTATTTGATGTTGGTGCCTTGCAACTTTTATATACACTTTTCTAATTTGGGGAGGGGAAGGGAAAAACAAAATGCTTAAATAGAGATATAGGTTGACCCATTGTAATAATGAGATGCACAATACACTATGTGGAAAAATGACCTTTACAATTTAGGCCGGGGGTGGGGTGAGAGTGTAGTTTTGGTGATGGGAGGAAAGGGATGGTAGGGAAAAACAAAGGAGGAAATAACAATGATGATAAGAAATATACTCATTACCTAGCTTATGTAACTGCTGTGATCTGAGGATAATTGTTCAAAGCCAGCAGGGACAGGGAAGTCCATGAGACTCTTATCTCTAATAAACCACAAGAAAATGGAAACCAGAACTGTGGCTCAAGCACTAGCCTTCAGCTGATAGCTGAGGAACAGCGCCGAGACCCAGAGTTCAAGCCTCATGACCGACCACATACACACACACACACACACACACACACACACACACACATACACAAATCACAGCTTCTTCAAATATTCCTGTTGGGGCAACTTGGCAGCCATATGCAGAAAATTAGAAGTGGATCTGTGCTTTCACTAGCATCAACTAAAAATGGATTAACTACCTTAAAATCAGCCAAACTACTGTAAGACATAATAGGGATGATATTAGAACTTATATGTACAGGCAGGAACTTCCTGAATAGAGTTCCTGGGGCACAACAGATAGGAGATAGATCCAACAAATTACTACATTAAAGGAAATTAAAGGGACTACATTAAAGGGACTACATTAAAGGAAAAAAAAATTCTGCACAGGCTAGGACATAGCCACTAAACTAAAAAGACAGCCAAGGAATTGGCAAAAGATATTTACCTGCAACACATCAGACATAGGGCTAATATTCAATGTATAAATGGATCTCTGGAAAGTACTCCTCCAAAACCTCATAAACCAATTACTAAATGGGCAGGGGAGCCAAGAAGAGACTTCTCAGAAGAAAAAGTAAAGAATGGGAAAGAAACATATTAGGAAAGGTTCCTCATCCCTCGCCATAAAGAAAATGTAAATCAAAGCAATCCTGAGATACAATCTTACCCAAATATTCTGAATTCTGACAACAAATGCTGATGGGGAAGTGGAGAAAAGAGGAATCCTACTGCACAGCTGGTGGCAATGTATACTAATACAGCAACTCTGGAAAGCAGTCTGAAAGTTGCTCAAAAATCGCAACACAGACCTTCCCTAATACCCTCCCTACAGCCATACCACTTGTAGGCATCTACCCTGAGCATCATGAACCAGAATATGGCATGGACACTTGCACAACCATGTTCCTTGCTGCTCAATTCACAGTGACAAGATATGTACACACCCAGATGCCCCACAATAAATGAATGTATCCAATAATTATGCTATCTATATACAATGAAATTTTACAGACAGAGACATTAGAAAGAATATAATAATGTCATTTGCAGGGAAATGGAAGGAACTAGAATAAATCATGTTAATAAAGTTAAGCCAAGATCAAAGAGACAAATGGCACATTTTCTTCCTGATTATGTGGAAGTTAGATTTAAAACACAATGGGATATGAAAACTGTACAGGATTCTAGGCATCATGTACAGTTAGTACAGTAGGGGAAAGCCTTTGTAGAAAATCACCAAGTTATAATACACAAGCACCTCTTCTTATGTATATAAAACAATATATATATATATGCATATGCATATATATATATATATATATATACTAAATTGAATTGTAATGATAAAGAAACAAGGAACTTTTCTTAATTTCTCTTTTCATTTTCTGATGACTCTGTATTCTTTACCCAATATACACTATATATGCATGCATATCTGATGGAAGATGGGAGAAGGGCACAGAATCAGTGGAAAGTGGATGAAAAATTGTAGCCGCGGAGCCCACTGGCTCTACTGGACATTGATGAAAGTGAACCAGGCAACTTGCGGATCGACATGGGAGGGAGGGAATGGAACAGAATGGGGGAACAGATTAGACTATGTAAAAGGAAGGAAATATACTAGCTACCTGACATGCAGAAAGATAACCTTGCTGTATATCACCGCTAAAACAACAATATTTTTTCAAAAAGAAGAAAGCTCCCAAATGAGAACATACGAAAAAAGGGAAATAAAGAGCAGATAATCATGTTTTTGTAAGTCCTTGGTACCTGATAGTTTCAATCATTAGCTTTTTTCCTACCAACTGAGTCATACCTCTAAACCCAAAAGTCCTTACAATATTCAATTTTTTCCCTTGATTTCTTCACATTTTCTATTTACTTTTTGTTTTGTGTGTGTGTGTGTGTGTGTGTGTGTGTGTGTGTGTGTGTGTGTGTGTGTGTGCCAGAAATGGAGCTTGAACTCGGGATCTAAGTGCTGTTCCTGAGCTTTATTTTTGCTCGAGTGCACTCTACCACTTGAGCCAAATCTTCACTTCTGGATTTTCTTGTGCAGTTTATTGGAGATAAAAGAATCACAGAGACGTTTTACCATCATTAGATTCAAATCATTATCTTCAGATCTCATCCTCTGGGTTACAGCCATGAGCCAAGGTACCTGGCTTATGAATTGTCGTTCTTTTTTTAACAAGCTGGTGCCAGTGGCTCATGCCTGTAATCTTAGCAACTCAGGTGGCTGAGATCTGATAATCGAGGTTTAAAGACAACCTGTGTAAGAAAGTCTGTGAGACTATGATCTCATTAACTGGTTACCAAAAAACCAGAAGGAGCACTGAGATTCAAACTGGTAGAGTGATAGCCTTGAGCACAAAAGAGCAGGGACTGCAACCAGGCCCTGAGTTCAAGCACCACATAAAAAAAATAAGTAAAAACGAATTTGCAATCACTTGTGATCTCAACATCCTCAATTCGTGGTTTATTTAAAGCCAATTTGCATCTCAGTTTGCACTTATTCGGAGTGTAACTAAACTTGTATAACTGTTAAAAGAAAAAAATGAGCAGCTGTGTGCAGGTGGCTCACGCCTGTAATCCTACCTTCTCAGGAGGCTGAGAAATGAGGATGGTGGTTCAAAGCCAGCCTTTGCAGAAAAGTTCCCATGAGACTCCTATTACCAATTAATCCCTAAAAAACAAGAAATGGCACAGTGTTTTAAACTGGTATGCTATACTCCTAACCTTGAGCAAAGGAGCTCTGGGACAGCACCCATGCCCTGTATTCAAGCCCCATATCTGAAGGAAAAAAAAAAAGAGTTCATTGCTGGGAAGGTGGCTCAGTGGTAGAGTTCTTGACTTGCATGTACGAGCCTCTCGGTTTAATTCCTCAGTACCACATGAGCAGAAAAAGCCAGAAGTGGCACTGTGGCTCAAGTGGTAGAGTGCTAGCCTTGAGCTGAAAAGCTGAAGTGCCCAGGCCATGAGTTTAGGAACCATGACCCACAAAAGACAAACAAACAACAAAAAGAGTTCAAACATTTAAATGATGTGTACAATAGACTATACACTAAAGATGAAAGATTATACGAATGAATTAATAAAATGATCAACATTGTTTTGATTTTATAAGTAGTGGATGTAGCAGAGAAAGTGATAAGAAATAATTATTCATTCTAACCACTCTTGTATTGTTTTAAACTCATTTACTACTTTTAAACTAAAGGAGCACATCTATCGTTTTACAGAAAAACAAAAGTTGTACATGTATTTTAACCTGAATTCAACATTTTAAAATTTGCCTTTTAGTAAACAATCAGTATATTTTTATATAAACTACTTGTAATCCCTTTAATACTTCAGGTCAGTCTAGTATTTGATTATATCATAACTCCTCCCTTCTTTCTTTTCTTCATTCCATTCCTTCTCATCCTTTCCTCCTTTCTATCCTAGCACTTAAACTCAGGGCTTCATGCATTTTAGGTAGGTGCTCTACAAGGTGAACCATACACCTGCGCTTTTTGCTTTAGTTACTTCTGTTTTGTTAGTCATGTGGCTTGAACTCTGGGCCAGGACACTGTACCTGCACTCTTCAGCTAAAGGCAAGTGCACTACTGTTTGAGCCACAATTCCACTTCTGCTTTTCTATTGGTATATTGGAGGCAGGAGTCTCACAAACTTTCCTGCCTAGACTGGCTTTGAGCTGTGATCTTCAGACCTCAGCCTCCTGAGTAAATAAAAGTACAGGCATGAACCACCTGTGGCCAGCTCTGCTTTAGCCATTTTTATGGCAGGGTTTTCTGTTTATGAGCAGGCCAGAATGGATCACAATCCTTCTCTTTACCCTTTCTGAGTAGATGAAATTAAAAGCACAATGATTTTGGTTCAGATATTGATTGAGATCCAATAAAGTGAATGTTTGCCTAGGCTAGCCTCAAATCCTAATAATCCTCTCTGCAGCTAGCAATTCAAGTGTGAGCTACCATGCCTGTCCCAAATTTCTGGTGACTAAAACATATGAACAATGTTTTAATATTTTTAAATGTTGAATTTGGGGACAATGAGTACTTTTACTTGCCTAGTTTCAAATTTCACCAAAAAACCCAAATATTAACTTTTGGTTTCCTACATAACATTAAATAAGCAGATAAACTTTAAAAAGTAATTAACTATTTAATGAAAAAAAGCTAAACAATAATCATCCTTACCACTGTAACTTTGGACTTAACAACTTGTCAAACATTGTTTATATCATAGTTGTTTTTTCTAGGCAGTATTTTCAATAAACGGATCATTCCACCCCCAAGGTGGATGGCCAAACAGACTATATCCACAGGAGTGAAAGCCAGGCCATAAGCCAACACTCTAAAGGAAGACATGGTCCAGAAGTATTGAAGGTGGCAATGTCCCAACATAAGGGACAGCTTAAATAGAGCTTTTTCTTAGGAAAGATACTCTATTAAGCCATACCTCTTCTTCTGGGTTTATCAATGCTTAATTGGAGACAAGTCTCATGGACTTTGTTGCGTGGGCTGTTCTGAAATCATGATCCTCAGATCTCAGGTTCCTAAGCAGCGAGGATAATAGGCATGAGCCACCAATATCTAGATTACTTATTCCTTTAATACAAATAAAATGGCTACAGCATGGTTTAACAGAGAGCTTGAATCCTTTCCTGAGTCTTAGAGATCTTCTGACTAGAAGCAGAACAGCAAACTGACATGTGGGAAACTGTGTCTACCATATGAAACCATTTTCCAAAAGAGTATCTGGCTCATCAGTTTGGCTTCTGGACTCACAAAATTTACATTCAATTCTCCACTGAAGTAGAGGGTATCCATTGCATGCTCTGCAGCATCATAAATCACTTGCTGGTCATTAAAAACCCCTCTTTTCAATAGGAAATACTCAAAAAATTCTGTTCATTGAATAATCATGACAACCTTAGGAGATGGGAAATACCAGTATCCAATTGTATATTGTGGTGCTTGAACTCAGGTCCTGTTCCTGATTCACTTTCTAGAACTCTACTTCTTGAACCACAGCTCCATTTCTGTTTTTGTTTTTGTTTAGTTGATCATGGAGCTTGAACTCAGGGCCTGGGTGCTCTCCCTGATCCACTTTCTAGCACTCCACCACTTGAGCCACAGCTCCATTTCTGTTTTATTTTGTTGTTGTTGTTATTCTTGCTAGTCATGGGGCCTGAACTCTGGGACTGGGTGCTGTGTCTCATCTCTTCAGGTTAAGGCTAGCATTCTACCATTTGAGCCATAGTGTACTTCAGGCTTTTTCTTCTTATGTGATTCTGAGGATTCCAACAGAGGGCCTCATGCATGCAAGGAAAGCACACTTCTACTGAGCCACCTTCTCAGCCCACTTATGGTTTTTGAGGGATTAATTGGAACTAAGACTCTCATATGACCTTTTCTGCCTGGGCTGGCTTTGAAACACAATCCTTCCAACTCAGCCTCCTGAGTAAGAGTGTAGGCATGAGCCACCTGTTCTTGGCTCCATTCACATTTGTATACAAGTGAATAAAGCTCAGTGATATAGTGTCTTCCTCTTTAACCAAAAGCAGGTAAGAAACCAGAATTTTATTTGAAATTCAGTTGAAACTGAGTCTATATTCTTAACAACCAGGCTGTAAGTTATTTGATCTTTGCACAAGAGTGTTAGTAGATATAGAACACATGTCATGATTTTTCTATTTCAAATGGCCCATGACAGATAGTTGGGCATGGTGGTGTAAGCCTGTAATTCCATCACTTGGGAGGCTGAGGCAGAAACACATTAAGTCCAAGGCTGTCTGGGCTATGTAGTGAGATGCCATCTCAGAAGGGCAGAAAGGAAATGGCTCCTGACTATATAAGCCTTAGCAATTACTTTCCCATCTTCTGTGTCAACAAAGAAAAGCCTAAGACTCTCCAAGGCCAAACAGAAAGCATGGCCAAAAAGAATTTCCCAAAATACCTGGATACCAGCTGTGTCGACTCATTCTTGGGCCAATACAGTGTCATCCAAAGGCATTTTTGAACAGTTGGATCTATGACCCCTTCTCCCTCTCTTCAGAAAGCACTTAAGACATTGGCAACTGTAATATTAAGTGACTAGCAAGTGTCACATGGTACCTGAAGACACTAATGGTTCATGGTATACATTCTGTGAATTAGAACTTATTAAGTTTGCTGCCAAAGCTGCAGCAGGTGCAGTACCAGTTGGGAGAGGACAGCAGGCTCCGTAGCTTGAGCCCTATGACCTACTGAGTGCACCATTGAACCCAGCAGCCCTTCACAAAAGGCCAGGAGAGAAGGCTGGATTGACATAGAACCATACCTTCCTTCTCAGGGGGCCACCATGGTTCGTGAGGCTCCTTTGGTGTGGCATGCTACTGTCACCTCACTTCTGCTTCCTGGAAGGATAAGTCTGACCACATGCCTGTGTCACTTCACTCCCACTTCCGGTCTGGTGGGTAAGGCCATTTGACTGCACCACCTCACTCCTGCTTCTAGTCTAGGTGAGTGGGGGTTGTGGGCTTTCACCACAACATTCCTGCTTCTGCTCTGGCTGGGTAGTTGCCATTGTCTGTGTCACCTTACTCCTATGTTCCCTCTGGATGAGAGGGGGCCGCATGCCTGTGTCACCTCACTCCTCCTTCCAGTGTGAGTGAGTTGGGGCCTCATGCTTGTGTTACTTCACTCCTGCTTCTGGTCTGGGTGGGTCCAGATTGGCTCTGAGCTTCTTAATCCCTGTAGATGCTGTTTACCCACATGGATTGCAGCCCAGGCAAAGCATGACATCAAGGGATTAGAATGGCACCTTGTTAGGTTTGAGAACTCTGTTATAAAATTGTGTGTGTGTGTGTGTGTGTGTGTGTGTGTGCGTGTGTATGCACATCATGTGTGTACCCGTGTTCACTGATCTTGGGGTTTGAACTCAGTGACTGAGGTCTATCCCTGAGATATTTGATCAACATAGAGCTCTACTGATTGAGGCACAGCTCAGCATACAGCTTTTTTGTGGTTAATTGAGATGAAAAGTCTACCAGATTTTGCTGTCTGGGCTGGCTTTGAACGACTATCCTCAGATATCAGACTTTTCTGTAGGTATTATGTATAGGTGTGAGCTACTGGAAACTCTCTCTTTACTCAATTGCTATCCAGAGAGAAATGTGCATGGCAAGCATTCCGGAGGAAAAAGAATTGAATTCTTCCAATGGGCAATGGTGAAAATACTCAGGTTCTAGCCCAGTGTTGGTGGATCAAGCATGTAATTCTATCAATTCAGTAAGCTGAAATCTGAGAATTGCCGTTAGAAAGTGTATGGAGGACTGAGTCCTAAAGACTCTTTATCTACAATGAACCATCACAAAACTGGAAGTTGAACTGTAGCTCCAAGTTGTAGAGAGCCAACCTTCAGTGAAAAAGCTCAAGGAAAGCACTCAGGTTGTGAGATCAAGCCCAGTGACTACAAAAAAAAATGAGAAATATACCTGGGTATTCAGTATAAGTTTACCATTTTAAATATCACTTTCTCATTATATTTAGCTCTGTCATAGGTGCATGAATCAAAGTGGAATAAGAAGCTTGGCTAAAAAAATATAGGCAGCATTGTGCGGGGGAGGGGGGCAATGCGTGTGTACATGCACATTTGGCAGTCCTGAGGCTTGACCCTAGGGTCTTCATCTCTTGCTTGGCTTTTTATCCATCAAGGCTGGTATTCTGCCACTTGATCTAAAGCTCTATTCCCAGATTTGTTTTTATTGTTAATTGGAGATAACCGTTGTACATACTTTCCTGCCTGTGGTGGCTTGTTCTAAAACATGACTATTTTGAATCCTGCTATAAAAAATGTGTGTGCACACAGCTCTACTATAACGCTGACTTAAATTTCTTCAGGTGTATATGTAGGATTTCCTGGGTGGAATTTCCACACTGATTTCTGTTGTGGTTACATTGATTCACTAAATTGCCAACACTGTGTAGAGTGTCTTTCCCCACCTCTTTGCCAGTATTTGTGTTTTCTTTGATAATAGGCATTCTCATTAGGCAGAGATGGAACTTCAACATATATTTGATTTGCATTTCCTTGATTGCTAAAGACATTGACTATTTTTCGTGTATTCTGTAGACATCTATATTTAATTTGGGACCTATCTAGTCAATTCACTTACCTATTTATTGATAAGATTATTTGTTCTTTTCCCTTAATGTTCTTTGTGTGTTTCATATTTTGAGTCTATACATTCTAGACGTTAAGATTTCTTCTGTTACTCGAAAGGCAGGAGTTTAGGCTTATTTCACTTATTCTTACCAAAGGACACCTTGTAAGCTTCAAGTTATTTAATCTATGATTGATTTAAAAATGAGCTGACAGAAATTACTCTCAGAGTGACTGCCAACAAGTACAAGTTTTGAACTCAGAATTCAGTGTCTACAAAGAGAGATATATTTTAGTATTTTAAATAAAAAAGAGATTTATATTGTATTTTAAATCAATAAAAGCTAATCAGCTACATTTTCTCAAAATATGTAATTCTAAATATTTCACTACTCTTCAAGGTAAAACTATTGCAAATTTTAGCACAAATTAACAATTTTACGTTCTATTTATTTCCTTGGCAATCATTCAAGCTAGCCAAATTGAAAAAAATACTATTTTGACCAGTTGCTGGTGGCTAACATCTGCAATCCTACTACTGAGGAAGCTGAGATCTGAGGATTTCAGTTCAAAGCCAGTCTGGTCAAGAAACTCTGTGAGACCTACTTCCAAAAAACCACCAGAAAACCAGAAGTGGTGCTGTGGTTCAAGTGGTAGAGCGCTCTCCTTGAGCTGAATAGCTGAGGGACTGCCCCCAGACCAAAAGGTCAAGGCCAACAACCAACCAAAACAAACAAAACAAGAAGAAAAAAAGAAAAAAACCAACTGTATGAAGAGGAAGAATCTCCAAGTTTTTATTCAAATTTTTAATGCTTGTGGCAACTGTTTTCATTTGGTAAAAAGTGGACAGCTTATATATGTCATTGTGATAAATTTGCTACTATGTGGTTGCTTTTCTCCTATTTATAGTTTTATTCATCTAACATTATTGAAGATGAAAAATCCATGAAGGGCAAGACATATTATTTGGCAAAACTGGTCAGTTAAAATGACTAGTACATTCTAGTATTTTGTCAAAGAAGCTGTCATTTTTATTCCCTCCCCAGGATTTGAACAATGAAAAAAAAAATGTCTTGACTTTTCCAAAAAGTGAGTAAGACGGCTCATATTGAAATAATTAGAAGATAGTGAAAAGAAAGTTTAGGGTGCATAATATGTTTAATTTTTAACCTTTCTCACAAAAAACTTCCAAGAAACTTAACACACATTTGTTATAGATATTTATATCAAAGAGCCCACTGCAGGTGCCTGACACCTATAGTGTGCAACTCAGGAGGATGCGATCTGTGATTGAGATTGGAGCCAGCCTGGAAAAGCAATAATTGCATGGATGATGCCTCCTACTATTATATCATGTCTTTTCCTCCAATCCTCAAAGTGAAGCTGTCTCCCCACATGACCATCCTTCTGATTTATTGACATTAACTTTTTGATTTATGGTTTTCTCCAACAGCATGACATGTGCATAAAGGCTTACCATTCACATCTGTATTCACATCTTTCTCTCTAGTTGCCTACAATAGTGCCTGGTCCTCAGTGCTTAGTAGTCTTGTGTGGAGATGAGCCTGTCCTACTCATGAAATCTCAAAGTTCAATCAGGAAAGCTCATTAAGCTGTGGTCTTATGGTAAATCGTCATTTCTTCTAAATATTATGTTTTTCACCTTGTGTATCTAAGTCCACCTAAGGGTGAGATCAATGCCTGACACCTATCGGTTGTGATAGCAAAGGTAGCTATGACATCATAGAAATTTATTTTGAAGCTTCAGGAAGACCTGATAACTGAAGCACCCAAATTGGTAGGTTCCCACATCCTGGAATACATTCCACATATCTGCAATCAAACCATCTTTCATTCTCTGCTGGGCTCAGACTCATCATATGTTTCCCTTCTCTATTTAAAATAACGAAAAATGTGTTTTTGATATGTTATTGAATTATTGAAATGTGCCTCCAACTAAAAAAATAATTCCATTAGTGGAATGTAAATATAAGGCATGGATAAAATCAATCATAAAAACTCCTAGGGAAAAGATCAAAAGTGGCAGCTACTACAAAAGTTGTTTCTTAATCTCAGTACTGGTGTCTCACACCATAATCCTAGTATAATGTAAACTAATGAAACTTTTCTTTTTGTACCAGTCCAGGGGCTTGAACTCGTGGCCTGGGCTCTGAGATCATTTGATGAAGCCTAGCACTTTACTACTTGAGTCATAGCCACACTTCTAGTATATTTGATAGTGTAGTGGAGATAAGAATTTCACAGACTTTTCTACCTATGTTGGCTTCAAACTGTGATCCTCGATGTCAGCCTCTTGAGTAGGATTACAGGCATGAGCCACCAGTCCCCAGCTAAAAGTTATTTTTGTAAGATATAAAAGTTTACTTATACAGGGGAAGAAAGGGGGAGGGCGACAGCGGTAGGGGAGGGCGAGGGCGAGGGCAGAGCCTGAGTGTTCCACACACCCCGCACCAGCGCCTCATGGCACGCCCCACTCTCCTCCCATGGCTGGGACGGCTGCAGTCCTCTTGGTCCTCGTGGTCCTCAGGGGCCTGTGCAGGAGCAGCGGCAGCAGGCAGCCAAAGCGGCCCACCTACCCTGCAACCCAGGCCTGGACGGCGCGACAGCAGGTGATGGAGTAGCTGGCCGCCAGTGTAGTAGAGAAGCACTGAATGAGCCAACCCTGCCGTCCCAGAGGAGCGCACTCCCGTGCCGCATCCATCAGGCCCGCCGGCTCAATGAGTGAACAGAGTATCTGTCAGGGAAGAGCTGCTGCATTGGTTTGTGATGATGCCAATAAAAGTGGGTGCCAGCTGTGGTTCAACTGGGTTCAGCAGAGTTCATATCTATCACCATACAGGCAACAACACATTCAGAGTGCTGGGCAGGAAGATCCAGGATCATCAGTTGGTGATCAGCTGTGCCATCCCCAAAGGATTAAAGTATAATCAAGCAACACAGACTTTCCACCAGTGGTGAGATGCCAGGCAGGTGTACAGTCTTAACTATGGCAGCAAAGAGGATGCTAATGTCTTCGCAAGTGCATGATGCCTGCCTTGGAAGTGCTGAATTCACAGGAGGCAGGACCAAAATTGCCTAGATAAAATTCACAACTGCCTGATCAAGTTCAAAATGGCCCATCCCAAGAAGAGTTGGACATCCAAAGAAGACAACTGCAAGAACAGAAACGTCAGAAGGAGCTAGAGAGGGACAGGCTGGAGACAGAAAGAATGGAGAGGGAAAGACCAGAGAAAGGTAGAGAGAGAGAGAGGCTGGAGAGAGGTTGGAAAGAGAGAGGTGGAGCAGCTGGAGCGGGAGCAGATGGAGCAGCTGGAGCAAGTGTAATGGGATCAAGAGAGCAGAGTGCCGAGTAATGCCACCTCTGCCTTTGTGGAGACCCCTGTAAACTCTGAGCTGGGAGACCCCTCTGCTTCTGAGCCAGGCTTTCAGGAAGCCTCTCAGCTGTCGGAGGCTCCAGCCCAGCAGGGTGTTATCTTGGGACCACCTGCACCTCCATCTCCTCCAACACTCCCACCAGGTCCAGCCCAGGCCTCTGTATTCTCTCCTCCCCCAGAACCTCCTCCTTCACCCCCACTGCTATCCTCTGGCCCTCCTCCCCCACACCCTCTTCCTAATCAAGCCCCTCTCCTGTACCACCTCCTGCCCCTCCCTTCCTGCATCCGGATTTTTTTTTAAGGATCCTTTTCAGAAGACAATCTTCCTTTAACTGGACTTGCAGCTGCGATTGCTGGAGCCAAGCTTAGGAAATTGTCACGGGTGGAAGATGCCTCTTTGCACGGTGTTCACAGATGTGAACTCCGTGTCAGCTAAAAGAGACAAGGGTGGTGGAAATGGACCCGTTCCCTTAGCAAGTAGCAGCTTAATGGAGGAAATGAGTCTCCTGATGGCCAGAAGGAGGAGAATGGCCGAAAAGGGATCAACAATAGAAGCAAAAAATGAAGAATCAGAACCTGTAACTTCTAAGGTTTCATCAACAAGTACACCTGAACCAACCAGGAAACCTTGGGAAAGAACAAATACAATGAATGGCAGCAAGTCACCCGTCATCTCCAGATGAGATTCTCCAAGGAAAAATATGATTGTTTTTGACAACAGGTCCTATGAGCCATTATAAGTCCACACCCTTGTCCCAGCCCAGTGCCGACCGGGTCCAGAGAGAAAGCCTTGACCGTGACAGACTGAAGCAGGATATTTTAGATGAGATGAGAAAAGAACTAACCAAGCTGAAAGAGGAGTTCGTTGATGCAATCAGGCAGGAGCTGAGCAAGTCAAATACTGCATAGAGAAGCAAACTAAGCAGAGATAAGACTTGAATCTGGAGAAAAACAAACATTCCTACAAACAATTGTCAACATCACCCCTACAGTTACGAGCTATCAGAAGAAAGTGGAAAAGGAGTCAAGGGGAAATCCCCATCCTCTGAAACCTTCTTAAGTTGTGACTCTGGCGATCATCTGTTTTTATCTCCGTTTGCTGCTGCTTTGACCTTTACTGCAGGATGAAAAGAGAGTTATGTATGAGTTTCCATAACATTTATGCAGAAAATATAAACCCATCAGGCAAGATCGCCATGCATTGAGATATTTTCATGTTGAAATAAAACCACACATTTCCCACAACCCACTGCTAAAATAAAGAGTAGAAAGGCTCATGAAGTTCTCCCCCCCTTCCACATCCTCCCCTCTTTGAGTGCTGAGGAACTGAGCAAGCTCTGCTTTTGTATTGCATGTCTCTCTCTCAGGTTTGTCTTCCTATCGTATTTGGTATTCCATGACTAATTGAGATCAGCACTATGTAGGTTTAGATCTTAAGATGAGGAACAAATAGAATTGTACATGTTTTCAAAGGATGCCATTTACAAGAAAGTGTCTGTAGATGACCAGGTCCGTCGTGAGTGATTGTACAGTGATAGGAAGTCCAAGTTAGCCTTTAGTGGTTAATTAGAGAAGAGAACATTAAGGACTTTCTTCAATTTTCAGCCTCCTGAATCTGGCGTAGCTCTTCTCTCCAATTAACTTTCCCACAAAAGCCAAACGTTATGGTTAGTCCCATGTATGCACTGAGAGAGCATCTGAAATTCAATTTCTACTCCCAGGCCAAGCAAAAATGAAAAAAATAATAAAAATAAAAGGAGGTGGAAGCAAGCACATATTAAAGTTGTGAAATGACCCAAATGTTGCTGGTCATGTGTGTAATCCTTACTACACAAGAGGCTGACATCTGAGGATTGCAGTGTCAAGTCAGCCAGGGGAGGAACCTGCTTGAGACTCTTATCTCCAGTTACACAGCACAAAACCTTGAGCTGTGGCAGAGGTGTTAAAAACACCAGCATTGATTGTGAAAGCTAAGATATAGGTCCCAGAGTCAGAGGTGAAGCCGCAGGACCAATAAAAATTTAAACGGAGAGAGGATGAATAGAGGATGAAATCTGAGGAGCATGCGTCAAAGTTAGCCCATACAAGAAAGTCCATAAGGCTTTCTCTCTGTGTACATCTGTGTGCTATCCTATGGCTTGAGAATGTTTTGTTCAAAGATAGAGCTCCACCACTCCCAACTTTTCATTGATTAATTGGAGCTAAAAGTCTCATGGACTTTCCTGCCCTGGGTGGCTTTGAACCATGATCCTCAGATTTCAGGCAACTCATTCATTCGGGGCTTTGCATAAGGCTCATCTCCTATTAACTACCAAGAATTTAAAAAAAATGGAGTTGAGCTGTGACTTAAATGGCAAACTGGGTAATCACTTTTTAGGACAGCACCTAGGGCCTTAGTTCAAGCAGCAAGACAAAACAAGTATATCTACAAGCTTTCCTTTGGCTCATTTGGTAAGCCACTAGTCTTGAAGGTAAAGCTCTGGCATTGTATCCAATCTCTGATTTGTAGCCCCATGACTAGCACATATACAATAAAAAATTTTTAAAAAATGCAAAAAAAATTTTAAGTGGAAAAAAGAACATATTAACATTTTAAAATGAGCAATGGTTTTGTGGTTCATGTGTATAATTGGAGTACCTCAGGAATCTGAAATCTGAGGATCAGTTTGTAGCCAGACTACACAGAAATGTACATTAGAATCTTAAGTCCATAATCCAGAAAAAAAGCTAAAAGCTGAGCTGTGGAAGTTGTAAAACATCATCCTTGAGCCAAAACGCTAAGAAACACAAGGACACTTGTGGTTCTGTCTTGTAATCCTAGCTACTCAGGAGGCTGAGGTATGAAGATCACGGTTCAAAGCCTTCCTGGGAAGGAAAGTTCATGAGACTCTTATGTCCAATTAACCACCAGAAAACCTTAAGTGACACTGTAGGTGAAGAACTCGAGTATTCATCTTAAGCTGAAGAGCTCAAAGACAGCACTCAGGCCAAGAGTTCAAACCCTACCCTCCGTAAAAATAGGTAAGAAACAGCAATGAGGCCCAGAGTTTAGGTCTACTGACCGCAATAAAAAAGCATTGAGGTTGAAGGGAAGAGCTGGTTAAAAATATTAAAATAAGACAGAGGCTCGTTGCTTATGCCTGTAAATCCTAGCTACCCAGGAGGCTGAAATCTAAGGGCTGCAGTTCAAAGCCAGACCTACCAAATGTCCATGAGACTTGTGCATGTAATTACCAGTACGAGGAATTGAACTTGCCCTGTTTTACTCAAGGCTAGAGTCCTACCACTCCAGCTTTTTGGTGATTTATTGGAGATAAGAATCTCAGACTCCGGCTGGGAAGTTGGCTCAGTGGTTTAGTGCTTGCCTTGCATGCATGAGACCCTGGATTTGTTTCCTCAGAACCACATATACAAAAAAAGCCGGAAATGGTGTTGCAGCTCAATTGATAGAGCACTAACCTTAAGCTGGAATGCTGAGGGACAACGCCTAGGCCTAGAGTTCAGACCCCACAACCAATGGAAAATAAAAGAACCTCAGACTTTGCTGCTCAGACTGGCTTCAAACCAAGAGCATCAGATTTCAACTTCCTTAGTTGTGCTGGGCTTTGCCTGAGACTTTTCAAAAAGAAAGAAGCTGGAAGTTGCGCTGTGACTCAGTTGGCAGAACTGAGCAAAATCTCTGAGGCAGTGGCCAGTCTCTAGATTGAGAAAAAAAAAGACCATAAAAACTTTCAAAAATAAATAACACAATGTAATACAAAAAATGTTAATATGATGCAAAGGAAAACTATGTTTCTTTTAAATGCAGCAAACAAGAACACACTACAAAATTTCAAAATAATATACTGAAAGTAAGGGGAAAGGAAAATTTTTAAAATTCATGCAAATATTAAATCTAAACTGACATGACCAAAATCTAATGTTATCAGAAACTTATCTCTTACTTTTCTCTCACTTGTAAATGCTTACAAGCAATTGTCCCTCCAGTTTCAGCACTAGTATGGTGATTTGGAAATGACCTTTCTATGCAGCCTTGTCTGAATAGGGATCTTCCTTCTTTAGCCTCGAGTTAAACTACAGCCACTGCCCTCATTTTAATTCACAAATCCTTTAAAACTCAACCTCAATATTCAAATGATGGGTCATATGTAAAAGAATGAATAAACATCAGAGATCCACCAGAGATCCTCTGAGGAATACAATCATAACAGTAGAAGAGCACCGACCACTCAAGGCAGGTAACAGAAGGAAGATTTAGCATTTCTTTTTTTGGATGTGCAGGGGGTTAAAAACAGGGCCTTATGATTGCTAGGAAGGAATACAATTCAGTGATATTAATTATATCCACACTACTTTGTAACCATTACCTCTGTTCGTGAACTTTCTTTTCAATACTGATGGAATCCACACAATCATTGAGTATTAATCACCCACAATGACCTGCCCCAGAAACTTTTAATCTTCCATTTTTCTCTTATGAAATGGTTTAGTCAATATATTTCACATAATAGATTATTTTTGTGTCCATCGATGACAGATATATATTAATTGCAGCCTTTTGTGGATGAGTCATCATTTATGCATACCTCACGTTTTATAAACCTATTCATCTGATAGACACTCCAGGTGTTTACAACTCCTGACTATTGTAAACATTGCTGATGTTATCGTTGGCATGTGAGCTATTGGTTTTTGTTTTCAGTTCTTTTGGGTATACAATGAGCAACGGAATTGCTGGGTCATGTGGTAATGCTATGCTATGTTAGAAGAATGTGTCAAATTCTAACATAATTGCTATATCACTTTCATCACCACAGAAATGTACAAATGGTCAGTAAAATATACAAAAGTATTTCAAATCTTCCACAGCTGTGCCCTTAAGGATCATTTTTTTTTTTTTTTTTACTTTTTACTTGGTTTTATTTAGGCCATGCAGGTCTTGAACTATGTAGCATTGTCTAGAGCTGAAGTGAGAACAATACCAAATGCCACTGACCCAGCCTCCAAAAACATTTATTCTGGTAGTCATTTTTTCTAGAGATAAATTTTAGTGATTATATGCATGTTAACTCTTTTAAAATAAGGTTTTGAATTTTAAAATGACATATAATTGTAATGACTCTGTGTACCATCTTTATTATAAGAAAAAATATATTTACTAAAACTATAAAAAGACAAAAAGGTTTTGAACTATCTGAGTTAGATGGCAGCTTCTCAGCAGAAAAATACATTACAATCACAGTCTGATAAAGACCCAAGCGAAATAACACAATAAGAGCTCATCTAAAGTAAAATGAAGAGCAAGGAATGGGGCCGGAGTAGAGCACTTGCTTACCAAGCAGCCTCTGAATCAAAACCCCAGTACTGCCAAGGGATAAATAAAATATTAACACTTAAGAAAAGGTGCATATTATAGTATGATGGATGACATGGAGGTACACACCTGTACCTACGCAGTAGAATTATGAAGTTAAGAACAGTCTTGGCTACATAATGAGACTCATCTTGAATAACATAGAATAAAATAAATCAAACTACATTTTTAAAGACTAAGGTGTAGTTTAAATATAATTCAAATCATTTTGCATGTGCAAGGAACTGATATAATGCACAAAAATTATATGCTTTAATAACTACAATGTCAGTTTATCAGTGCAGTACAAGGGGCCCCTTGTCTGGAATCCATCCTAAGACAGTTGGTCCACCTGTCTTCTGGGATAGACTGAGGGCGTTGCTGGGCAAACTATATTTTGATCTCCATTCTTGGGTCCCACTTACAAATCTTTTTTTAGTAGACCCCCTACAAATCTCTCCCATCCCAATAACAGCCTCCTGGCTTTCAAGTGAGGTTATCTTTGATATCTCTTAGCGCTCTCCACTCTTGGCTGGAACTGCTCTGTTCCTAGGCCCAAATTCAGCAGCTTGTTCTGAGAAGAGTGGTAGCTATTTTGCTAGCCAACTCTGTCCTCTGCCATCTCCTCCTCAAATTAGTCTTTGGTATCAGTATGAATCTGCTCAGATGGTAGAGCCAACCTGGGCTGGCTTTGAACCCTGATCCTCAGATCTCAGTCTCCCTTGCACCTGGCATCATTTCTTCCTTCGAGGAATATTTCAGGGGGATAGAATAGCACAGCACCACATACATTTGTTAGGAATTGCCCCGGGGTGAGCCAGATGCTCAGACTCAAACCACTGACCTTGATATTGCCTTTGGTGTCCAAAAGGATGTTGTTGGATTTAAGGTCGCATGTGATTCTGTTTTGGTATAGGTGTTGAACAACACTTACAATTTGTATGATGAGCCTCCTGGTTTAATCCTCGTATTGATGGCAGGATTTTCAGATCCACCCCGATAGGTATCCCCTAATGGCCAATTCCATGATGAGACATACATACTCTTCCTTCTCCATCACTTAATACAACCTAATGATGTGTTTGTGCCATACCGTCTTAAAAATGTTCACCTCATTCTTTATCCAATGATGAGGACTCTCACTTCTAGAGTATTTTAAATGCCACATCCTTGTCTGTGAGTTGGGGATGTGCCAGCTTCACTTGTCCATAGGTACCTTTGTGGATGAGCTCTTTCATCTGGTATTGTTCGGTGATCTCTTCCTTCAAGGAGCTTGAGCTTGATTCCTTGTGTTCTTCCATCCTTCTGGTATTATGGCAGGTAGCAACTCTACCTAAAATAAACTAAATAAAATATTGGAAAACCCAGAAAAAGTAAAAAGAAATACCAAAATCCAAACAACAACCAGTCCCCACAAGCAAAACAATCAGCTTTGAGTCAGTCCAGCGTGTCCTCAAGCAAGATCTCCCAGATCTGTTAACTGACATAGGTTGGAACATGGTGGCTTCCTATATATCCTGCATGGCCTCACACCTTGGAGCAATCACAACCAGGCATAGTGATATCATGGAAGAAATGGACCAATCAGAGTCTGGGCCAGTGAGGTCCCAGAAATAGTGGACCAATCACAGCCTGCCAAAATTGACACTCTACCTCTTAGGCCTCAAAGACTGTTACTAAGGACTCCAGGTGGGTTGAAGTTGCTCTGGTCTTTATCATGGCATTTCTGAAACCACTAGGACAGTGGTCAAAATCCTCTGATTTTCTAGAGGACTACTGCATATTATAAATTGCTTCAGTGGAGACACTAGCTAATAGCCTCCATTCTTGATGGCCACCTTATCCTATGTCTTGTTCCAGCAATGGCCCTGCACAAGTCCTCCCTCCTTCTCAAGGACACCTGTGTCCTACAACTTCCTCCTGAGAGACAAGTTCCAGGCTGGATTTGAGCCACAATCCTCACAATTCACCTTCCTGAGTAGTTAGGATTATAGGCTTTAGCCATCGGTAGGTACTTAGCTCATCTCTTACATTTGGAAGAAGTATATTTGTTAGAAAGGTGGGTTTTCGATATGTGCTTTTAGCACTTTAAATTTGTTGCCCTTGCTGTCCAATAGTTAACCTATTTTCTCATGAGAAATTTTTCATAATAACATTGAAGATCACTTGGGTGTGATGAGTTGTCTCTGTGCTTTGGGAAGTTTTCTATCTTTATTTAATTAAAATGTGTCTTAGTGTGGACCTGGGTAATTATGTTAATTGACTTTTTGAGCTGCTAGATTCCTGCATAGAAGGGTTCATGCGTTCAATCAAAATTGGGAAGGTATTGGTTATTATTCCTTCAAATACTATGTATTACCTTTTTCCCTCTGTACTTTAAACATATATACATTATACATATATATTCAAATTATATATTTGAATATACATATACATACCTACATATTTATATTACATATACATTTATATACATACATTTATTATCACACAGCTTCCACTTTTGTGATTGTTTATGGTAGGAAGTTTAATTGATCTATATTAGAGTTCAAAGTTTTCCTCTTTATTTCTAGATAAAAATATGTTTTTCTTGGCAAGGATATTGAAACAGCATCAAAGCACAGCTAGACTCTCTCTCTCTCTCTCTCTCTCTCTCTCTCTCTCTCTCTGATTTCCCGCCTCTGTCAGGATTTTGAGCACAGGGTCATTGCTTATTGGGTTCTTCTAGTGTGTGCTGTGATCTTTTGCAATGTCATGATCTGATTCAAAGGCCACGAGGTCTGCACCTGGAAGAGGAGCTGCTCCAAAGTCAACCTGCATGGATGTTGCCTGCCTCTGTCTTGATGTCAGAGCCCCTGTATCCACTTGGGAGGCCTTAGCAGATGCCCCTTTGACAGGACTGTTGGCTAGTGACTGTGGACAGCACAAGGACAGCCTCTTGTTTTACCTATCAGAAGTCTGAAGTGGAGCCTGGGGGTGTTCTTCTGTTGGAGGATATGCTTGGAGCAAGGCAGGGGTTGAATAAGCCTCACTGTGGCCTGACTTCTGGGGCACAAAAAAGGCCAAGTATTTCTCTGGGCTCTTTTCAGAATATATGGGCAGGTTAGGGAGCAGAACCTGAGCTCAGGGGGCCCCTAAACACAGGGTGGGCAATGAAGCTGGGAGGGGCAGGGCTGTCCAGGTTGGCATGGGGCAGATGATGAGCCTGTATTAGTAGTCTGCTGGCTTACAAATGAAAAGTGATGCGTGCTTGCTACCCAGGCATATCCCACTAAGACTGGTTGCACCAGAGAGTCCCATGCTAGTGGGGAGAAACTGCTAAAGACAGCAGTAGATGGACCAGGAGCAGTTGGTGCTCTTTGTGGGCAATTCAATGCTGGCTCTGGCAGGGGGAATCTGAAGGTTCCCTAACTCTGCAGATCTATGGATACATGAGCCCAAGCAGACACCAGGCTTGGCCAGCTGCACACTGCGCAGGCTGGTAGGTGAAACCTTGCTGGTTGGCTTTGCAGAGTCCTCAACCTGGCACACCTGGCAGCACAAAAAACTGCCCAGCATCTCCTGAATCATAGAACTTGGAGACAGCACCTCTCCTAACTTGGACATGCAGTGTCCAGCTGTCTAGAAGCTGCTGTGGTCAGTGCAGGTCTGGGAGGAATGGCAGGCCTGCTGCTGGAGGGAGCAGATGCCCCTTCCAAGGCATCTAGGGGGAAGGGGAGCCCCTGGAAATAGGCTGGTCTTTCCTGCCCAAAGAGAACACCTCCAGTTTGTTTGACTGTTTGGTTGGATGGAGGGTCTCCCCTTGGGGACAGTGGTATTAGGAGACTGTGTTGTTGAGATTATCCCAAAATTAAACCAGTCGCTGAGGGAGCAAAAGAGTAAAGCTTGCTGAACTGCACATGGCAGGTGGAGTTAAGGTCATCTCTCTTGAAAGATCCCGAGGCTTTGTCACCAGAAGACAAGTAACATCATGCTGGCATGGAGTCTAATGGTTTTAGGAAATTTATCAGAGAGCCTTACTTGGCTTGTATGTCACTCAATTGGGCTCACACTGGGTGGGGAGTTTGGGCTTTAGAGCTGGGCATGACAGCTTGATCTTTTTGATCCAACACCTTCTGGAAGGTGTTGGAATTTTAGGAGGTCTGAGTACATTATGAGATTATGTGTGTTCCTCTGAGCTTCATCCTTGGTTTGTGACAGGGATGAGCCCTCCCTTCCTGCTGTCATGGTGCCCTCAGGGTGTGGGTTGATTTCTGGAAGGTAGAAAGGATTAATGTGCCTTCTAATCCCTGAGGCTCACTAGGAAGGGCTGTTGTTTGCAGGGAGGATTGGGTCATTGGGAGGTCTTTATGTTCTTTGAGTAAGGGAATCTACATACTTCAGAGCACATCTTGGCTTTCTCTCTAAATGTTTAATTTCTGTGGAAGACTGGTATCTAAAGGCCTAAAAGTTTAAGGCTCCAGAGGCTTTCTAGGTTTTCAGACATATCCAGGGATCCAGGGCTTGTTCTTTTTCATCTTACAAAGACAGCTCTAACATCCTCCCTTAGTCATGGTATACTGGACCCTTTGGCTCTGGCATAAATGAGGAAAGACAGGCAGGGCTGTTGCTAAGGAAAGCAGACAGGGCTGCATTGTTGCTGAGAAAAGGCAGGCAGGCCCTCTCTTGTTACATAGTTTCATTTTATTTCCCATTGTTGGTAAATAAAGCCTCCTGATTGGACTTCAGGAGCTGTCCACAATCATTTCTCCATTACTTTTCCCTGCTCTTACCATACTGCCTTTCCATTTAAATTCACTTTTACTTTTAATTTTTGTCAGAAGCAAAGAGGCAATTAAAAAATCTATATGTAATGTTAATTTTTATTCTTTTTTTGGAGGGGGAAGTCGTGGGCTTGAACTCTGGGCCTGGACGATGTCCCTCAGCTCTTCACCTCAAGGCTAGAGCTCTACCACTTGAGCCACAGAGCCACTTTCGGGCACTTTTCTGCTTATATGGTGCTGAGGAATGGAACCCACGGCCTCATGCATGCAAGGCAAGCACTCTACCACTGAGCCACCTTCCCAACCCATAGTTTTTATTCTTGAATTACTAAAATTCATGCAGAACATGTCAATTCAAGCAGCATAAAATGGCAGACGGCATGAGTTTGATCTCTGTCCCTCTCCTGTGGCTCTCTTGCTCTACCCTAGGGTGACCACTCCTACTAGTTAGTTATGTATCTCTGCATTTAAACCAAATGTGCACAAAGGAGAAGCTATTAAAAATAGACTAGCCCACAGTTACCCAAGGTCCTCCAAACCTATCTTACTAAGAGGCCAAATTTCCAATTCACACTATGGAGAGTCAAACTTCTACACTCAGGTTCAAAGACCTGAACCAAGTCTGTGCTGGAACCACATCACTGAAGTTGGTAGCTCATTGTTCACTATGGAAGAAGTCTGCAATAGCTGGAAATCTGCTCTCTGCCTTTCCCACTAAGTCACAGTGTCAGGTATGAGTGCTTGCCTTGCATGCATGAGGCCCTGGGTTCCATTCCTCAGCACCATATAAGCAGAAAAGTGCCCGAAAGTGGCTCTGTGGCTCAAGTGGTAGAGCTCTAGCCTTGAGGTGAAGAGCTGAGGGACATCGTCCAGGCCCGGAGTTCAAGCCCACGACGTCCCCCTCCAAAAAAAGAATAAAAATTAACATTACATATAGATTTTTTAATTACACAGGCCATTTAGAGGTTACTAGACTTTGGGTTTTAACTTTTGTAATTCCAAGTTTCACTTCAGATCAAATATTGGGCCTGCACAACAGCAGCCCAAGAGAAAATGATGTCCAGAACTTTTGTAAGTGTCTCAGAATATTTGAATTTGCTTTTATTGATTTATCTTTTTTCCTACAATGCACACCTGTGGTCAAATGGGGGCTTTCTTACGGCTTAAGGAATTTTTTATGACATCACAATGAAATTGAAATACACAGCTATAACTCTTTCTCTAAAGGAATACTGATGGATTTGGCCGTAGGAGAGTTCAAGCTGATGAACTCCAATATTCTAGGCAGGGGTTCTATTACATAAGTCCCCTACTCCAACCTGTGTTCTTCACTTTGAGCATATCAGCACACTGCCTTATGGATTTCAAGAATGCAGATGTAAACTATCTGTTAAGAAACTGTCTTTGGAAAGGATGATGCTCTCTTTTCTCTCACTCTTATAGATGTTAATAACCCGTTTCATGGAGCTGTATGGCATAAGACATTTTGCTACAGTATCAGATGATTCTGAAGTGATACCACTATTCTTTGAACATCAATCATTCTAGATTTAAAGAAAAAGACCTTGAATATCTTGAGTAAATTGATGAGGTCTTTAAAATCCAAAAGTTAGAGCAGCTGTTCAGATTTTGGATTCCATGAAGTATCCTACTGGATTTAATTTTTAAGTGAGAAAACAGCTGCTTTCATGACCCACCTAACTATAAAACTTTCTTGGTCTTAGTTACATTGCATTTTAAGGTAAATGACAAAAGTGCCAACTTATTAACTTTATAAGGGACTCAGGATTACATAATTAAATAGTTGTCAAATTTTACTGAGTTGAATAGAGAACGTGCTTAATTTATATTAAAGTAGTAATGTATTGCCATTAATACAAGGATGGATTTTATTAGTAAATATTGAAAAGGAAAAAAAGTATTTCTATAGGGGATTCATCCTGGCAATAGTCACTTTGCTGTAGGCTGATCCTTTCTGCCTTCTTTCAAACGCATGTTATTGTTATATGTTATTATTCAAATGTGTGTTATTGTTTTAGTTCCTCTCAAGAGCTATAGGGCTAATCTTGGATTCCATTAAGAAAACACCAAAATGCGTACTGATATTATAACTTTGTATTTATTTATTTTTTTGTTGGTCATGGGGCTTGAACTCTGGGCTTAGGAGCTATCCTTCAGCTCTTCAGCTCAAGGCAAACACTCTACCACTTGATCCACAGTGCCACTTCCGGTTTTTTGGTGGGTTATTGGAGAAAAGAGTCTCACGGACTTTCCTGCATGTTCTGGCTTTGAACCGTGATCTTCAGGTATCAGCCTCCTGAGTAGCTAGGATTGCAGACGTGAGCCACCAGTGCCCGGCTCTGATATTACGATTTTTAAAGACCAAAAATGATCTATTGTATGTTTCCAACAATACATAAAGTCCATAACAAATAAAGACTTTAATGTTATTTTAAGCAGTTGTGTAAGGGGGTTATAATTCAACAAATACGGACACCTCATATGCCTTAACTAATTCTTTGAATTTTCTCCTTATTGTCAAGTTAAAAAAAAATCTGGATCCACTTTAGTGAAAATTTCCAATTGGACCCTTTGTCATGTACCCTCTGCACCTAAAAATACATAAGAATTCACTTTGTTTTTAAATTGTTAGAGCAAGTTCCAAGACCTGCACATATGTTGAATGGAAGCCACTGATGTATGTTTGGCTCCTGCACATGGCCAGCGTTCTAACAGGATCACACATGAGGACATGGATAGTACTGAAGGACAAAATTTTGGGATCAAACACTAGGACCTGGCAGCCACTAAGGACAGAAGGCATTGGCTGATGCCCTTGTAATTCCTGCAACACTGCCATCCCTGTAGCAATGGCATCATTCTGTGCACCTCGCATACCTGTAGAAACCTTGGCAACAGTCCTACAGGCTCAAGACTAAAAGAGCCAGTGGGTTCATGCCAACCTGTGATTGGTCCATTGCAGCCATTGTAGGTGGTCTCTGCAGTCCATTAAAGTGCTGGGATTTCCTGGTGACCTGCTGGACTCAGTTCTACATTGAGTGTGTGGTATTTTTTTTTTATTTGGAGGGGGGCTATGTTTTGTTTGGGTTTGAGTAATTCCTTTTGGTTATTGCTCTGGGGTTGTTATCTGCTTAGCTAAATTTAGGTAGATTTACTACTTGCCATCCTAGCAAAAGATGGGGGAACACAGTGAATTATCCTCAAGCTCTTAGGAAAAGGAGATTTTCACTGAACAAGACAGTATGAAGGAGATTATTGGCTACGGCAGGAGATTTTCCCTGAACAATACAGTTTGAAGGAGGAGATCATTGACTATGGTAGTTATGGATATGTAAAGTTGTCCTAGCACCACCTCATAGACACTAAGGTGGTAATGAAAATAATCCTAAAAGGAGAGTTCAACAATTGTCAGATCAAATATGAGATGGACAGGCCGGGATTGTGGATCAGTGGTAGATGTTTGCCTCGCATCCACAAGAACAGAAAAAGCTGGAAGTGGTGCTGTCGCTCAAGTGGTAGAACACTAGACTTAAGCTGAGGAGATCAGCCACAGTGCCTAGGCCCAGACTTCAAGCCCTAGGACCCACAAAAAAATAAAAAAATTTAGATGGATATTATTACGTTTTTCCATCACTCACATATGATTAGGTCATACCAGGTGAGGGAAAAGGATGAGCATCAATACCTGGCAGTGGAACTGGCAATCTAGAGACCTCCTGACATATATGTGAAAATCATAACTCCTATTCAAGAATGAAGTCACGAGATTGTTCAGATTGTGAGTACTGTGCATTACTTTAATGAATATATAAATGAACATTGAGACATTAAACCCAATAACTTCGTTTTGGATGACAAAGGCAATGTGAAGGTCAATGACTTTAGCATAAGCATGAGGATTTCCCAAGGGTAGTTGCTGAAGGACATATTTGGTACCTTAATTTTGTCCCTATAAAATATTCCTGCATGGAAATTACAATGGTTGCATTGTAGACATCTGGTGTTTGGCAGTCCTCATTTGTATTCTATGGGGATGGCACATTTCCCATTTGAATATATGAATTTTAGCCAGATAGAGGTAATTGTCTTGGAGGTCACATACATTTCTCCATTCACTTGTCTCCAAAAGAACAAAATATCATCTTGAAACTGAAAACTGCAGACCCAAAGGAGAGGCACAGTATGGAACAAACAATAAAGACTGGCTCAACCAAGTTGAGGAATATTTCCTCTGTCCTGATGAGCTACTATGTAATAAGCTAAACCCTATTATTCTTGCACTCATATGTGATGGGGTACAGCCTGCCTGATATGTACAAATCTATATTGGACAGGACATTCAAGGAAATCATTAAAGTAGAATGACAGCAGTGAAATTAAATCAGTGCCTTCTATTGTTTCAGTGTGCCCATCTTCTGCAGATATATAGTATGTACATATGTATATATTTCACAAATATATTACATATTAAATATGTTATATATAATTATATATGCGTAAATATACATAATTTTGGAGATGGAGTTTCATGGAATTCTCAGCTTTTGCTTCAAGCCAACATTCTCCTCATCTGAGCCTCCTTAGGTGCTAGGATTATAGACTGGGGCCAGGCAAAACATTTCCTAATAAATGCAACAGAGAGCCTGTCTTTAACTTCCAAGGAACATTAGAAAGTGAAAGATAGGAGAATGATGAATGTAACATAAAAGACTTAAGTCCTTGTAAAATTTCCAAAACTTATTTCATACAAACATTAGGGGACAGTGTTACTAGATTTATCGTTTACAAAAAGATTAATAAAAACTTAAACACAGATACAGATCCCAGTTGAAGTGTGAAAGTAAGTGGAAGGCCCATAAATTCAAGTCCTAGTACTGACCCATTACCATATATAAAATTAATTTTCTGTTTTTTATTATAAAAATACTGTACAGAGGTGTTTCAGTTACATGAGCAAGGTAATGAGTACATTTCCTATCAAGCATTGTTGCCTCCTCCTTTTTTTTTCCCCTACCATCCCTTCCCTCCCACCTAAACAACTACCACTCCCAAAGTTGTAAAGGTCATTTTCAAGGTAGTGTCTTGTACATCAAATTTTTACAATGGGTCAACCTGTATCCTTAATTAACTATTTTGTGTTTTCCCTTACCGTCCCCGAATTAGAGAAGTATATGTACAAGATGCAGGTTACCAGAATCAAATATAGTGAAAACAGGGTTTATACCATAGGTGAGGGATATACAAAGCAACCAAAAATCACATGATACCTTATAAATAGGTTAGAAAAAATAGCAAGAAAGGAAAAACTCCTTGCTTCCCTATCTTGAGGTTTATTTCACTTAACTTCATCTTATCTGGTCATATGTACATAGATTTTGAACTTTTCTGCTTGTCCTAGACATGTACTAGTTATTGCAAATAAGGGAAACCATGGGACCTATGTTTCATTGGACATGCCTTACTTCACTTAATATATTTTTATCTCAAGACTTTCCATTTCCTAACAAATTGGGCGATGTCATTTTTTCTGATGGAGGCATAGAATTTATATATATATATATATATATATATATATATATATATATATATAAATGTCATATATATATATATATATATATATATATATATATATATATGACATTTTCTTGATCCATTCCTCTACTGAAAGGCATCTGGGTTGGTTCCATATCTTAGCTATGATAAATAATGTTGCAATAAACATAGCTGTGCTGGTAGCCTTAGTATGGCCTTATTTGTGATCAGTTGGATAAATGACCGAAAGTGGGATGGCTGGGTCATAGGGGAGCTCTATGTGGAATCTTTTGAGGAACCTCCATACTGTTTTTGAAAGTGGTTGAACAAATTTATACTCCCACCAACAATGCAGTAGAGTTCCCTTTTGGCCACATCCCTTCCAGCATCTATTATTATATTTCTTATTTATAGCTATTCTAACAGGGGAAAGGTGGAATCTCAATGTTGTTTTGATTTGCATTTCTTTTATGGTTACAGAAGTTGAACATTTCTTCATGTGGCTATTGGCCATTGTTATTTCCTCTTCAGAGAATTTTCTCTTTAAGTCTTTAGCCCACTTATTTATCAGGCAGTTGTTTATTTGAGGATTTGTTGTAGG
Organism: Dipodomys spectabilis; assembly: GCF_019054845.1. Classification (NCBI taxonomy): domain Eukaryota; kingdom Metazoa; phylum Chordata; class Mammalia; order Rodentia; family Heteromyidae; genus Dipodomys; species Dipodomys spectabilis. The sequence continues at coordinate 3,890,872 of NW_024870882.1, read as the reverse complement.
GGTATTTAATTTTTTGAGTTCCAAGCATGTTTTAGATATGGGACCCTTGTTTGTTGTATGGCTAGTGAAGATTTTCTCTTAATCCACGGGATTTCTATTGATTTTGCCAGCTATGTCCTATGCCATGCACAAGCTCTGCACTTTCATGCAATCCCCATTTGTGCAACCTTTCTTTGATTTGTTCTGTTTCTGGGTCTCTATTAAGAAAATTTCAGCCTGTGCTAAGGAGAACTAGGGTTTCTCCTATTCCTTCCAGTAATGTTTTCAGGGTGTGTGCTTTGACTCTGAGGTTGACAATTAATTTTGTAGGCCAGAACTTATTTTTTCCCCATCCTTTGTGTTCATAGGATTGTCTGTATTATGTGTAAACAGGCTGCTCTACAAGGTATCTTTCCATGTCATACAGTAGGTATTACATGGCTCTATGTAAGTATTGTATAATGACATACAGCTTTCTAATGACTTACCTATAAAATCTATTAATGTTAATTAAGTGTCATGAAGAATGCCAAACCTCCATTTTTTGTGTCCATCTCCGTCCTTGTTCTCCCTATTGTTTAACAGCTTATTTCACACTCAGCATAACAAGCTGGCACATAGAACAGACATGAACTCGATGGATCCTAGCTGTGAGATGGCCCCAAATACAGAAAATATCAGAATCAAAGAGATTGAAGCAGTTGTCCAAGGTGCTTAGTTTATGAATGACTTCAGCTTCCAATGGTCGCACCTGCCTCTGTCAGAAGCCTGTTGATGGTCTGTCACCATCAAATCTCACACTGAAGCTTAACTTCTCAATGTGGCAGTGTCAGGAGGTGGAACCTTTAAGAGAGGTTTCAGTCATAAATAGATTAATGTCATCTCATCAACTCTGAAGGGACTAACATCATCGTCATTCTAGCACATGCCTCTGTGATATGATGCACCTAGGGGGCCATAGCCCATGTGCTAGCATGCTATTTAGACATTGCATCCACTATTATTGTGATTGAAATAGACCTTTTTTCCGTATGAAGTATACAGCTTCAAGGATTTTGTTAAACCATGACAAAATGGACTGAGATGCTATTCTTTTTGTCTTTTTCATGGAACTGAGGAATAAACTGAAAGCCTTACACTTACTAGGCAAATACACTACCATTTGTTCCTGCATTCCCCCAACCATTTTTTTTTCTTTTTGGGTTGGCTTTTCATATAGTCTTGTGCTAACTTCACTCAAGCCACCCTCATTACCCCATCCTCTTATACCTCTAACTCTCAATATCTGGGATTAGAGCCTGTGACACCACAATTTAACCCTTAGAATATACTATTCCTTTGGGGAAAGAGATACAGACCCCTCAGAAGCTTATGTGTGTTTGTTTGTGTGTGTGTGTATTCGTGAACTTGTCTTGATGATTTATTTTGTACTGAGGGTGAATCTTCCTGATGATTCTGCATTCTAATTCCTTTCACTGAAAAAGAAATGCTTTTTTGCGTGCTAGTGGCTCACAACTGTAATCCTAGCTCTTCAGAATGCTGAGATTTTGAGATAACACTGTTAAGCCAGGTGAGTCAAGAAAAGTCCATAACACGCTTATGTCCACTTAATCACCAAATATGTCAGAAGAGGAACTGTGGCTTAAGTAATAGAGTAATATTCTCGAGGAAAAATAGGAATAGCACCTAGGCTCTTATCAAGGTTAAGGACCAGCACCCATACAAAATCTACAGATAACACTTGTGCTATTACAATGAGCTCTTTTGCTATTTAAAGTCACAATTATGTCTAATGGATTATCTGTACAGGACAGTTGCAGCAAAATTCTTGTGTTTCTTCATAAGATATGTTCTCTCTGGACCATCTTTATGCCCCATTTTTGTCTCTGCAATGATGTCTTGATTTTGAAATAGAGGAAAAATTCAGTGATGAATTTGTTCTCTGCATCTCTCTCTCATCCATTATTAAATGTTCTCTCTTTTTTTTTTTGACAATCCTGGGGCAGGAACTCAGGGCCTGGGCACTGTCACTGAGCTTCTTCTTTGCACAAAGCTAGCACCCTATGACTTGAGCCACAGTGCCACTTATGGCTTTTTCTTTTTATGTGGTACTGAGTAATTAAACCCAGAGCTTCATGCATGCTGGACAAACACTCTACCACTAAACCACATTCTCAGCCACATAATCTCTTTTTAAAATATATCTGTCATGTTTACCTCTGTCTCATCTCTGAAGCCACTGCCACTGCTCTTGAATCTATCCTCAGTTTTACTCCTAACTGCCTTTCATTCCCTATAACTGCTGAATTGTTTTCCACTCCACCAAAGGAACTATCTTTCCTTTTCTTAAATTTCACACTTCATAGGCTAAAAATCAAAGAATAACTCAACATTACCAGTGTCTGAAATTGAGGACACTTAGAATAGTAAATAGCTTTTTCTACTTAGGTTTTAAGCTTCGGGGCTTCAACTCTGGGCCTGGGCGCTGTCCATCAGCTCTTCAGCTCAAGGCGAGTGCTCCACCACTTGAGCCACAGTGCCATTTCCAGTTTTCTAAGTGGTTTATGGGAGATAATAGCCTCTCAGCCTTTCCTCTCATGGCTGGCTTTGAACTGGGAGCCTCAGATCTCATCCTCCAGAGTAGCTTGGATAAAAGGAATGAGCCACCACTGCCCAGCTAATAAATAGCTTTTTATGTGTATCAGGTGATAACCTTGGGTCAGAACCTTGGGATATCTTTTATCTTCCAGTCTGGGAAGGATCTAAGCCCACAATATGCCCTGCTAGACAACAAAATTAAAGAGATTCTACAAATGTAATTAGTTCCCACAAGATTTGGGTGTGAGTTACTTCCAAGGAGTGAGTACAAAATAAGGCGTGAGTGCAAAATATGGCCTTTCTTGAAGTCAGTGACGCCAACAGAATGAATCAAACAGTAAGGAGAATATGTTTGTCAATAAAGTATGGAGGTGTCTAGGAGCTGACAAAAGTGGTTGTATGATAGGGGATGAGAAACACAGTCTCACAACCACAGAACCTAAAGCATACCAGGCATCCCTTAAGCTTGGAAGAGATCCCTACATTCCTTGAGACTATAGCCTGGTGGCCCCTGGTAGAAAGTGAGCAGCTGCTAGAGACAAACTACACTCAAGCTACCAAACTTGTGTCCTACTATTGTTGGTATTTAATGGACAAACAAATACATTTGTGGTAATTTGCCACATATCATGACTAAATGAATGCCTCTGTCAGAGTACTGGTGCCTCACACCTGTAATCCCAGCTACATAGGAGGCGGAGATCTGAGGATCCAGATTCGAAGAGATCTCAAGCAGCAAGCAGCAATATCTGTGATATTCATATTGCCAATAAATAGCAAAAATACTGGAAATGGTAGTATGGATTAAGTAGTATGGCACCAGCCTTAAGGGAAAAACTAAGTAAAACACAAGACCCTAAGTTGAAACTCCAATACCAGCACATACACAAAAAAGAATGGAAAAATGAGAGCATTTACTGAAGAACATCTGGTATTTTCTCTGCTCTGTGTAAAACTCTAACATCTCTCACACTTTTTCTTGTGCTTGAAGAAATTTATTAAAATCTATAACACCACCTTAATGATATCTAACTACACAACTACAAAAACATGTTGGTCACACACTTTTCAATATAGCATATTGTAATTGTTACTGCAAACAAAGTACCTTTCCTACTAATTTAATCTAATTAATCTCAGAAACTGGATTTGTATATTGATATTTCTCACAATCCTTTATCTGAAATCAAACTTAAACTTCGTAACTCATCAAAAGGGAAAACTTATACTGTATCTTCAGGTATATTCCTTTCTGCCACTTTTCCTACAAATGAAAATTAATTGATTCCAGCACTTAAAAATCCTACATCCCAAATTAATAGAAGACTCTGATTAAAACAAAAAACTTTAAAGTGTTTTCAATTTCTGTTTAATTTGGACAAAGTACTTAAAGATATCTTTGGACTTCCATAGAGATATCATATCCAAAACATCATCTATACAATATAAATAAGTTCCCTAAAGGCTGTCTATAAATTCACATATATGTTGCTCAATTCACTAGAGCAAAAGAACTATAAATTCTGACTTACATCTATAATCATCCCATGACAATTTCTAGATCATTCCATTTTTCTCAGAACAATGAAGGCTTCCAAGAAACTCACTAATGGTGAGAGGAGAAAAAAGAGCAAGTTTTCAATGGCTGATATTTTACAAAAGCCTTATTTGCATGTGGGCACACACAGAAAGCTACACAATGTTGAGCTTTACGTGGAAAGAAGAGGAACTTACCCTACACAGAGAGAAAAACCCTTGGCAGGAGAAAGATAGACTGAAGAATTACCTGAATGAATGTCTTCTCATATATTTCCCTCCATGTGCTTCATGGAGTTTTCTCTGGGACTCAGTGCTCAATAAGGCAGACCTCGGTCATCCCAGCAAAAGCACAGACAGCCAAGACTCAGGTAACAGCCATTTCTTTGCTCTCCCTGTGGAAACATCACCAACCGAATGAAAAATAAAGCAAAGTGGATTTCAGGGGCACATAAAGAGAACCATAGTGTTTTGGGGACAAAGAAAATATGTGTGTGTGTGTGTGTGTGTGTGTGTGTGTGTGTGTGTGTGTGTGTGTGCTTGTGTGCTTGTGTGTTGGTACTGGTATTTAAAATCAGGACTTGGGAACTACACATTACTACACTTTAGCTTCTTTGCTCAATCCTGGTGCTCTACCACTTGAGCCACACTCCACTTTTGGCTTTTTAGTCATTAATTGAAGACAAGAGCAACATAATCTCTCCTGACCAGGATGGATTTGAACCTTTATCCTCAGATTTCAGCCTCCTGATTAGCCTGAATCACAGGAATGTGCGCCATCAATGCTGGCATTAGTGACAGACCAATGTACTGATTGCAAGCCCCAATACCAGCACAAAAACTGAAACCAAAATAATACTTCATAGCCTATAAATATACTGATAGCATAGGAAACCAATATAATGAAATGTGGAGAAATGTGAAGGACATCAGAAAATGATTATTATTATTATTATTATTAGCTTTTCTGATTCTTAAAAACCTAAAATTATTTATAATTTTAAAAATCTAAAATTATTTATTTATAAAATGTAAACTGACTACAGAAGGCCCTTGTACAAGGAATATGTCTCAAATGAGATAGCAGATGAGGACAAACAGAAAATGCTAAGGAAAACAAATAATTTTAGAATTCAGTGATTATTACACAGAAAATATACTTGAGCATCTGTACTTTGAAACTGTTTCAAGTAGGCTTCAGTAATGACAAAAACTAGTATTCTTCTCATTAATACTCCTCATGAAAAGAGGTTTACTTTATTCCCTTTATCTAGGAATGCTCTGAATATTTGATTCACTTTTCCCAAAATGACACTAAAGAGACTCAGTCTTTCCACAAATCCAAATTTTATATCTTAACACTTAAATCAAGTATATCAGGTATCTTCTTTGGGTTGGGACTATCATAACAACTTTTAAGTTGTTCTTTTACCTTTGATGCCAGGGGGGGTGTGTATTTTCACAAAAGAGGACAGGAAAACACTCAGTAGATCACCTGAAGGCTGAAATCTGAGGATCATGGTTGAAAACCAGGTCAGGCAGGCAAAAAAGAGACTCTTACCTCCAACTGAAAACCAAAAAGCTGGAAGATGTGGCTCAAATGAGAAGGTGCCAACCTTGAGCAAGCAAAAACAAAAGGAGAGGTGGGGACAGAGGACAGGATCCAGGGCCAAACTTCATATTCAAAGACAATCTCACATATACACAAATGAATCTGACAACAATTCAGTTAACATCATCTGAACTGCCTAATGATAAGTGTGCATGAGAATTTAAAAATATTTCTATTTTTAAGAAACACATTTAAGGAGTTCTGGGAAGATGGGGGAGGAGAAGCTGGAGGATAAACAAGCTCTCACATAGGAAGCAGTTTTAGTGTTCCAGTGAATACTCCTAGGCCAGAGAATTTCACTAAGTGTGCCATTACAGTACAGAGAGTTTGGCCAGAGAAGGAAAATCCAGTCAAGGAGACAGATCTGAGTACTTGCCAGAGGCCATGGCTGCTGCTGTGGCGGCAGCAGCTGCGGCTACTGCTGCAGCCGCCATACCTACAACACAAAGAGTCCAGGACAAAGGCGCCAGAGGCAGCAGGTGAGTGAATTCTATTCAACACCCGCAAGAACTGACAAGGGACAGATATCTTCATCCTGCAGATTGCAGACCAGAGATGACCCAGGAACCAAGACTGTCTTGAGTAGAACACTGACATTCTCACTCCTTCTCAAGGAGCAGAGGAGGGAAGGCCACCTCTCCACCCCCTACTACTGGAGATCTCCATCTTTGATACTGACAAAGGCCTGGCTGAGCAGCTAGGTCCAACTAGGCCTTGGAAGAAAACAAAAGAGTCATTTAGCAGGTCAAAGGAACCTAACCAGACCTGCCAGGCTCAGCTCCACCCAGGAAAAATTCACCAAGACCAAGCAGAGAAAACTCTGTCCCTGTGGGAGGGACTTTCTTCACTGGGTAAACAGAGCCAGAGGCTGCCACTCCCTACAGACAATCAATTGAAATTCAGTAAACATAAACCTTGAGAAAGGCTTTAGGCTAGGCTCTGTGAGTGTCTCTGAAGTTAGCCCCTCAGGGAAAAGCTACTGTTTGCTGAAAGGCCTCAACTCTACCCAGAACATAGCCACATCACAGCATCTCCAAATTAGAGGAAACAGCCATCTCCCTCTTTTGTGATACTCAAAGCAGATACTCCTTCCACTGAACTAGCCTGGGATGAGGATCACAAAATCCTGGGTAAAGCAGTGCATTTTTCTGCCTGTCCAAACAAACTGACTTAATTAACCAATCAAGCCCCAGGAAAACCAAACACCACAAGCAGACCAGAGACTCCAACAGGATACTGGCTATGCACACAAGGGGATATAGGATCTTCCCATCCCCCCCAAAAAATCAAAGAAATCTTTTGTACCTTTTTTTTAACTTTTTAAATTTTTTAAAAAATTTTTACTTTTTAATTTTTTGAAAAAATTGTTCTCTATTAATCCCTTTTTTCTTCCTCTTATAATTTTTATTTTAGACTGTAGGTGTATATCTGTGTGTGCTATTTTTAGCTCTACTGAATTTTTTATCCTTTTTTCTTTCTTTCTCATTGTTTTCATTTTTTCTTCTCTTTCATTCTTTCTTGTGTGACTTAATTGCTGTTCTGCTCATCCCCAGATATACCCGACATTGATTATTAGACCTTATCCCATGTTGTGTCCACACTTAATCCAAAAATTTATTACTCAATTCAAAACCTCTTAGATTTAAATTCCTTAGTAGCAGTATTACCTCTTTATACCTATAAAATATTTTAAGCATTTTTTATTTTTTAGTTTTTCATGTCTCCTTCTATCCCTCACCTCCTCTCTTCCTATCCCTGTTCTCAGAATACTACTTCTTCAAACTTGCATAATTTTAAGTGTTTCACTTTTTAATTTTAAATTTTTGTTTTTCAATTTTTTTGTCTTTTTTTTCTTTTTCTTCTTGTTTTCTCTCTACTATCATCCTGTTCAATCCATTTTCCTCTTTGAGATAAGTACTTTGTTAATTTCACTCTCCTTTTACATTTCCACATGTCTAATCCTATTTTTACCCACATTTCTCCCTAATTTCTGCCAAATTCTTCTTTGCTGTTTGTGGACCATTAATACATAACTGTTTGATATTGAATAGATTGTATCTGCTGAATTAGATTGTATCTGCAGACTTTTGACTGTGCAACTAAGGACATTGGTTGATGGTTGCCTTAAAATAGTGTTCTACCACAAAGCTGGTGTTACTCTCATCCCAAATGGGCAGAACAAGCTGGAAAAAAACACAAGAAAAATGGCAAGTCCGGAGAGCTCAACTCCCACTCATTATAATCAGGGGGCAGAACAGATAATGAATAATCCAGAGAAGAGTTCACAAAAAGCTCTACAAATACTACTGGTAAGCATGGTAAATGAAAAGATTGAAAACCTGCAAAGGACTCAGTGAGAGCATGATACGGAGAAAGAGAAGGCAAGCCAAAGATCAGTACAGGAAACTTATTAGCGTTAGGATGTTACTCAAAGACTGATACAGGAATTACATGAGCAGATTGGGAAGACTAAAAGAGAAATAAAGGAATTGTGTGAGCAGGCTGAGAACAGACAAAGAGAAAATCAGGAATGGAGTGAGCATGCTGAGAACACTTAAAGAGAACTACAGGAATTGGGCACATGTGAGGAAGCTAATCAGAGTAATACAGGAATTGAGAGAGTGGGACCAGAATAGATGAAGATCAATAGAGGCATCCATGGAATCCATAAACAGAGAGCTCAAAGAAGTCAAGGAGACTACAAAGGGAATGCTGAATGGAACCCAACAGAATGAATAGGAGTCCAAGGAAACCATAACCAATCAACTAAGTGATTTGAGAATAAACACTGAACACCAAATTAAGGAAGTAAAATGGTTCATACAAGTTCTACAACAAAGCTCCAACAAAGAACTTGAAGCCATCTAAGGTGACCAATTAGAAGGAATAGACAAAAAAAATGTAGAAATTTTTGACTGTAGGTGAGACCATCCAGAAGATAGAATCTTGGGGATTGAAGACAGCCTAGATATTATAGAGTAAGAACCTACAACCATCGAAGACAAATCCAAGATATATGATATATCTATTCAACATTTGGAAGACACCATCATAAGCATAATGGTTGTAGAGGAGCACCTAGAGACAGAAATTAATGGTCTAGGAAATTTTTTTTTAACAGGATCCTAGCAAAGAACTTCCCAAACATGCAAAAAGATAGGCCTATTCAGATACAAGAAACTTTTAGAACTTCAGGTAAACCAGACCACAAGAGGCCATCACACTGTCACATTATAATCCATACAAGATCAATTCAGACCAACAAAAAGATCCTTAAAGCTGTCAAGGAGAAAAGATTAACCATCTATAAAGGGAAACCAATCAGAATCACCTCAGATTTCTTTTCTTTTTCTTTAATTTAATTTTATTTTATTTGTGAACATACTGTACAGAGTGGTTACAATTACATGGGCAGGATAATGCATACATTTCTTACCAAGCATTGCAGCCTCCTCCTGTGTTTACCCTTCACATCCCTTGCCAGCCTCACCCCTCCCACCCCACCCAATCCTTCCCCTCCCACCCCCCCGCACCAACATTGTAAAGCTCGTTTTGGACATGACGACTTGTACTTCTCATTGTTGCAAGAGTTCTACCTGTATCCTTAAACGACTTGTTTTTCCCCATCTCCTCCACAAGTTATACTGATATCAAATATAGTGAAAGCAGGGGTTATACTGTGGGGGAGGGACATACAAAGCAACAAAGAAATAATCTTATAAATGCGTTAGAAACACATGCATGAAAGAAAAAAACATTAAAATACATATCTAAGGGTTCATTTTCCTAACATCACATTATCTGACCTTTTCCGCTTGACTCATACATATACTAGATATTGCAAATAAGGGAAACCATGGGACCTATATTTCTTTGGGCCTGGATTACTTCACTTAATACAATTTTTTCCAAGATTTTCCATTTCCTAACAAATGGGGCAATGTCATTCTTTCTGACGGAGGCACAGGATTCCATTGTGTATATATACCACATTTTCTTGATCCATTCATATACTGAGGGGCATCTGGGTTGGTTCCAGATCTTAACTTGGTAAATAATGCTGCAATAAACATAGTTGTGCTGGTAGCTATAGTGTGGTCTTATTTGTAAACATTTCGGTAAATGCCCAAAAGTGGGATTGCTGGGTCACAGCTCTATGTGGAGCTCCATATGGAGTCTTTTGAGGAACCTTCATACTACTTTCCAAAGTGGTTGAACAAGTTTACACCCCCACCATCAATGAAGTAAGGTTCCCTTCTGTCCACATCCCCTCCAGCATCTGTTGTTGTTAGAGTTCTTGATTTTTGCCATTCTAACTGGAGTGAGGTGGTATCTCAATGTTGTTTTGATTTGCATTTCTTTTATGGCTAGGAATGTTGAGCATTTCTTCATGTGTCTATTGGCCATCCTTCTTTCTTCTTCAGAGAAGTTTCTCTTCAAGTCTTTAGCCCACTTATTTATTGGGCAGTTGTTTCTTTGAGGATTTGTTGTTGGGGGATTTAATTTTTTGAGTTCCAAGTATATTTTAGATATGAGGCCCTTGTCCTTTATTTGGCTAGTGAAGATCTTCTCCCAATCTGTGGGCTTTCTATTGATCTTGCTAGCTATGTCCTTTGCCATGCAGAAGCTCTGCAACTTTATGCAATCCCATTTGTCCAACCTTTCTTTGATTTGTTGTGTTTCTGGGTCTCTATTTAGAAAATTTTGGCCAGAGCCAAGGAGACCTAGGGTTTCTCCTACTCCATTCTGTAATGTTTTCAGAGTGTCTGCTTTGACTTGAGGTCTTTAATACATTTGGAGTTGATTGAGGTGCAGGGTGATATATAAGGATCTAGCTTTAGTTTTCTACATGTAGTTAACCAGTTTTGCCAGCACCATTTACTGAAGAGGCTGTCTTTCTTCCATTCTATTGTTTTAGCTCCCTCATCGAAGATTAGATGGCTATAGGTATGTAGGTTCATTTCTGGGATTTTAATTCTATTCCATTGGTCCTGAGGTCTGTTCTTATGCCAATACCAAGCAGTTTTGATTACTATGGCTTTATAGTAGAGTTTGAAGTTTGGTATTGATATTCCTCCAGCAGCGTTCTTTCCATTGAGGAGCGTTATTGCTATTCGGGGTCTTTTATTTTCCCATATGAATTTTTGGATTGCCTCTTCTATTTCCTTGAAGAATGAGGTTGGAATTTTGATAGGTATGGCATTGAATTTTTAGATAGCCTTGGGATGTATTGCCATGTTCACGATGTTAATCTTTCCAATTTAGGAGCATGGGAGGTTTTGCCATTTTTTAAGTTCTGTGTTGATTTCCTTTCTCAAGATTTTAAAGTTTTCATCATAGAGGTCCTTCACTTCTTTGGTTAAGTTAACTCCTAGGTATTTTACTTTTTGTGAGGCTATTACAAATGGAGTTGCTTTCTTAATTTCAGCCACACTTTTCTCATTGTTGACATATAGAAAAGCCATTGATTCTTGGGGGTTAATTTTATACCCTACTACTTTGCCAAAGTTTTGAATCACGTTGAGTAATTTGGGAGTGGAGTCTAAGGGATACTTTAAATACAAAATCATATAGTCAGCAAAGAGGGAGAGTTTTATTTATTCTTTTCGTATTTGGATCCCCTTTATGTCTGCATCTTGTTTATTTATTTATTTATTTTTATGTCAGTCATGGGGCTTGAAATCTGGCCCTGGGCACTGCCCCTCAGCTCTTCAGCTCAAGTAGAGCACTCTACCACTTGAGCTACAGAGCCACTTCTGGTTTTCTGGTGGTTTATTGGAGATAGGAGTCTCATGGTCTTTCCTGCCCTGGCAGGCTTTGTACCGCGATCCTCAGATCTCAGCCTCATGAGTAGCTAGGATTACAGGCGTGAGCCACCAGGGCCCGCCTGCATCTTGTCTTATTGCTGTAGCTAGGCATTCTAATACTAGATTGAATAGATGTGGAGAGAGTGGACCTCCTTGCCTTGTTCCTGAGTTAAGAGGAAATGGCTTCAGTTTTTCACCATTAATTATAATGCTGGCTGTAGGTTTGTCATATACAGCCTTTATTGCATTGAGGATTGTTCCATGGATTCCTAGTTTTTCGAAAACCTTCATCTTAAAGGGGTGTTGGATCTTGTCGAATGCTTTTTCTGCATATAATGAGATAACCATTTCGTTCTTATTCTTGCTCCCCTTGATGTGATGAATAATATTAATTGATTTGTGTATATTGAACCAGCTTTGCATCCCTTAAATGAATCGTGTTTGATCGTGGTGTATGATTTTTTGATGAATTGTTGAAGTCGATTGGCCAAAATTTTGTTGAGAAGTTTTGCATCAATGTTCATCAAAGAAATGGGTCTATAGTTCTCTTTCTTTGATGAGTCCCTGCCTGGTTTTGGGATGAGGGTTCTGATGGCTTCATAGAATGTGTTCGGTAGTGAACTTTCTCTTTCAATTTCATTGAAGAGTTGGAGGAGTACTGGTGTGAGCTCTGCGTTGAAGGCCTTGTAAAATTCCACTGTAAAACCATCTGGTCCTGGACTTTTCTTAGCTGGGAGGTCTCTTATTGCTGTTTCTATTTCAATGCTTGATATGGGCCTGTTAAGATGGTTTAACTCATCTTGGTTTAGTTTTGGCATGTCAATATTTGCTCAGAAAAGGTCCATTTCTGTCAAGTCCTCAAACTTATTAGCATAAAGTTTGAGAAGTATTCTCTTATAATGTTCTGAATCTTGGTTGTTTCCGTGGTGATGTTTCCATTCTCATCTCTGAGTTTATTTATTTGGGTGTGTTCTCTTCTTTTTCTGATAAGATTTGCAAAGGATCTGTCAATTTTGTTAATTTTTTCGAAGAACCAACACTTTGTTTTGTTGATTCTTTCTATAGTTTTTTTGGATTCTAATTCATTTAATTCTGATTTAATTTTGATTATTTCTTTCCATCTACTGGATTGGGGTTTATCTTGCTGCTCTTTTTCTTTTTTCTTTTTTTTTTTTTTAATTTTATTTAATTTTATTTGAGAACATACTGTACAGAGGGGTTACAATTACATGGGCAGGATAATGCATACATTTCTTACCAAGCATTGCAGCCTCCTCCTTTGTTTACCCTTCACCTCCCTTCCCAGCCTCCCCCCTCCCCCCCACCCAATCATACCCCCCCCCCCCACCGACATTGTAAAGCTGGTTTTGACATGACATTTTGTACTTCTCATTGTTGCAACAGGTCCACCTGAATCCTTAAACGGCTTGTTTGTCCCCATCTCCTCCACATGTTATACTGACATCAAATATAGTGAAAGCGGGGGTTACACTGTGGGGGAGGGACATACAAAGCAACAAAGAAATAATCTTATAAATGCGTTAGAAACACATGCATGAAAGAAACAAAAACATTAAAATACATATTTGAGGTTTCGATTTCCTAACATCATATTATCTGACTTTTTCCGCTTGACTCATACCTATACTAGATATTGCAAATAAGGGAAACCATGGGACCTATGTTTCTTTGGGCCTGGCTTACTTCACTTAATATAATTTTTTCCAAGCCTTTCCATTTCCTAACAAATGGGGAAATGTCATTCTTTCTGATGGAGGCATAGAATTCCATTGTGTATATATACCACATCTTCTTGATCCATTCATCTACTGAGGGGCATCTGGGTTGGTTCCATGTCTTAGCTATGGTAAATAATGCTGCAATAAACATAGTTGTGCTGGTAGCTTTAGTGTGGCCTTGTTTGTGATCATTTGGGTAAATGCCCAAAAGTGGGATTGCTGGGTCATTGGGGAGCTCTATGTGGAGTATTTTGAGGAACCTCCATACTGCTTTCCAAAGTGGTTGAACAAGTTTACATTCCCACCAACAATGAAGTAAGGTTCCTTTCTGTCCACATCCCCTCCAGCATCTGTTGTTGTTAGAGTTCTTGATTTTTGCTGTTCTAACTGGAGTGAGGTGATATCTCAATGTTGTTTTGATTTGCATTTCTTTTATGGCTAGGGATGTTGAACATTTCTTCATGTGTCTATTGGCCATCCTTCTTTCTTCTTCAGAGAAGCTTCTCTTTAAGTCTTTCGCCCACTTACTTATTGGGCAGTTGTTTCTTTGAGGATTTGTTGTTGGGTGGTTTAATTTTTTGAGTTCCAAGTATATTTTAGATATGAGACCCTTGTCCGTTGTATGGCTAGTAAAGATCTTCTCCCAGTCCGTGGGCTTTCTATTGATCTTGCTAGCTATGTCATTTGCCCTGCAGAAGCTCTGCAACCTTATACAATCCCATTTGTCCAGCCTTTCTTTGATTTGTTGTGTTTCCGGGTCTCTATTCAGAAAATTTCGGCCTGAGCCAAGGAGACCCAGGGTTTCTCCTATTCCATCCTGTAATGTTTTCAGAGTGTCTGCTTTGAGTTCAAGGTCTTTGATCCATTTGGAGTTGATTCTGGTGCAGGGTGATATATAAGGATCTAGCTTTAGTTTTCTACATGTAGTTAACCAGTTTTGCCAGCACCATTTACTGAAGAGGCTGTCTGTCTTCCATTCTATTGTTTTAGCTCCCTTATCGAAGATTAGATGGCTATAGGTCTGTAGGTTCATTTCTGGGTTTTCAATTCTATTCCATTGGTCCTGAGGTCTGTTCTTATGCCAATACCAAGCTGTTTTGATTACTATGGCTTTATAGTAGAGTTTGAAATTTGGTATTGATATTCCTCCAGCAGTGTTCTTTCCGTTGAGGAGCGTTTTTGCTATTCGGGGTCTTTTATTGTTCCATATGAATTTTTGGATTGCCTCTTCTATTTCCTTGAAGAATGAGGGTGGAATTTTGATAGGTATTGCGTTGAATTTGTAGATAGCCTTGGGAAGTATTGCCATTTTCACGATGTTAATCTTTCCAATCCAGGAGCATGGGAGGTTTTGCCATTTTTTAAGTTCTGTGTTGATTTCCTTTTTCAAGATTTTAAAGTTTTCATCATATAGGTCCTTCACTTCTTTAGTTAAGTTAATTCCTAGGTATTTTATTTTTTGTGGGGCTATTACAAATGGAGTTGCTTTCCTAATTTCAGCCACACTTTTCTCATTGTTGGCATACAGAAAAGCCATTGATTTTTGGGGGTTAATTTTATAACCTGCTACTTTGCCAAAGTTTTGAATCAGCTTGAGTAATTTGGGAGTGGAGTCTATGGGATTCTTTAAATACAAGATCATGTCATCTGCAAAGAGGGAGAGTTTTATTTCTTCTTTCCCTATTTGGATCCCCTTTATGTCTGCATCTTGTCTTATTGCTGTAGCTAGGCATTCTAATACTAGATTGAAGAGAAGTGGAGAGAGTGGGCATCCTTGTCTTGTCCCTGAGTTAAGAAGAAATGGCTTTAGTTTTTCACCATTGAGTATAATGCTGGCTGTAGGTTTGTCATATACAGCCTTTATTGTATTGAGGAATGTTCCATGGATTCCTAATTTTTCCAAAACCTTCATCATAAAGGGGTGTTGGATCTTGTCGAATGCTTTTTCTGCGTCTATTGAGATAACCATGTGGTTCTTATTCTTGCTCCTGTTGATGTGATGAATAATATTAATTGATTTGCGTATATTGAACCAGCTTTGCATCCCTGAAATGAATCCTGTTTGATCGTGGTGTATGATTTTTTGGATGAATTGTTGAAGTCGGTTGGCCAAAATTTTGTTGAGAAGTTTTGCATCAATGTTCATCAAAGAAATGGGTCTATAGTTCTCTTTCTTTGATGAGTCCCTGCCTGGTTTTGGGATGAGGGTTATGATGGCTTCATAGAATGTGTTCGGTAGTGAGCTTTCTCTTTCAATTTCATTGAAGAGTTGGAGGAGAATTGGTGTGAGCTCTGCTTTGAAGGCCTTGTAAAATTCCGCTGTGAAACCATCTGGTCCTGGACTTTTCTTAGCTGGGAGGTCTCTTATTGCTGTTTCTATTTCGATGTTTGATATGGGCCTGTTAAGATAGTTTGCCTCATCTTGGTTTAGTTTTGGCATGTCAATATTTGCTAGGAAGAGGTCCATTTCTGTCAAGTTCTCAAACTTATTAGCATAAAGTTTTGAGAAGTATTCCCTTATAATGTTCTGAATCTTGGTTGTTTCCGTGGTGATGTTTCCATTCTCATCTCTGAGTTTATTTATTTGGGTGTGTTCTCTTCTTTTTCTGATAAGATTTGCAAAGGATCTGTCAATTTTGTTAATTTTTTCGAAGAACCAACACTTTGTTTTGTTGATTCTTTCTATAGTTTTTTTGGATTCTAATTCATTTAATTCTGATTTAATTTTGGTTATTTCTTTCCATCTACTGGATTTGGGTTTATCTTGCTGCTCTTTTTCAAGGAGGTTTAGATGTGTCATTAAACTGTTAGTTTCAGATCTCTCCAATTTGTTGATGTAGGAGATCAGAGCTATGAACTTGCCTCTGAGTACTGCCTTTGCTGTGTCAGAAGAGCTGGTAATTTGTGTGTTCATTTTTGTTGCATAGCATGAACATTTGATTTTCATTTCTAATCTCTTCTATGACCCACTCATGATTCAGCAGTGTGTTGTTCAGCCTGCATGTGATACAGGACTTTCTTTGGTGGCTTTTGGTGTTGAGTTCTAATTTTATTCCCTTGTGGTCAGAGAGAATGCAAGGTATAAGGTCAATGTTTCTGAATTTAGACAAGTTTGCTTTGTGGCCTAAAATGTGGTCTATTTTAGAGAATGTTCCACTTGCTGCTGAGAAAACCTTGTATTTTGATGCTGCTGGGTGAAATGTTCGGTAGATGTCTGTTAAGTCTAGTTGACCTATGCAGCTGTTTAGATCTGTGGTTTCTCTCTTGAGTTTTTGCCGAGTTGATCTATCTAGTGGGGAGAGTGATATGTTAAAATCCCCAACAATTAATGTCTTTGGATCTATATGGAATTGAGGGAAAGTAGTGTTTCTTTGATAAATTTGGGTGTTCCATTGTTTGGCAAGTAGATATTTAGAATTGTAATATCCTCCTGAAGGAGAGATCCATTAATTAGTATGTAGCGACCTTCTATATCTCTTCTCACGAATTTTAATTTGAAGTCTATTTTATCTGATACTAGGTTTGAAACTCCTGCCAGTTATGGGGCCTTTGCTGGTAGATTTTGTTTCAGCCTTTAATATTGAAAATGTGTTTGTTTTTACTTGGCAAGATGTGCCTCCTGAAGGCAGCAGATAGAAGGGTCTTGTTTTTTAATCCATCTAGACAGTCTATTTCGCTTAAGTGGAGAGTTCAGGCCGTTAACATTAAGAGATAGGACTTAGAGTTATTTGGGAGTTCATGCCATGTTATCCACCTTCTTGGGGGCTGGGTTCTTCCTATGGTTCTTGGATTCTCAGTTTGGGTGCAGTTTCTTGGCCTTTATTGTGGTCTTGTTGGTTTTCTATGTGTAGGACATCTTTAAGAATCTTTTGTAGGGCTGGTTTGGTGGAGATGTATTGTTTCAATTTTTCTTTGCTATGGAAGGTTTTTATTTGGCCCTCAGTTATGAAGGAGAGTTTAGCTGGGTACAGTATTCTTGGTTGATAGTTGTTTTTAGAGCATGGCATACATCATTCCAAGCTCTTCTTGCTTTGATTGTCTCTGCTGAGAAATCTGAGGTGATTCTAATTGGTTTCCCTTTATAGGTGATTAATCTTTTCTCCTTGACAGCTTTAAGGATCTTTTCCTTGGTTTGAGTTGATCCTGTGTGGATTATAATGTGACGGTGGGATGTCCTACTTCTGGCCTGGTCTATTTGGGGTTCTGAAAGCTTCTTGTATCTGAATAGGCCTATCTTTTTGTGTGTTTAGGAAGTTCTCTGCTAGGATCCTGTTAAACAAATTTCCTAGCCCATTAACTTCTGTTTCTAGGTGCTCCTCTACACCCATTATCCTTAGATTAGGCCTTCTGATTGTGTCTTCCCAGTGTTGGATAGATCTATCATATTTCTTGGACAGATCTATCATATTTCTTGGACTTGTCTTGGATATTTGTATGTTCTTTCTCTATAATATCTATGCTGTCTTCAATCGCCGAGATTCGATCTTCTGCATGGTCTAACCTGCTCTCAAGACTTTATACTTTGTTTTTTATCTCTTATCCTTCTAATTGGTCAACTTTGATGGCTTCAAATTCTTTGTTGAAGCTCTGTTTTAGATCTTGTATGAATTTCTTTACTTCCTTAATTTGGTGTTCATTGTTTATTCTCAAATCACTTAGTTGATTGGTTATGGTTTCTTTGGACCCCCATTCCTTCTGTTGGGTTCCATTCAGCATTCCCTTTGTGGTCTCCCTGACTTCCTTCAGCTCTTTGTTAATGGATTCCATGAATGCCTTTAGTGACATTTGTGTTCTCTTCCTGCTCTCTCAATTCCTATATTACTCTTTGATTAGCTTCCTCCCGTTCATGGGATTCCTGCAGTTCTCTTTGAGTGTTCTCAGCCTGCTCACACCATTCCTGCCTTTTTCTTTGATTATTCTCAAGCTGCTCATTCAAATCCTGTATCAGTTTTTGAGTAGCTTCCTCACGCTTATGATATTCTTGTATACACTTTTGGATAGCCTCCTCTCTTTCCCTATCACACTCATACAGAGTCCTTTGTATGTTTTCTATCTTTTCATTTATCATGTTTACCAGCAGTGTTTGTAGAGCTATTTGGGAACTCTCCTCTGGATTATTCATTATCTGTTCTGTCCCCTGATTATCAGATTGGGAAATGAGATACCCAGATTTGCCATTTTTCTTGTGTTTTTCTGGCTTACTCTGCCCATTTGAGATGAAAACAGCACCAGTTTTGTACTCAAACACTAACTTAAGGCAACCATCAACCAAAGTCTGAATTTGTACAGTCAATAGTCTACAGATACAATCTAGTTCAACAGTTACATCGATTCAACATCATCCAACTATATGATAATGGGCTTCGAACCACAGAGAAGAATTTGGAAAACCAGAAAATATTAGGGTTAATGAGAGATGTGGGTAAAAAATAGGAATAGATTGGTGTGGGGAGGCACAGGGAGAGTTAACTAAGTCCTAATCTCAATGCAGGAAATAGGTTGGGTAGGATGAAAGTAGAGAGAGAGAAAAAATGAAGAAAGGGAAAGGGAAAAGAAAATAGACCAGAAAAAATAGAAAAGTAAAAATTAATAATATTATGGTGATCGAAAACAATCTATTTAGAGAAGAAGGTGAATATATTGAGAGAAGGGGAGGGACATAGAGGAGATGTGAAAAACTTAAAAATAAAAATGCTTAAAATATTATATAGGTATAAAGAGGTAGTACTGCTATTAAGGAATTAAAGTCTCAGAGGTTTTGAATTGAGTAATAAATTTGTGGATTAAGTGTGTACACAATGGGGTATAAGGTCTACTAGTTAACTACGGGTTTATCTGAGGATGTGCAGGACAAGAGTTAAGTCACATAAAGAAGAACAAAAGAGAGGAAAAGGTGAAAAGGATAAGAAAGGGAGAAAAAAGATCAGAAGTTCAGTAGAGCTAAGCAAAAAACAAAAAGATAATTAAAAAAGAAAATAAAAAGAAAGAAGACAAGAAAACAAAGAAAAACGCACATTCACGTATCCCTAAAATAAAAATTATAAGAGGGGAAAAAAAAGTTACTGGAATACAATTTTTTTTCAAAGAAGGCAAAAATGAAAGATTGATAAAAGTTTTAGAAAAGAAAAAAATTTTTTTTATATATAAGGTACCAAAAAGAAAAAGAAGAAGAAGAAGAAAAAAAGTTCTTTGATTTTTTTTTTTGGGAGGGGTGGGAAAAATCCTGTATCTCCCTTGTGTCTGTAACCAGCCTCTTGTTGGAGTCTCTGGTCTGGTTGAGGTTCTGTGGCTTGATTGGTTTCTTTAGTCAGTTTGTTCGAACAGGCAGAAAAATGCTCTGCTTTACCCAAGATTTTGAGATTCCCCCTCCCAGGTTAGTTTAATGGGAGGGTGATCTGCTTTGAGAATCACAAAAGAGGGGGATGCAGTGATGAGGCTAAGTTCTGGGTAGAGTTGTGAAAAACTCACAGAGCCCAACCTGGGCCCATTCTCAGAGTTTCTGTTTTTCAATTGATTGTCGAGGCTGCTAGAGGGAGGGGCAGCCTCTGGCTCTGATTACCCAGTGAGGAAAGCCACTCCTATGGCTGGTGAAGGAGCTGGGTGACTTTTCCCTGGATGGAGTTGAGTCTGGCAGGTCATGCCACCGTTAAGTACTTGTGACCTGCTAAATGACTCATTTTATTCCAAGGCCTGAGTTGGAGCTAGCAGCTCCTCTGAGCTTTGTTGATATCCAAGATGGAGATCTCTGGTACTGGGTGGGGAGGAGTGGCCTTCCGTCCTCTGCTCCCTGAGGAGTGAGGACGTCGGGCTTCTACTCACGCCGAGTCTTGGTTCCTGAGTCGTCTGTGGTCTGCAAACTGGAGGTGAAGATGTCCGCTCCTTGTCGGTTCTTGCTGGTGTTGAGTAGAATCCGCTCACCCACTGCATCTGGCTCCTTGGTCCCGGACTCTCTGTGGCTCAGGTGTGGTGCCCTGCGGTCGCCGCTGCGACCGCTGCCACCACTGCGGTGGCTGCTGGCAAGCGCTCAGATGTGTCTCCTTGCCTTGACTTCCCCTCTCTTGCCTAACTCTCTGTCCTGTGATTGCACACTTGGTGTGATTCTCTGGCTTAGGACTGTTCACTGGAACTCTAAAACTGCTTTCTATGCAAGAGCTTGTTCAGATTCCAGCTTCTCCTCCGCCATCTTCCCGGAACTACAAACAATTTTTCATACACACATCATTGCATAACAACTTATGCATGCAAGTGCTAAAATGAAAAACAGTTTTAAATATTGATATGTGCTTTTATATTGTTAGGGCATCCATCATTCCAATTAGCCAATTTGTATAAGTTTTTATCCTGGCAGATTGCTGATGGATTGTGCATATAATCCTTGCTATTCAAAAGGCTGAGATCTGAGGATCAAAGTTTAAAGCCAGTCTGGGCAGGACAGTCTGAGAGATTATTATTTTCAATTAAACACTGGAAAAATACAAGTGGACCTGTGGCTCAAGATGGTAGAGTATGATCCAATTGTTTAAATAAAGATACAGTTGGACCCATGGCAACAATGAGATGTACAGGATGTTATGTCGAAAATGATCTTTACAACTTTGGGGTGGGGTGTGAGATGGGAAGGGATAGTAACGGGCAACAAAGGAAGAGGCAACAATGCTTGATAAGAAGTGCCCTCATTACCTTGCCCATGTAATTGTAAGCCCTCAGTATGGTATTTCCACACAAAAAAAGAACGGGTGTTCCTAAATCAAAACCATTGTCCCAGAGGAAAAACAAAACAAAAGAAGAACAACAAAAGCATTATCTCCCTAGGTAGATCATCAGGTGACCTCCAGTTCTCTCCTCTCTATAGCATATTTGATGAAATGAACAACTTCACATTTCTATAAAATGGTCCTATATATTTCCTTCTCCTCATTACACACTATGTGAGTAGTATAACATTACATTTCTAAATGGACTAATTAATTTAATTATTGCTCTTGTTGTTACATGCTATGTAGACTACAATTAATAACCATTAATTAAATATATCCTTGGCTATATTACTTTGAAATATGAAGGTGAATGAACCTATCTGTAGGTAAAATAGCAATCATCACTATGTTTTATATATATTTGCACAGAAAACTCATTTAGTTAATAGAGTTGAATTGAATTCAACTAATATATTTATGTGTTTTCTTGCCAATTAATTTCTGCATACATGCCGTCAAATTCATTAAAAATCAACATATGGATACAATTATCCACAATCATGAAAGCACATTGCTTAGAATGTTATGTTTGTTAATTATGAAAATAGAAAGCTTAGTTACTCTCATCAGAAAAATTGGTAGCTTGGTAGTTTTTCATAACAATATTAGAAAGCAAATTCCCGAAAGTTCACTGGGGAAATACTTATAGAAGCATTAAACATATTACAAAAGTAATTCCATTCCATCTAATTAGTCAAAGAATTTGGCTTTATGAATTGCTTCCTGCATAAGTGAGAATTAGATGGCCTCAGATGGCTTAAAGCCATTGACATAGAACATGGTCCAATTTACACATCTTTGTGTGAACTGGATCTGTTTTACACCTTCAAACTTAGTTACTTCTCACCTTTCTCTTTATTCTCCACTAATGTAAACAAATTAGCATGAAATCTCTAACACAGGCTGTAGTAAATAACACAACTGAAATGATCTTGCAGTATACTGGGATTAACTACTTTTTTAAGTAGTATCTTCAACCTTCCTCTCTCTATCATAAGTTATAGTTGACCAATTCCCATTAAATTTTCTGCTAAATTATAATGTAACATTAGGATGTTTTTCAATAGGTTCATGAATGAGTGCTTTGATTTATACAATGAGATACATACTGAAACCTTAGTATGAACCAGAGCTAGTTTCATAATAGGAAAATCAAACTATTATTTTCAGATAAAGAACAACAGGTGATCAGTACTCACACACATTCATTCACATTTATGAGTTGATGCAGTGATAATGTGGGATGAGTAAGAATAATCAGAGTAAGATTGTATGTGGAGAATAGGGTACTAATTTACATGTGTTAGTAAATAAAGTGAGTTAAGGTTCTATTGGAAAGAAGAGCAATCCAATTAGAGGGAAAAAAGCATAACAACTGTGAAGTGATAAAGAAGCATTAGGTAGCTTTCCATAGAGTTTTCATTGTAGTTTACGTGAAAGAGAAACCATTAGAATGTCTTAAAGAGAAGAATGTCAAAATCTAAAGCAGAATTATACATGGTGGCTCATATCTGATGTAAACATAGCCACTCAAGAGGCTGAGTCATGTCTGAGGACTGAGGTTAAAAATTAGCTCTGCAAAAAATTAAAAATACAAATCCACAAGATACTTGAGTTAACTAGGTAAAAGTCAGGTGTGGGTCTGTGACTCAAGTAGTAGATGAAACTCAAGGACAAGAACCAAGTCCCAAGTTTAAGACCCAGTGTCTAGTGCAGATTTTAAAGACATATTTCCTTGAGAGAATTTTTGAAGGTAGATTAACACAATTATCTGATTGAAATGAAATTTTGGATGGAAGTTGGTAGGTAGGAGTGAGACTGGTGAACAACTGTCAGTGGTATTTGCTGGTAGTTTGCATGTGAAATCTTGCAGAGATAGGTCAGAATTGGGGGTATGGACACTAGGCAAAATTGCAGTCATCATTCTATAGGGTGCTATAAATTTGGGATATGAAGATAAATTAATTTGTTTAGATTAAACTACTTATTAAAAGAAATAGCAAACTATTTTAGTATGAGAGCTCTCTGAAAGACATTTGTGAGATACTGAAAATAATGTGAAAATGAGATAAGAACCTCCTCATGTGCACGCTGATGACAGCAAGGGACTAATTAATATCCTGAGAAGCAGGACAGACAACTGCAGGTAGAGTTAATGAACAGATGCTAGGAAAAGATACCCAGTGCCCAGGAGCAAACATGGTTACACACAGATGTCCTGGCACTTCCTTCAACCCTTACTTTTTTGATCAATATGGTATTCCAGATATAGGGCAGTTGCTAACTTTCTTGGTGAGAATGCTGAGTTTTCTGCTGGGCACCAGTAGTTTACACCTACAACTCTAGTTAATTGGGAGGCTGAGATTAGAGAACTCTGATTCAGAACAAGCCCAGGCAGACAAATCCATGGATAAGACACTTATCTCGGAATAAACAGCAAAAAGCTGGAAGAGCAGGTGTGGCTCAAGTGGGAGAGTGAAAGTTGTGAGGAAAATGCAAAGCAAGGGTGTAAGGTCGTGAGCTATAGCAACAGTATGGACAATAATAATAAAAACTCTCCTCCTCCTCCTCCTCCTCCTCCTCATCATCATCATCATCATCATCTTGTCTGAGAAGTAAGGACAATAATACGATGTCTGAGGAGGAGGAGGTTCAAAATAGGGATTAGGAAGATTCTCTGGCTGGATAAAAGCAGACATTTTGTTATACTTCAACCAAGAGAATACTTAACTCAGTGATTATCACCATAAATTGTTAATAGGCAGTGAAGTTGAAAACTTATACCTACCTCTTCATTTTTTAAAATTTTATTGTCAAGGTGATGTACAGAGGAGTTATAGTTACACATTAAGGAAATGAGTACATCTTCACTTTTTAAAATATATTTTTATTCAAAGATATTGTACAGAGGGGTTACAGTTACATGAGTAACATAATCAGTCCATTTCCAATCAAGCATTGTTACCCTCTACTTTGTTTTTCCCCTACCATCCCTTTCCTCCCCACCTCCCCAACTCTTCCCTCCACCTACCCCCCACAAAGTTGTAAACTACATTTTCAAAATAGTGTCTTGTACACCTCATTGTTACAATGGATCATCCTGTATCCTTATTTCATTTCAGCATTTTATTTCCCTTCCCCTCCCCAAATTAGAAAAATGTATATACAAGATACAGGACACCACAATTAAATTCAGTGACAATAGAGGTTATATCATGGGGGAAGAACATAAAAGAAACAAAAAAATCACATAGTACATTATAAGTACATTAAAACAAACAGTGAGTAAGATACAACTTCTTCTTTCCCTATCCTGGGGTTCAATACACTTAGAATCATCTTATATGATCATAAGTACATAGCTTTTGACCTTTTCTGATTGTCCTAGACATATTCTAGTTATTGCAAAAAAGGGAAACCATGGGACCTATGTTTCTTTGGGCCTAGCTTACTTCACTTAAGATAATTTTTTCCAAGTATTTCCATTTCCTAACAAATGGGGTGATGTCAATCTTTTTGATGGAGGAATAGAATTCCATTGTATGTGTATGTAATAGATATAAATTCATATATGTGTATATCTATATCTATATCTATACCACATTTTCTTGATCCGTTCATCTACTGAGGGGCATCTGGTTTGGTTCCATATCTTAGCTATGGTAAATATTGCTGCAATAAACATAGTTATTCTGCTAGCTTTAGTATAGCCTTGTTTGTGAATATTTGGGTAAATGCCCAAAAGTGGGATTGCTGAGTCATAGGGGAGCTCTATGTGGAGTCTTTTGAGTAACCTCCATACTGCTTTGTAAAGTGGTTGAACAAGTTGACACTCCCACCAACAATGTAGTAGGATTCCCTTTTTGCAACATACACTCCAGCATCTGTTGTTATTATATTTCTTGATTATCGCCATTCTAATTGGGGTGAGGTAGAATCTCAATGTTGTCTTGATTTGCATTTCTTTTGTGGCTAGAGAAGTTGAACAGTTCTTCATGTGGCCATTTGGCTACTTTTTATTTCCTCTTCAGAGAAGTTTCTCTGTTAAGTCTTTAGCCCACTTATTAAGGAGGCAGTTGTTTCTTTGAGGATTTGTTGTTGGGAGATTTTTTTTTTTTTGAGTTCTCAGTATATTTTAGATATGAAGCTCTTGTCTGTTGTATGGCTAGTGAAAATCTTCTACCAATCTGTGGGCTTTCTATTGATCTTGCTAGCTATGTCCTTTGCCCTGCAGAAGCTCTGCAATTTTGTTCAGTCCCATTTGTTCTACTTTTTTTTGATTTGTTTTGTTTTGGGGTCATTATTAAGAAAATTTTGGCTCATTCCAAGGAGTCCTAGAGTTTCTCCTTTTCCTTCCTGTAATGTTTTCAGGGTGTCTACTTTGATTTTGAGATCTTTGATGCATTTGTAGATGATTCTGGTGAGGGTGATTTATAGCTTTAGTTTTCTACAGGTGTTAAACCAATTTTGCCAGCACCATTTACTGAAGAGGCTGTCTTTCTTCCATTCTATGTCTTTAGCTCCTTTATTGAGGATGAGGCGGCTATAGGTCTTTGGGTTTATTTCTGGGTCTTCAGTTCTATTCCACTGGTCCTGAGGTCTGTTCCTGTGCCAGTACCAATCTGTTTTGGTTACTATGGCTTTGTAGTAGAGTTTGAAATTTGGTATTGATATTCGTCCAGCACTGTTATTTTTTCTAAGAATTTTTTCTGCTATTTGGGTTCTGTTATTGTTCCATATTAATTTTTGGATTGCTTCTTTAATTTCCTTGAAGAATGAGGTTGGAATATTGATAGGTATATCATTGAATTTGTCGATAGTCTTTGGCAGTATTGCAATTTTCATGATGTTAATTTTTCCAATCCAGGATCATGAAAGGTTTTCCCACTTCCTTAGTTTTGCTTTAATTTTCTTTTTAAAGTTTCTAAAGTTTTCATCATAGAGTTCCTTCCATTCTCTACATTAACTCGTAGGTATTTTATTTTTGTGGGGCTATTACAAAAGGAGTTGCTCTTCTCATTATTGGCATACAGGAAATCCATTGATTTTTGAGGGTTAATTTTGTATCCAAAGTTTTGAATCAGCTCTACTAACTTGGGAGTTTAAAAGAACCTATGAGCTAGCTAGAGTGATAAGTTCATGGTTACATCAGTTATGGATAAAAAATAGTAATAACCTCCCAACTATTTGAAGTACACTATATTTATGTTGTAAATATCACAATTAAACACTTTTGCTAATAAAAATTATGAAGACATTTCTCCTCCATAAAAAGGTAATTCATCTAGTATAAGCCAATACAAACCAAGTAATGTGTGTAAAAAACCATGGGAAAATAGAAGTCAGTGAGAAGTTGTTAAAGATCAACAAAATAAACATCCAAGCAGATCATATTATTTGGCATTTTATTAATACTCTAAACTGAGAAGGTAGACAGTATTGGAAATATTAGGATATTAGAATCAACAAAAAATGAAATGAGAATAATACCTGAGGAGAAAAAATGTAATTGCTATGCTATTGAATAAAGAAGAAGAGAGATGATAGTTTGTAAGTGGCTGAAAAGGGTGAAGGGCAATTTAACATCCTGCATATATGAAGAACCAAAAAATTAAATACCAAAAATTATAAATGGGTAAATAATCAATGTACTTTCAAATGAAAAAAGTACAAATGGCCAGTAAATACACAAAGAAATGTACAATGTCATTAGCCATCAGTAAAAATAAGCAAATCAAAGCTACATTGAGATCCCATCACATCTCAGTCAGAATGGCTGTCATTTAAGCATCAAAAAAAGTAACAATTGTAGATTAGAATGTGGGGTGAAAAAAGAGCTCTTTTACATTATTGGTGGGAATGTAAATTAATTCAGGAATATACTTCACCTTTGTTAATTTAGATCTGGGTAAAGTTAGTAGGTTAAAGTGAATTGAGGATTTTACAAATATCTCAGAATTTTTGATGCGTTTAATAATTCAGAATATTGTAGAAAATTATAAGAAAAAGACATCTCCTTAATAATCAGAAGTTAACTCATACTTCCTCTTATATTGTTGTGGGTGTATGTATAATTTAGTTGCATTAAACTGAAATTGCCACAGAATATAAAGTAATTAAACATGGCTTTTCCTGGGGTCTCTGAAATGCTGTGTACCTTGCAGGCTTCCTATTACCAAGACTTTCCAATCATGAGGACCAATTTCTTAACGTAAATGATTCTGTATTTACAGAAACACACACACACACACACACACACACACACACACACACACATACACCCCTTAATTTTGCAAAACAACCTCCTTTTTCCCACATATTTTTAGCAGATATTTGACTACCATCACTGTAACTACATATAATTTGGAAAAAATGTAAAAGCAAGAAATAAAAGTCTTCTGAACAAAAGATAATAAAAAAATCAAAATCAAAATAAATAAACTGTCCTGTAGCTTTCCCTTAGTTTTCATTTCATAAACAGAACTTTCCTATTGTTTTAAAGGTGTTCTTTAAAGGTGTTTTAACAGTGTTCTTACATTTTTTTCATACTTCATTATATAACAAATTGAAATATAGTAATGAGAAGAAAGAAATACAGTCAAAGATTTGGTATTTGTGATATGGCTAAGTGAAGCCATATCGCATTATACAGATCTGTGTAGCTCTCAGGGGAGTGGTAGAATTTACCTAGCTTACACACGAACAATGACTAAACAAATCTCTTCTTTATTTTCCCCTGTAGGCTCCTTACCTATTCCACAATGAATACCCTTGGAGAGTAAAATGTTAATAGGAGACAGATTGCAGTTATCAAGGTATTGGTTTAATTCAACCCTTCCTAATTGGAGCCCAAGCAGCATTGCTCTGATAGATAAATAACTAGAAAAAAATAAAATAGCAACAAGTAAGACAGCATATGTTTGGAGTAGACAGGCTGCAAGAATAGAACATCCACATAGCCTCCAGCACCTGACCATGATGAAGGCTGTGAAGAGCTGATAACACCGGTTCTTTGTGGCAGACACTCTTACATGGGTCCTAAAGGCCAGAATTTAGATTTTAAATTAAATGGCAAACAGTTGCTACCAGTTGGAATGAAGAGGGCACTGCAGCAATCCGTGTAGTATTAGTATACATCTGTGACTCCATTTCAGCAGTCTGAAAAGTATCCAAATGGGAAGATACAATTGCGTGTAATCAGGTAGGGAAGTGCACAGAATGAACTGCTCTGAAGCGCTGGCCAGGGGCAGCAAGGTGAGACAGGAAGGAGAAGAGGCTCTAAGGAAATCTAGGCCACCCCTCAGGTACCATTTAATCACAATGCCTCTGGAAACAAGTTATGATAACATTGTACACAGCAAAGATGACAGTTTGTACAAATAAAGCCTTGTTTGTTCTCAACTTACTTTAAAGATTGGGAATTTCCTTCCTCACTCTTGCTACAGTTATTTTATGATAAGCAATTCTGTTCTTCTGTGAAGTTCACTTTATCTGTGGCTTTTTCTCCCAACTAGTGGTGTCAGTATTCTCTAATGCTAGCAGCTTACGCTGTATTAAAAAGCTATGTGTATATTAGCGATCAAATCATTAGTTTTAAATGCAACCTATCTTTCTTGTTCTAATTTTTCCTAGTTATTTATCTAATAGAGGAATCCATCTATAGGAATATTGAGTAAAATATTGAGTACTAGTCTCTATTCTTTATCTGGTAACTAGAAAATGAGGGAGGTGAAAGATATGACATCCATTTTGCATTTTTGAACCATTTCCCTAGGAACCAGTGAAAATTAAGAGGTCAAAGGAATGAATCATTTTTATAGTCTATATAAAAGTGCATTTGTCTATAATCAATGACATTTACAACCATTTATAGGCTTTAATTTGCACAGCAATTGTTTCTTTTTAAATCAGAAATACTCTTTCAGAGTTGGAATAGATCACTGCTAGAGGAATTCAGATCAAGGTTATGCCTTATGACTCTTAACTAGACAGAATTTCCTTTCACATACAGACTTAAATAATGCTATAGATTTTGTTGTCAACTAAATGCATGTGATGAATTGTGGCCTGTCTTGAGAATCCACACCAAACAATGAGATGTCTTTTTGTGTGTCTCTTCTATGAAGCAAGTACATATGCAGACTAGTTCTGAGAATAAACTTTGGAATAAAATTGCTTTTAAATCATTCTTTTGTGTTGTTGTTTGTTTTTATTGCCAAACTTAGGGCTTGAACTCAGGGCCTGGATGCTCTCCCAGAGCTTCTATTTTGTTCAAGGCTAGTGTGCTACCACTTGAGGGAATGCTACTTCTTGATTTTTCTGGGAGATTTATTGGAGATAAACATTTATCTGAATTAGAGAAGGGAAGGGGAACAACAAAAAGGTGAGACAAAAGACAAAGGGTAAACCAATGCAACTGTGATACTCATAAGACAATATGTTGGAGATGGGGGAATAGAGAAGAGAAAGTGGCAGAAAAATGAGGGAGGGGGTAATAAGTTCAACAAGAAATGTACTCACTACCTTACATATGTAAATGTAACCCCTCTGGACATCACCTTGACAATAAAATTAAATTTAAAAAATGAAAAAAATGTCTCATTGATTTTCCTGCCTACGCTGGCTTAAATCACAATCCTCAGATCTCTGCATCCAGAGTAGCTAGGATTATGAATCAACAGCAAGAGGCTTAAGTCACTCTTGTAGACCTGCACTGCTGTGAGTTCTTGAGAAAATTATTCAATGTATTCATGTTGTAGTGTTCTCATCCATAAATCACAAAGAATAATAGTAGTTAATGTCTAATTTGTGAGAAGATTAAATAAGTAAATATGTATGTCTGTGTAATGTATGTGTGTTTATATATGTATATGTGCATATATAATGCATATGTGGATATATATACATACACAGGCCTATGCATTCATACATACATAGGAACATACATATGCATTCTTATATTTTGAATTCATATACATTACATATGAATATTTATTTACTATACCCATGCACAAACAATACACGGACATAATGAGCACTTCACTCATGTGAACGCTTATTCCTGCAGTTTTCAGTATTTGTCCTTATTTATTCCATGGGCATCTCAGGCAAGTCTCCATCACCTTCCATCTAAGATTTTGCAATGGATTCCTCCCTAGTATATTCGCACATTCTTTCCTCACCTTATATTCTGGCACAATTACCAGCATGACCTGGTTAAAAAAAAATGCTGAAATAATAAACTGGCTATGTTCTCTGATTGAAGTTCTTCAAATTTCTCAGGTCTCCCTAAGAAGAAGTCAGTGCTACCCTAATAACATGAGTGTTGATCACAGATTTGACAGTATACTATTTATATTGATCATCTTTAACTAAATATTTCAGTCAAATTGAAAAATGAGTACCAGATTAAACAAATGATTACTGTGACTGTGAGAATGCCTTTCTTAGCATAGTGTGCTTAACTGTTGCATTATGCTGTTTATTTTACAGTAAAGTTAAATGTATCCTTCTAAACTCATCATGCGTAAAATGTTATCAATCCACCCTATCCATATATATTTTGTGTGTACCATCACCACATCATTAAAGCATTTTAGTGATTTTAAATGTTTTCATGTTGTTTTGAAATTGTTTAATGACCTCTCCACTGGTCTATGAAATATCTTACAATGTTAGATATGCTATTGCACAACTTTCAGACTCTATGTTAAAGGACCAAGCCATTGAACAAAGAAACTTAGTCTGCAGGTTCATAATTATAAGGAGAAATGGAAATTCAACTTGGAGAAATGATTGAGGAATGGTATTTGCGGAAGACAATAAGACATGAAAAATTACCTAATCTTTGATGTGGGCTATTAAAATAATTAAAAATAGAGGCAACAAGAAACCAATTGAATCAGCACCTCATCAATACAGAAAGACAAATACTTACCTCTTCCAAAAACCCTGTATTGTACTATAGGCTTCTTTTTTGTTCTTAAATTTTTATGAATTTACAAATAATTAATGTATATATTTGAAGTAGTCAAAACATTACAATTACTTACTTTTTAAGATTATTACTCATTAACAGTTATTGAACAATAAGTAGTTACAGACAATTGTATAAAAGAATGAATTTTACTGATCTTGGGACCTATGTCCTTAGCCATGCAGAAGCTCTGCAATTTCATGCATTCCCATTTGTCCAACTTTAATTTGATTTCTTGTGTTTCTGGGTCCCTATTAAGAAAATTTTGGCCTGTGCCAAGGAGACCTAGGGTTTCTCCATTCCATGTTGTAATGTTTTCAGAGTGTCTGCTTTGACTCTGAGGTCTTTGATCCATTTGGAGTTAATTCTGGTGCAAGGTGATATATAAGGATCTAACTTTAGTTTTCGACAAGTAGTTAACCAGTTTTGCCAGCACCATTTACTGAAGAGGCTGTCTTCCATTCTATTCTTTTAGCTCCCTTATCGAAGATTAGATGGCTATAGGTCTTTAGGTTCATTTCTGGGTTTTCAAGTTTATTCCATTGGTCCTGGGGTCTGCTCTTGTGCCAATACCAAGCTGTTTTGATTACTGTGGCTTTGTAGTAGAGTTTGGCAAAGGACATAGCTCTAAGATCAATAGAAAGCCCACGGATTGGGAGAAGATATTTTATATTTTCTAGGCATAGAACAGAAAAGTATCCCATATCTAAAATATACCTGGAACTTAAAATATTAAATCCCCCAAAAAGAAATTTTCAAAGAAACAACTGCTCAATAAATAAATGGGCTAAAGACTTAAAGAGAAACTTCTCTGAAGAGGAAAGAAAGATGACCAATAGACACATGAAGAAGTGCTCAAACTCCCTAGCCATAAAAGAAATGCAAATCAAGACAACATTGAGATAGCACCTCACACCAGTTAGAATGACTATAATCAAGAACTCTAATAATCACAGATGCTGGAGGGGATGCAGACAGAAAGGAGCCTTACTGCATTGTTTGTGGGAGTGTAAACTTGTTCAACCACTTTGAAAAGCAGTATGGAACTTCCTCAAAAGACTCTACATAGAGCTCCCCTATGACCCAGCAATCTCATTTCGGGCATTTATCCAAATAATCACAAACAAAACCATACTAAAGCTACCAGCACAACTATGTTTATTGCAGCCTTATTTACCATAGCTAAGATATGGAACGAACCCAGATGTCCCTCAGTAGATGAATGGATCAAGAAAATGTGGTATATACACACAAGGGAATTCTATGCCTCCATCAGAAAGAATGGCATTGCCCCATTTGTTAGAAAATGGAAAGACTTGGAAAAAATTCTATTATGTGAAGTAAGCCAGGCCCAGTGAAACATAGGTCCCATGGTATATGTCTGAGTCCAGAAGAAAAGTTCAGTTAAGTTGATGTTAGGGGAATGAACCTCAATATAAGTATTCAAAAATTTTTTAGCTTTTTTTTCTTTTATGCAATTGTTTCTATCATATTTATAAGATGATTTCTATGTTGCTTTGTATGTCCCTCCCCCACAGTATAAAACATACTTTAACTGTATTTGATGTGGTATAATTTGTGGAAGGGAAGGGAAAAAAACAAGTTTTTTAACTTGGGATACAGGTGGACCCATTGCAACAATGAGATGTACAAGTTGTTATGTCAAAAAACAAACTTAACAACTTTGGTCGGGGGTGGGGTGAGGATCGGGAGGAGAGGAGTATGGGGAGAGGAGGAGTATGGGAAGGAATGGGAAGGGGAAACAACGAGGAGGCAACAATGCTTGATAAGAAATGTACTCCTTATCTTGCCCATGTAATTGTAACTCCTCTGTATGGTATTCTCACAATGAAAAATTAATTAATTAAAAATAAAAAACACTTTTACTCATTACACATTGTAAAAAAAAAAGAATGAATTTTTAATTGCTTTTGTTAAATGTAGTCAAGTGCCATTAAAAAGCAGATTTTTCTATTTATATGTGTTTGATTTTTGTAAGCTTATGCTACTAAAATATACATTGACTACTTGTCATAATTAATTTTAATATTTGATTGATTATTGCCGATCTTTAAATGTTTTGTGCAAGAGAATATCTTTGCAATGAGTGATTTTGTCTGCTTTTTCTTTAAACATGTATGATTTTAAGAGGGCTATCCAGTATTTACAGCTGTTCTTTAAAATTGTGCATATAAACAAAATTAGCTGAGACATAAAAAGAAGTACTTTAGTGAATGTGTATGCATAGCAGAAAAATATAAAATTTATGTAAAATGGATGCTGTTTCTGGATAAATTTTATCATCTTTAGAATACTATGTATAATAGATAGGCTAATAAGGAACATATGACTTTTATCACTAAAAATTACACATTTTTATTGATGCATAAATTAAAATTAGTATATACATAATTATGTGTAATTGTTATATATCATGGAATTTTGAAAGATTTATGTTCCAGGAAACCATCATCACTATCAGAAAAAATATTTTGCTCTAATATCAGAAAGTATTTGTTCCTTTTGTGGTCATTACCTGCTTCTCTCAGATTAATATCTATTTATTTTATTGTATATTATCTTGCATCTTATTTATGTGCATAATTATATGTTTTAAATTCATATATATAAATTCCTACAGTGGAGTCAAATGAGACAAATAAGTCTCCTTTAGACTTTCTACTTCTATGTAAAACATGAAACCAAACCGTATTTGGAGTTCAAAAGTCACATTTTTATGAAGAAGAAAGAAAGCCTACTTGTACCACTAGATTAGTTCTTCTTCAGTAAACTAAATTCAGATCTATTTTTAGGTGAAAACATTTCCAGGACATGGCCAATTGCTATTTTGTGAATCATCACTAAGAAAACATATATGGACGCTGCATTGATTTCAACCATTTATTATCGTGTATTTGTATATTTGGGTCAGTATTCATCTAGATTAAGGCACACTTTACCTCTCAAGTGTTGTGTTTGGTCCCAGAGTCCCCCTGTTTTGAGCTTATTAGAGGGTCATATAAATGAGACTAAAGATGAATCTCAGTGGATCTTTTTGATCTTTCTATGGAGATTAGGTTACATTATATAAAATCAATGATAGTTTAAAAATTCAAATTTCTTTATCTGTTTTGAATGGCCCATTCAATAGTGCAACTCAAGGGTATTGTTGCAGGGTGATTATTGGCACTATCCTCCTCCTGTCGGAGGAGGTCCAGAAATCTTCAAGGCCTGAGATCATATGTACATGAGAAAATGAGAGGGAAAAACATCAAGAATTACATGCAATACCTGAAAAGTTATGAGTTTATTTTTTTTGTTCCAAAATCCATTTTCAAAAACTTGCTAAGTAAAGTGTTTTGACAGGCAGTAGAAATTATAGGTAGAGAATTAATAGGATTTCTGAATTTAGCCAGAGCATAATGCCTCTCTTTAATGTCTTATTAATGTACTACAGCATTTTGACATCAACACAGGAGAAAAAGGAAACATATTTTATTTGAATTAAGATAGTTTTGCATTAATTTTATGTCAGGAGTATGTGCAACTATCTACCATATGACATAAGGAAGAGGTTTTCATTAACCTATTGAACTGAAACTATCAATTTGAAGGTTTCTAATGATAGAATTGCTATAAGTTTAATAAAAAGGTAAAATAGGAGGGGAAGGAGGACCAGAAGTAAAAGGAAAATTATTAGTGAACTGAAAATTTATTGAAATGGCCATAGAGAAGCATACCAACAATATGCTTTCCAGTTAGTATTGTTCTGGTTTTAGTTAGCAAAAAATGTATCTTCAAAGTAATAATTGATCCTTTTAAAGGCATCTGTATCTCAGTCACTCTTGATTTTAGTTTCAAATATCACCAATCTCCATTTAGTCACTATTGCTTCTCTACAACACTCAAGTTTAGAGCAATTATTTAAAGCATTTTTAGAAAACAGAGATATTGGCCGTCACTCTTCATGGAGTCTGTCCCTGTAATCTCAATGAAACCACTTTACTAATCCAGTTCATTCCAGTTCATTTCAGCAGGCACTTACAGGGTGGCCAACAGTGGGAGAGGGCAAGAAGATGAAACTGAACAGGAAAGCAAAAGGTCACTGCTCCTCTCATGGAGGATAAAAAATAATTTAAACAAGTAGAACTCCTCACAAATAGTGATAGGTGTTAGAAAACTAACATGATGTGGAGAAAGGTTGCCCATGTAAAGAGAGGGAAGACTTCATGTTGTGAGTAGAAGATAGCCATGAAAATGAGATGCAAAGCCAGTCATATATCTAAGGGAAAAAAATATTTGCTGGGAAAAGTATGTCCACCATCAAAGTTGTATTGTAGCAAGAAGATTTTTAAGTTCTTGGAAAGAAGCCAAGCCCAGGAGGGATTAAAAAAAATCTAGTTACTAAATGGAAGGCTCAAGAAAGAAGAAATACAAGGGGAGGCTTCAAACTGTGATTCTGGGATCTCAGCCTTCTGTGCAGCTAGGATTACAGGCTTTAGCCTCAGGTGCCTGGTGTAATTAACGAATCTTTAGAATAGTCGAATTTTGTAAAAATTGCTGACTGTAATTTTGATGTATTATAATCTGTACTCTTTAATTTTACACTAATATACAAACAATTCTGTAATAATATAATTGCTTATGTGGTATAACTTTATTAGCATGAAAACTGTTTTACCTATTTTCTTATATATATATATATAAATATATATATTTATTATATATATATATATATTTACATTTGTGACAGTATTGTGGCTTGAACTCATATCCCTATACTCACCCCTGGTTTTGTGATAAAGGCTGACACCCTACCACTTGAGCTATACCTAAGTCTCTATTGGTTAATTGGACATAGGAGTCTCAGAGTCTTTTTTAGTCTGGCCGGCATTGAATGGCTGTCTTCAGATTTCAGCCTCCTGATTAGCTAGGATTACATAAGTGACCTACCCATGTGAAAATCGTTTGATATTAAAGAAACTTGTATTTTGAAATCTGGTCATTTTTACTCCTGGGTATCACAAGATACTTTAATCTTCAACTTACAGAAAGGTCCATTCTTCATTTATATGTTCACTTAAACGTATTCTGGAGATTTTGTGTCCTTAAAACTTATGTCATTTTACATATTACATGGTAATATTTTGAAGTACAGATGAGTACTAACTCTAGAAGACATGAAATAAAGTCTAGAAATAAGAGCCAGGTATTTCTTTTTTTTCAGGAACTCTTCTTGTTGAAGATAAAAGATTAGGGTTTATTTACATTTTTTTCAAGTGAGAAAATTTATTTGAATATACTTTTAAGCATTTCAAACTTTATGGATATTCAGTTCACTTATGAGATGTAAAGTCTGTATCTTATAGACAAATATTAAGAAAAGTCAAACTTCAGAAAGATGGCAAATTGAATTTGATATTTTTCAAAGTACACATGTTGTATTATTATACACTAGTTTTTAAATAAACGTGTTTTAATACATATTGGCACCTATTTCCCTAAGTAACAAGTCTGTTTAGGTAGATTCTAAGAATTTAATAAAACACATTAGCAATTTATGTCATTTACCTCATTTGTTTTTGCATAGTTTTAAATATTAGAAGGAAAACTATGCATACAGAAGTCACTTACAATTCTTTCCATGAAATTTCATAAATATTTTACTAGTGTTTTCAAATAGTATTTTTTTTCAACTGCTGGTCAGTTACCAATTTTCAAAATATAGCCAGAAAATGACCGTGTTTTACTATATCCAAAATTACCTCCTTGTAAAGCACTTTGCCTTGGTTTACTAAAACTACAGTGAATATTTTCCCAATTTTAATCCTCACTTGTTAGAAATTTATGTCTCATATTATCCAGAGATGAATACAAACTTTAAAATGAGTTAGAGTCGTGCAGAACCTTGCCCTTCATTTCTAGCCTACCTAATTTCCAACTATTTGCTATTTCTGGCTCATCCTTAGTAATGTATAACAGGCCCTTGACTTAGCCCTATTTCTATTCTCCTTGTGTGGGGTCCTTTTACTAATATAATTCATGCAAACTGTGTTTCTACTGAAAATCTGAGCTCAAACATTTTTTCCCTGGTAGTATAAATCCCCCTTAAAATTTCATTTCCCTTCATCTAAAAAGTCTATTTTAAGTTTAATTCTTTTTCTTTGCATCAATTGTCACTAACATTACCATTTCCTAACCCCCCTCCCCCACACACACTTGCTTATTTTTACTTCTATCCCCATAAAATTTTAATTTCCAAATGAGGAAGAAAAAAATTATTAATTCTGGACACCAGAGAATTATGAGATCTTGAGGATTACTGGCCTAGCCAAAGACTCCTGGGAGATTGTACACTATGCCCAGCTAAAAGCAGGCTTGAAGCTGTGGCTGAAGAACAGCATCAGTGGAGATAACATGAGGAATGAACATGAGGCCTTGAATTTAAACCCCAATAACTACAATAAATTTATTGAAAAAAGATAAGAATATAGGAGTGTTATTATTTTATAAACCAGACCAAATTACTGTGCTTTTTGATCTTACATATACTATGATTTGATTATGTATTGAACTTCCAAATTCATGGAAGAATTAATCCCTGTCTTATTTCAGTGGCAAGAAGAGTGTAGAAACTTTATTCAGCTGTAATGCTTACCAATGAGGCATTAAGTAATTATTAGATTTGATTATTTTACTATAATGGACCTGTAACTGTGTCTTGAAGAACATACAGATACTAAAATACACACAGTTCCCTATTGGATGTGGGAGCACAGGAGAGATTTCCCTTGGTAGTTTGGACATTGTATCTCTAGAATTGTGAGCCTATAAATCCGACACTTTGTATATAGTGATGCTTACCTCAGGTGTTTTATTACACGACAGTATAATAATTTCATCCTGGAGAGAGTATTTGTAAATCCACCTGAGTGGATGACGTTTAATTTTAATGCACAAGTAATTGTGTAAAGAAACATTTCAATGACCAGTGAATGAGATATAAAATAGAAGTTGATAAAATGTTGCTTTACTAAATAACACACAAAATATGAAGTGGGGAAAGATGTTAATGAATAAAGATACACAAATAAAATTATAGCATTCTGAAAAAATACAATTTAGTCTGATTGCCTGTTATGTTTTATATAAAATATAACTGTTAACAAAAAGCTGAAGTCATGTAATATAGTAATTTGCAGTACTGGTCCATTGATTAAGTCCCAGCTAATGATATTAAAATCATTTAAATAATTTTATAATATGTATGTTAATGTGTTATACTTCTATATTTTCTAATTAACAGGTATATTTGAGAATTACTGCTTAAAAAACAAAGTAATATTTCCTAAAAGATCTAGCTGCTAGTAGCACACAACTGTAATTCTAGTAACTCAACTCAGTGGTGGAGACTTTAAGGTATACAATTTGAGACTGTTTGGGTAATCTGTGAGGTTCTTCCTACAAAACAAACAACATAAAGCAGAGATAAATACACGTTTTCACTGTATTTGATGTTGACAAAATTTGAGGAAGGGAGGGGAAAAATTAAATTGTTTAACTAGGGATACAGGTGGACCCATTGCAACAATAAGATGTACAAGATTCTATGTCAAAAACAAACTTTACAACTTTGGCAGGTGGGGGGTTAGAGGGGGTTGGGATTGTAGTCATCGAGGTGGGAGGGCAGGGATGGTACAGGATAAACAAAGGATCAGGCAACAATACTTGATAAGAGATGTACTCATTACCTTGTTCATGTAATTGTAACCCCATGTACAGTATTTTCACAATAAAAAACTTACTAATAAAATATTTCTCAAAAAAATAAATATGAGAGTCACGTAGTAGAGTGCCACAAGCAAACAATCCAAGAGTTCATGAGGCCTTTAGTTCTAATCCTATTACCATAAAAATAATAAAAATACCAGAAGCCCAAGAACTCATACCATTCTTGAATAACACGAAAATAATTGTATTTTTTCTTGCACAAATGTTCCCAGCATTCATCCTGATATCTCAGACACTATATTCCAGATTTATGCTGAAGATACCCCCAGGTCCTTCTTATTTTACATTAAGTAGAACGTGGCTAATTTCTATGGTAACAAAATATTCATGGGATTATCCCCAAACAATGTGTTTTGTCTTTTAGGTTATATATTTATGTGTATATTTTTCCAAGTAGTGATTTGGGAACTTTTCTTCTTATTTTGTTGCAATAAGAGCCATTGAGTCTTCAAGATCATGAAGGTTATTTAGCAGAAAGAAAGAACAAAAAATATAGGTGATAAAAATAATACCTCTTGCCTGGGAGCTACTTTCTAAGAACACTAGTGAATGTTTGTTACTGAAGGACATTGGTCTCTGTATGTTATGGTTTTCACTCTATATCTATACCCTAGATTAATAATCATGTTTTTTTTTCTCAGAGGAAGAAAATCATGACTTCTCTTTGGTATATCTGAGTTCTAAATATTTCTAACTTACTCCATCACTATTGTGGTATTTTTAAACCTCTACATCACTTCAGAAATATGAATAAGTAAACACAAGCCTCATGATATCAACCAGTAATTGGTTACTGAGATATGTCTTCAGAGACTGACAGGTTGGGAAACATATAATGTGTCTACATGGCAGGACCATTGTGGTTGCATGGAACAGGTTAGTGCGAGATTTCATCATTTTAACTAGAACATCATGCAGTTTAATACTTATGAGAGGGGATGAATAGAATTGAGAGAGATGGAGGAAAATGACAGCGTCAGTGGCATTGATCAAGTAGCATCATTCTCAAAAATTGACATGTTAATGTGAAACTCCTTGAACAACCACATAAAGGTAATTAAAAAAATCAAAAGGGTTTAGTTCTAGATTTTTTCATTTCATACTTTCACACCTCAGTAGGCTGACACCAAATAGGTTGTCTACAAAAAACAGTTTAGGAGTGAGGCAAATCAAGTTTAATTATTTGGAAATGAGGATTTAAATTAAAGCCAACTTGCCTAAATGACGCTAGTGTTTAAACTTGAAGATACCAGATCTAATATGCTTGTTTACTATTGGGGCAGTGAGGGGAGAACAAAAATGGCCTTAATTTTTCAATTGCCCCTCAGGATAACTCATTTTACTTGGTTTGCCCAAGTAGCAACACATACTTGTGTGCTTGCTGTCTTGTTAGTTTCTCTGCTTTGTGTTGAATCACATCTGGCTCTCATTTTCCACTGTGTTGAAAGCCTTTGGACCTCATCCACTTGTGAATTTACATATCTTAGTTTTTAGAATGATAAGTTTTATTTCATCTTCAAACTTGCAGGACTCAGAAAAAGTTAGCTTCATTTTCTTATTTCACTTTGATATGAGTCCTTACTCAGCTTGATCATGTTCCAACACACAACTTCAGTTCGTGAAACCACATTGAGGGAGGCATGTACAAAACCCTTTTGTAATTGTGTAATCACGTAGTCTGAAATCTAGACGCACACCCCCTTTCCCTTCCAGTTCTTTGATGCTATTGATTGTTGCATCCTACTCTGATGCTGTGGTGTCTGAGTACAGCAGCTCCTGTACTGAGTACTGAGTATTTCCTTTAATTCGACATTGTGGATGAAGAAATAAGAGTATTTGCAGGATAGATATCCTGTTTGACAAACCCTAAAACTTTATAAATGAAAGATGTACCTAGAGGGTGGTATAGTTGGTGCAAACTTGAGGTTTTTTTGTTTCATTTTCTTTCATCCAATGGAAATAAACAAGTTCAACATGAAAAGCCTTTATGTTCGCTGTTTCATTCAGATACAATTGCCCATGGACAATTGGGTTTGACTTCTGATCTAGTCCAAACCTTGATTTTAAGGAGAGAGAAGACTTTACAAAAGAAATAAAATATCCCCCTAAGGCTTCTGAGTTAGTTAACAATAAAACTAGGAAAAAGACTGGAAACAAGTCTAAATTCAAATTGAGCCTAATTCCTGTTACAAATTTCTGTCACTGAATAATTTCTATTATTTTCTGTATTTGTATACATATATAAAACATAATAACAATCCCGTGCACCTGTATACTTATTTTCCTATTTCTATGTAAGGTCTTTTTTGGTTATTTTATTTATTTTACATGAACTTGTATTTTTCTCTGTGTGTCTCTGAGTGTGTGTGTGTGTGTGTGTACTTTGCCAGTACTTTTAAAACTCAAATTGCCTCAGTTCTTGCCTGGCTTTTCCACTCACAGCTGGAGCTCTACCACTTGAACCACACCTCCACATCTTGATTTTGTTGAATGAGATAAGAGTCTAATGGACTTTTCTCATCTGATTGGCTTAGGATCAGATCTCAGCTTTCTGAGTTGCTAGTATTACAGGTATCAGCTAACATTGCTCATGTGTTCAAATATTTATTTTACTTAATCATATGCCTCTTTTTATTATTGTCATTATAAAGGTGATATACTGATTGGTTACAATTATGTACATCAGCTGAAGAGTACATTTCTTTTTGAAGAGTGTCATCACCTCTTTCCTCATTTTCTTCCAGGTTTTCCTTCCTGAACCCCGTCCCTCCCAAGTTGTATAGTTCGTTTTCAACATAGTGAGCATTACTGCTGCATTTGTTCACCCTTTGTCCCACCATTTCTGTATGCCCCTTTACCCTCCACAAGACAAATAAACTTATGTACAAGATACAAGGTACAGAAATCACAATGATAAACAAAGGATTGAAAACAAAAACTAAAAGCAAAATAACAAAATATAACCCTCTTTCTTCCATTTCTTGGATTTCATTTTGATAAACATCATTTTTATATGGTCATATTGCCTTAGCTATTGAGCCTTTGTGATTCTCTCCTAAGAATATCCACCTTTAGTCTCACTGTGTGAATGTCTAAGTAAAGTCTTGCATTATTTATCATATCCTAGCATATTTTTTGTCTTTTACCATCTATTGTTTTTTAGTTGTAGCTTTATAGGCACATTATAGTTACAACAAATGAGGGAACCCATGCAGCCTATGTTTCTTTGGGTCTGACTTACTTTTCTTAATATAAATTTTCTAAGTCTTTCCACGTCCTTACGAAGCAAAAAATTCCATTGTGTATATATACCACATTTTCTTGACCCATTTACCAAGGAGAATCTGGGTTGATTCCATTTAATACATTTCTTTCTTTTAATAAGATCACTGGGAATAAAGACTTTTCACTTCCTACTTAACACAACTATTCTGAAGAAGCCATGAACGTATCATACAGTTATGGCCATAAGGGTGAATGTGTGAGATAAGTCTGTTCCATCATTACATATATCCATACCTGAGGCATTGCCTATGAGCCTGAATTCTACCAACAAGAGAACTTCTTTGGAGATAAAGTATCAGGAGATCTGTCTGTTTACTCCACCTTCCTACCCTTTTGGTCAGGGTAATGTATTTTATGTGCTACCTCCACCTCGTTTTCTGTAATAGCTGAGACATAAACAAATCTTTCCTCTCTAACTCAGAATGGGACTGGTCTACGATGTACTTACTGAAACCATGGACCTCAGACACCAGGAATACAGCTTGGAAGAAAAAGAATGGCCCTAAGCAAGGTCACAGCCATGGGGATTGAGGATGAGCATCAACTTTGAACAAGTTTCCAGTGTAAAGACTGGTCACTGAGTTATATATAAACTCTGACACATATTTCCATGACCCCAGCTCCGTGAGGCAGTGTTTTAGGAGTAAGGAAGCCAGATGCAACACATTATGGAGAAAAAGATCCAATAAGAGGTAGAAAATGTCAGTTACTGTACCTTTATTTAGGATTTTTCAACCTGTGCCAAGGAGCCCTGGTGCTCTCCCTATCCTTTCCTGTAATATTTTCAGGGTATTTGATCTTACATTGATATCTATGATGCATTTGGAATTGATTGTGGTACAGGAAGATATATAAGGATCTAACTTCAGTTTTCTATAAACGTATAGCCAATTTTGCCAGCAACATTTGTTGAAGAGAATGATCCCGTAGTTCTACACCTGACATTTACCAAAAATACCACAAACAAAGCCACACTAAAGCTACCAGCAAAACTACTTTCATTGAAGCATTATTTACCATAGGCAAGATGTGGAATCTATCCAGATTCCCTTCAGTAGATGAATGGATCTAAAAAATGTGATATACACAATACAATTTTATGCTTCTATCAGAAAGAAACAAATCATCCCATTCAGAAAGAAATGGAAAGACTTGGGGAAAAATCATATTAATGAAGGAAGCCAGACTCAAAGAATCACAGGCTCCATGGCCTCACTCATTTGTAATAATTAGTATATGTGTAGCATATTCCTAGCAGAGGATCACAATAGCTCAATAGCTATGTACATATAACCATATAAAATGATGTTAATCAAAATGAGCTACAAGATATGGAAAAAAGAGGGTTTTTTTTCTTTAGTGTACTGTTTGCATTTATTCCTTTTTTCTTTTACATTTTCCTTTGGCTTATTCCCTGTTGTCACTGTTTTTAATTTTGGTACCCTTTGTCTTGTATATAATTTATCTGTTTCAGGTGGGAAAAGTGAATATGAAAATGATGAGACATAGGATAAAGTGTGAACCCACGCAACAGTGTTACTCACAAGACATTATATTGGATCTTTACAACTTGGGCAGGAAGGGAGTTGGGGGGAGGGAAAGTGGGAGAAACAAAGGAGGGAGTAACACTATTCAAAACGAAATATATTACTGCCTTACTTAAGTAACTATTACCTTTACAATTTTTAGAAAAAAAAGAAAGAAAGAAAATGGCAATTACGCTGTTATAATCCCCTGAATTAGAACACTGGGAAAGTTAGGGCACTTTAAGAACCTAACAAATATACCTACACAAGTACATCCCGGTTCATACCTGGCTATGTGTCAAATATTAAGCAACATCAGTAACAGAGGAGAAAAGCAATGATGGCACATCTCTTCACAGAGAACTTCAGTAAAACCAAATGAAGAAAAGATCATCATGGGCAGTATGAAAGGGGGATAGTTCATCCTCCCTCTGTCCCTCAATACCAGAAAAAGTACTCATGCATGAAATCTTCTTTTAGGTTTCTAGGACTGTAAGGTGCATTCAGATATTTAATATTAAATCTTAGGAGACTTTTTAAATTTGGTAATTAATTTCAAAGTAAATGAGGTAATCTTTAAGGCAGTGAAGAGTGAACTTTGGAGTCAGTAGAATCAATGTCAAAATCACCTTGTCTACCCTAAAAATTTGCTGTTCTATTAATTTACATTTTTTCTCCTATACCTTTGATAGCTTAATGTAGTGATATATTTTTGGGGCCATATTGTACATCAACAATTTGATATCCAGTTCTCCCATTTGTTGGACAATTCTTCTGGGAGATCTTTATTAAGGACTCTTGTGATTTCCATGATTCCTTGT
Source organism: Dipodomys spectabilis (assembly GCF_019054845.1). Classification (NCBI taxonomy): domain Eukaryota; kingdom Metazoa; phylum Chordata; class Mammalia; order Rodentia; family Heteromyidae; genus Dipodomys; species Dipodomys spectabilis. Next base: position 3,846,445 of record NW_024870882.1, on the reverse strand, counting down.
CCTTCCCATACCAATGAGATTGGGGGCAAAATGGAATGAATAATAGGAGGAATTGAACCCTCAACAATGTAAACTTACCACTTACGTCAGGGAAATCTACCTGCTATATAATCTGAATTTTTCTTTTCTTGTCTTTTTTTTGCTCTTTAAGTTTTTATTTATTTGTAGTGTTCAGTCAGCATTCTCTGCCTGGTCCATCCATGTGAAGAATGTGGAGGTTAGCCCTCATTGCTTTTTTTCTTTTTCTATTCAAGGCTAGTGTTCTATATCTATATAGACTCCTTGAGCCATACTTCTAGCTTTTTTTTTTTCAAAAATTGGGCAAAGTAGCAGGGTATAAAATTAACCCTCAAAAATCAATGGCTTTCTGTATGCCAACAATGAGAAAAACGTGGCTGAAATCAGGAAAGCAACTCCATTTGGATTTTTCTTTTATATTTTTTCATCATTTGTGCAGATTATCCTTAAAAAGCTACCATTTTAAATTTACCTCTATTTGAATTACTTCTATGATCCTGGATCAGTCTATAACATATATATATATATATATATATATATATATATATATATATATATATCAAAGTCCTTTCGTTGACAGAATATACCATAGCTGGTTAGTTGTGGAACCAATTTACTTCTCTTTCTCTTCACTAAAAATTTGACTGCATTTGTAACAATCGCTGTACATAATTATGACTATGTGACTCATTCTGGACTGTGGAACACGTTTGGGATAGACACGGGTCTCTTGTAAACTTGGACATAAATGCTTCAGTATATGTTTAAACCATTTTCTATTTTCTAGGTTTTTCATCTTTTGGAGGGATTTGCTGTACACAGCACAGACCTAGAAGAGTGTATAGATGCAAAACAAAAAGGGACAATTGCTTTATCAAATTCAGAAGGCTGATTTTCCAACACTCACAGAAAGAGCATGAACAAAGCCTCTGAGACTTAGTGATTTCAGCATTCTGACTGTAAGCAGAATTGGGTTCCATTTCTCCTCTAGTTATATTGTGTTCCATAAAATCAAAATATGTTCTGGACATTTAACTTTATTGTTTAGGCACAATCAATAAACACGTGAGAATTCTTTCCAAATTTATGATCTGTGGGACATTACCTGCCAGCAGGGGGCAGCTTTACTTAGTGCCATCCATCAACCAAAAATGTGAAGTGACTTGTTCAATATATAGGTCTCATAAAACTATCTGAATGCTTATTCTTCGACTTCAGATTAATAGCCAATTGCTGTACAATTTTAAGATAAGTATGGATTAATTGCTGATCTTGTTTTTCTTTCCAATCAAAACTGAGCAAAACAGATTCAGAAAATGTACCTATTTTTGTAGAATTTATATACTTGTCATTTTACAGACTTGCTTTTGTGTTTATATGTATATATTTACATAATGAATGGTTGAAGATGTGAATAGGTCATTTTAGTCTCTGATAGCTGAAATAAGTCACCCTCAAATCCCGAATACACCTTTCCCAAGAAATCTAAAATTTTTATATATGTGTATGTATGTATGTGTGTCTCTGTGTGTCTCTGTATGTGTATTTCCATATGCACACATATTAAAGATATAACAGAATTATGACCTACTATGCTTATACTGTAATTCTGGATACTTAAGAGGCTGAGATTGGAGGAACATGGCTAGAACCCAGCCCTGGTAGTAATATCTATGAGCTTCCTATTCCCAATGAAACAGCAAACAGTCTGAAATGGAGCTGTGGCTCAAGTGGTAGAGAGTTAGCCTTGAACAGCGAAGCTCAGAGTCCTGAGTTCAAGCCTCAGCAACACACACACACACACACACACACACACACACACACACACACACACAAATTTGTTACTGTGATGGGCACTGGTGGTTTATCCCTACAATCCTAGCTACTGTAGAAACTGAGAAATTAGCCCTGTAGTTCAAAGCCAGCCCAATTAAGAAAGTCTTTGAAATTCTTTTCTCCAATGAATTAAAAGGAAGATGAAAGTGTAGCTCAAATAGTAGATTTTCAGTTTTGCCTAAAAAAATCTAGACAGAGTGCAAATTCCTGAGATTAATCATCAGTACTGGCACTAAAATTAAGTAAGTAAGTAAGTGCTCTTTAGAGCTTCTGTTTAATACAATGTAAAGCTTCTATTTAATGTAATGGTACCTTCACAAATGTCACCAGAGCTCTAGAGGAAATGTGTTATCTCCAGGCAGCTCCACAGATTAAGCTATACTACATGTCTCAAAGATAAAAACAATACGGAAAGAGTTGAGAAAAGAGCTTTAATTGTGGTCACGTTAGAAATAACTGATCAAAGTGTTTAGTTACCCCGGGCCTATCTGTGAAGGGCTGTCATAACTTTGACATTTTTTTAATGTTTTTAATTTTTTTATTTTATTTTATTTTTTTAATTTTTATTTTTATTTTTTGTGAACATACTGTACAGAGGGGTTACAATTACAAGGGCAGGATAATGCGTACATTTCTTATCAAGCATTGCAGCCTCCTCCTTTGTTTACCCTTCACATCCCTTCCCAGCCTCCTCCCTATTGTAAATGAGTAACCAAAATTTAAAATTAGGGCTTTGTAGAGCTATTAGCTTTGAGAACGTGTTGTCTTCTACAGCTATGATCTTCCTGACCATTGTCTCAATCTTCAGGATGGATCTAGAGAAGTCTGCATTGCTGTTAGCACTTGAGCGAGTGAGTAATCTGTGTCTCATGAGATGATTGTTTCTGCTGAGGGTGAAACCTGTTTCCATCCTGGGGCTATTGCTCTCCCTTGAGAAGAAATCTCATCATGGGAAGATTTGCCCCGTGACCCTTATGGTTGCTGACAGTTCTTTGTCATAAAGACATTTATCAATCACTGCAGTCATTACTGAAATCTAAGGGAAATATTGAAGAAGAGACTTAAAAGGGGGAAAATTTTGAAGAGAATGAATGAAGACAGAGAGGGACAAAATGGAATTAAAGAACTGATGAGCTGTTTCAAACTCAGGTAAGTCATATTACAATTAGACCAGTGGCTCAAATTCCAATGCTTCAATGTTATATAATTCCATTATTGAGGCTTAATAAAAGAGACCTTAAATCTGGGAGTCCCAATATACAATGCAGTAATCCACAACTGAGTTCTTTCAAGGTCCTATCTATATATGTCATGATGATCCCACCGACTGTTTAGCTTGAATGTAGAAAAATGGGCTGTTTCGGACAGAGCCAAAATTAACTTGGTTATCTTTTTGTCTCTTTAAATAGACATCTATTCTGAACCTCTGTTTCTGACCTAATATCATTGTGACTATTAAGTAACATTCTTAGGATGCATTGTTAAACTTAACAGACCAATGGCTTCTAAAAATAGAGTGTCAGGCTCTAAGTACAAACTCAAAGATTCTGTACGTGTAGTCCACTCACCTGCTCTCATATATATATATAAAGAGAGAGAGAGAGAGAGCGAGAGAGAGAGAGAAAGAGAGAGAGAGAGAGAGATGATAATTACTAAAAGCAAGGAGAAGAAATGTATTATACAGCTCAAGAAGCCACAGGAAGATGGGAATTATGCACTTCAGCCAATCTTTAGCCACCTGAGGTATAATCAAGAGCTATAGGTTAAAATATGCAAAGAGGTAAGAGCTTATAGGAGAGTGCTAGATGTAATGAATTAAAGGTCTCAGTTATGAGTATGGGCTGTTGACCATTATCTCATCCAATTCTTGGAGATTCTAGAGAAGTGGCTATTGTTACTGGCATGACTTTAGTGATATGCACCAATGCCTGAAAGGTGACCTGCCCTGATATTGTAGCTGCTCTCTTCTTGTGGAATAGTTTATTCTATTCCATCCTTCCTTGCAATTTTCCTGTCAAAATGACTGCTTAATGTAAGCACCACCATTTGCAAGAAACTGATTAAGTTAAGCAAAATCCTGTCAGAGGAATTATTCTCTCTAGGGCCTGAAGGTCTGCCTGACCAAAGTGACAGAGAGCCAGATGGGTAAGAATTATTTTTCTGATAAGTTCCTACTTTGGCTCAATGTTTGGTTGATTGCTCAGGTTAACTTTAACATTTTTTAAGTCAGCCAATAACACAAGATTGTGAATCTAACCTCTGACAAATTATAATAATGGACAATAATGCACTAAGGATTACCCACCCAGTACATTTTCTTATTCGGCTACTGTCCGTAGCACACCTTTCTGCAGGCATAAACTTCACCTTGTGAAGTTCCTTTGGAGTTGAAGTACTTATTCCTATGTGACATGCAATAACCAGAGCTATTTCCTTGATTATTATTATTTTGATTGATTATAATTGTTTTTCTCAATGATGGGGCTTGAATTCAAGGCCTAGGCACTATCCTTGAGCTTTTTTGCTCAAGGATAGTGTTTTTCCACCTTAAGCCACAGTTCCACTTCCATTTTTGGGGGGTGGTTAATTGGTGATAAAAGTCTCACAGACTTTCCTGCTTGGGCTGGCTTCGAACCCCGACCTACTGATCAGAACCTCCTGAGTTGCTAGGATTACAGGCATGAGCCATCAGTGCCAAGCCTGAAATTATTATTTTTTCACTATTTGGATTGTAATATCATAAGTTGGCTGAGATATTAACTAACTCTATTTGTATCGTGTTTTTTTATTATTTATTTATTTTTTTAAATTTTATTTTATTTTATTTGTGAACATACTGTACAGAGGGGTTACAATTGCATGGGCAGGATAATGCGTACATTTCTTACCAAGCATTGGAGCCTCCTCCTTTGTTTAGCCTTCACATCCCTTCCCAGCCTCCTCCCTCCCCCCCAATCCCAATCCTTCTCCTCCCCCCCAACCCCCGCACTGACGATGTAAAGCTCCTTTTGAACATGACAACTTGTACTTCTCATTGTTGCAACAGGTACACCTTTATTCTTAAACGACTTGTTTTTCCCCATCTCCTCCACAAGTTATACTGACATCAAATAAAGTGAAAGCAGGGATTATACTGTGGGGGAGGGACTTACAAAGCAACAAAGAAATAAACTTATAAATGCGTTAGAAACAAATGCATGAAAGAAAAAACATTAAAATACATATCTAAGAGTTCATTTTCCTAACATCACACTATCTGAACTTTTCCGCTTGACTCATACATATACTAGATATTGCAAATAAGGAAAACCATGGGACCTATGTTTCTTTGGGTCTGGCTTACTTCACTTAATTGAGATGAGAAAATTGATGGGATATTGACAAGATTAGAGCATTTCCTATCTTATATTCCCTGCTTCTTCTATACCAGGGGTGATTTTATTGAATGGAACTCATTACTCATCCTAAATATATTTCTCAGAGAATTATTTCTCCCCAAAATAGTTGCTTTTTGAACAGCACTAACTCATTGGCTTATAATCATATAGTGAAAAATTTGGCATACATTTCAAATCTCAAAGTGCTAGTGACCTTGATTCATTTCTTATCTCCTTATGTTTATCTCTGGCATTACTTCCCTCCTGGTTATTTTCCTCCAACTTCAAAAATAACAAGTGTACACCAATTTCTTCGCATGATCCGCCTGACCTGTGTTTCATTGTTACATCTCTTTCTGATCCACCAGCGTTAGATTCTCAACAACTAAAGTTTATAATTAGACTAGGCTCACCCCAGTTGTCCAGGTTAACTTCCCATTTGAAGATGTTTAACCTTTGTCACATGGGCAAGGAAAATTTATCGTCATACGCAAAGGAATTCACAGGCATGTGGGACTTACATATATATGTATCTCTGAAGAGCCCCTATTTCTATCTCCCACACAGGACCTTCTTAGCAATGGACAAGCTATTACAACAGAATACAATTAAAAAAAGAAGTTACTGGGCAAAATTTCTAGAAACAGTTCTTTAGCTAGAAAATACTGAGGTTTATTAGACCCTTTCTGCTTGATCATGCTCCCATCATGCTTTGTGAACTATAATCAGTTTAGCTAACCCTCTGAGAGCAGAGACAAGCACAGAAAAAGAGAAAACTAGAAATTACAGTATAGTCTCCAACCTGCCTACATTAGAAACTTCTATGTAAAGGAACAGATAATTCTTATTTGATTTGTTACTGTTTAATTTGGCTTCTTCATATAGCTTTTGGAAAAAGTCCTAGTTAATGTATTCATCAAAGTAAAGCTGAGTTGGTCATTATAAAAGAGAAAGATCTATGGGGATTTTAGGATGCATTTCTTTTTTTAATTTTTATTTATTTTTTATTGTGAAAACAATGTACAGAGGGGTTACAATTAGATGGGCAAGATAATGAGTACATTTCTTATCAAGCATTGTAGCCTCCTCCTTTGTTTACCCTTCCCATCCCTTCCCAGCTTTCCTCTGCCCCCCCACCAAGTCCTCCCCCCCCACCAAAGTTGAAAAGTTCGTTTATGACATGACAACTTGTACTTCTCATTGTTGCAAAGGGTCCACTTGTATCCTTATTTAAACGACTTGTTTTTCCCCTTCACCTCCACAAATTATACCGTCATCAAACACAGTGAAAGCAGGGGTTATACTGTGGTGGAGGGACCTACAAAGCAACAAAGAAAAAAATCTTATAAATGCGTTAGAAACAAATGCATGAAAGAAGAAAAAACCATTTGAATACGTATCTTAGGGTTCATTTTCCTAACATCACCTTATCTGACCTTTTCTGCTCGACTCATACATATACTAAATATTGCAACTATGGGAAACCATGGGACCTATGCTTCTTTGGGCTTGGCTTACTTCACTTAATATAATTTTTTCCAAGCCTTTACATTTCTTAACAAATAGGCAATGTCATTCTTTCTGGTGGAGGCATAGAATTCCATTGTGTATGTATACCACATTTACTGATCCATTTTTCTACTGAGGGGCATCTGTTTTGGTTCCATATGTTAGCTATAGTAAATAATGCTGCAGTAAACATAGTTGTGCTGGTAAATTTAGTGTGGTCTTGTTTGTAAACATTTGGATAAGTGCTCAAAAGTGGGATTGCTGGGTCATAGTCTATGTGGCGCTCTATGTGGAGTCTTTTGAGGAACCTCCATACTACTTTCCAAAGTGGTTGAACAAGTTTAAACTCCCACCAACAATGACGTAAAGTTCCCTTCTCTCCACATCCCCTCCAGCATCTGTTGTTATTAGAGTTCTTGATTTTTGCCATTCCAACTGTGGTGAGGTGGTATCTCAATGTTGTTTTGATTTGCATTTCTTTTATGGCTAGAGAGGTTGAGCATTTCTTCATGTGACTATTGGCCCTCCTTCTTTCTTCTTCAGAGAAGTTTCTCTGTAAGTCTTTAGCCCACTTATTTATTGGGCAGTTGTTTCTTTGAGGATTTGTTGTTGGGGGATTTAATTTTTTGAGTTCCAAGTATACTTTAAAAACTTGAAAAAGGAAATCAAAACAGAACTCAGAAAGTGGCAAAAGCTCCCATGCTCCTGGATGGGAAAGATTAACATCGTGAAAATGGCAATACTTCCCAAGGATATCTACAAATTCAATGCGAAACCTATCAAAATTCCAACCTCATTCTTCAAGAAAATAGAAGAGGCAATCCAAAAATTCACATGGAACAATAAAAGACCCTGAATAGCAAAATCCCTCCTCAACGGAAAGAATAGTGCTGGAGGAATATCAATACCAAATTTCAAACTCTACTATAAAGCCATAGTAATCAAAAGAGCTTGGTACTGTCACAAGAACAGAGCTCAGGACCAATGGAATAGAATTGAAAACCCAGAGATGAACCTACAGACTTATAGCCATCTAATCTTCAATAAGGTAGCTAAAAAATAGAATGGAAGAAAGACAGCCTTTTTATAAATGGTGCTGGCAAAATTGGTTAACAACTTGTAGAAAACTAAAGCAAGATCCTTATATATTTCCCTGCACTAGAATCAACTCCAAATAGATCAATGACGTCGGAGTCAAGGAGACACTCTGAAACATTACATGATGGAATAGGAGAAACCCTTCGTCTCCTTGGCGAAGGCCAAATTTTTCTTAATAGAGACCCGGAAACACAACAAATCAAAGAAAGGTTGGACAAATGGCATTGCATGAAGTTCCAGAGCTTCTGCATGGCAAAGGATATAGCTAGCAAGATCAATAGAAAGCCTATGGATTGGGAGAAGGTCTTCACTAGAAATACAAAAGACAAGGGTCCTGTATTTATTTAATTGGGCTTTGTCTTCAATTTTCTAAAGAACTATATTATTTGGGGTCTCCCTACATTCTATTATGTTTCAGGTAATTCATTTATTTGTTTACTTATGAATTTATAGGCCCATTTTAGCTACCAAAAATGAGAGAAACCATGCAACCTGAGGTTCTCTAGGACTAGCTTACTTAACTAATAATATATATTTGAATATATATATATATATATATATGTATATATATATATATATATATATATACATAATTGTAGTTATTGTAGTACATTATTTTTGCTTTGAGTCAGGAGAAAAAACAAACAGAACATTTTATTGTTTACCAAAAATTTTACCAGTTAGAAATAACAATCACAAATACAAAATAATGACAGTGAAACAATCACTTGAAAAATAATGAAAACTCAGAGAACTAAGTTGAGAAAAATGTTAGTAACTCAAAATATAAAATACCTTAATATCCCTGCAGAGAGCAGGCAGTTAAATATATTATAGTATGTTACTCCAAATCATTCAGAACTTGCTACTAAAACATGACAATATTGGTTTTATATAAAATATAGATATAAAAAGTAGAGCTCTGAAAAAAATCTCAAATATGTCTGTATAATAAAGTTTATTCCAAAGAGGGAAATGCAAGTTTGTTTCATATGATCACAAAGATGGAGAGTAATCTTAGATATTTTCTCCATATTTAATTGACTAATGTTGCTTGATTCTAAATTTCCTGTAGCATTTATAGGAGGTAAATTTTGTAAAGGTTTGTTTAAAGAAATATTACTAATGCTAGTGGAATCATTAAAGAAAGGAGTAACTTGCAAATGAATCCGCTAGTGTTTATAATTACCTATGTGGATTATAGTTATGCTATAATTTTCACATAGTGAGTGAAGAAAAACTCCTTGTGTTTCTTTTAGATAAAGGTAAGGTTAGAACTTAAATAACATTCCTATTTTATTCAAATATATTTACATAAATCTACCTTAAAATTAAAATTTTAATATTGATAATGACTCTGACTATTTAATCAAGATAATAAAGTAATTAAGCCAGGTGCAGGTGGCTAATGCCTTTAATCCTAATTACTTAGGAGGCTGAGATCTGAGGATAATGGTTCAAAGCCAGCCTGGGCAGGTAAGTCTGTGAGACTCTTATCTCCAATAAACTACCAGAAAACTAGAAGTGGTACTGTGGCTCAAGTGGTAGAGCACTAGCCTTGAGCTAAAGAGCTGAGTGACAGCCCAGAGTTCAAGCCCCATGAGCAACAACAACATAAAAGAAAAGTCATTATTTATTATTGTCTTCATTATAAAGGGAAAAAATCCTTAGAGTTATGATTGATTCTAAAACTCACACTAATATATCATTGATTGAATATCTTGTTAGAGTTTATTAATGCCCCTAGATTTCTGTACATAAAGTTCTCCTGGATAGACAATTATGATGATACAATGATATTATTAACTTATATCATTTACCAATTCTTCCCACAAGACTCCAGAAGGTGCTAAAATTGTTTCTATTGAATCTCTGGACACATGAGTAGTCGTGTATTGGTAAACTGGATTTTTATGCAGTGTTTCCAATGTTTAGTCACAGATAATTCATCTTCTCCAGTTGTGAATCTTGTGAAATCAGTTATGAAGTGTCCAACTGTCAGTGAGCAGGGTTCCAGCACAGTTAAGAAAAGCATTAGCATAATAGAAATAAAAAAATCCAAGAGAAATGGGGCACAGGTGGCTCACATCTGTAATTCTACCTACTCATGAGGCTGAGATTTGAGAATAACATTTCAGAGCCACTTGGAGTAGGAAAGTCAATGAGTCTCTCATTTCCAATTAATTGCAGAAAAAGCTGGAAGTAGCTCTATGGCTCTAGCACACTAGTCTTTATTAAAAGGAGCTCAGAAACAGTGCGCAGGACCAGAGTTCAAGTCCCAGGACTAGCAGAAGAGGAAAAAAGAAAAAGAGGAAAGAAAAGAAAGAATGAAAAACATAGCAAAGAAAATCCAAAGAATTGTATGGACCAATGTTCACATATACTCTTTACTATGTAACTGTAACCCCTCTGTACATTACCTTTAAAACAAAAGTAAAATTAAAAACAAACAAATTGAATGGAAAGAAATATAAATAAGAATTTTATCTTTACTAATCAAGGTAACCTATATTCCTTTACCTCCCACAGATGCTAATATGGGATAGATAAATGTTCATTTATTTTAGTTTGAGATTCTTATTTTTTGTTGTTCTAAGAAGGCTTAAGTCCTATTTTCTTCTCACATTATATTCATCCCATTATAAATCCATACTATATATGACTTGGGATAGCATAAGAAACAAATTCAACATCTCACTCCACTTGGGAAAATTATGTAATAATTGAATCTCTATGTGGACTTAGTTGGAAGAAGCATAAAGATTGACTCAAATGTTATACACAATTTAAAGTGCTATTGGATCACGCACACACAGGCACGCGCGCGCGCGCACACACACACACACACACACACACACACACACACACACACACACACACACACACACTCCAAAGAAGTGCTGGCTTACATAATGCAACAGAGGAATGATAAATCCCAGTTCTTGGTTTCAAAGAATTTTAGACCACAGTCTATTGTTTCTGGACCAGTGATAAAGCAAATGACCATGGCTGAGCCTATAGAGGAGAGCAATACTGTTCACTTCAATCCAGATAGGAAATAGAGGGGGAAAATGTCCATGGACCAGGTACAAGCTCCAAAATCATGCGTCTAATGACCCACTTCCTCCACTTAACTTCCAACCTTTTCATGACCTTCTGAACAGATATCATCAGCGAGAAACTACATGTTTAACACACGAGACTGTGGGCTGGGGAGAGAGGGCATGCATTATTAAAATTATAACACCCAAGATAGCAAGGTGTATGTGATAATAGAATAGATAAAGCAAATGTTTTAATTCCGTTTTTTTTTCTATGCATTTAAGGAGATCGCTTATAGAACATATGTTGGCCAGGAATAAAACAGGTGGTCAGCTTAAAATGCTACTAACTTGTTGACCTGCAAAAGGACTGAGAATAGCTACCTCTAGTGGTTCATGCCTGTAATCCTCGCTACCCAGGAGACAGAGATCTGAGGATCTCTGTTAGGAGCCAGTCCAGGCAAGAAAGCCAGTGAGATACATTAAAAAATAAAAATAAAAAATTGATGATATACAAAAGAGTTACAGTTATATAAGTCAAGTTTTTAATACATTTGAACAGTATCACCTCTTCCCTCATTTTCTCCAAATTTTTTCTCCTTCAACCCCCTTTCCCCATAAATTGTATAGTTTTCAACAGAGTTAAGTGAGTATCACTGCAGATAAAGTTTACCCTTTGTCCCACCATTTCTGTGCTTCCCTTTACTCTCCCCAAATCAGATATATTTACATACAAGACAGAGCATATTGAAGTAAAAAAAAAAAAAACACAAAAGATGCAAAACAGAAAGAAAACAACAACAAAAATGCAAAAAAAATTAAAATCCTTAACCACTATAAACTCCAGAAGCATAGCTGTGGTTCAAGTGGTGGAACACTGGCCTTGAGCACAGAAGCTCAGGACAGTGGTGAGACCTTGAGTTCAGACCCAGGACCAGTACAAAGAAAAAAAAGGAAGAAATAAAACAACAGTACTATGAGTAGAGGATCAGAAGATTGACAGCAATTATCATAATAAAAAATGTACGAGACATTACACAGTCCTGGATAGTAAGCTACAGATATTAGAAGAGACCAGTCTCCTGAAAGAAGCATGATATGATTACTGTGTGAAGTATTATTTTTTCCCAATCCTTCAGTGAGATATCTAATAATGCATTTTGACTGCTCAGGTTATTAATGGAGTCCTGCCCATGGTTCAGCTTAGGCCATGAATGCACTTGCTATTTGTGTTCACAATCCCTAAAACTACAATTGAGATTGACATACATAGTCTTTGGTACAGCTTCCCCATTTATTTCCTTGTCTGAGATAAGCTTTCTCAGATAGCAGAAGACAAGAGAGAGAGACTGAATCTGCCATTCTATGATGTCCATAATAGAATATAATAATGCACCTTGGAGTAAGTAGAGTGAATGAGCAAGGTGTTTGAAAGATGGAGTAATTATGGTCTCAGTCATCTCTACTTGATTCACCGAAGGGGAACCTAAGAATGTAGAAGGATTTGAAGGATGACCTGTGTCATTTACCAGTTCAGAGAGGCTAGGCCTGATTACTGTTCTCATATGTAGTTTTGCTATAGCAGACTATCATGATCTTCAGTGCCAGAGTTGGTGAATGTATTTTTATTATCAGAAGAAAGGCTTAGAAGCAGCTCATATTTATATAGGACATTTAAAATTCACCTTTATCATTTCCCCCATGCAGGTTCTACTGCCTCTTCTGACCCCCATCATTTAAGAGTAGTAAGAAATTTAGACTATTTGGGTATGTCGTAAAATGTCAGAATGATCCACTACATTTAATACTTTTAAGCTGTATGATCAAGAAATACCTGACACAATAGAGGCCCTAGTAAAGACAAGTACATTCTGGAGACCAACCACTTAAAGGTAGACACATCATGTTTACTGCAAGCAAGCTACATTTCCCTTCAAAATCTCCATAATCATGCAAATGGTAAACTGACACTCCAACTAGTATGTAGTAATTGAAAATTTAATTTTCAAGAATGAAAGTTTTATGAAAGAGCTGAAATAAATAATTTAAAAACATAGTATTTGCATAATTTGTTTTTCTAAACAGAAAACATTAAGATTTGATTCCTTGGTTTCAAAATAATTCTCTATTAAATTATACATTTTAATGACTGGGAGTCTCAGACTTTTCTGGTAGTTGAATTTGATTGCTTATGGTATTAATCAATGTATAAAATCAACTTCAAATTCCATTCAAATTAGAATTGCTTGAAGGAATAATAGAATTAAAGATTCTCCAAAAGAAAATAATTAAACTGTTAAAAAATCTTTGGCAAAATGAATTAACATGGTGAATTATTCTAACTTTGCTGTCGTTAAGTGATTTGATAGCAGCTTTTGTGCATGTCAAAAATAATGGATTAATATGTGTAGAATATATACTTTTAAAAACCTAATTATTGTCAGTTTGATAGGCTAAGCTAATCACAGAAAAAAGTAAGGGTGATAATTTAAACTGAAAGCAATTCCCAAATAATTAATATTTTGTTCTATAGTAGGTTTTTCCCAGCACCTTAATTTCCTTATTTCATTTTTTCTCCTCTTTAGGTAAAATGTGTCATAATTTACATTTCATTCATCTTTTAATCAACTTACTTATTGAAATATTGTTTCCACTAATTGTCATGTTTTTAAACATTATTCTTTTTTCAATTTTTATCTATTATCTCCTGACTTTATCTTTTGTGATGCTTATTGTACGCAACAATCATCAAAATATTTAAAAAGTTGTCTTTCAAGCAAAAAAGAAAGTCATAGTTTTAAATCACTAAGAACAAATATGTACATCAGTGATATAACTCCATCACAACTTTGATGCTATGTAGATCTATTTATTTATTTATCTATCTATCTCTCTATCTATTTATTTTTTTGTTGTGGGGCTTGAACGCTGTCCTTGAACTCTCCATTTCAAGGCAAGCTCTCTACCACATGAACCACAGCACCACTTCTGCTTTTCTGGTGGTGTATTGGAGATAAGAGACTCACAGACTTTCCTGCCTGAGCTGGCTTTGAACCACGATCGTCAGATCTTAGCCTCTGAATAGCTAGGGATACAGGCATGAATAGCAAGGAATACAACACTGGCTAGATTTCTTATACATTAATAAATGTTTATAGCAACTTGTAACAGAGTTTACCAAAACAAACATTTTGAAGAATGTGTTTGCCCTGCACCACCTGTTACAAAGGCATACAGTTATGTAATGTAAATGTATAGTCTAATCAATATATGAAGTTTTCTAAATTAATAAAATTTAGCAGTTTATCTAATTTATTTCAGTCAGCAGGTATGCTCTTTAACTCATGAGGCATTTGGTTGGAAATAAAACAGAGAAGCAATGACTCTCAAGTCATGACACAATCGTTATGGTGAGGTGAAAATTACCTTAGAAATTTAGTTTCAATAAAATATAATCATACCAAAGGTATGATAATTGTCTTCAGTTTTCTTCCCTTCATTACTGTAGGTGGTTAAAAGAGCATCTCAAACTGTTGTGGAGAGTACAATGTAAAATGTCCTACTGTGTGGATATTTAATTAAATGTTCTCCCAAACATTATGATTCTTCTTTATGAAGGAATTGTACCTCTACTGAAAGCTATTTTTTTTAAATTTTATTTTATTTTATTTGAGAACATACTGTACAGAGGGGTTACAATTACATGGGCAGGATAATGCATACATTTCTTATCAAGCATTGCAGCCTCCTCCTTTGTTTACCCTTTACCTCCCTTCCCAGCCTCCCCCCTCCCCCCACCCAATCATACCCCCCCCCACACCGACATTATAAAGCTGGTTTTGACATGACATTTTGTACTTCTCATTGTTGGAACAGGTCCAACCTGAATCCTTAAACGACTTGTTTGTCCCCGTCTCCTCCACATGTTATACTGACATCAAATATAGTGAAAGCGGTGGTTACACTGTGGGGGAGGGACATAAAATGCAACAAAGAAATAATCTTATAAATGCGTTAGAAACACATGCATGAAAGAAACAAAAACATTAAAATACATATTTGAGGGTTCGTTTTCCTAACATCACATTCTCTGACTTTTTCCGCTTCACTCATACCTATACTAGATATTGCAAATAAGGGAAAACATGGGACCTATGTTTCTTTGGGCCTGACTTACTTCACTTAATATAATTTTTTCCAAGCCTTTCCATTTCCTAACAAATGGGGAAATGTCATTCTTTCTGATGGAGGCATAGAATTCCATTGTGTATATATACCACATTTTCTTGATCCATTCATCTACTGAGGGGCATCTGGGTTGGTTCCATATCTTAGCTATGGTAAATAATGCTGCAATAAACATCGTTGTGCTGGTAGCTTTAGTGTGGTCTTTTTTGTAAACATTAGAGTAAATGCCCAAAAGTGGGATTGCTGGGTCATAGGGGAGTTCTATGTGAAGTCTTTTGAGGAACCTCCATACTGCTGAAAGCTATTTTAGAATAGGACCATTTAGTATGATACAAATTTTAACTTTGGGTAACATTTACATTTTATTTACGATATATTGTAATTTATAGACATTACTCATTTACAGATGTCTGACTACTTAGAAGAACAATAGAAATTGGTACCGTTTTCAACTGTTCATTGTATTTAGTATGCAAGAAGCAGCCACAGTACTAGTCAAAATACCTAAGGCAGGATTTTTAACAAAAATCAATTTATGTATTTGAGTTTGGTACCCTGCATCTTGTATATACATTTATCTAATTTGGGAAGAGGAAGGGGAGTAGCAAAATGCTAAACAAAGACCCAGGATGACCCATTGCAAAAAAGTTCGATACTCATAAAACACTATGTTGGAAATGACCTTTACAACTTACAACTTTAAGGGGGAAATGGGGGAAGAAAAGGATAGTAGGAGAAAAAAAAGGAGTTGTAACAATGCTCTACAAGGCATGTAATCATTACCTTCCTCATGTAACTGTAACCCCTCTGAACAGTATCTTACAATAAAATTCATTAAAAAAAATCAATTTATGGCTGTTTTCAAACACTTAAAATTAATAATTTAAATAATTGTTCAATATGATCATTGGTTATACAATATATATTACAATGAAATTAATTTGCATTAGACATCTTATATTTGCAATTTAAATATTCTTAAAAACTGAAAAATATGGCTGGCTTCTTTCCTTCTTTCTTCCTTTCTTCCTTCCTTCCTTCCTTCCTTCCTTCCTTCCTTCCTTCCTTCCTTCCTTTCTTCCTCTCTCTGTTTCTTTCTTGCTTGCTTGCTTGCTTTCTTGCTTGCTTGCTTTCTTTCTTGCTTGCTTGCTTTCTTTTTTTCTTTCTTTCTTGCTTTCTTTCCTTTCTCTCTTTGCCCTATTCCTCTGCTAATAGCTTTGCCCTGATTACTAAGTTCTGACTAAAAACTGTCAGTTAAAAGGAAAAATAACCCCACAATTTCTCAATTTGAGTGATAACTGTATCACAGTTTGGTCAATTTCCAACACAAAGACATTTTTAATGTCTTTTCAAAAATGGAGGAAAAACTATTTATTTACATAAATATAAGTAAGTAGTTGGTTGAGTTTTTTAGATTAAATATTCTAGAGAAGACATTGATTAAATATTCTAGAGAAGACATAATCTTTTTTTGTTGCTTTGTATGTCCCTCCCCAACAATATAACCCCAGCTTTCACTGTATTTGATGTCGATATAATTTGTGGAGGGGAAGGGGAAAAACAAGTCGTTTAATTAAGAATCAGATGGACCCGTTGCAACAATGAGAAGTACAAGTTGTCATGTGGAAAACGAAGTTTACACCTTCTGTGGGGGGGGAGGTTTGGGTGGGGGGGGCAGAAGGGGGATGGGAAGGGTAGGGAAGGGGAAACAAAGGAGGAGGCTACAGTGCTTGATAAGAAAAGTACTCATTATCTTGCCCATGTAATTGTAACCCCTCTGTACAGTATTTTCACAATAAAAAAAATCATGAAAAAAATATTCTAGAGAGGAAAATGAGTTTTCTTTGTTGTCGCAGTTATCCTTTTGCTTTTGTGCCTTTGTAATCTGTCTTAAATATTCAAATATTTTTGAGCATACTAAGTATATAAGAGCATATATATGTGTATATATATTACTGGAAAATCTCTTTTGAAGTAACATTAATCAATGATTTGTAAAAACTCAGAAAATTCATGTTTCACAAAATAGTTTTTAGATATTTTTCATATATATTCTGCCTATTTTATAGGAAATGTTTAGTCTTAAATGCGAATGTAGCATATTTGTAAAATTAAATAAAGGATAGTGCAAAAATAAGCTCTCATCTACTCTTACAGAACAAACTAAATACATGAACAATACACAGCTTTTTAGGGTACTATGTTTTATTTCTTCATATACAATTTGAGAATAGCTTGAAGTCATGTAAATAGGTCAGTTGTGGAGTTATGCAGGTTCTGGCCCATAATCAATACATCTCTCAGCAACATCATCCTTCCAAATGTTGCCTTTTTATTGACAAGTGTACTGATTTTCTGATTAATGTACAACTCTTTTATTGGCATCTGCTACAGCAGACAGATTGTATGATCAATAGTTCCATCACCACTGAGATTACCCACTGTTAGTCTGAATAGCTATATCTGTAGGGAATTGTATACTTCTTGATAAATCCAGGAAAGACACTGTAAATATTATCAAAGCAAAGAAGATGGATGCTCTCTACAGTGCTCGATTATATTTTCTTCTCAAATAAAAGGGGAAAAACCAGAAAACAAAAGCAGCAGGAATGAGAACCTTGAAAGCAATTCTCTTCAGAGGAAGAGACTCAGTAAGTGCTGTTTATCTAAGGCTAAACAGTGAGTGCATATGATATTTTCCCATATTTAAAAAAAATTATCAGTCTAAATGTGAAAACTTTTCTAATCAAATCTAGTTACAACAAGTTTAATCTATGATGGTAACAGTAATTATGAGATCAGTAACAGTTACCCATTAAATACAGAGCCCAATAATGATAGCTTAAATATGATATAAATGTGATAAAAATTTGTACTAAAAATTATAAAATTTTCAGTTTTGCTTAATATATGTTTTCCTTCACTATACTAAAGGAGACATAAAGATCAAGTGGGGATTTATTTTAGGTTTCCAAGATTATTACCAAATAATACCAAACATTATTAACCAGAATACCAAAACTTTAAAGCAAAATATCATATAATTCTATCAATGTTAAAAGAAGATGAGCCACATTTTACCACCATTTGTTATTGAAATAAAATCCTGAGACAATAAGATATTGTAAGACTTTATATTTGTTGGGAAGATATCTATGGAAACTTCAGTGAATGTCTCAACAGGATACCATAAAGAGTGGAATTCCTATCTGATCTCATGATAAAGACTTATTGTAATCATTCAGAACCGTTAGTCAAGCATCAGACTGCAATATCACAAAACAGCAAAAAAATTGTAAGGAAGTGGAATGACGTGAAAAAAATTATATTAAACAAAGTAAGCAAGAACCAAAGAAGTATAGATTGCTATAGGTTGCAGTTTTCCTCATTAATGGTAGCTATAATTTTCCTCTAAATCTACAAGGAAGCACACTAAATTGTGTGTGTGTGTATGTGTGTGTGTGTGTGTGTGTGTGTGTGTGTGTGTGTGTCCTCACATATTGAACACAAAGGAGGATATGAATAAGAACAGATGTCAAAAGCTCAACAGCTATGTGCATATGACCATATTAAATAATATTTTATGAACCCCAAGAAATGAACTCCAAGAAAAGGAAACCAGAGTAATTCCTTTTAGTTTCTGTTACTCCTGTTTTTGCTTTCTTTTCCTTTTGTCTTGCTTGTTTGTTTTTATTTGGGAGGGTAAGACGGCACAGAAAGGTGGAACAAAGGGTGAATATAAACAACAGTGGTACTCACGAGACAATATGTGGAAATGAAATGTACATCTTGTGAGTGGGAACAAGAGGGAAAAACTGGATGAGAGCTAGTAAAGGGGAGACATAGTTCATAAAGAACTACACTCATTACCTGACTTGTGTAAATGTAACTCCTCTACTTATCAGCTGTACAATAACAATCAAAATATAAAATAAAATGTACATGTAGAACAAAAGGATAGGTCATAATAAACATTTTATTATTCACAATTAATGCAATTATTTGTCATAACATAGTACCACAAGCTATATGGTATTTTCTTTTATTTATTTATTTTTTATTGTGAAAATACTGTACAGCGGGGTTACAGTTACATGGGCAAGATAATGAGCACATTCCTTATCAAGCATTGTAGCCTCCTCCTTTGTTTCCCCTTGCCATTCCTTCCCATCCACCCCTCCCCCTCCCACTCAATCCTCCCCACCCACCAAAGTTGTAAAGTTCGTTTTTGACATGACAACCTGTACTTCTCATTGTTGCAACGGGTCCATCTGTATCCTTATGTAAAAAACTTGATTTTCCCCTTCCCCTCCACAAATTATACCGACATCAACAGGGGTTATACTGTGGGAGAGAGACATACAAAGCAACAAATAAATAATCTTATAAATGCGTTAGAAACAAATGCATGAAAGAAAAAAAAAACATTTGAATACCTATCTTAAGGTTCATTTTCCTAACATCACCTTATCTGACCATTTTTGCTTGACTCATACATATACTAAATATTGCAAATAAGGGAAACCATGGGATCTATGTTTCTTTGGGCTTGGCTTACTTCACTTAATATAATTTTTTCCAAGCCTTTCCATTTCCTAACAAATGGGGCAATGTCATTCTTTCTGATGGAGGCATAGAATTCCATTGTGTCTATATACCACATTTTCTTGATCCATTCATCTACTGAGGGGCATCTGGGTTGGTTCCATATCTTAGCTATAGTAAATAATGCTGCAATAAACATAGTTGTGCTGGTAGCGTTAGTGTGGTATTGTTTGTAAACATTTGGGTAAATGCCCAAAAGTGGGATTGCTGGGTCATAGCTCTATGTGGAGCTCTATGTGGAGTCTTTTGCGGAACCTCCATACTACTTTCCAAAGTGGTTGAACAAGTTTACACTCCCACCAACAATGAAGTAAGGTTCCCTTCTGTCCACATCCCCTCCAGCATCTGTTGTTATTAGGGTTCTTGATTTTTGCCATTCTAACTGGGGTGAGGTGGTATCTCAATGTTGTTTTGATTTGCATTTCTTTTATGGCTAGGGAGGTTGAGCATTTCTTCATGTGTCCATTGGCCATCCTTCTTTCTTCTCCATAGAAGTTTCTCTGTAAGTATTTAGCCCACTTATTTATTGGGTAGTTGTTTCTTTGAGGATTTGTTGTTGGGGGATTTAATTTTTTAAGTTCCAAGTATACTTTAAAAACTTGAAAAAGGAAATCAAAACAGCACTTAGAAAATGGCAAAAGCTCCCATGCTCCTGGATGGGAAAGATAAACATCGTGAAAATGGCAATACTTCCCAAGCCTATCTACAAATTCAACGCAATACCTATCAAAATTCCAATCTCATTTTTCAAGGAGATAGAAGAGGCAATCCAAAAATTCATATGGAACAATAAAAGACCCCGAATAGCAAAAACCCTCCTCAATGGAAAGAACACTGCTGGAGGAATATCACCACCAAATTTCAAACTCTACTATAAAGCCATAGTAATCAAAAGAGCTTGGTACTGGCACAAGAACAGACCTCAGTACCAATGGAATAAAATTGAAAACCCAGAAATGAACCTGCAGATCTATAGCCATCTAATCTTCAATAAGGGAGCTAAAAAAATAGAATGGAAGAAAGACAGCCTCTTCAGTAAATGGTGCTGGCAAAATTAGTTATCTACTTTTAGAAAACTAAAGCTAGATCCTTATATATCACCCTGCACCAGAATCAACTCCAAATGGATCACAGACCTCGGAGTCAAAGCTGCCACTATGAAAACCTTACAGGATGGAGTAGGAGAGACCCTAGGTCTCCTTGATGTATGGTATTTTCTATGTGTGAAAGCTATATTTTACAATAATGGAGTCTAGAAGTCTTCAAATGAGTTGTATTCAGAAGCACTCTTTGCCTTCCACTCACTTTCTCCCTCCTCCCTCCCTCCCTTCCTTTCTTCCTTTTTTCCTTCCTTCCTTCCTTCCTTCTTTCCTTCCTTCCTGTCTCTCTCTGTCTCTCTCTATCACTCTCTGTCTCTGTCTGTCTGTCTCTCTGTCCATCCATCCGTCTGTCTGTCCGTCTGTCCATCTGTCCGTCTGTCTGTCTGTCTGTCTGTCTGTCTGTCTGTCTCTCTCTCTCTCTCTCTCTTTCTCCAGTCCAGGGGCTTGAACTCTAGGCAAGGGCAGTTTTCCTGGCCTTTGATGCTCAAACCTAGTGCTCCACTACTTAAGACAACTCACTTAAGTATTTTTGGTGGTTAACTGCAGATGAGAGTCCCACAGACTTTGCTGCCAAGGATGGCTTAAAACCATTATCCCCAAATCTCAGCTTCCACAGAAGCTAGGTATAGACATGAGCCATTATTACTTGCCAAAATTTAATCTTTAATTTTTAACAAATACCAATATCAGTCCTTTAATAATGAGAAATATTCAGTATTCATATACACTATAAAGTAGAGCAAATATGGTGTGAAAATCTTGATAAATTTTAAACAATGGAATTGTCTTTAAAGTAAAAATCATGAAAAGATTAAGAAAATAAATTAATCAAGAAAAGTAAAACTATTACTTTTAAACTACAAAAACTTCACTCACAGATTTTTATATCAGTTAATAAATAATAATCATATTCTTAAATTTTGAGCAAATTTGAAATGAGAAGATCAAAATGCTAAAACTAAGATATAATCTATATTCTCTATTTATAATAAATTCCTTGTAAAAATAAAAATAAAAAAATAAAAAATAAATTAATTGTGATGTAAGTGTTAAATTCTACAATCCTTTCTTAGAAAGGGACATGATTCCTGATTCCCACTCCCTTATTTCTTTCTATCTTTTGGCCTAATATCATAGAAATTTCTTAAAATTTCCATTTAAATATTATTTTACTTGGAGATGTTTAAAACCAGTGCCATCTGAGGAATTCTAATGCTTTTAATGTCTCTCAAAATCTGTTGAAAAACAAATAGTCATAGGCATTACAGCTTCTGCTTTTCTCTAACCTAAATGCTAAGGGAATGATAGTTCAGTGTCTTCCTGAGCTGACATACAGATAAAACTTCAAGTCAATATTTATTATACATGTTACCTAAAATTAGGTTTAATGTGTTTAATCAATATAAAGACAATACTAGATTTTGCCCATATTTACCCTAGTTACTCTATGTTATTTGTTGGTCAAAATAGCATATATAAGCAACAAATCTATGTTCCTGTAAGATTTTCTTTAAGCTAGATTTTTTTAACCTAATGGCCATTCCAGTCCATGAACAGTCTGTAATGGCCACTGTCTCTGCCCATCTGAGAGATTTAGAAGAGCAGCACATTCAAATGTCTTTCCCTTCCCTCTAACTCCTATCTGGCACTCTAGATTTCTAAAAGGTACTGCCCTTTAATGTCCCCTAGTAACTTTTATTTGGTCAGTCATGGGGCTTGAACTCAGGTCGTGGCAGCTGTCCCTAAACACTTTTGCTCAAGGTTAGCATTCTGCCACTTTTAGCCACAGTCACTTAAGATTTTCACTTATGACTGTCCTGCCTGGGCTCTCAGCCTCCTGAGGAGCTCAGATTACAGATGTGAACCACCAGAGCCCAGCTCCCTCAGTAAAATTTTATATTTATTTCTACAGACACATTGTTACAAATACTGGAAGATAGAATCAGATTTCATTCCTAAGGAAAATGGAATAAATTAACACAATTTCACTGCAACAAACATACCTCAGAATATAGGTTTTTTATTTCAAATTGCACCTTTTTACAACTACATATGGATCACTATACAGGTTCTCAACACAGTTCCAAACGTGTGAGATTCGGTCAATCTTGTACTCACATTTTCTAGTAACTCATTTTATTCAGAGTAAAACTAAAGGCTTACATTTACTGTCAAGACCTTAAAAGATTTACCATATTTTTCCTCTGATAACCTCTACTTTTGTTTTGTATTGTTTTGTTTAACTAATTGTATGTACTTCGAGAATATTGGTTTTTCCTGACTGCTTTACTTTTTATCCCTGCAATCTTTTCCCCATAGGTTACACACATAACTACTTCATTCTACTTACAAACATGGATTTTTGCAAACATGGTTGTACATATCTATATTTGTTAGCCTTGGGAAGCTGTGACAGTAAGATAGTTAAGTTACTACACTAGAAGTGAGATCTTGTCCCAAAACTAAATGAATAAATAAAACAAGATAGGAAAACCATGGTTGAAATCTGATGTTTTGTGTTTTCTTCCCTGCTCAGCCTTTTGAGTACTAAATTTGCTACTTCTTATCTCTCAGGTGCCATTTCATACTCTTTAATTCGTTCTAGTCTATCTCCTTTTCCAATAGCATTTACTATTTTCTCTCATTGCATATTTATTACTGATTCCTTTCCTGTTTCTCTCACCACGTATATTTAGATCCTATAAGTACATAAAACATTGATTGCATCATTATTGGTTACCAATAATCTAGAAATGTTTTTGGTGCCTAGAACAGATTCAACAATCATGAATAAAATAAATAACATTAATATAAACAAGTTCTCTTTTGGCCTTTTCTATAAAAAATCTTCAACAGATGTCTTAAATTGGACCAAATCCTCCTTCTTCTTAATGCTTCTATAAAGAAGCACAAACTGTGTTCTTTTCTTTTACTTCTTTTTTATTGTTACCGTAAGGTGATGTACAGAGGGACTGCAGTTACAAAAGTCAGATGATGAGTACATTCCGTTCTGAACAGTGTCACCTCTTCCCTTATTTTCTCTGTTTTTCCCTCCTGACCCCCTTCCCTCACAAGTTGTGTAGTTCATTTTCAGCATAGCATCTAGTGAGTGTCACTGCTGCATTTGTTCACACTTTATCCCACCATTTCTGTGTTCCTCCTTTCCTTCCCCCCAAAAGATAAACTTACATATTAGACAAAAGGTACAGAAACAAAAAACAGTGGCAAATAAGAACAAAAACTACCAAAAATGCTCTTCTTTCCATTTCTTGGAGTTCATTACGATAAACATCATTTTATATGATCATATGCACAGATTAAGTGAGCCTTAGTGATCATGTCCCAAGAATATCCTCCTTTGATCCCAGCATGTGAATTTTTAAAGTTTTTTATAATTTATTATATCTAAGTATATATTTTTTCTCTTTTACCATCCACTGCATTTATTTGTGGACTTACAGGAACATTGTAGTCACAAAAAATGAGGGAAACTGCAACCTATTTTGGGTCTGGCTTACTTCACTTAATATATTTTTTACCAAGCCAACAGAATGGGAGGAGATTCTTACTAATTATATATCAGACAACGGCCTTATATCTAAAGGATACTTAGAGCTCAACAAATTAATCCCACTCCTAAAACAATCCTCAAGGAAACAAACACACATTGATAAGTGGGCTAAAGACTTAACAAGAGACTTCTCTGAAGAAGAAATAAGAATGGCTCATAGACACATGAAGAAATGCTCAACTCACCCTTCAAACATTACAGGAAGGAATAAGAAAAAATCCTCTTTGCACAGGCTGAAATTTTCTTTTCTTTTCTTTTTGGCTGGAAATCATTTTTTATTGTGAAAATACTTTACAGAGGGGTTACCATTACATGGGCAAGATTATGAGTACATTTCTTATCAAGAATAGTAGCCTCCTCCTTTGTTTCCCCTTCCCATCCCTTCCCAGCCTCCCCCGCACCCCCACCCAATCCTCCCCCGACAACCAAAGTTGTAAAGTTCGTTTTCTACATGACAACTTGTACTTCTCATTGTTGCAACGGGTCCATCTGTATCCTTATTTAAACGACTTGTTTTTCCTCTTTCCCTCCAAAAATTATACCGACATCAAATACAGTGAAAGCAGGGGTTATATTGTGGAGAAGGGACATACAAAGCAACAAAGAAATAATCTTATAAATGCATTAGAAACAAATGCATGAAAGAAAAAAAACATTTAAATACATATCTTAGGGTTCATTTTCCTAACATCAATTTATCTGACCTTTTCTGTTCGACTCACACATATCCTAAATATTGCAATTAAGGGAAACCATGGGACCTATGTCTCTTTGGGCTTGGCTTACTTCACTTAATATAATTTTTTCCAAGCCTTTCCATTTCCTAACAAATGGGGCAATGTCATTCTTTCTGATGGAGGCATAGAATTCCATTTTGTATATATACCACATTTTCTTGAGCCATTCCTCTACTGAGGGGCATTTGGGTTGGTTCCATATATATATACCACATTTTCTTGATCCATTCATCTACTGAGGGGCATCTGGGTTGGTTCCATATCTTAGGTATGGTTAATAATGCTGCAATAAACATAATTGTGCTGGTAGCTTTAGTGTGGTCTTGTTTGTAAACATTTGGGTAAATGCCCAAAAGTGGGATTGCTGGGTCATAGGGGAGCTCTATGTGAAGTCTTTTCAGGAACCTCCATACTACTTTCCAAAGTGGTTGAACAAGTTTACACTCCCACCAACAATGAAATAAGGTTCCCTTCTGTCCACATCCCCTCCAGCATCTGTTGTTATTAGAGTTCTTGATTTTTGCCATTCTAACTGGGGTGAGAGAGAACCAGAAACACAAAAAATCCAAGAAAGGTTGGACAAATGGGATTGCATGGAATTGCAGAGCTTCTGCATGGTAAAGGACATAGCTAGCGAGACCAATAGAAACCCCATGGGTTGAGAGAAGACCTAAACTAGCATGCAATGGGCAAGGGTGTTATATCTAAGAAATAACTGCCCAATCAATAAGTGGGCTAAAGACTTAAAGAGAAACTTCTCTGAAGAGGAAATAAGAATGGCCAATATACACATGAAGAAATGCTCAAATTCTCTGTCCATAAAAGAAATGTAAATCAAAACATTGAGATTCCACCTCACCCCAGTTAGAATGGCTAGAATCAAGAACTCTAACAACAACAGATGCTGTAGGAGATGTGGCCAAAAGTGAACCTTATTACATTGTAGGTGGGAGTGTAAACTTGTTCAACCACTTTGAAAAGCAGTATGGAGGTTCCTCAAAAGACACCACATAGAGCTCCCCTATGACCCAGCAATCCTACTTTTGGCCATTTATCCTAGTGATCACAAACAAGGCCATTCTAAAGCTACCAGCACAATTTTGTTTATCACCGCATTATTTACCATAGTTAAGATATGTAACCAACCAGATGTCCCTCAGTAGATGAATGGATCAAGAATATGTGGCATATTGCTGGGCGCCAGTGGCTCATGCCTGTAATCCTAGCTACTGAGTAGGCTGAGATCTGAAGATCTCAGCCTTGGTTCAAGGCCAACCCGGGGAGATAAGTCTGTGAGATTCTTATCTCCAATAAACCACTAGAAAACCAGAAGTGGCTGTGGCTCAAGTGGTAGAACACTCGTCTTGAGCTGAAGAACGCTGGGGTAGTGCCCAAACCTAGAGTTCAAGCCCCACAACTGATATAAAAAAGAAAAAGAAAAAAAGAAAACGTGGCTTACTTATACAATAGAATTCTATGCTTCCATCAGAAAGAAGGTCACCGCTCCATTTGTTAGAAAATGGAAAGACTTAGAAAAAATTATACTAAATGAAGTAGGCCAGGCCCAAGGAAACATAAATCCCGTGGTTTCCCTTATTTGCAATAACTAGTATGTGTCTAGCATAATCTTACCAGCCAAGTATAAAAGGTCAAAAGCTATGCATATATGAACATATAAGATGGTATTAAGCAAAATAAACCCCAAAATAGGAAAACAAGGGGTTTTTTCTTTGTTGCTGTCATTTTTAAAATATTAAAATGTACTATGTGAGTTGTTTGTTTCTTTTGTATATTCTTTTCCTATGGTATAACCCTTGTTTTTAGTGTATTTGATTCTGATGCCCTGCATCTTCTATATACATTTTTCTAATTTGGGGAGGGGAATGGTAGTAACAAAATGCTGAAACAAGGATACAGGTTGATCCATAGAAACAATTAGATGTACTATGTTGAAAATGAACTTTACAACTTTGTTGGGGAGAGGAGTTGGGGAGATCGGGAAGAAAAGATCATAGGGTAAAACAAAGGAAGTGGTAACAATGCTTCAAAGGTAATGTACTCATTACCTTACTCATGTAACTGTAACCCTTCTGTACAGTATCTTTACAATTAAAAACATATTTATATAAGAAAGAATCCTCAACTTCTTTAGCCATAAAAAGAATGCAAATCAAAACAACATTGAGATTCTACCTCACCCCAGTTAGCATGGTTATAATCAAGAAATGTAATAACAATAGATGCTGGAGAGGAAGTGAGGAAAAGAGAACCCTACTTCACTTTTGGTGGGAATATAAACATGTTCAACCACTCTGAAAAGCATATGGTGGCTCCTCAAAAGACTGACCATAGATTTTCTTATGACCCAGCAACTCCACTCAAGGGCATTTATCACATAGACTACAAACAAGGTCACACTAAAGCTCTAAGCACAACCATATTCATTGCAGCATTGTTTATCATAGTCATGCTATGCAACCAATCTAGATACCCCTCAAAGGAGGGATGGAATAAAATGTGGTATATATACAAAATGGAATTCTAATCATCCATCAGAAAGGATGATAATGTATCATTAGTACAAAACTGGAAAGTCTTGGGCAAAGTGATTTTAAGTCAAATTTAAACACATAAGATGAATCCTTTACTTTTGTTTACATACAATTCTTTGATCACATTTAACTTGTTCTCTGAAGGAACATTTGACATATAAGCTTTTACATGATGAATATTCAATTATTTAAAACATCAGACTTACATACAGGAAATAGATGAAGCTAGTGGTCATTCAGGAGTCAAATTCTATAGAATTTGTAAATAAAATGTTCATTTAGAAAAAGTAGTGAGTGGAATCCACGAGGATAATATTAAATGCAAAATTATTTGGATTAGAAAACATTATGTTATTTTTGTAATTAATCAATTTGTTATTTCACATATGTATAATTACAAATTGATTGTATTGATATCCCTGTTAATTAGTTTTGGTAAAGAACAAAATGAACTTTAAATGAGCTCTTAAACTCCATATACAGACGAAATGCTCCAGGTATATTTCACCACACGCTTCTAACTTTCTATGTTAAAATATAAAAACATGTTTTCTCCTTTTGGTCCATTTGGAATCTTGTAAGAAGGTAGCTTGAGCTTCTTAAAAGTAGATGAGAGAAAAGTTAGCATATATGGATTTTACTACTTATTTTATATATTTTGAGATTTCCCTTTTATTCTCAAAAAAATGGAAAATAAATTCAACAGTCTTCATTCTTCTTCAAGCAACCATTCTCTCTAAACATTAGAACCATTCTATATAAGTGGAGAAACAGAGTTTCAACATTTTCTCTAACAACTCAGGGAGATTTCTTAAGAAAAATCAAGACTTCCACATACATCTTTTTCCTTTTGAAAAACCTAATGCCACTTCTTAAGTGACTTATAAAATACAAGGTTTAATATCTAAGTCAGATGACAAAAATGGTGAGAAGATGTTTTATCTGTCAGTGTTGAGGTACTAACTATATTTCTATGGGTCTATAATAGATCCAGTGTTAAAGGTAACTGAGTTATATGAGCTTCTACAGAGAAAAATGGACCAGTCAGAACACATCAGTCTTAGGGTATTCTTCACAATGAATAATGATGAGGTTTCCGAGAAGGGAAAAAAATCTCATTGCAAATTAAAATATTAGCTTCGTTATTTTAAGGAAGAAGCAGCACACAGAAATGCAAAGCCCAAAATGTGAAGAATGACCTTAAACTGGAGTTTAAATTCAACTTAATTAAATCAAGCCCGGTGTCATAATCTATAGGAGAGTTGAGAGATGGGAAAAGTGAAGGAGGTTCAAGCTGGGGCAACTGTCAGGGGGTTGCTTCACTCAAACAAAACAAAGATTATGTTAGCTTCAGGCAGTTCGAACTGAGTAAGGCAGGAAAGTCTGAGGTCACCAAAGAATATGATTATAGTTTGAGAAGGAAACAGCAAAAGTTTCTGATGACTTCCTTGTCAAAAAATACTAATAGTTGTTATATAGAGCAGTGATATATATTGAACTTCAATGCCCATTTATACATAGCTCAGCCCTCCTGAAAGTGAACAACGATTAAAATAAACCAGCATTTGTAACTCAGTGAGTTCCAGTACATAACTAGCGTTCTAGCAAGAAAAAATGTCACATTATCATCAAGATTATATGTTGCTTAAAGATTATCTGGGAATTTTCCCTAGGCTAAATTTTTGGATAAACTACCACATTATACTATCTTCTTCACAATCTGGTTAGATACTTGACATAAATTTTAACGTGATTTTATAGCCTACACAGGATTTACTTCATAAGTAGCAGTAACAAATAATAACTTTATGTCAGTTGCTCAAGACAGCAGTACTCAGGAGTTTGAGATCTGGGAATCACAGTTCAAATCCAGGTGGCGTAGAAAAGATCTTGACAGCTTTATCTCTAATTAAGTAACAATAAGCCTGAAATAGAGTTGTGGCTAAGTGATTGAGTACTAGCTTTGGGCAGTGAAAGCCAAGGGACAGGGCCTAGGCACTGTGTTTAAAACCCCAGTACTTCCTTTCCTCACCTTTAACTAACTTAGTTACCATTATATAAATATTAATGTATAAAATTAGGCATTTTCTGCAAATAGCTTAAAAACAATTATACTTTGTATATTTTTAATGGTTCTGTTAATAATGTAAAGAAACTGAACCCCAACAGCTTCTCGTCACTACATACATGGCTTGATTTAATATAATGTAACTAACTATGGAAAAGTTCCTTGTTTTGTTTAACACCATCCTCCATCCATTAGTATTAAAAACCATGTTTTCACGTCTTCTGATGTGCAGCAAACTTAACTAGCAGCACTTGAGAATACATAGTGTGTTTAAAATTAACAGATTTGTCACAAGGTGGAGGTGGACACACTGTAATCCTAGCTACTCAGGTAACTGAGATGTAAGACTCCCAGTCCAAAGCCAACAAGGCAGGAGTGGCCTTGAGATGCTTATCTCCAATTAACCACCAATGCCAGAAGGTTGATTAAGTGGTAGAGCACTAACTTGGGCAAAAGGAGTCCAGGGTCAGGCAGGAACAGTGGCCAGGATGTAAGTTTAAGTCCCAGGAATGGAATTGTGTGTGTGTGTGTACACACACACACACACACACACACACACACACACACACACACACACATACACACACACACATATATATATTATATATTATGTGCACTTATATAGATTGGCACTATATTTAAAATGGGATCATAAACATATAAAAGGCACTATATATACACTATATATACACGCCATACTACAGTACATATAAAATAAATATACAGTATATAAAAGTATATAAAATATATAGAGGACATATAGTGCATGTACACTTTATTTGTGAGATACATATACACAATATTAGAATTACAGTTTTCACACTTTCTATATTTATCATTTATTTTGATATGTTGTAATTTCCTCATATCCTTAAAATTTCACTCTTACAAAATAGTTTTTTCCTTACTATTTACATATAAAGTTGAATGTAATGTTTGGAGTAAGGCTCAAGAATTAGAGCACTTGCAGAAGACTTGTACAAGAAGAGTTGTACAAGCAGTACATTAAAAAGCACCTGCAAAATATCAAAATCTATGAAACAGTATGTGTGAATTAATACATATAAGAAAAACACAATCCAACAATTATGAAAAAAGTTTATTACTGCTCTCTGTGAAGTTGATATTCAAACAAACAAGCAATATTGGGTCCATAAATATCTCCCATCATTCTCTCTTTTTACCCCTCCTCCATGGCTGTTCTCTCATCTTTATTCACACCTGTCTTCATTTTGTTTGTTTTTTAAGTTGTAATTTCATATATAAAATAAAACACAATATTAATCTTTCCAAGTGTGGCTTACTTTGTTTAACATGATTTCCAATGCCATCCTTTTATCTGCATATAGTCTAATTCTATTTTATGACTAAATTTTACTGTATTTCTCTCTCCATATATATATGTGTGGCATATACCGCACACACACACTCACACACACACACACATACTATAACTAATTTTTATGTGTTCATCCATTGTTGGGCACGTTGAAGTTTTCATAACTTGGTACAGTGAATTGTGATGCAATTTAAGGGCAAAATAGTCTCACTTTAGTGCACTATAACCCTGAATGGATTAGACACCCTTTGAGGGACCTTTCAGAATTTTCACAAGGAAAATGTTAGATTATGTAAAAAAGCTTATGTAGGTAGATTATGTGACCAGATTTAAATCTGTAGTAACACTCAAGAAGAATTTTGGCCTTACATAATTTAAATAATTAACTCTGAACTTGGAAGAGACCTCTTTTGGCAATATTAACCTTACTACCCATCAGTTTATGTGATTACAGTAGTTGATGTGGTCACTTGGGGAGGGAGGAAGCTGTGTATCAAGTGGCAGAGCATGAGCCTTGAGCAAAAGGAAAGCCCAGGAACAGTGCCCTGGTCCTGAGTTCAAATCCCAGAACTTCTGAATGCACACTCATTCACATGCACTCACACACACACTTGCACACACACACCCAATCGCTAAAGTTGGGAAATTATTGCCAACCCTTTTTTGATAGAAGTTGATAGAACTAAGATTTTATTCCAGATATACATAATTTGAAGTTGTGGATTGTTCTCAGATAGCTGAAGAAGAACTTAATGCAGCATATAATTTAATAAACATTTGAATCTGTGTTGAAAATTGACTAAATAGAATTCAATCTCTAAATCTTACAAACTGTGTTATGATTACCATTTTCCCCAATTTCTGCAAGCAAATAAATGCTTTCCAACTGAGGAAATTAGTTAAGATACAATTAAACGCCTTTAAATGTTTTTCAGAAATTGAGGATACATTATTCTGGATATTGATTTAATGACTCCTACAGTAAAGGAGAAAGAAACCATAAAACCAAGAAGCCCTCAAAGAGATGACAAATTGGAGACTTAAGTGATTGATGGGTTAGGTAAATGAACTGGAAATTTTTAATTTCAGTTACTCACTGTCACAGGTAAGAGGTTTTGTATGATAATTCTGACCTCTAGTTCATCATTACACATAAATTTAATACGAAATATTTTAAAGTTATTACATGGCTGTATGTGCATGAACTGATACGTGTGTGTCTGTTTCTATGCATATGTTATAGTTAACCAAAAACTGTGTGAGAACATGTTTTAGCAAGAAAAATCCACGTGCAGACATATAGACTGTTTTCTTGTTTCTCCAATGGTTTCGTTGCACTTAGTGACACCAAATTCTTGTGGTTCTGGCATTGTGATTGCTCCTTGGAAGAAAGAAGCCTTCTCCGGCTTTAATGGACAATGTATTCATCTAGCATTCTTCTCATTTTTTATTTAAATGCTCTGTGGAACAACTCATTTGTCTCTTTATTTGATAAAATATCAGATTAAGAATAGCTGGGGAATTTTTTAAATTCAGCCTGAGTAATAATAGGAAGAGAATGTGACTGTGGAAGTTCAAATGATGCATCTAAGTTACAACCCTTTAGAGGATTGCCAGATGGCTTTAAATTATAAAACATCCAAAAACTAAATGTTGTCAGCTAAGCGAAGACCTCATACAGATTTTTTTAATCTCTTCCTGAGAATGCCCTAGCTATGTGTGCCAGGCTAGTTCCCTTGTGACAAAATTTTTATTTTAAAAAATACTATTTTCTCTTGTTATATCATTGCATTTCTGTAGGACTCAAAAATAATTAAGAGACAAATGAAGAGCATTTTAAGAAACAAGAAGAAAGCAGTCAAATTTTAAAGGAAAATGTATGATAATGTAAGTACTAGATACACAGACAGAACAAGAGAAGATTCAAATATTCAACATGGTAATTATAAGTTATAAAACATAGTCATATGACCATTTAGCACAACTATGTTTATTGCAACATTACTTACCATAGCTAAGATATGGAGCCAACCCAGATGCCCCTCAGTAGATGAATGGACTAACAAAATGTGATATATATATATATATATATATATATATATATATATATATATATATATATACACATACATACATACATAGTGCTAAATATATGTATATGTACATATACATACATATGCACACACATACAATGGAATTCTATGCCTCCATCAGAAAGAATGGCATTGCCACCTTTGTTAGGAGATGGAAAGGCTAGGAAAAAATTATATTAAGTGAAGTAAGCCAGGCCCAAAGAAACATATGTCCCATAGTTTCCCTTATTTGCAATAACTAGTATATGTATGAGACAAGCAAAAATGGTCAGATAAGTTGATGTTAGGTGAAATGAACCCCAATATAAGGTCTCAAGTGTTTTTCTTTCTTGCTATTGTTTCTAAAGTATTTGAGGGAATTTTTTTTGTTGCTTTCTATGTCCCTCCCCCATGGTATAACCCTTGTTTTCACTGTATTTAATGTTGGTATAATTTGTGGAGGGGAAGAAAAAACCAATTGTTTAAATAGGGATACAGGTTGACCCATTGCAACAATGAGATGTACAAGATGCTTTGTCAAAAATCAAACTTTACAGCTCTGAAGGTGAGGTGGGGGTTGTAGTCGTGGAGATGGGAGGCAGGGATGGTAGGGGAAAACAAAGGAGGAGGCAACAATGCTTGATAAGAAAAGGAGGAGACTACAATGCTTGATAAGATATGTACTCATTATCTTGCCCATGTAATTGTAACCCCTCTGTACAGTATTTTCACAATAAAAAATAAATAAAAATTAAAAAAAGTAATGTACTCATTACCTTGCTCATGTAATGTAATCCTCCTCTGTTCAGTGTTCTCACAATAAAAACTTATTTTAAAAAAAAGCCAGTATCAAGCTGTTTTGATTATTATGGATTTGTAGTAGAGTTTGAAATTTGGTATTGATATTCCTCCAGCACTGTTCTTTCTGTTAAGGATCATTTTTGTTTTTGGGGTATTATTTATTATTATTATTAAAATACCATGCAGAGGGGTTAAATTACATGGGCAAGATAGTGAGTACATTTCTTATCAAGCATTGTTGCCTCCTCCTTTGTTTCCC
The DNA here is from genome assembly GCF_019054845.1 of Dipodomys spectabilis. Classification (NCBI taxonomy): domain Eukaryota; kingdom Metazoa; phylum Chordata; class Mammalia; order Rodentia; family Heteromyidae; genus Dipodomys; species Dipodomys spectabilis. The sequence continues at coordinate 3,812,274 of NW_024870882.1, read as the reverse complement.
CATACCATCCCTTCCTCTCTACACCCCCTAAACACTCCACCCCCCCTTCACTAACCCAACAGCACCCAACCCCTCACCCCGCCAAAGTTGTAAAGTTCGTTTTTCGACATAACGTCTTGTACATCTCATTGTTTTAATGGGTCCACCTGTAACCCTATTTAAATAGTTTGTTTTTTCCTTTCCCTTCACAAATTATATCAACGTCAAATACAGTGAAAGCAGGGCTTATACTCTGGGGGAGGTACATACAAAGCAACAAAGAAATTATCTTATAAATACGTTGGAAACAATCACAAAAAAAAAAAAAAAAACATTTGAATCTTTATCTTGAGGTTCATTTTGCCTAACATCAATTTGTCTGACAATTTCTGTTTGTCTCAGATATATACTAGTTACTGCAAATAAGGGAAACCATGGGACCTATATTTCTTTGGGACTGGCTTACTTCACTTAATGTAATTTTTAACAAGTCTTTCCATTTCCGAAGAAATGGGGCAATGTCTTATTGTTTCATATGAATTTTTCGATTGCCTCTTTTATTTCCTTGCAGAATGAGATTAGAACATTGACAGGTATTGCATTGATTTGTAGATAGCCTTGGGAGTATTGCCATTTTCATAATGTTGATCCTTCCAACCAGGAGCATGGGAGTTTTTTTCTACTTTCCAAGTTCTGTTTTTCTTTTTCAGGTTTTTAAAGTTTTCATTATAGAGGTCCTCCACTTCTTTGGTTAAGTTAATTTCTAAGTATTTTATTTTTTGTGGGGCTATTATGAACGGAGTTGCTTTCCTAATTTAATCCATGCTTTCCTCATTGTAGGCATACAGAAAAGCAATGATTTTGAGGGTTAATTTTATACCCTGCTACTTTGCCAAACTTTTGAATCAGCTTGAGTAATTTGGGAGTGGAGTCTGTGGGATTCTCATCAGCAAAGAGGGAGAGTTTTACTTCTTCGTTCCCTATTTGGATCCCCTTTATGTTTGCAGCTTGTAGCTAAGCATTCTAATACTAAATTGAATAGGAGTGTAGAGAATGGGGTAAAGACTTAAAGAGAGACTACTCTGAAGAGGAAATAAGAATGACCAATATACACAGGAAGAAATGCTCAACCTCCCTAGCCATGAGCGAAATGCAAATCAAAAGAAAATTGAGGTACCACCTCTCTCCATTTAGGATGGCCATAATCACGGACTCTAATGAAAACAGATGCTGGAGGGGATGTGGACAGAAGGGAACCCTACTGCATTCTTGGTGGGAGTGTAAACTTGTTCAACCACTTTGGAAAGCAGTATGGAGGTTCCTCAAAAGACTCCACATAGAGCACCCCTATGATCCAGCAATCCCATTTTTGGGCATTTACCCGTATGATCACAAACAAGACCATACTAAGGATACCAGCACAACTATGTTTATTGCAGCATTATTTATCATAGCTAAGATATGAAACCAACCCAGATGCCCCTCAGAAGATGAATGGATCATGAAAATGTGGTATATATACACAATGGAATTCTATGCCTCCATCAGAAAGAATGACATTACCCCATTTGTTAGGAAATGGAAAGACTTGGAAAAAAAATTTATTAAGTAAAGTAAGCCAAGCCCAAAGAAACATAGGCCCCATCCTTCCCTTATTTGCAATAACCAGTGTATGTCTGAGTCAAGCAGAAAAGGTCAGATAAGTTGATTTTAGGAAAATAAACCCCAAGATAAGTATTCAAATGTTTTTTTTTTCTTTCTTGTGATTGTTTCTATCATATTTATAAGATGATTTCTTTGTTGCTTTGTACGCCGGTTCCCCCATGATAAAACCCATGTTTTCACTGTATTTCATGTTGGTATAATTTATGGAGGGGAAGACAAAAAACAAATTGTTATATAGGAATACAGGTGGACCCATTGTGTAAATGAGATGTACAAGTCGTTATGATAAAATACAAACTTTACAACTTTGATGTGGGGATGGGAAAGGATGGGAAGGGGAAATTAAGGAGGAGGCAACAATACTTAATAAGAAATGTACTCTTTATCTTGCTCATGTAATTGTAACCCCTTTGCATGTTTTTTTCACAATTAAAAAAATGAAAAAAAAGTCATGGACATTAAAAGAAAAGGAGGAAGCAACAATGCTTGTTAGGAAATATACTCATTACCTTGCTCATGTAACTGTAACCCTTCTGTACAGTATTTTTACAATAAAAAACATGTAAAAATTAATTACAAAAAATTAAAAATTCCTGCATGAAAATGTTAAAAATACAAGATTTTTCAAAATCACTGTTGTCTTGGATCATACTCTGTAGTTGTCTGGTGAAATTTTTAGCAAACTGCTAGAATACCATAGAACATTAAAAAAGTATAATGTCTTCCTCATGTGCTTTGTAATTTATTGATTTTTGAATCTTTTCCTTCCATGTTTCTGTGTGTATGTGTGTCTAATGTGTTAGCTTTGATATAATAGCACAGTAATTACTATATTGAAAATAATAGAAATGTGATATTAAGGTTGTTTCATCAGGCTAATAGAAACAGACATTAATAAATGGTAAAATCATTACTTTCCTTGGAAAAAACTTATTCTTTTCTATTAAACAAAACTGATAGTCACACATACATATGCAACCATTGCTGTTGTCAGAAACAGTGCCTCATAACCTTCTCTTTATAAACCATATGACATTTCAAATCTGACTCTCAGGTAATCTCTAACTTGTTTATCTCCTAATGATTCTCTGTGTTAGCTTCTTGACAATGACCACATTTTCAGGTTCTCCATCTCCTGGATATGTCAATTTTGGTAATAGATCATTAGAGCATGTGAATATGTGTACATTCTAAAGAAGCTAAACAAAAGAATTATTGCTAGTGATGAAAAACATCTGAGATGAAATGACAATTCTTGGCCATAGAAGATTACATAACACATCGAAGAATGTCCTACCCTGAATTTAAAGTACTGGAGAAAATTCTTTGTCTAACATGTGAGATTATGACTTATAAAGTTATTTTTGTTTTCACTTTTGTCTAATCACTTTCATATATACATATATATACATATACATACATATATATATATATACATATACATACATATATATATATATATATATATATATATATATATATATATATATAGTCTCTTGGAGTTGTTTACATTTTTAACCTTGTTTTGCTCCATTTCAATGCTTTTATTATTCCTTTAGCAGACTTAAAGTTAATGTCTCTATTTTATAGTCTTTGTTTTAAACTCTGAGTTTATTTTTATTTTTTTCAATATAAACCTACAATTATGAAATTTCTTTAAATTGTCACATTGTAGTAAAGGTGTTTGTATATGTAGGGCCCTCCTCGGTATTAATCACTAGATATTTCAATTTATCTATTGTATATTTGTGTATAATTTAACCTTTAATAGTTACATTCTGATTATATTGCAACCTTAGATTTTCAGATTGTGTATTTTATGACCAGCTCCCTAGCTGGATTTTTATCAATCCTCCATTTGAAGTATATTGGGAATAAAAAGTTTAAAAATTGTATTTGAGATTCAATTTAATCTTTTAATTGTTTAAATTGTCTTATCCACCAGTTGGTGATTGACAGAGTTCAGAATCTGTCATCATATTTCTAATCACATATAGTTTGTGGGCTTCAGTCTTTCTTTTAATGAGTACAGTTTTATAACAGCTGTCTCTATTTTATTATGGCACTTGCATATCAATTCTATTTCATTTATGTTTTTGGAAATTATGTTTATAAAGTTATCAGGACAAATTTCATTGATCCAGGTTCATTTTTTACAGTTCAGTAAAAGATCCATTTGTAGTAATTTCCCGGATGGTCCATTAGATGAATAACTTTTATCTAAGCTTTCTTATTTCATCTAATAATTAAGTTACAGTTGAATACCTTTCATTTATTCTTTATCTTGAGGTATAATTTTCACTTTTTCTTGTTCAGCTGGCCATGGTTATGAAGGCTGAATTCTGCGGATATAGAGAGATGATTACATGTTACGTGAGAAATATCGGATGAAAATATTGTACATAAAATTTACTTTTTTATATTGTGCAATTAATCTTCACCATAAGCTTGTAAAAGAGGTTAGTTATCTTTACCACTGACATTTATTTATTCATGCAGCTTCATAATGTCATGTAGTTATCTTCTCATTGTGTGTGTGTGTGTGTGTGTGTGTGTGTGTGTGTGTGTCGTTTATTGGAGATCAGAGTCTCATAGACTTTCCTGCCTGGGCTGGTAGGAATCCTCAGGTCTTAGATTCCTGAGTAGCTAAAATTACAGTCATGAGCCACCGATATCTGGTTTTCATTGTCTCTTTATCCTTAGTTTAGGATATGTTTTAATTTCTTACAGTAAATAATGACAATAAAATCTCTTGGCTTAATTATTTATGACTTAATTTCTCTCTCAAATTAAAGATGCCTTGAAAGCTTTTATTTCAGCATCATAAATAAATCTGAAAGTATCTATGGCTTTCATGGTTTCTGATGAGAAATTATCTCTTAATCTATTTTTAGATCTTTTTCATATAAGCCAGTACCTTCTCTATTGCTGAAAAGATTCCCTTTAAGTCTTCAGTTTACAGAATTTTGAATATGACATATTATAGGATAGATCTTCATTAATTTACTTCATATTTTGGAAGTATTTATATGTATAATTATATTTATAATTTACTTCGTTTTTACTATTGTCACGACCGCCTCGACCAGCAAGGAAGACACGGCACCGAGCTCTTCTCTCTGCAGTTTATTCAGGACCTTTGAGTAATCTTCTGACCCCAACTCCGGGGAGAATTCCCCACAGCCTTAAGTACCCGCTGGGTAGCCAACCCTGATACGCCACGTGGGATCCACCAATAGACTCAGGTGCGCGGAAGCAAGCCAGATTCTTTGCCTTAGCCATATAAGGAGTTGTTTACCACAGAGTGCACTCGCCATCGGGAAGGCGGAGGGCGGAAATCCGGCGCCATCTTCCAGGTGCGGCCTCTTGCAGCTCTCTACAGTTTCCCCTTTTTTGTTTAAAGAACACAGATGAGAACAGAGGTCTGATCCCTGTTGTGCAATGCAAGGACTGCATACAATCCTTCTCCCAGAGGGCGCCTTCTCTAGGGATGACTCAGCCTGTCCATTGATTTGTTATTCACAAGGATGGGAAAAGGCGAATCGAACCCGTGTGCAATCAAACATGCTCTCCTCGAGGGCAAAACTCATGCCTCTCGACTGCAGTACTTTGGCTTTGCAATCTGTGTTCATTGTTTTAGGGTGGCAAGCCACGCTTTGGGGGACTGACCTGCTCCAATGGCTGTAAAGGCTTGCGACGCTGAGAACCTCTAATTTGGCAAATGCACCACAGACATACCAAGGAGGCTAATACCAGGAGGCCTGTCAGGGCTCCCAAACCCGCTCACTCCTTAAGATGATTCATAGCAGCGGAGATCCATGAAGATAACCCCTCCACCGATCCGGCATCCACTCAGGTCGAGTTCACCATGACGATGGCAACACTGAGCTGTTCCATCAGGTTGTCGAACTCCCCAGTTCAATTACCTAAAAGATAACTAGACAACTGTTTAGACAAATTTGCAGCGTTTTTTGAATAGGTTTTTTCCTGGGCCTGAACTCTGGGCCTGGGTGCTGTCCCTCAGCTCTTCAGCTCAAGGCGAGCACTCTACCACTTGAGCCATAGCACCACTTCTGGCTTTTTTCTGGCTTTTTTCTGGTGCTGGGGAATCTAACCCAGGGCCTCATGCATGCAAGGCAAGCACTCTACCACTGAGCCACCTTCCCAGCCCCTTCCAAGCAGCATATTTCTGTCCCATGCTGGGTTTCCCGCAGCCTGATTGGCCGCAGCCTCTTCACTAGCAAATTCAATCAAAAAGGCCTTCCAATCTAAATACTGACCTGGGCTCAAACAAGCTCATGCGAGCCCACTCCAATCATTGGGGGTCATGCAGTGTCTGTTTAGGGCCTCCACCTGGGCCACAGTAAAGGAGGCCGTGATTCCGTATGTCTGCACAGACTCAGCTAAAGATTTTATCACCTTAAAATCTAAGGGTTCATGATACCGCTGTCCTTGTGGATCCTGAAATATTGGACAGGCTAGATGTAACTTGGTTCTGACCGCTTTCCACACGTCTGGGCTGAAAGAACTGCCGGGGCTGCCACTTCCGGGGTCGTCCGCATAGAGCAGAGTGGCCGAGGGTGCGGCGGGGCACATGGAAGGCATGCATTCGTCTTTATCTGGGTCCGCTCTCTCCTTCCCTTTCATCCTCTTTCTTATCTTTGTTTTTTCTAATTGTTCTATGAGTGATTGTAGTTCCTCTGAGTCTGTAGACTCAGAGGTCTCTAATTCGGCAAGATCGGGGTATAACCCCCTCCTGCTCTTCCCCTTTTCACTGCCTGCCCTTTCCGATCTTTCTTCCTGCAGCATTTCTAGGGCGGCCTGACCATTCTCTACCACCTCACTGCAGCGCTGGTCCTCAAGACAGCCTCTTATCAGTTTCCATATTGGTCTCACTCCGCTCTTAAGCGTTCCTTGTTCAGAGGCAAAATCTAGGTCCCTCCCTAGTTTCTCCCAAGAGGCCACCGTGAGGCTTCCAGAGACAGCGAACCACGGGGCAAGGATGTCACATTCATCCAAAAATCTCTCTAAAGTACTCTTTTTTATTTTTAACTTCTTAGAGTGCAGTAGCTCATTGAGAGCCAAAAAAATTGGGTGCGAAGAAGAAGCGCCCATGTTTTAAAAATCTTAACCTGGTAAACAATCTTTTACTTTCACTTTTGGCTACTCTATTGAGTAGCCCCGGGTTCTCGCTCTCTCCTTATCTACAGAGAAGAGCAAATATTCCCCCTCTCTTGTCGCGGATTCCCCTTTTACCTGGGAACTTACTCCCCGCTCTTGTCGCGGATTCCCCCTTTTACCTGGGAACTTACCCCAGCTCTTGTCGTGGATTCCCCTTTTACCTGGGAACTTACCAGTGCACCACCCTGACCGCAGAGAGTTCTGAGTCTTCGTTGGGGTTATGGCTGAGTCCCCGTATGAGCCACCAACCTGTCATGACCGCCTCGACCAGCAAGGAAGACGCGACACCGAGCTCTTCTCTCTGCAGTTTATTCAGGACCTTTGAGTAATCTTCTGACCCCAACTCCGGGGAGAATTCCCCACAGCCTTAAGTACCCGCTGGGTAGCCAACCCTGATACACCACGTGGGATCCACCAATAGGCTCAGGTGCGCGGAAGCAAGCCAGATTCTTTGCCTTAGCCATATAAGGAGTTGTTTACCACAGAGAGCACTCGCCATCGGGAAGGCGGAGGGCAGAAGCTGGCACCATCTTCCAGGTGCGGCCTCTCGCAGCTCTCTACATACTATAGTTAGTTATACAAAGGGGTTTCAATTAAACATGTAAGAAGATAATTTTTATTCATCATTGTCACCACTTCTATCATTTCCTCCCCTTTCTATCCCCACCCCATTCACCTCCTCTGGTTGTAGCCTTCTTTTTCCACATATGCTCATTAAATATTATAGCTGCTTGTGTCCATCATTCTTTTTTTGTCCTCTCTCTTTCCTAAGCCCTGCCCACTTCTATGTGTAATTTATATAACCAATTTGAAAGCATTCCCTCAATTTTCCTTCAAATATTTACTTGTTCTCTTCCCTCTTTCTCTCTTCCTTCTCCATTCCCTCCCTCCTTCCTTCTCTTTTGCTCTTTTCTGTTTCTCTCTGTTCTTCCTCCTACCCCCTCTCCCACTTTCCTCCCTACTTCCCTTCTCTCTCACTTTTCTTTCTTCCTCATTTTATCTTTTTCTTCTTTCTCTTTAGTATCTGATTTATTTAGATCACCTGATATACATATTGATATCTAACTTCTATTTCTTTATTGATATTCTTTATGTCTTCATTCACAGTTCTCTCAATTTCCTAAACTTATTCACTGGTATCTTTTACCTCATCGAGGACATTAAAGGCCCTTTGTCTTTGTCTATTAAGTTCCTTACCTGGACTTCTTCATGACAATTTCTTTTAACTTCTTATTTTCTTTTTCATATGTTATACATTCTTATGTCTTTGCATTCTTTGTAATATTTTGTTGATAATTTGGCCTCTTAACCTCACTGTGATAATGCTGCATGAAAAATTAGCATTGTTATTTGATGAAAGCTGTAGTGATCCATTTTTCTATGACTTTTCATACTTCAAGACTACATTTCTCATCATCTATTCTCATTGAAGTCTTTATGAAATTATTTCCATGGTTATCCAGTTACCTGAGAGATTTATTTCAGTGCCTGCCTTCATTAAGAAGAAAAAAAGCTGGTCTCTTTCTTTAAATACCATTAATGGGACTGTAGTTCAGGCCCCAGGGATTAAACTACTCATGGTCTCTCAGTTTTAAACACATACCTGTTTTCTCCCATAGCAAAGTCAAGTAACAGTGGAGCCTATACCTTTACCTCTGCCTGCCTGACTCAGGAGTGGTAGCAGCTACACCAAAAGCCATAATTCAGGAAAATAAGCCACGCTGCTCTTCCCCAAGCCTGATTCTGAAGTGTTCTGACTATAATCCCAATCTTAAAATAGTAGCTCAGAATGTTATTTAAAGTTTAATAGTTAATCTTGTGATTGGCTTTAAACTGTTTTTTTGACCCCAAACCCAAATTACAGGAGTCCCATGTTAGCTCTTGCCTTCTTTTCCCAAATAAACATGCTAAAGTGTAGAGAATGGAGATTTCCTACATGGCAGCCATGGGAAGACAACACTTAAGTACATCTTCAGGGATCTTCAGGGTTACAGACATTAGCTTCAGGTTAAACAGAAAGAACTCTGTGTGTGTGTGTGTGTGTGTGTGTGTGTGTGTATACAAGAACATCGTGGAACGTTAAAAGAGCACCAAATTGCAAGTGTGTGGCCCGGTCTTTTTCTCTGGAGGAATTGTGAAGAAATTGTTGTCACCTTAGCTTGGAGACAGAGCAGGAGCTAGTTCTCTGGCAGGTGATCTCAGTTTTTGGCAGTTTCTTTTAAGATGTGAGGAAAAAGGCATTACCTGTTTGAGTGGTAGAATTGCTTTGCACACAAGATGCTTACCAGCAAATCTCTTTCCTGAAGCCCAGCGTGATCGCAAAGGGACTGCAGCAGAGAATACTTCAGATCAAAGAACAAAGTGACAAAGTCAGGGGACTTTCACTTAATTCTCAGGCACAGCAAAACCTTCCTTCAGGTTGTTCTTTGCAGGAGTAACCCTTCCCCATATTTTCCCCCCACTTGGCTACTAAAAATCGCATTTTTTACATTTTTATTATTATATCTTTAAGTAGTTGTACAAAGGAGTTCCCATTCTACAAAACAATATATGAGTACAAGGTGTCTGACGACATTGTCTCTCATCACTCCTAACCCATCCTTACTCTCACTTTTTTAAAAAATGAGATTAAGTGATTACATAAATTTCACATATTTTAGAGTATTGTGGAGTAGTGATACTTAGTTAAAGTCACAAACACATTTTAACCTTCATAAGGCAAATATTCATTATCATGGTCTATAACGGTTGTGAATTCTATGAGCTTTGGCAATACAAATTATTTCTTCCACATTAGGTAATGATTAGATTTCTTTTCTTTTGCTTAGTGTAGGCTGTTCTCCCTTTCCCTCTCATTCCTCCCTTCCCATCTCTGTCTTTGGGTTGCTTAGTTCTTTTTCTTCTATGTTCAGTGCAGTTGATGGGTCCCTTTGTTGCATGTTTTTCTGTTTCCCACTTATTCTGTTACTCCTTATGGCTTCCTTCCATTGCGTGCATATGTCTACCCTATATAGGTTATTTAGCAATGATATGGCAAAAAGAGAGGCTGTCCATTGTTTCCTGAGTCCTGTTTACTTTGTCATATCTTCTTGCATTTTGGCTTTAGCATCCACATATCAGGGAGACCATGTGCCATTTGTCTCTTTGTTCTTGGCTTACTTTGCTCAAAATAATCTGGTCTAGTTGCATCCATTTCCCTGCAAGTGCCATTATTTTGTCCTTTCTAATGGCTGCATAATAACAGCACTGTTCACAATAGCCAAGATTTGGAAACAACCCAGATGCCCCACTACTGATGAGTGGTTCACTGTTGCTTAGGGTTCACTGTTGAATTATCTGAAATGATAGGTGATGCCTTGTTTTTCTGGTGACTATATATTTACCAAATATGCATTACATAAAAGGTAGTTAGTCTGATTCGTGGCTGGCAACTAACAGAAGTCAAGCCAATATAAAAGAGACTCACACACTAGAATATCTAATGTCATTCTAGTGCAACAGTCTCCCAAATGACAGGACTTAAACTCATTAGAGGTCTAAAACTCTGCCTAGTCTTCTCTGTACCTCCTTTAGGTTTTCTAGCATCCCTACTTCCATTCTTATTCTGGCACAAATGGAAACGTTAGTAAGTAACAGGATTTAATAATAGTCCCATTCATTTTGTCCTCTGTCCCAGCAATTTGTCCCAACTTAATTCCAAGTTTCCAAAAGAAACAATCTCACTGAACTTGCTCAAATGATGTGATTTGGGTTTGTCTGAATAAATAAACCTGCTAAATTTGGTACAAGACCTAATATGAGAATTTAGATGCCATATTTGGCATCTCGTAATTTTCTTTCTTATTATCTTTGCTGGGACCAAAATAGGCAAACCTTTGGCAAGGATAGCCATTATAATTCTAACTTGCATGTTTAATCTAACATGGAAATGCAATCCTACGTGATGTGATGTATAGGTGATTAAAAATCCAAAGAAATACTCTTAATGCTCATTTTATAAATAGCTAAAAGTGACTCTAGGTAGATAATTTGTTTATCATTTTGGTGACAGTTAGACCTAGAATAATACGTAATCAATAATATCCATAGTCCATAGTGGGATGGCAGGTAGGAATTGATCTTGTCATTATTCTTTATTTCTGCCTAGATTTTGATTGTGGGGGTCCAATCTTTTGGAAAGACTTATTGGAGTCCTTGCTTTCAACCAAATTAAGAACAGCCTATGGTACATTCAGTATTCAACGTGCTATTACAAATGAAATGAATGTATGCAGCTTGAATCTGGATGTGAGAGGCAAAATGGCTTCATGTAGGCTGCCTGAACAATTGTGGAGAATAAACTCGGTGGACTCAGAGCATTTGTAGCCTCAGGCTATTGCAGGAAGCACCAAACATTATCTCCTTTAGAAACCACAAAACAGTTTAAAATACCATTGTGGGAGTAGAAGACAAAACTTGCTTAGAAGTATTTGATTTCTAATATTTCTGAATACACAAAAGATAAAAAGGTATTGAAATGCAACATTACCATACCTGGGGTCTGTTTTTTTTTTCAAAATCTCTTTGGGTTTTTATAAGGGAAACAGTAGTGGAAATATCAAGGGATAAGAACATCACTTCTTCCCCCCCACATCCCAAATTGGAAGGTTCTCAGAATTTACAGCTAAATGTATCTTCATTTAATTCAGAGACCGATAGAGGGACTAAGAGGATCTACTGGCTTCTTTCAAATTTAATGGCATAGTTAATAAAAATCACAACTAGTAAAACAGGCTATGAAGTCTGTTTATGTTTGTATGTCTCATTAATCTGTAGGGCTTTGTTGTGTGATTTTTTAAAAGTTTGTTTGTGGCTTTAGTTTTTTTAGCTAGTGCTAGAAACATAGGCTCTGTCACCCACAAAGCTTACATCAAATAGTTCCTGTTTAATGGACCTCTGATGGATGTCTCTGACTGACAATGGTTGAAATTAAATGTAGTGCTTCTTAGCAACAAAGATATAACACTTTAAAATTAGAGCCTCAGCTCTTTTCAGTACTCAGGGATCTTGTACATCATATCGACTCACAAGCAATGAGGACCAGGCAATGAACCATTCAAATAATCTTCAAATATCTCTTTTCTGTAAGCTAAGTTACAGTTCAACAATAACACCAACCAGAGTAATATCTAAACCTGAAACCCTGAAGTCTTTGTTTTGATATTCAAATTGTTAAGCAAACTTGAACCTACCAAGGCAGAAAAGTTTATATTTGCTTATGCTTAACTGAGTAAACTATGTTATCAAATCCAGTGTAGAGGAAGAAAAATGTTATGAAGATGAGAGTGAGAGATGTTAAAGTCATCTGCATGCTTATTGAAGCATTATTTACCATAGGTAAGATATGGAACCAACCCAGATGCCCCTCAGTAGATGAATGGACCAATCAAACGTGGTATATATACACAATGGAATTCTATGCCTCCATCAGAAAGAATGACATTGCCCCATTTGTTAGGAAATGGAAAGACCTGGACAAAATTATATTGAGTTAAGTAAGCCAAGCCCAAAGAAATATAGGTCTCATGGTTTCCCTTATTTGCAATAACTAGTGTATGTCTGAGACAAGCAGAAATTGTCAGATAAGTTGATGTTAGGGGAAATGAACACCAACATAAGCACTCAAATGGTTTTTCTTTCTTACTATTGTGTCTAACATATTCATAAGATATTTCTTTGTTGATTTGTATGTGATTTCCCCATATTTGACGTTGGTATAATTTGAGGAGAGGAGGGCAAAACAAATTGTTTAAATAGGGATACAGGTGGACCCATTGCAACAATGAGATGTATAAGATATTAAGTTGAAAAATGAACTTTACAACTTTGGCGGGGCGAGAGGGGAGAAGGTTCTGGGCTGGGGAAGGGGAGTGTCGAAGCAGGGATGGTAAGGGGAAACAAAGGACAAGGCAACAATGCATGATAAAGAATGTACTCATTACCTTGATCATGTAATTGTAACCCTTCTGTACGGTATTTTCACAAAAAAAACTTATCAATTAAAAAAATATCCAGCAACATTGATGTCTACTTCGGTCTATTTTGAATTTCTTAGAGGTAGACATGACAGGTATAGCAAATAAATCTTAACATTATCAAGTTAAGTGACCCTGTTTGACAGGAAAATTGCATTTCGTTTTTACCTATGTTATTTCCTTATTTTTACTGTTATTATAAAGGTGATATACATAAGGGTTACAGTTACGTAAGTCTGGTAAAGAGTATATTTCTTTTTGGACAATTTCATTTCTTCCATGTATGTATTTTTATTTTTGTTAAGTAATTGTAAAAGGGGGTTACCATTCAACAAATAATTAAGTACAATACATCTTGATTAATAACATTTTTCATTCTTTGTGTGTTTCCATACAACCTTGACATTCCCTAAGTAAATATAGCAGCTTAATTGGTATGTTATTTACAGACAATAGCATTTATTTATCTATCTGAAGTGGTTTTAGAAATTCGGAAATGTCACCACATTTGAAAAAATATCTAATTTTATATTCTTTCAACAACGCTAAAGTGGTAGATAACCTATGGCTGTTTATAGTACTTCTTCATTCTCATTATCTGTAAATTTCCCTTTTCTCATTAATTCATAGAAATAAGATCACACTCTACTCTTCTAAGATTGACTTCCTTCATGAAGCACAACCTCTGAGTTGTTCTCAATGCATTATTTTTTAAATTCTGTTTACCACAAAGTCTTTAGACATGGACAAAATTTGAACAAATTTTCCCCCTTTATAAGAAGAATTGCCTTCTTTCCAGTTTCCAATATTTTATTCTTAATTTCCACCAGCGGCTCACTAGAGCTACCTTTATTTTCCACATTTCTACCACTATTTAGAACATACTACTTCACTAACCTCTCTGACGTTTTAGACGTCCTATACAGATTTCTCCTTCTTAAACTTTTCCTGCCTTATCATTCTTGATTATATTGGCATTTCCTAGCCTCCTCCAAAGTTCTTATGCTTCTTCTCATCAGCTATCTTAGACATTCTTCTAAATGTTCAATTATTTGTTACAACACTGCTCTACTTTTACATTCCAGTTTCTGTCATAACCATTTGTGCTATTGTAAATGAGTAGTTAGTTTAGAGAAGATAACTTATAATTAGAAAGACATAATGGCTCACAGTTATACACTGTAGGCAGCCAAATATCAAAGTGTGGGCAACTGTTAAGGGCATCATCTGTTGGTGAAATACATCATGTGACAGGAGAGTAAGAGAGAGGACAAGAACTGGTGCACTTACTCCAGTAACCATAGCATTAGTCTATGCAGGAGTGTGTGATGCTTATTATTTGTTTATTTGGTTTTTATGACATAAATATACCACAATACCCTAATTTTCTAATTCCAACCTAACAGTAATGCATTTCTGTTGATATTTTGAGAAGCGATACACATTCAAACTCTTGTAACATCCCAAAATAAACAGGATTAGTAGAAAAGAAGATGTATTCATCATTAAAAGAAATTAGAAATTCTGAGAGAGAGTCTCATTGCAAGAAAGCAGGACAGAACTCATATTAACTAAATGAGATTTACAAAGACTTAACTGCTGTCTTCCATAGTATAATAAGAGAAAGAGGAGGAAAAAAATCACAGTTGGCAAAGGGTTAATAGGAACTGAAATAATAGGAATTGAAGTAACTCCAACATTATAAAAATAATTTTTATATCATGACAAGAGAACAGATTCAACTATAAAACACTTCTATAAGACTGGGAAACTCTAATTATTCTCCAGGAGGGGGCCAGTATTAAACGAGATAAAGTAGATTTTACTGGTATAAGGGATATGTGTAACACCTACACAGTTGTTAGGAATTCACCTTAGCTGGGAAGATCTCAATTGTTACAGATTGAAATTATTTATTAAAAGAGTGATCTCTGAACCAGATAAAGTCTTAAGTTCTTACACCATTAGTACAGAAAAGAGTGTAAAAAAGGAGAAAATATTAATCTGACTTTTCCAGTTGGACCTTTAGCAATACAAAGGCTTTTCCTGATGAAAAGTCTGTCTTTCCTTCAAAGCTGAAAAATCAAGGCCAGGATGTGTTAGTTATGTGAGAAGATAAAATGATCTGGATTTTGTCTTTAAACCAATAGAGACTCTCCAGTTCATGTAGGATTGTGTTGTTATTGGCAACATGAAGATTAGTGCTTCTCATCTTATATCTTAACAAACTTATATTGCACTTCTCTACCATATTTAAAAATAATTCAGAATGAGTCATTAACTTAGGTCAATTTTCTGCCTTCATTCATTTAGTAGATACTAAAGAAACACAACTTGTGTGTTCTACCATGCAAAGCTGCTAAAGGCTGGGCTACAATACAGGGGCCTCTGATGCTCTTACCCCTTGCGAACACTAGAAAAGGTATCACAAAAGAGGATGTACTTATAAACCCAAGATAATTTTCCAAACAAAATATTATAGAGAAGTAAAGTCAGGAAAATAGAAAATATTATTCAGTGGTATTGTATATGTAGGACTAGAATATATTTTCCTCATGTGTAAAATAAGGGTCATGAGTGAAAATGAGATACTGACATCAGCTTACTCTGCCCAGACACAATCACACAATCACTATGGATTGTCTGGATTAACACATGAAATACATCTGGAAAGCTATCCATTCTTCCCATTCTTCAATATGATTATTTCCATGGGGTGTGTCTTACTAAAGTGTGTGTTTTATTCAAATGTGAAACTGTGCACGTACATACCTATTTATAGATATTTAATTATGAGTTGCCATAAGGCTTACTATGATCCACTCTCAAAATGGGAATCAGAATCTGGTGCCTTAGTTGTCTTATAAGGAAGAAATAAATTTCTGATTGGTGAGTCACAAATCACTGTTATTCTCAGATTGTTGCTATTCAAGAATGATATATTTGGGGGGGGAGGGAATATGGGTTTGGGTGCTCATATTGCCAGCACGCATTACCCCCTTTCCAGGTCGTACATCTCCTCTCTCCCAGATATATTGTCAAAATAATGGGGTTATGGAAATGTGTAGTGGACATCCTAATGTTTAAAACCCAGAGCTGGCACATCAGCTCTACATGTGTCAGAGAGAAGAAATGTGGATAGAATGATGTGGGCATGATAAAAGTCTTCTAGCTTACCTATCCAAATTCAAAAGTCCGTTCTAATGATGTGCTTAAAGTTTTAGGTCAATGAAAATATTTTGGGTTTATTCAGCTGTGGACTAAAGTCCTTAAAATTGTATTTAATGACTAACTCATCTTTACATACTAGTAAGACATGCAAGAAAAATTTCAGCAATTACTCCCCAGGTTGGGAGGTAATAAACCATCACAATGGCACTCTACTTTTGATACTTCAGACGCTTCTTCCCAAAAAACACATGTTCACATGGATCAAAACATTTTTTACAGTAAAAGTTACTTTCATATGAAATAACAGGCCATGGATTATATATAACATTTCCTTTTAAACTGTAATTATCTTTGGCTTCTCAATTAACTTCCTTAACCATTTCACCAGTGACTCTTCATTGTTTTCTCTGTTAATTGTTCTATAAAGATGGAAAATTTCTTCATGTTTTTGTGGGGGTCGGGTCGTGGGGTCTGAACTCTGGGCCTGGGCACTATCCCTCAGCTCTTCAGCTCAAGGCGAGTGCTCTACCACTTGAGCCACAGCGCCACTTCCAGCCTTTTTGGTTCTGCTTATGTGGTGCTGAGGAATCGAACCCAGGGCCTCATTCATGCAAGGAAAGTGCTCTGCCACTGAGCCACCTTCCCAGCCCTCTTCATTTTTTTAATCCTGTAACTCTGTACTAATGATTTTTGATTCCTCCTCTGCTCTCCTTTATCTTCTTCCATCACATCATTGCAGCATCTCACATCTTTATTATTTTCCAGAGTAACATAGAAACTTCAAAATCTTCTTGAGTGACCCTTTAGAGCTCCTTAAATTGATCAGTATAGGGAGATATCTACTTACTGTTGATCTGCATTTTGCCCTTATCTCAGAATATTCCCTTTTAAGTCTGGATTTTGTTTCTTGTCCTATAACTTTGCTTTTTCACTTGCTTCGTTGTTAACAGGGATTGAACTCTGGATCTTACACTTGCTAGGCAGGTGCTGTACTGATCAGCAGTGCTATCAGTTCCCATCCCATCTCTGTTAGCAGAAAAGTTTCTCAGAGTCTTAGCTATGGTATGTGGTAACAGTGCAAAGCATTCTGAATGGTATGATTTCCTTCCTTTTCTTTACTATACTTTGCTTTGTTTCTCCTGTCTTTTGGTGATAGTAAATTCCCTCTTATTTTCATTAGTGCAGGATTGTAGGAAACTATCTATCAGAATGCTTCAGCTTATCTATACATTGTGAACAGTAAAATAAGTAAGTAAGTAAGTAAAAAAACATACAATCAGGGCTCATTTCTGCCAATCCTAACCCTTCTCACTTGATCCTTCCATTCACCAGCCTTATAGTCTAGTTTCTACCTATTTGTCTCCTACTCAACCCACTGTCCTGGATCCTCCAGCCACATTCTATCTATGCAGGGTATAGTTTCTGATATTGATCAAATTTTACAAAGTAGTATTTATAATATCCTGAATGGAAAGCATAAAATCTGTAAGCCAGGCACAAAGAAACATAGGTCCCATGGTTTCCATTATTTGCAATTACTAGGATATGTCTGAGACAAGCAGAAATGGTCAGGTAAGTTGATGTTAGGCGAAATGAACCCCAGATAAGGACTCAAATATTTTTCCTTTCTTGTTTTTTTTTCTAACATATTTATAAGATATTTCTTTGTTGCTTTGTATGCCCATCCCCCATGGTATAACCCCTGTTTTCACTGTATTTGATGTTGGTATAATTTGTAGAGGGGGAGGGAAAAAACCAAATCGTTTACAGATGGACCCATTGCAACAATGAGATGTACAAGACGTTATGTCAAAAAACAAACTTTACAACTTTGGCAGGGGCAGGTTGGGGGGCAGGGTGATGGGAGGGGGAAACAAAGGAGGAGGCAACAATGCTTGATAAGAAATGTACTCATTACCTTGCTGATGTAATTGTAACCGCTCCATAAGGTATCTTCACAATTTAAAAAAAATCTGTGGCAGTCTTATTCTCTTGAGTTGATGCCTTAGGGAAATTCTTAAAGGAAGTCAGCTGTGAATCTTAGTGTAGTTCACTGCATGATGTAAGCTGATTTTTTCTTATTAGTTTCAGGCATTTTGTCTGTTTTTTGGCTTTCAGTAGTTTGTTATATCTGCTAGTAAAATGTATGGATATTTATATATATTTTATGAGGTCTTTGTAGACCATCTTAGAGATTAACACTATAGCTTTCAATGGTTGTTTCTTCAAATCTTTATCATGTTCTCTCTTCTTTTTTTATCTTCTTATCTTACCCACAGGTTGCTCAAGAATAATCTACTCTCATTTTACCCTCTTTTTCAGATCAGTCTCAGCCATATTTTAAATTTGCTAATTATTTCTTCTGTCAAGAAGCTCATTGAGCCCTGGCAGTGATTTTTCATTCTAGTTCTGGTCCAATTCGACTTCTAGATTTTTCACCTGATTCCTTTTTATATAATTGCTATTCATTTTATGACTCATGTCACCAAAATTTCAGTTAAATCATCACTGTGGTTTTCTTTTACTTTGGAAATATTGAAAACGGCTGCTTTGAAAACTTTTCTTCTAAGTTCTATCTTTTGGGCTCTTCTGGGAAATATCTCAACAATAAAGAAACAAGCAATCATGTAGATTAGAGAGTGGCTTTGGAGATAAGTAAGTAATCATAAAACCATCCATACTAGTGTTAAATGTAAGTGTACTGTGTTTGTGGAGAAACTTTTGTAAAACATATAAGTAATTTCTAAGATTAAAAAATCAACTCAAAACTTTTTCCTGTGACTCCCTTTACACATTTTCTATACTACTTTTCAAGTAGTCCTATAATCAAATATTATACGTTCCAGAGATGTCTTATTTTGGATCAGTCAGACCTACAAAGAGTTGGGGAGGTGGGGAGGAAAAGGATGGCAAGGGAAAAACAAAGGAGGGGGTAACAATGCTCCATAAGAAATGTACTCATTACCTTACTCATGTAACTGTAACTCCTCCGTAATTGAAACAGCTTTCCAGGTATTGTGGCTTGTGCCTATAATGCAAGCTACTTAGGTGATCAAGATTTGAAGGATCATGATTTTAGATCATGAGAAAAAATTATTTTAACACCCTTCTCAACCAGTAGTTAGGAATAGTAGTGTGCCTGCCTTCTCAGTTACATCAATAAATGTGAAAAAGAATAATTACAATATAGGCACATGGTAGGCAGAAGGCTAACCCTCATCACTAAATAAGCAATGCAACATTTTTTTTAAAAAAGCTGAATATGTGGTTTTGAGTTAGAGCATCTATTTAGCAAGTGCAAAACACAGCCTCATTGCTTCCCCAAAAAGGGGAAAAAAGCCTGAAAAGGTACAAAATGCATGATATAACAGACATCAAGCACAAGCTACCACTAACAATTTTTCTAGGCTGGACTTGAGTATTAATTTTCATATCTCTGCTTTTGAAATAGCTGGGATTACAGAAATGAGCAAACTTGTCCAGCCAATGTAAACACATTTTGATACATCCTTTACCTCAAATTTGTGATTGTGTAATGGCTACAGAATATTGACCTAGGGCAGGAGAGAGATGGGGGAAATTTATGGACATTGTAGATTTATTTACTAACTGCTCTGAGAGCTTAATATTCCTATGTTTGTTTCTATTTAAAAATTAACATAAAAACCCTAGATACTCTTATTTTCTTTACTTTTTTGAAGACATTTCTTCTCTCATGACGTTTATATTTATGTGTATGTCTCTTTTAAGATATGTAAACATAAAATGTATACATAATTATGGAAGTAGATTTAACTTTATGGAATTGTAAATTAGTTTACATACACAGAGGTAATTCTTTCTATTTTCATTATTTTACTTAACATTGTTACCCTCAAGCTTCTTTCTTACTTCCTATTTAGTCATACATACATGGAGTACTTCAGCTAAACATTCATTTTTGTTTAATATTAGTGTCTTCTCTCCAGAATTTTCAGCTTTATAAGTTCTGGTAAACAGCCTTGAATGCACAACTCAGCTTCTACTCCTGATCATTTCCAGCAATGGAGTCAAGGAAACAGTACTTGATAATGTGACCAAAATTAATTGTTGAAGGTTGAGTAAAGGCTACCAGCAGCATTTTGTACTTCTAGCCAAAGATTATTTGAAAACGCTCTCCTGCCGGCCTTGTTTTCCTAACATGTTTGGTTTTATATAATGAAAAAAAATAAAGGCAGTAAAACAGATTGACTTACTACACACTTGAATTAGCTCTGCTTTCTCAAATCCGTGTTTTACTCCCCAAAGAAAGGATGAATTCTAGAGGTAAAAACTAAGAAAACTTAGACTAGTAATATTGCTTTCACCAAAAAGGCATTTAAATTCTCTGCTATTTGTATTTAGATTAGAAAACATCCCTCTAAAATGTCAGTGAGCATGTCTTTTAATTGCATTTACTGAAGCATCCTTAGCAATATTAAACATATCTCATCATAATATTTTATATTTATTACAAATATTCTAGATGAATTAGAGCATACTAAATCATGTACTTGTAATCCGATATTGGAAACTATATGGCCAGATAGCTACTGATTTATTGAGGCATGTCAGCCACAAAAATATCAAATAATAATTTATGCAAGTAAATTCTAATCGTATTTCTTAAAAGATTCTGATGGGAAATGAACAACTAATGACAAACTAATCTCTTTAACTAGAAGAGTCTCTGATGTTTTGAAACTAAGGAGATATTATATAAGACCTTCAACAAGGAAATATATAATTTAAATATTGAGGTTCCATGGTCCAAGTAAAATAAAAGAGTAGTTAAGTACATAGAGTAAAATTATTTTAATTATCATTTTATTTACTTGTTTCCATTTTAAGAATCATGGCGAGATTTTTCAAAAACACAGTTCAAAAATTTATTGATTTATAATCTAAATATATGTTTGTGATATCACTTTTATTTTGTGATAGAAAGATAAAATTAAAGAAGCAATTTCTTATTGTATATTCATTTGTTTTAATTAATTCATAAAATACATGTTAATATAAATTACTAATATGTTATTATTATATAACCTATCCAATATGTAATATACATTTTCACAGTTGAATATTGCATTAATTTTATTAGAATATATATGTAAATGAATGTAATTTTAAAATTGCAAAAAGTGATTTAGAATCCTGTACACATTAACTAAAGACAAACTGTATTACGTCTCATAATAATATCTAATTTTAAATTCTTATTTTATAATTTTTATATTTTAATGAAATTGTTGATAAAATATGCTTAAGTATATAGAGCTTAGCAAATTCCAAATTAATATACTTCTTAGAAAGTGCACATTGGTTACTGGGAAAGCAAAAATGTAAGTATTACAAAATAAAATACAAATCCTTATCTTCTATTTCTTTTTTTTTTCTTTCTTTTTTTTTTTTTTTCAGTCTTGGGGCTTGAACTCTGGGCTTGGGCGCTGTCCCTGTGCTCTTCAGCTCAAGGCGAGCGCACTACCACTTGAACCACAGCGCTACTTCCAGTTTTCTAGTGATTTATTGAAGAGAAGAATCTCATGGACATTCCTGCTTTACCGCGATCCTCAGATCTCAGCCTCCTCAGTAGCTAGGATTATAGGCGTGAGCCACAGGCGCCCGGCTACTTATATTTCTTAATTAACAAATGGCAAAATGAAGCAATAAAGGGTAGAGATATAATGACATACTCTACTTTCTTCAGCAAAAGATTTATGTAGTTTAGAACGTGAGCAAAATGAATTCACAATATTTACAAAAAACATATTAAAATGATTTCAAATAAGACTTTGCACTTTTAAATTGAGATAATACACTTCAGATAATGCTCATCTCTGTTTTATAACCATTGTTTCCTATGATATCGAGGTTCATGTAGCATTTATAGGAGAATGTGTACATTATTGTAAGGATTATAAATTTGTCATTCATAAAGCCATCAATTTCTTTTCTCACTCATACCTCACTCTTATGCCATATAATTAATTGTGCAAAAAGAGAAGATTGAGTATGAATTAACCACAAGCAGAGCAGTTTTGTTACACAGACAAGAAATCAGTCTTTAGTACCAGTTTCCAAAAGAAAACAAAAGCATGGATTCATGAATTTGGCATCAAGTTTACTAAGCATAATTATAATATTTTTAGGACACTTAATTGTATTATGTTCTGTACATCTTAAAACAATTGTTTTATACTAATATTGAGTATAAACAATATAAATATAAATAAATTGTACGATGTTAAAATGGGGTCCGCATTTTAAACTTTAAATCATTTTAAATAAAAATATTAATAAATTTTTAAATCATAGATTTCCTAGGTTCTTAAAATTCTGTGAAGTTAGATCAAAATTTATCACTTGAAAGTATGAAATAGATACATTTATTAAATTAGGTAAGATGAGGCTACTAAATTCTGTAGAAAACCTCTAACATGTAACATTAGACCCTGACATTAGGAATTTACAGGACATTTAGAAGATACTTTTTTATGAAATGTGTTGTTTTCATGACAGATGCCTGGCAATATCACATGAATTTTATATGAGGTTCAAGGGAAAATGTAACTGAGATATATGAACTTTTTAAAATAATAACGATAACCACATTTTGAATTATGAATTATTTTGGTTGACATAGGGTGGTTTCAGGTGTGAGCTCTGAGAGTAAGAATGAGGCACTTCATTTGGGCAGAATGAATGGTGATGTGCAAGAGTAATGATAAAGGAAAAGACTGAAGTTCTGCACTTTTGAAACTAAAATCTAGTTTTGCACATGAAAAGGAGGGAGGGGAGTGGTTTGGAACTTAGGGATATAGGGTGTTAGGGAAAAAAACCAATATAGGTTAATAAGCACATACCTGAGCAAAATTGTATTTATTATATACACTACATATACACCTGACAGGTAGTCAGCCAATGAACTACATTCAAAAAGTGTAGATTTTAGCCAAGAGCTGGTGGCTCACTTCTGTAATCCTGACTACACAGGAGGCCAGAATGTAAGGATCATTGTTCCAAACCAGACCTAACAAATCTGTGAGATTCCTATCTCCAGTTAAAAAGAAAAAAGCCACAAGTGAAGGTCTGGTTTAAGTGGCAGAATGCTAACTATCCCTGAGCATAGAGGCCAAGTGAGATCATGAGATCTTGAGTTCAAGCCCCAGTAGAAGCACCAGAAAACAAGCAAGCAAGGAAATCTTGAGAAAGAAGAAAAACATGGAAGCATCAGATTTTCAAGTTTTATGAAAGATTCATATTCTAAAATACATCATCAATAGCTCAAGGTGTATGAAGATGAAAAAAACAGAGAAATTTAATTGCAAAGAGATCATTATGACAAGTGAAGTTTGTACTGAGAAATGCCAACCCTATGGAAGAAAAAATATTAAATTAAAATTTAGTTTTACATGTTTATGACCTAGAAAATTAGAAAAAATTAATATCAGTGAGAGAGAGAGAAAAGAGAGAGAGAGAGGAGACTTTGGATAAATTCAGAAATGAGACACATTGAAACAAACTTACTGAAAATTGAAAGGATCATAAGACACTAGTGTGAACAATGGTTTGCCAACAATGTGGATAACTCAGAAGAAATGAGTATATTCTTAGCACCATACAATCTACAAAAACGAAATCAGAAAATGTAGATTGCCTGAACAAACACATAAAAAAAGTTCAGAAAGAATCCTAAATCAAAAACTTTGAAACAAAAAGCCCAAACCAGATTGCTTTAACTCTGCCACATATTTTAGGAGCAATCAACACCAATATTATTCCAAATTCCCTGAAACAAACCTTATTTTACATCAAATCAAGCAAATTAACTGAAGAAGAATTAAAAATTAAAATATTAGACTTCAAACTAAAAAAAATCCCAGGAGAAAAAAAATGGAGTTAAAATATTTTGACTTTATTTTTGTTTTGCTATTATTTTATTTATATGATGTCCCCCCTACACACAAATGTAAGAAAACAGAATTTGAAAAGTGAGATTGCATCAAGTGACTAAGGCTGGAAACATTAAAGGAATGACCACAAAATAAAAAGGCAATATACAGAATAAGAAGTTATTTTTCATTTAATTTTCTACACTTTTGAGAAAAGAATAATTTTTCTAAACTTTAAATGGTCATACAAAGAGGTTACAGTCAAATATGTCTGCCAATATATCCAAGTGGTTTTATTTTTTTGTTTGTTTTTGTTTTATTTTTGTGTACTGGAGATTGAACCAGGATGTTGCACTTGCTGAGCATGTGCTTTGCCTCTGAGCTACATCCCAGCCTTCTCCAGTGCTTCCTCATCACTTACCTCTGCTACCATTCTCGACAATCCCACATGTAACCACGCATTTCCCATTTCCCATTTGCTTTACTGCATATGTACATTGAGTATTCTGACTGTATTTGTCCTCTGTTTCCTTTATTATTAATCCATCTCTCCCTCCACAAACCCCTCACCTAAACCCCAAATGTCTCTCTCTCTCTCTCTCTCTCTCTCTCTCTCACACACACACACACACACACACACACACACACACACTGGAATTTTCTGCAACCATTAGGTAAGAACATAATTATGTCTTTTGCAGGGAAAAGATATCTGGAAAATATACTGAGTGAAATAATTCAGGACCAATGATATTTTCTCTCACATGTGGATTTTTTTTGGGGGGGTCCAGTCGTGGGGCCTGAACTCTGGTCCTGGGCACTGTCCCTCAGCTCTTTAGCTCAAGGCTAGTGCTCTACCAATTGAGCCACAGCACCACTTCTGGCTTTTTTCTTTTTGCTTATGTGGTGCTGAGGAATTGAACCCAGGGCCTCATGCATGCAAGGCAAGCACTCTACCGCTGAGCTATGTTCCCAGTCCATCACATGTGGATTTTTGTGTGTTTGTGAATGCATAATACAAACTCCCATATCAACACATACATGGGGGTATATGTATATGTACAGAATCAAGCTGACTGAAGAATTGTATATGCAGGAGTGTAATTGGTGGAGTAAATTCTTCAAAAGGAGTCATATTTAAGCTAAACTTTTTGTATCAGAATAACAGCCCTATTTCTGATTTAAGATATATATTACAAGCTACTATAACCAAGCCAATATAATTTCATAAAAGGACATACAAATCTATTATGATAGACCAGAAATAAATCCATGTAACATAAATGAATCTCAAAGCAGTTGTTTAGGAAAAGAAGCTGGATCACATAAAACATACCTTAAAATTTCCATTATGTTATGATCAAATTAGGAAAATCCAAAGTACGTCTAATGATTGTATAAATTCTGTGGCTTGGGACAACAGCTTGCTGGTGCAACCCCAGCTACCTTAGAGGTGTCAGTAGGAGGCTAATCATCAGATGTCTGCTCAGGTAAAAAGCACATGACACTCTAAAAAATGACAAAATTATGACAAAAGGAAACAAAGTATGGTTCAAGTGGCAGAGAACCTACCCATCAAGTGTGTGGTGCTGACTTCCAATTCCAGTATTGCCCCCAAATAAAGAAGTAACAATGCTTGATAGGAAATGTACTAATTACCTTGCTCATGTAACTGGAACCCCTCTGTACATTTTTTTACAATAAAGAATGTATTAAAAGGCCAAAGATTTATATGATCTGAAGAGAAACTGTATGTCCCTCCCTCATGATATAACCCCTGTTTTCACTGTATTTGATGTTGGTATACTTTGTGGAGGGGAAGGAAAAAAAACAAATTGTTTAAATAGGGATACAGGTAGACCCATTGCAACAAAGAGATGTAAAAGATGTTATGTCAAAAAACAAACTGTACAACTTTGGCCAGGGAGGGGAAGGGGGTAGAAGGGAACAGGGGTGGGATGGGGGAGGGGAGATGGGAAGGGATGGGAAGGGGAAACAAAGGAAAAAGCAACAATGCTTGATAAGAAATGTACTCATTACCTTGCCCATGTAATTGTAACCCCTCTGTATGGTATTTTCACAATAAAAAAATCTATTAAAAAAAGAAGTCTTATTTCAAAGATAAAACAATAAAGAAATGCATTGAAATTCTCTGATAACAATCATAACTGTTATGACTCCTTGGGAGGAAAGAAGTTGGAGTATCTTCATAGATGTTGATGGAAGGAAGAAGAACGCACCCCCTTCCCCCAAATATGCTGCTTTGGTGGGTTTTAGGATTGTTGTCAGAAAAGCTACATGCAATAGCAGATAAAAGTGATCCCCTTACCCAACACCCTTCTTCCAAAGCCAGGAGATTAAAAACTCCCATGAAAAAATGGAATTCTATGCCTCCATCAGAAAGAATGACATTGCCCCATTTGTTAGGAAATCGAAAAACTTGGAAAAAATTATATTAAGTGAAGTAAGCCAGGCCCAAAGAAACATAGGTCCCATGGTTTCCCTTATTTGCAATATCTAGTATATGTATGAGTCAAGTGGAAAAGGTCAGATAATGTGATGTCAGGAAAATGAACCCTTTGATATATATTTTAATGTTTTTTTTCTTTCATGCATGTGTTTCTAACGCATTTATAAGATTGTTTCTTTGTTGCTTTGTATGTCCCTCCCCCACAGTATAACCCCTGCTTTCACTATATTTGATGTCAGTATAACTTGTGGAGGAGATGGGGAAAAACCAGTTGTTTAAGGATACAGGTGGACCTGTTGCAACAATGAGAAGTACAAGTTGTCATGTCCAAAACGAGCTTTACAACGTCGGTGCGGGGGGGGGGGGGGGGAAGGGGGGGAAGGAGAAGGATTGGGATTGGGGGGGAGGGGGAGGCTAGGAAGGGATGTGAAGGGTAAACCAAAGGAGGAGGCTGCAATGCTTGGTAAGAAATGTACGCATTATCCTGCCCATGTAATTGTAACCCCTCTGTACAGTATGTTCACAAATAAAATGAAATTAAATTAAAAAAAAAAAGACAAAAAAAATTGCAATCCCAGAATAGAAAAATAAAATAAAATAACTAAAAGCAAACTCTTAGACCTGGAGTGACGGAAATGAGAATTCTGGGGTGGGGGGAATTTGTTAAAACTACTTTGGGGGATGAGAAGGTGGCTTAGTGGTAGAGGCTTGTCTAGCATGTATGAAGCCCTGGGTTCGATTTCTCAGTACCACATCAACAGAAAAAGCCAGAGGTGGAGCTTTGGCTTAAGTGCTAGCCTTAAGCAAAAGGAGCTCCAGTGACAGTGCTCAGGCCCTGACTTCAACCCCAGGACTGGCAAAAACAACAACAACAACAACCAAATCTACTATCTTCTCTTTACTGACCATATCATTCATATATTTTCATTTTATATAACTTCTTCTCTTCATATGAAAGCATGTGTGCTCTTTTACTTCATTTTTTTATCCAGGTCACATAGCATTTAAATTTGTTTGCATTTGTCCTACTAATCTATCAATTTTGTCAGTTTAATTAAGCCCTACGGGGCATCCTAAGAGAGCACAGGTCCAGTGTTACCATTCCTACACTGTCATCATTCTTCTTTGTTTGGCTGGGGATGGTGGAGATGTTGCAAGATCCTTATTTGCTTGGAAATATGGACAGTACTTGCATTACTTTCTTTGTGTGTCTGTCCACATTTTTCTATGACTTTAATTCTTTCTAATTCTGTTTTTTCAATAAAATCTAGTCTAATCAAATTTGGAAATTGAGACAAATGGCTAAGGATAAAAGAAAATGTGAACATCACATGACTACTCACTTTTGTGGATCCAATCAGGAAACTGATAGAGTGACTTAGAGAACATTTTAAGTTGCAGTAAATTTACAGAGTTGCTTACAACCTTCTACCTTTGTGCTGCATGTTACATTTTTTCCCACTCCTGGGGCTTGAACATACTGCTTGGATGCTGTCCTTGAGCTTCTAGCATTCTACATGAGCCGCAGCTTTATTTATGGCTTTTGCGGTAGTTTATAGGAGACAGTCCCCTGATTTTTCCTGACCAGGCTGGCTACCAACTGCAACCTAAGATCTCAGCTTCTTGAGCAGCTAGGTTTTCAGAAATGAGCCACCAGATCTTTTGACTTGCATGTTGTAATTTTTTATGCTATTCTGGCTTTTTATCCTAGCAAGCTGTAACCCCAGTGGTTATACAAATTGGTATTAAATTCTATATTAATACCATGTGGCTCCTGATAGATTGAAGAGATTTTGACTGATTAGGTCTTTATCAATCTTTGTTTTATCTATTTATATTTATCATATGCATTGCTGTCTAAAAATGTATAGAATAGTGAGAATGTTTACCTCCAAAACATAGGGTGAAACCAAAACCTCTTTGTGAAAGTAAAAGGAGGCTGAATTTGGGGAAAAGTGATTAAATTATGAGGATTCCAGCTTCATGAATGGAGTTTGTGCTTTAAATAAAGGAAGGAGGTGGTGCACCTCTTTTTACATGGGAAGGAAGATACAGCATTGACCCATTTCCCACATGAGGATGAATGAAGAGGCATCGTCTAAGAAAGAAACAAGGAGCCTGCCCCCAAAGGCCAGATAAGCATTTGATAGCAACTGAGCTATTCGAAACTCTATAATCATAAAAAATACACCTATATTGCTCATAAATAGCCCACATATGTTTTAATTATGGTAACATACAGGAGCTAAGATGAAGAGGTTTAGTTATGATAGTGAAATGTTGAAATATTTGTAGTATGTTATCTATTTAGAAACCTTGAAAAATTACTGACTAATGTAAAGAAAATATGTTTCATGTTTCCATGATCCTCATGTACAGGCCGTTTTTTTGCTAATATCTTAATGTTCTTAAGTATATATGAAAGCATATGTGCATATATTTTTATTGATTTTTAGACTGAATCTGAAATTCATTATACTATTGCATTTGTACTTGTACTATCTTCTCTACTTAATCCAAAGATGAGAGCCCTGCATTGGTGGATCTCATCTATAATCCTCACTACTCAGGAGGCTGAGATTTGAAGAATGGTAGTTCAAAACCAGCCACACAGGAAAGTCTATGAGACTTCATTTAGAAAAAATTAAAAAAGAGAATAAATTGGTAGAACATCATCCATAAGCAAGGAAGGCCATGTGTGAGCACAGGCCCTGAGTTTACGCCCAGATACAGATACAGGCAAGGGAAGAAAGAAGAAAAAAAGGAGAGAAAGGAAAGAAGGAAGGAAGGAAGGAAGGAAGGAAGGAAGGAAGGAAGGAAGGAAGGAAGGAAGGAAGGAAGGAAGGAAAGAAGGAAGGAAGGAAGGAAGGAGGGAGGGAGGGAGGGAGGGAGGGAGAGATACAGAGAAAAAAGATACAGAGAAAGAGAGAGAGAGAGAGACAGAGAGAGAGAGAGAGAGAGAGAACACTGAAGCTATTCCTACAGCCAAAGAAGCAAGAAGCCCTGAGAAAAGAATGGCACTTGTAACAGGAATCACAGAATTCTTACAGTGTCAGGACCTAGATGTTCTTTCTACGGCATTTGTGTGATGCAATAGCCATCATTATCTTCTTGTTATTTGAAAAGGATCCATTTGAAATTGAGGCACAAATCAGAAACTTGGGGATAGAAGATCGCCAATGAGTAGTTGCTTTGTCAGGAAGCCAGTGCAGAAAACAGAGCTGGAGAGGCCTAGTGTACTGATCTCTAATGAAATCATCATGGAGACCAGGATCAGAAACACTGTCATGGGTGTGTTTTGCCCCATGAACCAGCAGAAGAAGCACTAGAAATCTCTAAATCTTTAAATTGTACAGTGGACTTAAAGAAAATAATAAAAAAAGAGAAATAACCATGATGACATCTAAAATAATGACATCTGTGTTTGATTTCAGAATAAAAGTATGTGATTTAAACTAAATAATAGAAGACTTGGAAAGAAAATTAACCATTTCAATAATTAAAAAAGTAGAAACAAATTCAACAGCAGGTTAATGAAAAGGAGAAAAATCTAACATTAAGCAATATATTTACTTTGTTTACTAGAGTTTAGTTTTTTTTTACTATCCCAAGGATAAATTAGGATATATGTGAAATATATAATATATATTTATACCTCAATTGTATCGTTTTAGTGTGCTATGAATTTTCATTGTAGAACTTATAGATAATATATGAATTCATTCATGTATACATATACACAAACCAACATATACATTTCAAAGATTCTTCTACATCGTATAAATAGCTCAGAAAAAGAACTCTTCATTGTATTGTTTTAGATGTTTGAATCACTGGTGAATACTGATACAACTCAGAATACATACCTGGTGTAGTCTCAAAGTTTTAGATGTAACTAAAAGGTCAACATTTTAGCTCCCAAAAATGGAAGTGTATTTCTTAGTCCTTTCCAAAGTATACAATTAGAAGAAGTGCTGAGAGGCTTAGATTACTGAGAAACTCATTCATTTAAGCTTCGCATGAAATTGTTGCTGCCATATTCATTCTGTACACTTAAAATTGAAATATCATAGAAAATCATCTCAAAAGCAAGCTATATTATATAGAAGAACAAAACTGCAAGACATTAATACATATTAACACATTATTTTTCAGACTCATTTTGCTTATGTCATTATGATGTTGGTTCTGATTAATAAACTATAAAATGGTCTGGATTATTTCTAAATGAGAGCAGAGTTCAGAGAAGCCCTTAGCCACCAAGAAAGAAAGAACGAAGTAAAACTAAACTATCACTGACATTAGTTTTGCCTAGAACTGATTCTATGTAATCAATGCCTTAGGTGTATCATTACCTCAGCATGTATTCATAGACTCATAGATTGGGTATAATAACCTCATAATATTCCAAGATATCTTGATTTGCTGGCAGCCACAGTGATCTGCTTATTTACTTATGAAATCACAAATTATACTGGTTTAAGTGTAGTTTTAGAGAGGTATTGAGTGGGATTGTAGACACATACATACCATCTCTCAGTATTAATATCTTGGTGTGTTCATGTCTTGATTAGGCAAAATAAAGAATCAAGTAAAATTAAATTTAAAAACCAATGGAATGTACAACACTGAGAGTGAATCCTAATTTAAACTATAGATTTTGATTAACAATGATATGTCAATGCAGATTCAACAAGTTCATTGAATACACCACCCAAATGCACAATAGAAAATATTCTTATGAAAAAATTTTCATGAAGAGTATGCTCTGTACCTCTTGTAAACCTATTTTCCTTATGTGATTATGCAATTTGAAGACATTCTCTTTAGAGGTCTATGATAATTTGTGTGCTTTTAAGTTAGATATTTTAAAATATAATTTAATTGCCATTATTAATCAGGTAATGAGTACATTACTTTTTTGGAAATGTCACCCCTTCCTTCGATTTTCTGTTTAAATTTACATAATGCAGAGAATTTACATAATGCATTTTCCACATAGTGTATACTGAAGAGTGGTTGCATTTGTTCACGTTTCTTTTCCCGATTTCTGCACCCTCCCATTGCCCCCAATAAAAAGAAAAAAAATCGCAACCAACAACAACAAAAACAATAACACATGTTTCCACTTCTTGTTTGTATGTGAATACCTAGAGTCTTGCAATTTACTTGATAAAAAAGTTTACCATGGGCTGGGAAGGTGGCTCAGTGGTAGAGCGCTTGCCTTGCATGCCAGAGGCCCTGGGTTCGATTCCTCAGCACCACATAAGCAAAAAGAAAAAAGCCGGAAGTGGCGCTGTGGCTCAAGTGGTAGAGCACTAGAATTGAGCTGAAGAGCTGAGGGACAGTGCCCAGGCCCAGAGTTCAGGCCCCACAACCGGACCCAAAAAACAAAACAAAACAAAAAAAAGTTTACCAGTATATAAATACATAATATACACACAGTTATATATAATATAAATGAATATATTATTAACATACATATTTTTGTGTATTTTATCTATTGTGTATTGATAGAAACACATTTGAACTATATGTTTATAAATAATACTGATACACATTGTATACAATTAAATATACATGTTTCCTGTCTTATGATGGTGCACATTGTATTGTTGAAGTTTACAAAAGTTTGAAAGGGGCACACCTTGAGGAGTAATTTTACTTCAGTTGTTGAATTTTGATATGTTTCTGACTAGAAACATATGGTAGATGACTCTGTTACAAACTGGGCAGCTGTGCTGATCCTCAAACACATGCAGCCCTGTAATCCCAACATAAACAGCTGACTTCTGGATGATGGGTTGCAGGTATATTTTTTATATGTGTGTGCAATAAGTGACAGGAGGTATTCAATAATTTATTATAAAATTGTCTTTGTGTTGGATGATTTCACCTACTAAAACACTAATTTATGTATTTTGTGAGCACTTGGGGTTATTCAAGCTAAGTTTTTCATTGAATAATTTAATTTGTGTGTGTGAAAATTACAAAAATCTATACTAATTCCTTATTAGGAAGAAAGCAAGATAAAAAAGAGAAAATATCTGTCATTATTTAAAAGTTGTATTTCTATTATCTGATATCTGTAGTGGAACTGTATTGGATGAACTATCCGATTCTGATGCCATTTTCCTTCATGAAGTCATCCGAATTATATTTTGAGTTGCTTTCATTACTTCAATTCCTATATTTCTCTTAACTTTCTCACTTGAGGAAACCACAAAAACAACAGAAGCCTCTAGTATATACTTATGGGATGACTGGAGCTTCTCTTTCTTTTGAAATGTATTTTTCATGGGTTTTACAAAGACTTGTGATGTGCCTTTTATTAAACTAAGATTTTTTTTCTTTATCTTTTGGTACTGGTGCCTGGAGAAACAACTTTAAAATAGTACTAAAAATACTAAAAGATTCTTCCAAAGTTTCAGTATTTTTAAATATCCCCAAATCTTATAAGGCTACAGATTGTAATGTGAAAAAGAAATCTCTCTCTTCTCCTCAAATTATCCTGAACTATTGGAATATAGAATGCAAATTAATAATTCTGTTTTGTCAAATCGTTTCAATAGGGATACAGGTGGACCCATTGCAACAATGAGATTTGTCGAAAGCGAACTTTACAACTCTGGTGGGAGGGGGCGGGGGGAGCAGGGAGGTTTGGGGGGCAGAGGGAGGATGGGACGGGATGGGAAGGGGAAACAATGGAGGAAGCTACAATGCTTGATAAATAATGTACTCATTGTCTTGCACAGGTAATTGTAACCCCTCTGTACAGTATTTTCACAATAAAAAAAAGAAAAAAGTTATGTTTTGTTACAGAATAGGTTCATTAATTTGGGTGGTGTATGCCATATTTTTGTGTCATTATAGAGTAGCAGCCAGTGCTTGATGTAGTTAGGAGAGGATGTGATTAAGAATAAATTTTATTTTATTGAAAAATTGTGTACTTGATCACCATTGGTTAATATGAAGAACAAGCTATGCTCAAATGATGAAATAATAGCAATATTTTGCCTTGCTCTGCTGTAACTTTTACCTATAATTGATGCATTTAAAATTTGGCTAGTTGATCAACTGGAAAATTAGTGATCAAATATTTTATCAACAATCATTTAAAATATGTGTAACCATGACTTAATTTCTTTAAGATGTAGTTATATACAATTCAGATGCAAAAGTACTCACAATGAGAACTATGTTATGTAAACATGTTCTATGAGCTCTGTTGTTCCCTATCCTTATGGTTTGCCCTCCATCTCTATGTAAAAAATCGCTATTTCTTCTATAGTGCTTGCAATGGAGAATAGATGGACTATTTCTCTTAGAAATGACAATGCTGGTTTAAGTGATGTCACAGAGATGATTGCCTCATTTTTCATACCTTTCTCAGTGTAGAAAATCTACATTATGATTGATCTGAAGTAAGAGAATGTAAGAACTTAGCTTTTCATTTGGTTGTTATTATTTTTTTCCAATTCTGCCAAATTTTCTCTGAAAGGTGTGATTGTGTAGAAGAAAAAGAGTCCTCAACTTTCATCTACAATTGTCTGGAATTTAGTCTCTGTAGCTCAACCTTTCCCCAATTTCTTGAGAATGGAGAGAGAGAAAATGACTGGAAGCCTGACTCTATTAAAGAAGGAAAAATAATTCACAAAACCTGTTAATAATAATGTTAGATAGTTGTGAGCTGCTGCAATACTATTTTGCACCCTAGGACATAGATATCTTGTTTATGTAGAAATGAGTTTTTTGTCTTTTTTTCATGCTGGTCTTTGGTCTTGAACTCAGAGACTAGGTCCTCTCCGAAAGCATTTCTTTTTTGAGTTTGGGACTTGAACTCAGGGCTTGGACACAATCCCTTAGGTTCTTTTTCTCAAGGCTAGCCCTCTACCACTTGAGTCAGAGCATCACCTCCAGCCTTTTCTGTTTATGTTGTACTGAGGAATCGAAACCAGGTCTTCATCCAGCGAGCATTCTACCACTAAGCCACATTCTCAGCGCCTACCAAAACATTTTTGCTCAAGGCCAATGCTCTAGCACTTGAACCGCAGCACCAGTTCCGGGTTTATTTGTTTTGTTTTGCTTTGTTTTGTGTGTATTTGATTTATTTCCTGCCAAGGCTTTCTTCTAACTATGATCCACAGACTTCAGCCTAGTGAGTATCTGGTGTTCAGTTCATGTAGAGTTTTTAACAGAAGTTAAATGATAAGAAAAATAAAGCATTTGTTAAGGAGAAAACTGTAATACGAAGTGATCTCCAGTTTTGCCATATACCCACTGGAGCAAATGTAGGGTGTTTCAAATACATTTCTAGACTCTTCCCTCTGTTTGGGAATGTGTGGGGAATTTGCTGATGGCAGATTTCCTTCAGTCATTCCTCTAGGTAAGGCAGTATTCTGGGCTACATTCTGTTACCCTGGGCTAAATTTGATCCTCAAATTCTTAAAAAGAAATAATAGTTCATATACAATGCAGCCTGGCCAGTTCACAAACTGCCAAATTAAAAACAAAAGATCATTGAAGATTTGTTGTTGGGGGATTAAATTTTTTGAGTTCCAGTTATATTTTAGATATGAAACCCTTGTCCTTTGTATGGCTAGTAAAGATCTTCTCCCATTCCGTGGGCTTTCTACTGATCTTGCTAGCTATGTCCTCTGCCGTGCAAAAGCTCTGCAACTTCATGCAATCCCATTTGTCCAACATCCCATTTGTTGTGTTTCTGGGTCTCTATTAAGAAAATTTCAGCCTGTGCCAAGGAGACCTAGGGTTTCTCCTAATGAATCCTGTAATATTTTCAGAGTGTCTGCTTTGACTCCGAGGTCTTTGGTCCATTTGGAGTTGATTCTGGTGCAGGGTGATATATAAGGATCTAGTTTTAGTTTTCTGCAAGTAGTTAACCAATTTTGCCAGCACCATTTACTGAAGAGGCTGTCTTTCTTCCATTCTATGTTTTAAGCTCCCTTATTGAAGATTAGATGGCTATAGGTCTGTAGGTTCATTTCTGGGTTTTCAATTCTATTCCATTGGTCCTGAGGTCTGTTCTATGGCTTTGTAGTAGAGTTTGAAATTTGGTATTAATATTCCTCCAGCAGTGTTCTTTCTGTTGAGGATCGTTTTTGCTATTTGGGGGTCTTTTATTGTTCCATATGAATTTTTGAATTGCCTCTTTTATTTCCTTGAAGAATGGGATTGGAATTTTGATAGGTATCGCATTGAATTTGCAGATAGCCTTGGGAAGTATTGCCATTTTCATGATGTTGGTCTTTCCAATCCAGGAGCATGGGAGTTTTTGCCACTTTCTAAGTTCAGATTGATTTCATTTTTCAAGTTTTTAAAGTTTTTATCATAGAGGTGCTTCATTTCTTTGGATAAGTTTATTCCTAGGTTTTTTTGTGGGGCTATTATGAATGGAGTTGCTTTCCTAATTTCAGCCACACTTTTCTCATTGTTGCCATGCAGAAAAGCCAACAAATAAGTGGGCTAAAGACTTAAAGAGAAACTTCTCTGAAGAGGAAAGAAGGATGGCCAATACACACATGAAGAAATGCTCAACCACCCTAGCCATAAAAGAAATGCAAATCAAAACGACATTGAGATACCACCTCACTCCAGTTAGAATGGCTAAAATCAAGAACTCTAAAAACAACAGAAGCTGGAGAGGATGTGGACAGAAGGGAATCTTACTGCATTGTTGGTGGGAGTGTAAACTTGTCCAACCACTTTGGAAAATAGTATGGAGGTTCCTCAAAAGACTTCACATAGACCTGCCCTATGACCCAGCAATCCCACTTGTGGGCATTTACCCAAATGTTCACAAACAAGACCACACTAAAGCTACCAGCACGACTATGTTTACTGCAGCACTATTTACTATAGCTAAGATATGGAACCAACCCAGATGCCCCTCAGTAGATGAATGGATCAAGAAAATGTGGTATATATACACAATGGAATTCTATGCCTCCATCAGAAAGAATGACATTGCCTCATTTGTTAGGAAATGGAAAGACTTGGAAAAAATTATATTAAGTGAAGTAAGCCAGGCCCAAAGAAACATAGGTCCCATGGTTTCCATTATTTCCAATATCTAGTGTATGTCTGAGTCAAGCAGAAAAGTTCAGATAAGGTGATGTTAGGGAACTGAGCCCTAAGATATGTATTCAAATGTTTTTTTTTCTTTCATGAGATTGTTTCTAACACATTTACAAGATTATTTCTTTGTTGCTTTGTATGTCCCTCCCCCACAGTATAACCCTGCTTTCACTGTATTTGATTTCGGCATGATTTGTGAAGGGCAAGGGGAAAAACAAATCATTTAAATAGGGATAGAGGTGTACTCAATGCAACAATGAGATGTACAGGTCGTTATATCGAAAAATGAACTTTACAACTTTGATGCGATGAGGGGGTAGTGGGAAGGATTGGAAGGGGGGGTCGGGGGGGAGGACGGGAAGGGATGGGAAAGGGAAACAAAGGAGGAGGCTACAATGATTGATAAGAAATATACTCATTATCTTGACCATGTAATTGTAACCCCTCTGTACAGTATTTTCACAATAAAAAGATAAAATAAAATAAAATAAATAAAAAATAAAAACAAAAGTTCAGGCTTCAAATTGGCACTCTTAACCGTAATAGCATATTGCAACTGGACCTGATTTGCTGTACCCTTCTAAGTGTCCGGAGTCTCTTTGTGTCTGGGTCTGTATATCTCTCTCAAAATTGTGACCTTAGGATTGTGACAAATATAGGTGGCTTTAATCATGTTGTTTTTAGGTCTTGCGATATTTGGACTGAAAATAAACATAAGGATTAAACTCGTTAACCTTACCTCAAAGCTTTACATGTTTAATCCCAATTCTTTTTCTTTTTATAGCAAATCATTTCTACACACATACAATTTAATATTATTAAACTGAATTAAATATAATCCGGTAATGAATTGGCACCAATCCAGTTATTACTATCAATAAGTCCATCCTGCACACTGTTACTCAGCAAGTCTATAGAATGCTAATTTTCAGAACCGTATCTATCATTAGAAGATGTGTATATGCAATGGAAGATTTATTAAGTACAGACATCACTTCTATGACATTTGGCATGCTGTTGTGTGTTAAAAATAAGAACATTGTCCTTAGAGTCTCTTGTGAAACACTGAATTTGAGTATTTGTAAATGTGGCATCTTTCTAAGTTATTTACATGTCAAGCTTCTGTTCACCATCATCCATGTCTCCTTTTCAAATGAAGTAGATAAACTTTATTATCATTAGAACACCTTTGTTTTTCCAAGAGGAAGGATTAGGTGAAGTCTCCTTGTAAGTGTAATTATGATTCCACCATGGTCATTATCCTTAATAATCTTTTACACATGCATGCATGTTTGTTTTCTCATTCTGACAAACTGATATCCCCGGAGGATTAATTTATGAAAGGTTAGAGCATGTTTAGTCAATACATTTCTCTCAGGAACAATTTGTTCTTAATTAAGAGAAGAATGATAAAGCTAAAAATCTATTTTTGGTTTATTTTTTGGAATGTTTGTAAAAAATGTCTCTACAGTTGACTGATGTTTGTTCTAGCTCTATTTTTTTCTGTCGGATTGGAAAATCTAATTAGTCATTTGAATTTTACATAATTGTCTTCTGGCAACTCAGTACATGTCTGTCCTTGTCTTCAACGTTGATATCAGCATATTATGTTCTGATATCCTTAATTAGTCTACCTATATAGATTTAAATGTTTAGCTTACTATCAACAAAAGCTCTATTCATACAATATTTTTGAAGTAGTAGAAAATTTTTCTATTTTAATGATAATTGTCTTAAATATTTACTGACTGTAGTTCCAAAGGGCTATGCTTCAAACTGATTAATTAGATATTTTTTCATGTAATGCTTCACAGCTCAGCTTGCTTTTTTAAATAATTTCTCTTTGTAGTAGTTACTCAAATAAATTTATTCGTAGTGTCTCATATATGGGAAGCACTTTTAATGTATGCTTTAAATAACATGACTACTATATAAACTGAAATATTTGAAGAAATAGGACTGTCACAACATGAAAATAAGGACATTGACATTACAAGTATAAGAAAGAAAAGAAAATAGAATTCCATTATGTATATATACAATATTTTCTTGATCCATTCATCTACTGAAGGGCATCTCGGTTGGTTCCATATCTTAGCTAGGGTAAATAAAGCTGCAATAAGCATAGTTATGCTGGTAACTTTAGTGTGGTCTTGTTTATGATTATTTGGGTAAATGCCCAAAAGTGGGATTGCTGGCTTATAGGGGAGCTCTATGTGGAGTCTATTGAGGACCCCCCATACTGCTTTCCGAAGTGGTTGAACAAGTTTACACTCCCACCAACAATGCAGTAAGGTTCCCTTCTGTCCACATCTCCTCCAGCATCTGTTGTTATTAGAGTTCTTGATTATAGCCATCCTACATGAGATGAGGTGGTATCTCAATGTTGTTTTGATTTGCATTTCTTTTATGGCTAGAGAGGTTGAACATTTCTTCATGTGTCTATTGGCTACCTGTCTTTCCTATTCAGAGAAGTTTCTCTTTAACTCTTTAGCCCACTTTTTTATTGGGAAGTTGTTTCTTTGAAGATTTGTTTTGGGGGGATTTAATTTTTTAAGTTCCAGGTATATTTTAGATCTGAGACCCTTGTCTGTTGTATGGCTAGTGAAGATGTTCTCCCAATTTCTTAGGAAATGGAAAGACTTGGAAAAAATTATATTAAGTGAAGTAAGCCAGGCCCAAAGAAACATAGGTCCCATGGTTTCCCTTATTTGCAATAACTAGTATATGTCTGAGTCTAGCAGAAAAGGTCAGATAAGTTGATGTTAGGGAAATGAACCCCAAGATAAGATTCAAATGAATTTTGTTTTTTTTTTCTTTCATGCAATTGTTTATAACATATTTATAAGATGATTTCTATGTTACTTTGTATATCCCTCCTCCCGTTATAATCCATGCTTTCATTGTATTTGATGTTGGTATAATTTGTGGAGGGGAAGGGAAAAAACAAATCACTTAACTAGGGATGTAGGTAGACCCATTGCAACAATGAGATATACACGTCGTTATGTGTAAAAACGAACTTTACAACTTTGATGGAGGATGAGGGGAGGATCAGGTGGAGGTGGAAGGGGAGTATGGGAAAGGATGGGAAGGGGAAACAAAGAGGAGTCAACAATGCTTGATGTGAAATGTACTCATTATCTTGCCCATGTAATTGTAACTCCTCTGTACGGTATTCTCACAATAAAAAAGAAAGAAATCAGAATTACAGCTTGTAAGAGAAAGCTTTTGATTCATTGGAAAGTCAATACTTAAAGAAGTAAGGACAGTGTCATGTTTTAAAAATTCTTAGACATGATTACATGGCTGACTCACTAAGAAAAATAGCATAGAATACACTTAGCTTTGATATAGAATGATACAGCAATTAATATTCTATAAGCAACTAGTATTCTGTAAGCAATTGAATCTGGTCTGAAGGAAGATGCTATTACTTAAAATAATATGCTTAGTTGGGTCAACAACACAAAACGTGGACTAAGTCTTCAGAGTAGAGTTTAAAATTTGGTATTGACATTCCACCAGCAGTGTTCTTTCCGTTGCGGAGCGTTTTTGCTATTCAGGGTCTTTTATTGTTCCATATGAATTTTTGGATTGCCTCTTCCATTTCCTTGAAGAATGAGGTTGGAATTTGCTTGGTACTTGCATAAGAACAGACCTCAGGACCAATGGAATAGAATTGAAAACCCAGAAATGAAATTACAGACCTAATGTCAACTAATCTTCGATAAGGGAGCTAAAATAGTAGAATGGAAGAAAGACAGCCTCTTCAGTAAATGGTGCTGGCAAAATTGGTTAACTACTTGTAGAAAACTAAAGCTAGATCCTTATATATCACCCTGCACCAGAATCAACTCCAAATGGATCAAAGACCTCAGAGTCAAAGCAGACAATCTGAAAACATTACAGGATGAAGTAGGAGAAACCCTAGGTCTCCTTGGCTCAGGCCGAAATTTTCTGAATAGAGACACGGAAACACAACAAATCAAAGAAAGGTTGGACAAATGGGATTGCATGAAGTTGCAGAGCTTCTGCATGGCAACGAACATAGCTAGCAAGATCAATAGAAAGCCCACAGATTGGGAGAAGATCTTCACTAGCCATAAAATGGACAAGGGTCTCATGTTTAAAATATACTTGGAACTCAAAAAGTTAAATCCTCCAACAACAAATCCTCAAAAAACAACTGCCCAATAAATAAGTGGGCTAAAGACTTGAAGAGAAACTTCTCTGAAGAGGAATGAAGGAAGGCCAATAGACACATGAAGAAATGCTCAACCTCCCTAGCCATAAAAGAAATGCAAATCAAAACAACATTGAGATACCACCTCACCACAATTAGAATGGTTGTAATCAAGAATTCTAACAACAACAGATGCTGGAGGGGATGTGGACGGAAGGGAATCTTACTTCATTGTTGGTGGGAGTGTAAACTTGTTCAACCACTTTGGAAAGTAGTATGGAGGTTCCTGAAAAGACTTCACATAGAGCTCCCCTATGACCCAGCAATCCCACTTTTGGGCATTTACCCAAATGTTTACAAACAAGACCACACTAAAGCTATCAGCACAACTATGTTTATTGCAGGATTATTTACCATAACTAAGATATGGATCCAACCCAGATGCCCCTCAGTAGATGAATAGACCAAGAAAATGTGGTATATATATACACAATGGAATTCTATGCCTCCATCAGAAAGAATGACATTGCCCCATTTGTTAGGAAATGGAAAAACTTGGAAAAAATTATATTAAGTGTAGTAAGCCAAGCCTAAAGAAACAGAGGTCCCATGGTTTCCCTTATTTGCAATATTTAGTATATGTATGAGTCAAGCAGAAAAGGTCAGATAATGTGATGTTAGGAAAATGAACCCTTAGGTATGTATTTAAATGTTTTTTTTCTTTCATGCATTTGTTTCTAACTCATTTATAAGATTATTTCTTTGTTGCTTTGTATGTCCCTCCCCCACAGTATAACCCCTGCTTTCACTATATTTGATGTCGGTATAATTTGTGGAGGAGATGGGGAAAAACAATTCGTCAAGGATACAGGTGGACCCGTTGCAACAATTCGAAGTAAAAGTTGTCATATCGAAAACGAACTTTACAACTTTGGTGGGGATGGGAGGGATGGATTGGGTAGGGGAGGGGGGGGAGCCTGGGAAGAGATGTGAA
Organism: Dipodomys spectabilis; assembly: GCF_019054845.1. Classification (NCBI taxonomy): domain Eukaryota; kingdom Metazoa; phylum Chordata; class Mammalia; order Rodentia; family Heteromyidae; genus Dipodomys; species Dipodomys spectabilis. The sequence goes on along the minus strand of NW_024870882.1, from coordinate 3,770,606 downwards.
GGGTAAACAAAGGAGGAGGCTGCAATGCTTGATAAGAAATGTACTCAATATCTTGCCTATGTAATTGTAACCCTTCTGTACAGTATGTTCACAAAAACTAAAAATTAAAATTAAAAAAAAAACAACTTGGACTAACTGAATCAGTGGAAAATAAGTCATCACGTAAGAACTATAGGAGAGATGCAGCATACAGAAGCAGTTCATTTAGAATAACCAGAAGAGGGACACACACACAGAGAGCTGATCTAAGACGGAGTCTCTGAAGAGATCCTTACGATGAACATTTTGTTTTCATAGTGAGATAATGGTTTTAGATCCCAAATTCTACATGTCAGTCTTTTCTACAAATAGCACATAGAGGAAGTTAGAATGAATATAGCAATACTTTGATTCAGGAGAGAGATATTACCCACTGAGCAAATCCATGTGAAGCATGATTGTATCCTGCAGAGACCAGGGGTGGATAAACGGAAGTTAAGAAATTCATATCACATTTCCTTGCCCATTTTAGGCTACAAATCTCAGTTAATGGATGGATATTATATTTATCTTTGTTTCTTCAAGTATGTATCAGTTAGGGTTCTCTAGCTAACAACAGCTAGTAGGAGATTATCTATACATAGATGGTCCTTGATATCCAAGGGATATTGGTTCCAGGAAACCCTCTGGATATTAAAATCAATTGCATTATACAACACAGTGATGTATTCCCTTATTACTATAACAATTCCAGATATGTATTCATCAAAACTCACAACTAGCCACCTGGCTTTAATTACTATTTAGAATTACTTCTTTATTCTTCCAATCATTTCATATTCACCTTGTCCTCACAAGAACCTCTGATGGTGTACTAGATTTTTTTCTACTAATGTAATAAAATTCCTAACTAATATGATTAAATTAAGATGAAAATGTTTTTAGCACAGAGTTTTGGCTAACTTGTAACATTTCTTGTACATTGTGAAAGCAGTACATGACAGAGCAAGCACACGTCTCTGAATATTAAGAAGCAAAAGAGAGCAAGGAATGGACAAGACAAAATCCCAATGATTGAGAACTTCCCAGTAGGTCCCATTTCTCTAAGATCCCTACAACTGGCAATAGCATCAAAACCTGGAGACCATGTTTTAATACATCAGCCTTCTATTCACTTTTAAAATCCGAAATGTGAAAGCTAGTCATGTTTTCTTTGTTTTGGGCATGATCTTCAATACTGACACATCCGGGTTTATAGTAGTGCCCATAATTATCTTGTCATGTCTTTGATTAAGTAGTCATAATTTTTCCACTGCCTCTAATTACAAGACACTGTGGTATTAAGCAATACCATACTCGATATTCATTGTCACTTTTATGTAGCAATGGTCCAATTTTCCTTTAGTATCCAGGATAACCAAAACCAGTATCATAACTTTGTTCTTCACCAGCTGTAGAGGTAGGAGGTGTTCACATTACACAAAGAAAGGTTTGATTTCTGGTTGAATAGTATTTGTGTCCCCCTGTGAAGCACTCTTAACTTTGGAAATAGAATAAGAGCAGAGCTTAAGGAGGCAACACAGGAAATAAAAATATTATTACTGGAATTAGCTATGATTAACCATGAACAATGCTACTTCCTTTGATCATTGGACCATGGAATCTTGGCTATGAGATAAAGGGCCATACATATGGAATCATTGCAACTTTGAATGGTTTAACATGAGGAAGTCCAAGTTCTCAACTGGGCAGTGCCAGGTAGTTGGTTAAGAGGAATCTTAAGTCACCAACTCAATCTAGGACATTCTGAAGGACAACATTGATACAATCTAGATCATACAAGTAAGACACTTGGATAAAATAGAGTAATTCTCTAAAACTGCATTCTGAAACCAGTTATCTGCTGTGATAACTTCAGTAATTTTCTAAATTTAGTCATTTATATTTTTCTTAGTTTTTACTGAATGTAATCACAGAATCTTTGTATCAGGGTTGTTACTAAGATTGTCCATTGATAGATGGAACATAATTTAGAACAATGCCAGGGAAATAGAAAGTACTCTTAAGTATCACCATCATGGATGTTAGATCATAAGTTAAGCTCTTTAAATGGCAGAGATGGAAAAATGTTTGTGGTATGGTAGAATCAGAATGCTCTAAAGAGTGAGATGTTTCTTCCTGCCTCTGTTTGTGTGTGTGTGTGTGTGTGTGTGTGTGTGTGTGTGTGTGTGTGTGTGCATATATATGTATATATGTGCCAGTTCTGGGCTTAAATTGAGGGTCTAGGCACTATCCCAGAGCATTTCGCCTAAGACTTGAAAAAAAAGACATTTTTGCTCAAGACGTTAACTCTATGAGCTTCAGCTCAACTTTTGGCTTTCTAGTGCTTGCTTAGAGGTAAGAATCTCGTGGGTTTTGCTACTTGTAATGGCTTAGCCCTTAATCCACATATCTGAATTTCACAAGTAGTTAGGATTATAGATATCAACAACCAGAGCACCACCCATTTTTTCCTCTTTTGTATAGACCTTAATACTTCTCTTTAAGGATCTTAGACAAATAATCACATAAAAGCAAAAAAAAACACATTTAAATACATATCTTAGGGTTCATTTCCCTAACATCAACTTATCTGACCTTTTCTGCTTGACTCAGACATATACTAGATATTGCAAATAAGGGAAACCATAGGACGTATGTTTCTTTGGGCCTGGCTTACTTCACTTAATATAATTTTTTCCAAGAATTTCCATTTACTAACAAATGGGGCAATGTCACCTCCCCCACAATATAATCCCTGCTTTTACTCTATTTGATGTCGGTATAATTTGTGGAAGGGAAGGGAGAAACAAATCATTTAAATAGGGATGCAGGTGGACCCATTGCTACAATGAGATGTACAAGTCGTTATGTCGAAAATGAACTTTACAACGTTGATGGGGGGGGAGGATTGTGTGGGAGGGTGGGGAGGGTGGATGGGAAAGGATGGGTAGGGGAATAAAAGGAGGAGGCTACAATGTTTGATAAGAAATGCACTCATTATCTTGCCCATGTAAATGTAACCCCTCTGTAATGTATTTTCACAATAAAAAATAGAAAAAGAAAAAAAAAGGAATCTTAGACAAGTGTTTAAAGTCTTCCAAAGTTATTTTTATCATCTGCAAAACAATGTTAGAAATACTCATATACATTATAAACATAGATATACATGTATACACATACATTTATAAATGCAAGAACCAGTGTATCTGAATCTTAAAATTTGTCATAATAGCATTCTAGTATAAAATTATTACACAAAGCCTATTTACTCCATTAACTACCAACAGCATCTATAGCCTGTTGCATTATTCTTTAGAAAAGTAATTACTTTAAGTATACATTGCAACCAGGAGTAGTGTAACTTAATTGTCCGATAGTTTCATTAATTCAAAATTTAGCTCATTCATGAATAAAATATTCTCAGGGAAAATGTCAATATACACATGTATATGAAAGTAATACAATGAACTCTAGAATTGCCATTCTACTATAATAAGCCAACCTTGTTAAACTGATATGCTTCTTCTCATGAATAACAACTAGATATTTTCACTTAGGCTGGAGGGTCATATTCAACTTGACAAATTGCTTTGAGAAAATTCCCCTATCAAAGTTATCATGTAAAAATCTTCTTTTTGGAAAGTGGATTAACATGGTATAAATGGCTTTCTTCTCAAGTGTGTGTGATGAGGCTATCAATTTACATTCAGTTTTGAAAGAGAGATTGTAGAGGATCTATTTTCTATGTAGTGAATGGTATAGAAATATACATATTAATTTATGATGCCATCTAGAATACTATATGAATGTGCCTAAAATAGTAATGAGATTTTTGTTACCGCTGTCTATTCTAATGGTATGAAGAATATTGTTACTAGATATTCAGAAGTACCACTACACATTGTATTCTAATTTCAACTACTCAATGAATATTTAAAATTGTATCATTTATCTTGTTGTTGAAAGCATAGTGGACTAAGGCCACTTAGATTTTTGGATCATTGGTCTGGCTTTAAAAAAACATGTTCTGGCGAGAAATTGAGATAACTATCCATTTATGTACATGGGTTTTTCCTGTTATTGACTTATTGTTATGGTAACAATAGAGTATAGAAACAGTTGATTCTATCAAACAGTTGTCAAGTCAGTAATTTTCATATGTCACTACTCCTAAGAAAACTATACTTTTTTCTCCTCTCTGTCTTTCTGTATCTATTTAAGTCTCTGTCTCTCTCTTGGGTCTCAATACTGGGGGTTGGCCTCAGGAAGTGACATTGTCCTTGAGCTATTTTTGGTAGTAAACTGCAGAAAAAAGTCTCATAAATTTTCTTGCTTCGGCTGTTTTCAAACAGTGATCCTAAATCTTAGACTCCTGAATAGCTACAATTACATATGCGGGTCACCAGCACTCAGCTTCTTCAGTATAATAATAATTATTATTATACAGTTATAATAATTGTAACACATATATACTATGATATAATATACCATATGATGTATAATAATAGAATTATAATATAGTATAACTATATTATAATATATAATATTATGTATATTATATATTGCACATTATATAACATTACATATTGTGTATGATATATAACACATTATATATAACTATACATCATATAATATAATGTATAACATATGATATCTATTATATATCATACATTATATACAATAGCTAATATTAACATATACTGTTATAGTATATATTATAATATATGCAATATACAATATTATATACAAACATAATATCTTACATACATCATATTATCATTACATAATATATACATTATATAATGTATATAATATACATCATATAAAATGATAATATAATATTTTTTATATATCATTATTATTATGCATGAATTCTTACTAAAAATTGTTAGTGCTGCTACTTGGGCTTGACGTCAGGGCCTTGTACTTTTGCTGGGCTTTTTAGCTTAATATTGGTACTTCATAATTACCATTTGATCCACTGGGGGTGGCTGCAAACTGAGGACTCCGGGATTCTTAGATCTCAGCCTCCTAGTATCTAAACCTACAGTGATTTGTCAGTAGCATCTAGTTTTTAAATTTTTTTTCCTTTCTCATTTCATATTCAGACAATAAAAAGGTTTTCTATAAACTTCTATGTCTTTCATCTCTTGGACCTTTAGTCATGCCTTCAATGTATTCCTTGTGCAACATTTAACTCTGCAGTAATGATTCCATTTTCTTTTATTGTATCATAGAAAATTATGAAGTAGTCCTATAAATGCTCCCAGTCACACATATGTACATGTTTTATGAAATTAAATCATACCAATTACTCATCATTGTAAATTATTTTAGGAAAATGTTTGCCGAAACTAACCACATAATGTTATCATTAGCCAACAAAAATGTCCCCTCCTAATTCAAATAGAAAGGAAAAAAAACCTGGTCATATTAATTTTCTGATTAAATCCACTACTTTTTCTATATATCCTTTTGGAAGAGTTATACATTTGATATTTAACTAGATACCTTGTACAGTCCTAAGGACAGAAAAATAATGGGTTATGTTGAATGTTTCTCATAGTAATTACCACTCATGAAGAGATTATGGGTAAACAGAAGGATAGGGGGTACCATTTGTTGCTAAACTACAGCAACATAACACTTTTGAGATTTGGGTTAGAGAAAATAAAAAATGAAGCCACTGGAAATTAAAGAAATTGTTAGGATTATGGCAGCCACTAGCAAAGACTGAAAATCAGAGGAAACATGGATAGTATTTATGACGAGCAGTTTCTTGCAATAATTTAGAAGGTATAGGCTTGCACATAAATTCTTGGGTGCTTCTTAAAGTATGATGAGCCACGTAGCATATTGTTTCTCTTTTATCCAAGAGTTAGATTTAAAGTCATAGAGTGCTGATACCAGTGAGGGATTTCAATGTACACTTCCACTCAAACAATAAGTATATAGAATAATCACTGTGCATTGGATGATACATATATATATATATCAGTTTTTCCCAAAGGGAAGACAAAATAGAATGCATACAAATTTATATATTGGAATGTAGGACATATTATATTTTTTATGAATTTTTTTATATGGATACAACTAGGACCTAACCAGTTTTATGAAAGTCATATCTTTTATAAGTTATTTAATTATTTTCAAATATTAATTGTTTATAGAATACATCAACCATATCGATGAGTGAGGAAAAATATATTTGCTATAAAAGTATGTTACCTTATTTGTTATAACATTATTCATAATATTTTTGTGATAAAACATATTATGGAAAAACTATATTAAACAAATATAAATAGATTTATAATATTGATATTGAATCCTAGAAACTATAGAAAGATGAATTAATAATGGGCATGTATAATAAACTATGATGATAGACAATTGCTCATTTCATAGGCTTTATTATATTCTAAAAGTCTCAATTTTTTAGTAAATGAAGACATATACTTTTAACACATCCATTTGAAATAACTTCAAAATCACTAAGAGCAGGATGTTTTTTTTTTGTCAACTCTATGAGATTAGTTATAGATGCTTCAGATGCTTTATTAAATAAGTTATGGTAATTATTTTATTGCATGGTTTTTGTAGTATTGCAGTTTTTCTACTAAAACTATGTATTATGATGAATTACATATAAAAATACCAGTTAATTTTAATAGATATGTGCAGTAAGCTGTGACTTCTCATAATCAAGGAGAACACTTACAAACTTGTTCGGTGCCCTTTTAAATCCCATAGAAATTAGTACCTCTTTCAAAAGACCCCTAGGAAACAATTCATTAAATAATAGTAAACACAAGTTTTGACTTATAATCTGTGCTATATTGTATCCATAGTTTTTCAAGACAGAGTTATGAATCATATTTATAAATGCTCCTCTTCACTGAATCACAACGATTCTAGCAGATGGTTTTGAATTTCTGTTTGTGTGTGTGTGTGTGTGTGTGTGTGTGTGTGTATGCATGTGTGTTTGTACATGTGTGGAATGTGTGTGTTAGTGCTGGGTATGTACTTAGGTCCTCATTCTCTCCTTTCACTATTTTTGCTGGAAGATGGACCTCTACCACTTGAGCCACAGCTACATTTAGAGAATTTTCCTTATTAATTGGATAGAAGGCTTTCCTGGTATTTGTCTGACTAGACTGGCTTCAAATCTCAGGTCCTTGAGTAGCTAGGATAAGAGGAGTGAGCCACTGCTGCCTGGCTAGGAGGTTGTGTTTGTTTGGGTTATTTGTTGGATTCTAGGATTTTTTGAATTTCCCTCTTTATTTAATATTGAACAGATCATCTTTTATCAGATTGTGTTTAGTTCTTTTATGTCGTCTCCTTGCAATTCTCTCAGCTGACAGAATGAGGAGGTATATTGCTGGATCCTAAGGAGTATCTATGAACTTATATATCCATTCTGTATTTGCATTAAGCTAAGCAGGAGATTATAACATCTCTGATACCAATCCTCTAGTCTTATATTTCTAACCATCGCACCTTGTTTGAAAGTTTATATCCAAAAGATGAGAAACAGTTCCCTCTATTCCATTGTTCATTTCTACTTATTCCACATACTGCTATCAGAATGGCTGACCAGAAACTTACTGTACTGATCACCATCCGCTTTATAGTGTTTCTTCAGTTTCCATGTTAATTAACTCTGTGCCTATTTGTTTTTGTTTTCTTTGTTTGTTTGTTTGGTCTGTCATGGAGGCTGAACTCTGGGCTTGGGCGTTGTCCCTCAGTTCTTCAGCTCAAGGATAGTGCCCTACTACTTGAGCTACAGCGCCACTTCCAGCTTTTTTCTTCTTATGCGTTGCTGAGGAATCGAACTCTGGGCCTCATGCATGAGAGGCAAGCACTCTACCACTTAGCCAACTTTCCAGCACCCCTATTTTCAATGTTTTTATAAATATGCTAATTCCATACACTTACCACGTAAATGTTTTACAAGTACTTACTTCCAGTATTTGCCTTAGCGTTTCAAATTCTTTTAATTTTATTTTATTGTAAAGATGCTGTACAGAGGGGTTACAGTTACATGAGTAAGTCAATGAGTATATTTCTTGTCGAGCCTTGTTACCCCTTCCCTTGTTGTTCTCCCACTATCCATTCCCTCCCCAACCCTTCTCACTCCTCCTCCCACTGCAGTTGTAAAGTTCATTTCCAATATACTGTCTTGTGGGTATCATTGTTGCAATGGGTCATCCTGTTTCCTTGTTTGGGAAGCAATTTTTACGCTTATTATTATTTTCAGCTTCAAATATTATATTATGACCTTTTTGTTATATGTATTATTTTGACTAAAATGTAAAAATAAATATGTAAGAATATTTTCTTAAATATTTTAGTATATATTATTTTCTTATTTTTTTTCTATACCTTTCATGGGAATTATTTCAATAACGTGCAAACTATAAGGTTTTTTGGTGGCAGAAATATAAGAAAATTTATAAAGAAAAAAAGCATCTGAGACCATTCATTTCTTTTGTAAATCAGAAGGTAAGACTACATCTTGAATTTTTATATTCTTACTATAGGCACATTCAAAGTATATACTAATATTAATTTTAAAATGCTTAAAATGTAACTGTGTATTAATTTTTCTAATTGGGTCAATAAAGTAAACTACTAACTTTAACTGGTATTCAACTAGTTTGAAATACTAATTTTTAACTAGTTTTATATGTTAATACTAATTCACTTTATTGAATCAATTGCATTTGTCAGTGACAATTTCATTTAGAGCTACTTATGATGTCAATTGAGTAATCATACTATTAATTTTGGCATGAATGGTCACAGAAAATAAATAAATACTTTAAAATTACACACCAAAAGATTTCTTTAACACTGAATAACTGTGTTGCACCTTAACATGTTCATTCTGTCGTTTTTATTCCAGAGTTGTAATCATTTATGTAGAAAACCTCATTATCTTAGTACCTTTAAAATCAGTTCCTAGAACAATCTGCAAGGATTACTGTACCTCACTTTGACTATGTCAGACACCTCTGCGTGTTCCTTCTGCTAGCACAGTGACACACCTTTTATTCTAGAACTGTTCATGTTATAATTTTCCACTGTGTGTATGATTAAGTTTCATGAGCAAGAGAGGAGAGAAACTTCGAGTAAGTTAAGACTTCGACTCGAGACTTCGAGTACAGTGCTTGACAAGCCTGGAAGAGCTCTGAAGTGTAACAGTCCTGTAACCTTGAGCAGTACTTCTGACATCACAAATGCTCCCCAGGAGGCCTTAAGACAGGGGGTGAGTGGCTATCCCATCCACGAATTGCAGGAAGCAATTGAAGGCTATCCTCAATCTAACACTGGAGATGTAACTGGCTTCCAGACTGATTTTTCGTTATGCTTCAATGTTATACATTTCAATTATTCTTGCTCCCTAATACCAACTTCTTCACCCTGTTAAACACACATTTAATAATTGTCCTTTCCTTCTTAACAAGCAATAGAGAGAAAAGAGGTAAAATATTTTCTCAGACGCCACAGAAGCTAAGAGGAATGCAAGAGGACTTAGAAAGTATATTTAGGGAAGTAATTTAAATCAATCGCAAGCTCATAGTCATATTCAATAGGTAACATTGCTTATGTGAAAATTAGAAGGTGATTTTATCTGGTGGGAATTGACAAATATATATCCAATATTAATCATCCTTTACAAACATTCTTAGAGAAATCCACAATGACGGGCTAAAATATACTTTTAAGTCTTTACTAAAATTTTCATTTATTTCCAGGTTTCTTGCCTTTATTATTTTAATTGTAAGGTAATATCTAATGTATGGGACCTGTGCAATGTTGTTGTTCATATCATATCCAAAAATTGTTCTCTAGCAATTATTTCTTAACAGTGTTTATGCAATCACATGAATTCGCTTGGGGAGTTTTAAGTAAGGCTAGCTGATTCCTAAACTTCACATTGCCTAAATCAGTAATGGGACTAATGTTATTGGAGTAGGGCTCATTATTATTGTAAATTAATATATTATCATTAAAATTATTACACTACTGTTAGAAGTTAATGTAAAATACTACTTGAAAACTAGTCACCTAAAAATTGTGCATTGACAGCCTATTGCTATTTTACCTAGTTAGAAAATAGCAATGTTACATATTGGATAATTCATCTTGTTTTATTTCAAAAAATAAACTCTGACTTAAAAGTAAAATGATTTCTTTAGTTAATATTTCTTAGTGTGAGAGATACTCTGTATGTGCTGAATTTACAACTTTGATATTTGTTCATAAGCTTTCTTATAATACTTTAATTTATATCAGCATAGTGAAACAAAATTGATATTTACATATAACATTTCTAGCCATGAAATGTAATTAAGCATAACTTGTACCAGTATTGCCTGTTTCTGCAATGTTTTTATGTTATAATATCCAATTTAAACTCTTAATCCCAAAAGAATAAACTATTTATTGGTAGTTAGAAAAAAAAAACACTTTAATTTATGCTAATTACAATGTCTAGAATCCGAGAGGTAGCAGCAGGAAAGTAACTCATATTTTTGGAAAGTATCCATTCTAAAATGAAGAATGATAGTACAACTGAACAAATTGGCCCAAGAGGATCAAGTTAAGCCATAATTGGAAATGCTAAAAGTAAAATTACAGAGCTGTAAATAAAACATCATAAACTGTACTAAGTAAATACCCCAAAACGACAGATACAAAAATGACAAGAGAAGAAGAAAACAATTAATCAATATTTTTAAGTCCTTAATAATACCTAAATTTAAGAATAATCATGTTGGAAAAAGAATTATATTCCAGTAGATTTCAATTTTTTTAAAATTATATCTAGGGTCAGAAGGATAAACAGATATAGCTATTAATAAGGCCTAAAAGATGGGGTCCTGACTATGTGTATCACTTTTCTCATTTCATGACCTACTCAGGTCCTAACCCTCTCTGCTCCACCAAACGTGGCCTCCCTACTACATATGCTTTTGACATATTACACATGAATTTACCTAGTTTGTGGCAAGCTTTTGTTTGTTCTTGCCTCTCAGATTTCTAGCTTCCAAAACAGGTATTTGATTTACTTCTTTCACGTTTTAGTTTTTTTTTTTTTAAGTAAACACTCACTTGCTGATGTTATTGATTGATTGCTTGATGGATGGATGGATAGATGAATGGGTAGATGGATGCATGCCTATACATGGGCTTGAACTCAGGACCTCACTCTCTCCCTTGTGCCCCTTCCCCCCACACACACATTCAAGACTGGTTCCCTACCACTTGAGCCCTGGATCCACTTCTGACTTCTTGGTGGTTAATTGGAAATGTGGCTTCAAACCTTGATCCTCAGAGCTCAGTCTCCTGAGTAGCTAGGATTATAAGCATGAACCACCACCACCCAGGTCATATTGACATTATTTGTGTGTTTGTTTTCCCCAAGCACACAAAAGGAATAAAGTAAAATATTACACAACCGTTTAATTTGTTACTCACTAGGGCAAAATTAGAACTCTTTCCTCCAAAAGACTTATAACAAACTGCTACATATTTATATCTAGGATTGGAAGAACTTAGCATTTTCTTGTCCTGGTGAGATTTCACTGAAAACTGCATTACTATTTTCTCATTCACATAATTACTGCGGCCATCTTGGTAAGCTTGCCGAATGTGCACATGTGCACATGAATGTGGATTCTTATCATTTGTTTGAACTATATTCTATACATTTACCATGCACTCCAAATTGCTTAATACTAATGATTACTTCACAGAACAGAACTTGAGTTTGTGAATATACTTATAAATTAGATTAATTAATTAATCAATTATTGATTCCCAATTAATTAATAATTCTCAATAGTTCAACCTGACAGTTTCTTTAGTCTGTTTTCACAAACGCAAGATCAAGGGTCAGAAGTGTTAAGAAACCTGCCGATGGCCATACATCTAACATGATTTGGGATTACAATGCAGTTTTTCTGGACAGGTAAGGTAGCATGGAATAGAGCGTGAACCTCCATTTGAGGCCCAGGAAAAATGTTATTTAAAACTTCTCATTAATGTACTTTAATTAATCAAAATGCAAAAACATAAATTCATTAATTATAAGACATTCACAGCATTTATATAATATACAAATGGAAGAACTAGGTGAAGAGAGTGGAACTATTTGTGTTAGCTTTCCAAGCTTTCTAAAAATATGAAGAATGTTCTATAAGGGAGAAATATAGAAAAGGTGACATTGATTCAGATCCATTGTGTTCATAAGCTGGCTTGTGGAATTAAATTCCTTTGTAAAATTCATTAACAAAAAAAAAAAACACTTTAAAAATGCTCTAGTAAAAGAAGTATATTAAAACTGTATATAAATTGGTCACTGGTGGCCCACGGCTATAATCCGGATACTCTGGTACCTGAGATCTAAGGATATCTGTAGCCAGTCTAGGCTTATATATGGGAGAGAATCTTACCTTCAATTAGACAGCCAAATGCCAGGAATGGAGTTGTGGCTCAAGTGGTAGAATGACAGCCTTGAACAGATGAACTAAGCATGAGTATGAGATCATATTTTCAAGCTTCATTAAGCAGTGCTTAAAATGAACAAGCAAACAACAATATTATGATTTGGTTGGCTTCAAACCATGATAATTTGGTATCTACCTCCTGTGCATGTTGAGTCTTGGCTCATATTTGCTATGTCTTCTAGCCGTCTTAATTCAATTTGCCAGAAGTAAATATATTTTGATAAATTTACAAATAAGAAAAATGGTAAAAATGAGAGATTAAAGAATTATATGGGACTGCTGAGTTTTGTATTTTACAATGAGGAAGAAAGTTTCAAAATAATAGAGAATAAAGGCTCCAAAATTTTAACAGTTTTCAAATTGTAAATATTCATAGATGAACTAGTTTAACTATGCTTGTTTTTTTTGTTTTTTGTTTTGGTTAGGGAGCAAAAGGAGAAAAGTTGTTGCTCTTTAGTTTGCTTTTGTTTTTTAAGATAAGGAGTGGCACTATTCTCTAGCTGTCCACAAACCATGCTACCTCAGCTTTCCAAGTAGTTGGAATTGCAAAATGAGTTCATATTTGTGTACCCCTATGAATGATTTACATTTTGCTTTCCTACCAGTCATTGGTAGCTCATACCTGTAATCATACCTACTCAGGAGAATGAGAATCATGGTTCAAAGTCTGTCCAGGCAGTAAAGTGCATGAGACTCATCTTCAATTAACTACCAGAAAACCAGAAATAGCACGGTGGCTCAAAGCAGTAAGGTCTAGCCTTGAGTAAAAAAAGCAAATTAAATTCATAATGCAAAGAAAAAGTATTGGTTTAGGGTATTTTACTTTCAGATAAAATACTTTTGCTTGAATGTGTCTTGATGCACACATATAACTATGGACATATATAAAAAGAAAGTCTGTGGAGAAAGTGGTATCGTTTAAATAGGGATACAGGTGGACCCATTGCAACAATGAGATGTACACATCGTTATGTCGAAAAATGAACTTTACAACTTTGCTGCGGGGGGTTAGCGGGGAGGATTGGGTGGGGGTCGGGGGGCGGATGAGAATGGATGGGAAGGAGAAACAAAGGAGGAGACTACAATGCTTGATAAAAATTGTACTCATTATCTTGCCCATGTAATTGTAACCCCTCTGTACAGTATTTTCAAAATAAAAAAATAAAATAAAATAAAGAAATCAAAAGAAAATAATATGTGTAGCAAAAAAGGTGTGATCCACTCTATAAAATCTGTTGCTCATCTTTTTTGAGCATTGAGAATTTGCCAAAGGGGAAACACATTCATTTCTGGAAATCTCAACAAAGTGTCACTTTGTGGAAATGGAAGTGTGTTGAAAAGGAAATAGGAGGTGAGAAAGTAGAAAGTAAATATAGCCAACTCTTTCTGAAATTAGAATTGAAAAGTGAGCTTTGAATATTCCAAAAAGTAGGATTTGACATGAGGGTGATTTTTTCTAAGTAGTTAAAAAATAGTATTGAATGTTTGATGGTAGAACAGTCCCCAGGAGAAAAGCTGCAAGAGAGAAGTGAAAAGCCGCAAGAAAGCATGAAAAATAATTATATGACAAAAAAATGAGGATGAATGAATGAAAGGACAAATAATTTGTGATTACAGTCAATTTATTGAAGGATGTATGGATTTTGTGATGTATTTATTACCAAAAGCTTTGGAATAAGTATTTGTGAACAACTGGGAAAATATATAGCAATACATTTGTTTATTACACTTCTAGGTATAATAACAAAATTAGTGTAATATTAAACTCTTGAATTGTTCTAAGGTTTCCATTTTGACCCAATAATGGTGATTGAATTTAAACTCTGACATACAACAAATTATGTCATATGTGCCACTAGCATGAAACTAGACGTTCCTTGCATTCTTTACAAAATCCTGAGAGGAATCTTAATGAAAAAAGATTATTCTATAAAATTAGTCAAATACAATCAATCTAAATGTTTGGTTTTGGAGATATCAAATTTGAAAGGTGAATAACAGTATGCTTATATGTTGTGAATAGAGAAGAACATAGATTTTGAAAGATAAAGTTCCTTTTCATATCAAATAGGCAAAAAGGTAGAAAATGTTACGAGTCTTACAGGGAACAATGTTGAATTTTATTCTATTTTTTTATGTTTATTTTTTGTGAACATACTGTACAGAGGGGTTAGAATTACATGGGCAAGATAATGAGTACATTACTTATCAAGCATTGCAGCCTCCTCCCTTGTTTACCCTTCACATCCTTTCCCAGCCGCCCCGCCTCCCCACCCAATCCTCGCACCCCCCGCCCCCACTCCACCCCCGCACCAAAGTAATAAAGTTCGTTTTCAACAGGACACCTTGTACTTATTGTGGCAACGGGTCCACCTGTATCCTTAAATGACCGGTTTTTCCCCATCTTCTCCACAAATTATACCGACATCAAATATATTGAAAGCAGGGGTTATACTGTGGGGGAGGGACATACAAAGCAACAAAGAAGTAATGTTATAAAAGCTTTAGAAAGAAATTCATGAAAAAAAAACACTTAAATACATATCTAAGGGTTCATTTTCCTAACATCACATTATCAGACTTTTTCTGTTTGACTCATACATATACTAGATATTGCAAATAAGGGAAACCATGGGACCTATATTTCTTTCAGCTTGGCTTACTTCATATAATATAATTTTTTCCAAGTCTTTCCATTTCCTAACAAATGGGGCAATGTCATTCTTTCTGATGGAGGCATAGAATTCCATTGTGTATATATGCCACATTTTCTTGATCCATTCATCTATTGAGGGGCATCTGGGTTGGTTACATATCTTAGCTATAGTAAATAATGCTGCAATAAACATAGTTGTGCTGGTAGCTTTAGTGTGGTATTGTTTGTAAACATTTGGGTAAATGCCCAAAAGTGGGATTGCTGGGTCATAGGGGAGCTCTATGTGGAGTCTTCTGAGGAACCTCCATACTGATTTCCAAAGTGGTAAAACAAGTATACACTCCCACCAACAATGAAGTAAGGTTCCCTTCTGTCCACATCCTCTCCAGCATCTGTTGTTATTACAGTTCTTGATTTTTGCCATTCTAACTGGGGTGAGGTGGTATTTCAATGTTATTTTGATTTGCATTTCTTTTATGGCTAGGGAGGTTGAGCATTTCTTCATGTGTCTATTGGCCATCCTTCTTTCTTCTTCAGAGAAGTTTCTCTTCAAGTCTTTAGCCCACTTATTTATTGGGCAGTTGTTTCTTTGAGGATTTGTTATTGGGGGATTTAATTTTTTGAATTCCAAGTATATTTTAGATTTGAGACCCTTGTCCGTTGTAAAGCTAGTGAAGGTATTCTCCCAATCCCTGGGCTTTCTATTGATCTTGCTAGCTATGTCCTTTGCCATGCAGAAGCTCTGCAACTTCATGCAATCCCATTTGTCCAACCATTCTTTGATTTGTTGTGTTTTCGGGTCTCTATTAAAAAAATTTCGGCCTGAGCCAAGGAGACCTAGGGTTTCTCCTACTTCATCCTGTAATGTTTTCAGAGTGTCAGCTTTGACTCCGAGGTCTTTGATCCATTTGGAGTTTACTCTGGTGCAGGGTGAACTATAAGGATCTAGCTTTAGTTTTCTACAAGTAGTTAACCAATTTTGCCAGCACTATTTACTGAAGATGCTGTCTTTCTTCCATTCTATGTTTTTAGCTCCCTTATCGAAGATTACATGGCTATAGGTCTCTAGGTTCATTTCTGAGTTTTCAATACTATTCCATTGGTCCTGAGGTCTGTTGTTATGCCAGTACCAAG
Source organism: Dipodomys spectabilis (assembly GCF_019054845.1). Classification (NCBI taxonomy): domain Eukaryota; kingdom Metazoa; phylum Chordata; class Mammalia; order Rodentia; family Heteromyidae; genus Dipodomys; species Dipodomys spectabilis. The sequence continues at coordinate 3,754,274 of NW_024870882.1, read as the reverse complement.
TTGTTTTGATTACTATGGCTTTATAGGAGAGTTTGAAATTTGGTATTGATATTCATCCAGCAGTGTTCATTCCGTTGAGGAGCGTTTTTGCTATTTGGGGTATTTTATTGTTCCATATGAATTTTTGGATTGCCTCCTCTATTTCCTTGAAGAGGTTGGAATTTTGATAGGTATTGCATTGAATTTGTAGATAGCCTTGAGATGTATTGCCATTTTCAGGATGTTAATCTTTCCAATCCAGAAGCTTAGGAGTTTTTGCCTTTTTCTAAGTTCTGTTTTTATTTCCTATTTCAAGATTTTAAAATTTTCATCATAGAAGTCCTTCACGTCTTTGGTGAAATTAATTCCTAGGTATTTTATTTTTTGTGTGGCTATTACAAATGGAGTTGCTTTCCTAATTTCAGCCACACTTTTCTCATTGTTGGAAGACAGAAAACCATTGATTTTGGGGGGTTAATTTTATACCCTGCTACTTTGCCAAAGTTTTGAATCAGCTTGAGTAATTTGGGAGTGGAGTCTACGGGATTCTTCAAGTACAAGATCATGTCATCTTCAAAGAGGGAGAGTTTTATTTCTTCTTTCCCTAATTGTATCCCCTTTATGTCTGGATCTTGTCTTATTGCTGTAGTTAGGCATTCTAATAATAGACTGAAGAGAAGTGGAGAGTGTGGACATTCTTGTCTTGTTCCTGAGTTAAGAGGAAATGGTTTTAGTTTTTCCCCATTAAGTATAATGCTGGCTATAGGATTGCCATATACAGCCTTTATTTTATTGAAGAATGTTCCATGGATTCCTAATTTTTCCAAATTCTTCATCATAAAGGGGTGTTAGATCTTGTCGAATGCTTTTCTGTATCTATTGAGATAACCATGTAGTTCTTATCCTTGCTCCTGTTGATGTGATGAATAATATTGATTGATTTGCGTAAGTTGAACCAGCTTTGCATCCCTGAAATGTATCCTGTTTGATTGTGATGTGTGACTATTTGGCTGAATTGTAGAAGTGGATTGGCCAAAATTTTGTTGAGAACTTTTGCATCAATGCTCATCAAAGAATTGGGTCTATAGTTCTCTTTCTTTAATGAGTCCCCTGCCTGGTTTTGGGATGAGGGTTATGATGGCTTAATAGAATATGTTCGGTAGTGAACTTTCTCTTTCAATTTCATTGAAGAGTTGGAGGAGTATTGGTGTGAGCTCTGCTTTGAAGGCCTTGTAGAATTCGTCTGTAAAACCATCTGGTCCTGGACTTTTCTTAGCTTGGATGTCTCTTATTGCTGTTTCTATTTCAATGCTTGAGATAGGCCTGTTAAGATGGTTTAATTCATCTTGGTTTAGTTTTGGTATGTCAATATTTGCTAGGAAAAGGTCCATTTCTGTCAAGTTCTCAAACTTATTAGCATAAAGTTTTGAGAAGTATTCCCTTATAATGTTCTGAATCTTGGTTGTTTCCGTGGTGATGTTTCCATTCTCATCTCTGAGTTTATTAATTTGGGTGTGTTCTCTTCTTTTTCTGATAACATTTGCTAAGGGTCTGTCAATTTTGTTAATTTTTCGAAGAACCAATTCTTTGTTTTATTGATTCTTTCTGTAGTTTTTTTTGGATTCTAATTCATTTAATTCTGATTTAATTTTAATTATTTCTTCCTGTCTACTTAATTGGGGTTTATCTTGCTGCTCTTTTTCAAGGAGGTTTAGATGTGTCATTATATTGTTGGTTTCATATCTCTCCAATTTGTTGATGTAGGAGATCAGAGCTATAAACTTGCCTCTGAGTACTGCCTTTGCTGTGTCTCAAAGGACCTGGTAATTTGTGTGCTCATTTTTGTTGAATAGCATGAACATTTGAATTTCCTTTCTAATCTCTTCCATGACCCACTCATGATTCAGCAGTGTGTTGGTCAACATTCATGTGTTACTGGACTTTCTTTGGTGGCTTTTGGTGTTGAGTTCTAATTTTATTCCCTTGTGGTCAGAGAGAATGCAAGGTATAACTTCACTGTTTCTGAATTTGGACAAGTTTGCTTTTTGACCTAAAATGTGGTCTACTTTAGAAAATATTCCATGTGATGCTGAGAAAAACGTGTATTCTGATGCTGCTGGGTGAAATATTCAGTAGATGTCTGTTAAATATAGTTGTTCTATGCAGCTGTTTAGATCTGTGGTTTCTCTGTTGAGTTTTTGCCAAGTTGATCTATCTAGTGGGGAGGGTGGTGTGTTAAAATCTCAAACAATTAATGTCTTTGCATCTATGTGGGATTTGAGGGAAAGTAGTGTTTCTTTGATAAATGTGGGTGCTCCATTGTTTGGTGAATGGATATTTAGAACTGTAATATCTTCCTGAAGGTGAGATCCCTTAATTAGTATGTAGGGACCTTCTTTTCTCTTCTCAGGAATTTTAATTTGAAATCTATTTTATCTGATATTGGGATTGCAAATCCCGCCTGTTTATGGAGGCCGTTTGCTTGGTAGATTTTGTTCCAGCATTTAACATTGAAAATGTGTTTATTATTACGGGTAAGATGTGACTCCTGAAGACAGCAGATAGAAGAATCTTGTTTTTTAATCCAACTAGATAGTCTATGTTGCTTAATTGGAGATTTAAGTCCATTAATGTTAAGAGATAGGACTGAGAGCTATTTAGGAGTTCCTGCCATCTTATCCACCTTCTTGGGGGCTGCGAAAACTGGGTTCTTCCTATGGTTCTTGGATTCTCAGTTTGGGTGCAATTTCTTGGCTTTTATTGTGGTCTTGTTGGTTTTCTATGTGTAGGACATCTTTAAGAAACTTTTGTAGGGCTGGTTTGGTAGAGATGTATTGTTTCAATTTTTCTTTGCCATGGAAGGTTTTTATTTGGCCTTCAGTTATGAAGGAGAGTTTAGCTGGTTACAGTATTCTTGGTTAATAGTTGTTTGTTTTTAGTGCTTGGCATACATCTTTCCAGGCTGTTCTTGCTTTGATTGTCTCTGCTGAGAAATCTGAGGCGATTCTAATTGGTTTCCCTTTATATGTGATTAATCATTTCTCCTTCACAGCTTTAAGGATATTTTCTTTGGTCTGAGTTAGTCCTGTGTGGATTATAATGTGATGGTGGAATGTCCTATTCTGGTCTGGTCTATTTGGAGTTCTAAAAGCTTCTTGTATCTCAATAGGCCTATCTTTTTGCATTTTTGGGAAGTTCTCTACTAGGATCCTGTTAAACAAATTTGCTAGACCATTAACTTCTGTTTCTAGGTGCTCCTCTACACCCATTTTCCTTAGATTAGGCCTTCTGATGGTGTCTTCCAAGTGTTGGATAGACCTATCAAATTTCTTGGACTTGTCTTGGATGGTTGTATGTTCTTTCCCTATAATAATAATAATAATAATTGGTCAGCATTGATTGCTTCAAATGCTTTGTTGAAGCTTTGTTTTAGGTCTTGTACTTCTTTACTTCCTTAATTTGGTGTTCAGTGTTTATTTTCCACTCACTTGGTTGATTGGTTATGGTTTCCTTGGACTCTCATTCCTTCCGTTGGGTTCCATTCAGCATTCCCTTTGTGGTCTCCCTTCAGCTCTTTGTTAATGGATCCTATGAATGCCTTTATAGTGATCTTTGTGTATTCTCATCCTGCTCTCTCAATTCCTGTATTAATCTTTGATTATCTTCGTCCCGCTCCCTTTCATGCCATTCCTGTAGTTCTCTTTGAGTGTTCTCAGCCTGTTCACATCATTCCTGACTTTCTCTTTGAGTATTCTCAAGCTGCTCATGCAAGTCCTGTATCAGTTTTTGAGTAGCTTCCTCACGCTCATGATACTCCAGTTTAAACCTTTGGATTGTCTCCTCTCTCTCCCTATCACGCTCATACACGGTCCTTTGTATGTTTTCAAACTTTTCATTCATCATGTTTGGCAACAGTGTTTGTAGATCTATTTGTGAACTCTCCTCTGGATTATTCATTATCTGTTCTGTCCCCTGATTATCATGAGTGGGAATTGAGATACCCGGACTTGCCATTTTTCTTGTGTTTTTCCGGCTTACTCTGCCCATTTGGGATGAAAATAACACCAGTTTTGTGCTAGAACACTCTCTTAAGGCAAGCATCAAACAAAGTCTGAATTTGCACAGTCAATAGTCTGCAGATACAATCTAGTTCAACAGATACATTTATTCAACATCAAGCACCTATATATTAATGGGCTACGAAACACAAAGAAGAATTTGGAAAACCACAAATTATTAGGGCTTGGGAGAGATGTGGGTAAAAAAAGGAATAGAGTAATGTGGGAAGATACAGGGAGAGTTAACTTAACTAAGTCCTAATCTCAAAGCAGGAAATAGGTTGGGTAGGATGATAGTAGAGAAAGAAAAAAAGAAGAAAGGGAAAGGGAAAAGAAAAGAGACCAGAAAAAATAGAAAAGTAAAAATTAATAATATTCTGCAGAAATGAGAACAAACTATTCAGAGAAGAACGTGAATATAATGAGAGAAGGGAAGGGATATAAAGGAGATGTGAAAAAATTAAAAACAAAAATACTTAAAATATTATATAGGTATAAAGAGGTAGTACTGCTATTGAGGAATTTAAGCCTCAGAGGTTTGGAGTTGAGTAATAGATTTGTGGATTAAGTGTGTGTACACAATGTGGGATAAGGTCTAATATTCAACCACGCTTTTATCTGAGGATGTGCAGGACAACAATTAAGTCACATAAAGAAGAATGAAAGAGGAGAAAAGGATAAGAAAGGAAGAAAAAAGTTCAGAAGTTCAGTAGATCTAAACAAAAAACAAAAATATTTAAAAAAAGAAAGAGAAACGCACACACATGTTTCCCTAAAATAAAATTATAAGAGGAAAAAAAAGTTACTAGAGAACAATTTTTTTCAAAAAAGGTAAAAATAAAAAAATTTAAAAAAGTTTTAGAAAAGAGAAAAAAAAAATTATAAAAGGTACCAAAAAAAGAAGAAGAAGAAAAGAAGAAGAAGAAGAAGAAGAAGAAGGAGGAGGAGGAGGAGGAGGAGGAGGAGGAGGAGGAGGAGGAGGAGGAGGAGGAGGAGGAGGAGGAGGAGGAGGAGGAGGAGGAGGAGGAGGAGGAGGAGGAGGAGGAGGAGGAGGAGGAGGAAGAAGAAGAAGAAGAAGAAGAAGAAGAAGAAGAAGAAGAAGAAGAAGAAGAAGAAGAAGAAGAAGAAGAAGAAGAAGAAGAAGAAGAAGAAGAAGAAGAAGAAAGGTCTTTGATTTTTTTGGGAGGGGTGGGAAAAATCCTGTTTTTTCCCTTGTGTCAGTAACCAGCCTCTTGTTGGAGTCTCTGGTCTGCTTGTGGTCCTGTGGCTTGGTTGGTTTCTGCCTGTTCGAACAGGCAGAAAAATGCTCTGCTTTACCAAGGATTTTGTGATCCTCCTCCCAGCTTAGTTCAATGCGAGGGAGATCTGCTTTGAGTATCACAAAAGAGGGAGATGGCTTTTTCCTCAAGTTTGGAGATGCTGTGATGAGGCTAGGTTCTGGTTAGAGTTGAGGTGTTTCAGCAAACAGTAGCTTTTCCTGAGGGCTAGTTTGTGAGAAACTCACAGAGCCCAGCCTGAAGCCATTCTCAGGATTTCTGTTTACTGAATTTCAATTGATTGTCAAGGCTGCTAAAGGGAGGGGCAGCCTCTGGATCTGATTATCCAGTTAAGAAAGCCACTCCTGGGGCTGGCGCCCGAGCTGGGTGACTTTTCCCTGGGTGTAGCTGAGTCTGGCAGGTCAGGTTAGGCTCTTGTGACCTGCTAAATGACTCTAGTTTTATTCCAAGGCCTTAGTTGGAGCTAGCAGCTCCGCCTAGCTTAGTCAGCATTCAAGATTGAGATCTCCGGTACTGGGGGGAGGAGGGGTGGCCTTCCCTCCTCTGCTCCCTGAGAAGGAGTGAGGAAGTCAGGATTGTACTCACGCCGAGTTTTGGTTCCTGGGCTGTCTCTGGTCTGCGAACTGCAGGATGAAGATGTCCGCTCCTTGTCAATTCTTGCTGGTGTTGAGTAGAATCTTCTCGTCTGCTGCGTCTGGCTCCTTTGTCCTGGACTCTCTGTGATTCAGGTATGGCTGCGACCATCGCCGCCACTGCTGCCGACGCGGCGGTGGTGACTGCTGGCAAGAGCTCAGATCTGTCTCCTTGCCTGGATTTTCCCTCTCTGGCCTAACTCTCTGTCTTGTGATGGCACACTTGGTGTTATTCTCTGGCTTAGGACTGTTCACTGGAACCCTAAAACTGCTTTCTATGTGAGAGCTTGTTTAGCCTCTAGCTTCTCTTCCACCATCTTCTGGAACTCTTATACTATTTTTCATGTACATCTACCATTATTGGGGATTCAATTCAGGATAATACCATTTTGCTTGGCTTTTTCATCAAATCTCCTGTCCTACCACTTGAGGCATACTCTACTTCTAATTTTATGCCATTTATTTTGAAATAAGAATCTCTCAGCTTTGTCTGCACATGAGGCTCCAAACACCAATTTTAGGTCTCAACCTATTGAATAGCTAGGATTATAGGCATGAGCTATTGAGATCAGACTTAATTTTATTCATTTATTTGATTCACATCAATAAGGAAAAAACCTGAATGACAGACCTTAAAAGAACTTTTATATAAACTCAGTCATCAACACAAAAAATTTTGAATATTTGAGTTTATTATCTTTTTAAGATTTTTAGAACATTGATTAAGCTTAAAGTACCACTGTAGAACAGAAAAGTAGGGAGAAAATTTGATCTTTAATATATTTTTCTGATTATGTAAATTAGCTTATTTGTGAAGAAGAAAAGCAAATTCAATATGTAATCTATGCATTCCAGTCGAATATATGTATCCCATACATTTCCACTAAATAAAGATTTCACCTTTAAGGACTTTTTCGTTTTGTTTTTCTTTTTTAAACATCAACTTTATTTTGGGAAATTGTATGTGCATTATTCTTATGAACTGATTTGGATAATAATATTTTAGGTATGCAATTTTGCACTTATTATAATAATAATTTTGTCAGTCGTGGGGCTTGAACTCTGGGCTAGGTGCTGTCCCTGAGCTCTTCAGCTCAAGGCTAGCATTCCAACACTTGAACCACAGTGCCACTTCCATCTTACTCTACTAATGTGGTGCTAAGGAATTGAACCCAGTGCCTCAATGCAAGCATTCTACCACTGACACACCTTCTCAGCCCAGAGGGTTTTTTTTTTAAATGTATATTTCTGACTTTTTGCTAACAATCCTAGTAGAAGGATTTCAGATCTTCTAGGAGCACTTTCTTTAGTTCAGTTCAGTTTTGTAACATTCATATCTCCAATAAACAAAGGAGGAGGTAACAATGTTTGATAGGAAATGTACTCATTAACTTACTCATGCAACTGTAACCTCTCTATACAGTAACTTTACAATAAACAAATGTATTTTAAAAAACATTATAAAAAGAAATTTTTAATGGAGAGTCTTCTTACTAGTTATAAAAACAAATATTCCAGTGTAAAAACTACACAAAATCTTACCTATAGCTAAGTGTCATAAGATAGTGTTTTACACTCATGGACTTTGTGGGTCAAGAATTTGACTTAGTTATGACTTGTCTGTGCTCTACGATCTGTAGGACCTTAAGCAAAGGCTTTGGTTAAAGTTGTCTAAAACCCCCCTCACCTATATAGAGAATAAACCTTGGCTGTTGATTAGAACTACTCTAGTGGTTGAAAGAGAGGAAACAGAGTCAGAGAGACAGAGTCTACATAATCTTTTACTACCTACACTGAGAAGTCCTGTAGTAATTTTTTACATTGAATTTGTAATAGTCAGTAACAAAATGCCACAAGGTTCTTTTGTTGTTGTTGCTGTTTGGTCCAGGACCAGGAATTGAACTCAGTACCTAATGGTTTCACTATTACCTAGTGTTCTACCAACTGAGCCACTCCACTAACCCCACCACATGGTTCTAGGAAAGGTTTTATTACCCATCTCCTATCAGACCTTGTTTTAAATAATAACTGAATTCACACAGAAACGTTAGAGAGTATTTTTCCTTTCTATTTTGTAAGTAGGAAAACAGAAACATAAGAGGAAAGTGAATTGCCAACTCTTACACATCTAGTATTTGGCACAATCAGGATTTCAATGCTGGGAGAGGAGCTCTAGAAAACATGATCAACGACACAACACTTAACTATCTTTCCTTTCAGATTTGATGGGAAAAAGTTCTATGACTTTGTAAAAGACTGAATATCAACTTTTCTCAAGAGAAAAGAGAATAATGTTCAAGGGCATCATTGAACTATGTTCATCATGGCTGAACATAATAGAAATAATCTTGTGATGATTCAGAAACAGTTTATGAGAAGAATATGTTCAAATGCCCTCAGCCTCTGAAGCCGTCATTGTTCCACAACACAGATGGGCAAAGTAGTTCAATACTTAATGTGTCATTGGTTTTATCTTAGAAGAGCCTGCATGAGATTCAAGTAGAAAGAACTATATATAAGTTAGAATTCTCCAACAGAATGACCAAGCCTGTCACACACTGCCCTTTACAGACTTAATCAATGAATAAGGTAGTCTTCAAAGCAACTATTTTCTCTAACAAGAAACATGTCAAAGGCAAATTGAAATCTGGGAGATGTGTATACCTAGGCCTAATTCTTACCCCTTGAGGTCTCTGGGACTTCAAGAAGGCAAACATCTCTCCAGCTAAAGGGAGTTCCCTGAATTGAGCAGCCAAACAAGGAGTGAAATTAGCCTTCAGACCATCTAGACATGACTATAACCAGAAATTTTTTAAAAAGTAAAATAAATTATAATAAAAGAGGAAATATTAAGAAATATATTTGGTATGAGAAGTTTGCAAACAGACGTTTGTAGTTTGATGATGTTGAATGCCAATATGAGTCAGATGTTTCTGAAATTAAAGAGACTAGTGAATCATGTTTTACGATGTTCTTAGCTGAAATGAAGTTTTTTGAGAGCACAGTGTGGGCTTACCTAAACTTCAGAGTTTTGTCATTTCTGTATGATTAATTAATGAGTGTCAAAAGTACTAATAGTGTTTGTGACAGGTTTCATCACGGAATATAATATTTATAAGCAAGAAAGAGAAAGATGAAGGCAACAATGAATAATGAAAAATGTATAGTTTGGTATTATTAGTTTGCCATAAATCTCTTTGGGTACATTTTCCTTCCTGAAACATCACAAAACTTTTCTAAGTGACTATTTATGATTGTTTTCTGTGAATAGTTCTGACTTATAAGGGCTTTTAAAGCATTTATCTTTGGTTACCATTACATTCTAGTGACTTTGCTATGATGTTAATTCATGTGTTGTTAATGGCTCATCTTCATGATGATCTCCCTTGAAAAAGCATTCTAAAATTTAGAGTTAAATCTTGGTCTCTTCTTCTCTCAGTATGTTCATTCTTCCTGGAGACTATATTTTCCTAAGAAAATACGTTTCCATTTTATCTGAATTAGCTGATGGATTAAACAATACTATTAAAATATTTAATATTAAAATATTTAAAAGTATGACACAAGGTAATCTGAAGATTATAAAATGAGACGCATATTAAATACAACATTTGAATAATTACATATTGGTGAGGGTCAGCAGAACTCATTCTGTTTATAATCTTTATGCCCACCTAAGAAAACGACTTCTTTTGCAGGTACTATGTGGAGGAGTTAAGAGACATATTTGTGGTGATAGCATTCAAATTTTCAAATTAGTTGCATGGGTGAAATTAGAAATGCAGTTTCTAGCTTAGCAACTCAGTATACGCTCTTGTGGATGTTGAGGCAGTGCCTGCCTTTATGTCCTCCATTTGATGTCAGCCATAGTACTAAATTTAAAATAAAGCCAGAGAGATGTGTGTCTGACAAGGTAAGAAGAGTAAGAACCAGTTTCACCTCTGGAATCATCCTAGTGAAGTGCTTATTCTGGGCTTTGAGCAGAGCTGTTCACCTCTGCTTGGAGCAGTTCCTTGCAGGATGACCTTCCTGCCAGAATTTCAGGGGTGTTGAGAGCATCAGTCTGCTACTATAATCATTAAATTCTTCCTCAGGATTGCACTTCATATGAAGGATACTCAAGTGTAGGACAGACTTTCTATTCCTAATGACTTTGAAATTGCAGCTTTATGTTCTCAGATAAGATAAAAACAGAGTAGAAATAAACAAGAGTTTATTATGCAGAAAAGGCCTAAGTTTGCTCAACACCATTTTCTACTGTAAGAGATAGAACTAATGACCACAAATCTATAGTATATAATAAGAAGATAGGACTATTAAAAAATATGCATCCCCTCTTATCATTTGACTGGGCAGGAACTAAAAGATTCCATGGGTTAAAAGTAAGGTGGAATGAATGCTAACTGACCACTTGCCTTTTATATATACATAGGAAGTATTATCTATTGTAAAAGACAATCAAGACTATTGGTTACATGGAATGTATAGCACAATCCCTTAATAATCTCCATAAAGTACAACTAAATCTTATTTTAAGCCTTTTCTCTAACCTTCACTTCTTTTCCCTGCTTTCTTCTTTTCTCCCTCTCATTCCTTCTTCTCTATTTCTGTTTTTTCTCATTATCCGTCTTTCCTTCCATTTCTCCCTTCCTTTTCTCCTTCCTTTCTCTCTTATTCTTCTCTCTTTATAAGACAGTGTATCCTAGGGTGGTCTGCTCCTCATAATACTTGACTCTTTGGATGCTGAAATTACAGAGGTGCAGTGCATTCTGGGTATTCATCTGTTTCTTAATAGACTCTGCAATAGCCAAACTGATTAGAGATATTACCAGATATTGCCACCCTGAACACCTTGTTCCTTTGTGTTCTGTTTGCTTTGTGTTAGGGGGAATTTTTACTCTACTCATTTTATCTCTTTAAATCCTTAAAAGAGAAAATGTAAGGTTTTATTCAAAGACTAAAATAACAATTGAACCAAACAATCCTTAATCCTTGCTATGATATATTTATTATATTTGTAATATACAAAATAACCTTGCATGTTAGGTGTTATTAATACCCTACTAAAATAAAAACTTTGAAAAGATACTGGAAGGGCTTAAATTTGGGGCTGGAAAATCTATTTTATCTCTAAGTTATCTGGCCAAAGCACAGAAACACCAAGTTGCAATTGGGTGTGCTTCACCAGAACTATATTCTGAGTGAGCAGTTACTGGAAAACCCTCTAACATTCTATTTGAAGATTTGCTTCTAAGAATTATATTATTATTTCTGCTTCACAAATCAAGGAATCAGAATAGTAAGGAGTTTTTACACATGATGAAATCAAGATTTGTATGCAGAGCATTCCGATTTCAAAATCAAAGAGTATGTATTGCATCTCAGAGTACAAACTGTAGGGATAAAATACTCTGTAGCATTCAGTCACTTCAAGTGGTTTATATCGTATCTCAGTGGGATATTTCATTTGCTAAAGAGAAATTGGGGGAACCCATAGTGCAAGGGTAACTTACATGGACTACAAAATAATTCTTTGGAACTCTTTCCATGAATTAATGATCAAATCTGATCAACCAAAGGGTTGTTCACACTGATAATGATATCAGGGTTGTTATGACAGAGAAATGATATTAAATAGGAAAATTAATTTGGCAGCAGCTCCGATGTAATCTGCGGCTTTTCCAATCATATGTAAAGCACATTTTCCTAAATGGGAGATTTCTCTGACAATGATCTGTGTTCTCATGTGGTCTGAGTGAAAGCCATTTCCTTCTGTGCCATGATGAAAATTTCCTTAGTGACCAATTGGTGGTTGTTCCCTGATACTCAGGCAGGATATGGCAGTAATGTGCAGGGTCTCATTCCAGAGTTGAGGTAACAAAACTGTATATTGTGGGGAAAACAGCGAAGGCATGATTTGTGGAAGAGAAATGTCTTTCAGATATGCTATCCTCATTCTTCCTATTAACTAGTTTTTCATTTACATGACATTAAAATCTTTGAATAATACCAGATGTTAGTGGCCAAATGTATTCCATTTTAATTGGCATAATTTCTGAAAACTGCCAATGTAAAAGTTCATTAACTTTAATGACCTGATTTTGTACACACTACTGGCTCTGTATTTTCAAATATATTTCTGAGAAACTACATATTACCTGATATCCTGTCAGCCAGAAAGCTTAGCTAATTGGCAAGAATGCAATTGTAGTTCATTGTAAATTACTTCAAAGCATCACAAAATAGTTTAAAATAAATAAAGTGCAAGGCACGGGATAAAGTTGGAATGCATTCGCAAAGTGGATTTAAAAGTAAAAATGTGTTTTATACAGATGAAGCATTAAATTCTTACCTTGTATTATTTTCTGAATGTGGAAGCTAATTTTGTTTTCTTACGGAATTACCCTTTCTCAAACATCACAAATAACTACAGAGTTTGGAGTTGATGGAATTCTAGATCTCTTTATGTTTGAAGTATTGGGCACTAAAACTTAAGGCTTTCTCATGTTGGACAAATGCTGCACCATGCAAACTCTGTCCCAAACCCTGTATTCATTCCTTTAAATCTCTAGAAGAGGGCTAGGAAGGTGGCTCAGTGGTAGAGCGCTTGCCTTGCATAACTGAGGAGCTGGGTTTGATACCTCAGCACCACATAAGCAAAAAGAAAAAAGCAGGAAGTGGCGCTGTGGCTGAAATGGTAGAGTGCTAGCTTTGAGCTGAAGAGCTGAGGGACAGTGCCCAGCCCCAGAGTTCATGCCCCACAACTGGACCCACCCAAAAGAAAATTTCTAGGAGAACCAAGCAAAACCCACATAAACCTTAGTTATAAACAACAAATATTACTAACTTCTGTCCTTTATTTAAACAGCTTGCTAAGTTGAGTTACAGACTTAGATTATGCTCCTTTCTTTTATTTTATTTTTCAGAAGCATCTCCTTTGGTTCTATGAAACACAGAGGGGTGAGACTAAATGGTAATTCTGTGGCCTATTGCAAATTTCAGAATAACAGAATTTTGTTGATTTAGGATAGTTCAGTTCACAGAACACTTGGGTTATGAAACTCAGAACTTTACTTGTCCTGAACTAGGCATTTAAAGACACTTCTATTTTGATTCACAATTACTTATCTTCTTAGACTTGACCAAATATCTTGATCATACATTAAATGATCTATTGCCAATCTGGCTTCAGACCATCTGCTAGTGGCTCATGCATCTAATTCTGGCTAGTCAGGAGGCTGAGGCAGAGGATCATGGCTGTAGGGAGGACAGATGGTTTCAGTAAAAGGCAAAAGAGACAATAGTGACACATCATCATAGAGGCAGTTTCTCATTATTTTACAGCCCAGGCAACAAAGTCCACTAAACATTATTTCTAAAATGCTCAGCAAGAAAAGCAAGACTGGAGACATGGTCCAAGTGAAAGAACACCAGATGAACAGGTACAAGATACTGAGTTGAAATAGAGATGGGGGAAGAAAAAAATAAAGAAAAATAGACTCTCTCTTTAAATACTTTCATATTTGACAAATATGAGTAATCTCTGTAAATTCATAATTTTTATTTTTTTAAAAAATTCTGCATATGGATAATACCATGTCAATTCTTAATTCTTCCTCAGGCACAAAGCTTAAAATAAGTATCTCTGTATTGTCTATATATTTCTTCAAATTAACTGTGTGATTATTTGTCACTCTTTTCTGTTTTGCCTGCTTCTATAGTCACACTATATTCCCTAAAAATGGCTTCTTCAATCACGTGAAAGTTTCTTCAATACACTCTTGTATTTCTCTACATAGAGAACTTGTTTTCAGGCTGAGAAGGTGGCTCAGTTGTAGAGCACTTGCCTTGCATGACTGAGGCCCTGGGTTCGATTCCTCAGCACCACATAAGCAAAAAGAAAAAAAGCTGGAAGTGGTACTTTGGCTCAAGTGGTAGAGCGCTAGACTTGAGCTGAAGAGCTGAGGGACAGCGCCCAGGCACAGAGTTCAGGCCCCACGACGGGAACCCTTCCCCCCGCAAAAAAAGAAAACTTACTTTCAACATAACCATTTACTATTACCCATTCTACTCTGGAAAAGCTCTTTCCTGGAGTGAGTTGTTACTCTATTTATTAGTGCATGACCTTTAATAATCACATAACATTTCTGATTAGTTCCACTTCCCTTAATCAGGTATTGTGATGTTACTTAATAAACACACAGAAGTTAAATGTAACCATATGTTAAACTACAAAGCTTCATTCTTTGGTATATTGTAGGCAACCAATAAATACATCTAGTTGTATCATCTTGGATTGTATTTGTCAGTGTGATAGAAATTTAGCACTAAGTTTCAGAAACTGTGCTGAGTATGATATTAAAAAGAAATAATATTTTTATTAGTTAGCGTGTTTTTGGTTTTTGTTGCTCGTGGGGCCTGAACTCTGGGCCTGGGCGGTGTCCCTCAGCTCTTCAGCTCAAGGCTACCATTCTACCACTTGAGCCACAGTACCACTTCCAGCTTTTTCTGCTTATATGGTGCTGAGGAATCAAACACAGGGCCTCATGTATGAAAGGCAAGCACTCTACCAATGAGCCAACTTACCAGCCCTTAATTAGGGTGGTTTAAGTGAGATGAATCATTGCATAATCATTAATTATTCATTAATGTATTAACTTATATACTTCATTCTAATCATATAAACCAATTTCATACAAACTGGATGAATTCAATGACAAAAAGTTATTTCTTCCTTTTGAAGCATATCTGTGGTTAATTGCAGAGGTAAGAAAGAAGACACTGGACCAAAATGTGATACATTATTTGAGGAAAGTATTACAGTTTATATCAATATTTGATCTAGACCTAAAAAATGTTGAGCAGGTAACACTAGAAGCTTCAGAAAGACATCATTAATAAGACTATGAAAGATAATCTTCAGATATGGAATGTAGGGTGAGAATGCAAGTAAACCACTTAGGATTTCAGTCAAAATAATTTACAGTAGGCATTGAAAAATTTGAAATTGATCCGAATCCTACCTGTATGCTGACAATTCATTACAATTTGCTCACAAAGCCCTTTCTGTGGTTTGATTTTTGTTCCTGCTGATTGTTTTTTCTTAAAAAAGAACCGGGGTCCATGTTCCTTTGTTACCTGTGTCTCAGACAAATACCAGTTTTAGTGAACTCAAAAAAATTTCATAATCTCATAAACTTTATAAATCAACAATGCACACATTATACTTCACATTAAAGGATATAAACTGACACATCCCTTATGAAAAATGGTTATTTCTGAAATCTATGTTGAAATAACTAAGTGCTGAATGTTACCTGAACTTGTTTTCTTATAGACACAAATTACTGAGTAAATAATTCATGAAAAGTCAACATACTTGAATGATTCATTATATTTCAGGTAAATTTCCACTTAAAATACATAAAATAAGACCTAATGGCATAAGCATTCTATTTAATGATTTAAACCTGTTCACTTGTCAAATCAGAAATTAAGTGATGAAAAAGAAATAAGATCCTCAAAAGCAATTCTGAATATTTGCTTACAATTGCTGATTTTTTCACTTCGAAATATGTATGTTAAGATCACAGAGACCATTAACACCATGACATTGTTTCTCAAAATGTTTCCCTTCTCTCTTTATGATAAGCTTTATTTTCTTACACTCTGTTGTGATGACTGCTTACTTGCATTATTTTTGTGAGGAACTAAGTTAGCATCTTGGCATTCCTATCTTACAATCTATATCCTGGCCTCTGAAATATTTTTATTTAACATGAAGTATTTAGGATTTATCATAACGCTTATTTATTTTAATAAGTAAGTTGACACACCTATATTTATCTGTTCAATAATGGCACAAAACATTGCATAGCTTTATAAGATAAATTAGAGAGCATGGCAAGTAGTTCACAGTAGATAATTTAGAAATGTTTTTAGAAAAAATATAGAATCAAGGGTGCCAGCTCATATGTGTCATCCCAACTACTCAGGAGGCTCAGATCAGAGGATGATCGTTTGAAGCTAAGCTGAACAGAAAAGTCTATGAGACTCTCATTTCTAATTAACCATCAAAATGCCATAAGTGAAGATGTGACTTAAGTTGTAGTGCACCAGCTTTGACAGGATATACCTAAGTAAGAGGGAGAGACTCCAAATTCACACTAAAAGCCTGTAAACACACACACACACACACACACACACACACACACACACACAAATAAAAAACAATGCAAACACAAACCACAGAGACAGAATGTTACAAAATCATGCAAATATAGAGACATGTTTTTCTTATTTTTCTGCTTTAGGGTTAGTACATGTACTACTATATAGGCTGTATTTTTCAGTTACTTATTCATTTGTACTTGTTAAGCTCTAGTCTTTTGTGGTAGGAAATCTTTTCTCAGGAAGGTTTACTAAGAAAATAATGGAATTCTACATTCCTACTGACAGTGTATAAATTTCAATATATTTTTTCTTTCTTATTTTAATGTTCCTTTTAAAAGAAGCTACTTAAACCTTATCCAGGACACATAGGATTTTGAACAGGTTGCACTGCCCTGCGATAATATTTAAATAATACGAACCATCTTGAAATTACTACAGAGCTATCAGGCTTGCAACTATTTACAGGAAAGGTACAAGGATAGACTGTCCCAGAAGGGCTGCTTAATGAAACTTATTGTCTTCTTGAGGGGCAGGGATAGCTAAGCAATTTAGTGAAACCAGGTATACAGTTCACAACTGTACTTACATATTATGTGTTAAAATATGTGGCTGCAAATGCATACATGTATAGATAAACATGCTATTGCAATAGCAAAATAAAGATTGAACCATCACTTACTGCATAGATAATGAGTAGGTATATAAACTTTGCCATTGATGTGAAGCTGAGGTCAAAGTTTAATTAAATTGCCGTGGTATGTTTTCCTGATTCAGGATTTGTAAGGCCCTTGGAGAGAACTGATAACAACCTTTCAGAAACACTGATTACAAAGTAAGACAGACTGAATATTAATCACAGACTTTTACCCAAGAGGCTCTAAAAAACAACTAGCATTATTACATAAACAAAGCAGAGGGAAGTCAAGAATACTTTGGGGGTGGGGGAGTCAAGTAACTGTCTTTGAATATAATAATTAAGATGCACTTGGGTACAAGAATGCTAAGTTATGAGCATTACAAGGCATAACAATTTACAGTGTCTCTAAGTAGAAAAGCGTATTGTTAAAGACGAGGGGAGATTTTAATCAATACAAATGATAATTATTGAACTGTAAGTTAAAGACTCTGTTTAAAAAATACACTTTTCAAAAGAAGTATTTATGTTACATAGGACTCGTGAAATAAGAAGTGCACTTTTGGAATATGCCTAAATAGACATATGTATACAATAGAAAGTATCAATATGGTTATATTAAATAATAAAATAACAAAGGCGTGAAAATGATGTTTATATTTTTCATCTGAAGAAACATATCTGTATTGATAAAAGTACATAGTCATAAAAAATGGACTACTACTTTATTCATTTGTTTTCATGATTGTTTTACATAGAATACAATTGTTCTGAGTAGGGAACCAGTGCTTCATAGCTGTAATCTTACATGCTCAGAAGGTTGAGATCTGAAGTTCATGGTTCAATGCCAGCTTGGACAGACAATTCAAGAGACTCATTATTTTCAGGTAAGTAAGGAAAAGTCAGAAGTGGAGGTGGGGCTCAAGAGGTTGAGCATCAAACTTGAAGGTAAAAAATTAAGCAAAATTGAATTCAAATTCCAGTATAGGATAAAAAACATAAATTAAATTAAATTAAATTAAGAAGAACATAATGATGCACCCAGAATTAAAATGCCTTCCAAGAGCAAAATTATACGTATAATTTCAAGTTTTATGTATTTAAAAATTATTTTCTTGAATATCATTAACTATCATTACATTTAACAAAACATTTCAATGTACTTTGGAGGGGTTTTTGAAATGTAAGAATTACCTTTCATGTCCATAATCCTCGCTACACATGAGCCTGAGATCTGAGAATTACGGTTCAAAGTTAGTCCAGACCAGAAAGTCTATGAAATTCTTACCTCCAATTAACCTCCAGAACATGGGAAGTGTTGCCTTAGCTTAAAGTGGTAATGTGCTAGCCTTGAGTGCAAGTAGCCTTAAGTGCAAGAGCTGAGCAACAGCATCCAGGCTCTTTGATCAAGCTCCATGACTGAATATAAAGGAATTATATTTCAGAATGTTTAATAAAAAACTTAAAAAGAAACTTTTAATTTCATACATTTTACTTACAACACAGAATTTATTTAATACTTACCACTAAATACTATGCATAAGACAATTCAATATAAAATGACTAAATTACATAGCTCTTTTGCACTGGATCTTAATGTTTTAATAGGAAATGGGCAAATAAATTTTATAGTACAATAGGACAACCCAACCATTGAAACATATAATGAATTAAGGGTACCAGAAAATCAGCTAAGTCTCGTAGAAAAAATTGTTAAGGATACCCTTTATTTGAAAAATTTAACAGGTCAGGAAAAAGCACAAGGGATCTATGCAAAAGTGGAGAGTAGGACCAGAGCCAGATATTAACAGGAGTAATAGAAGAATTGTGAGTTACATTCTATCCCTGTTAAACACAGCTTACACCTTAGATACATAATGCCAAATATTGGGAATTAACCTGAAACAAAATTAATAGATAACACTTTCACCCACTTAAAATTAAATTTTAATGCATAAATTAAGGAAAGCATTTCACAATGGAATTATATGTAATTCAATAGGTACATTTCAAAATGCATTCATATAAAAAGAAGGAAATATTTCATATTCACGTGACAATCTGTAGACACATTATTATTAGTTGTGTGTATGTGTGTGTGTGTGTGTGTGTGTGTGTGTGTGTGTGTGTGTGTGTGTGTGTGTGTGTGAACAGAGGCTTGTACTCAGGGTCTGGGTGCTTGGGTGCTGTCCATTAGTGTTTCTACTCAAGGCTGGTTCTATACTACATAAGCCACTCTTCCGTTTCTGGTTTTGGTATGGTTAAAAGAAGGTAGGAGCTCAGGATGCCTTAAACAACAATCCTCATCTCAGTACCATAAACAGCTAGGATTATTAGGCTTGAACCATCAATATGAAGAAAATAAAGGGAGCTTTTTGTTCTTAATCGATGTTATGACTAGAAAGAAAAGTTTACTAGCAGATCTATAAGCGATGCTCTTTTTACTATCACAGGAGTTCTGTTACAGGAGTTTTCCTTTCTCAGCAAGAGATATATATTCCAAGACCTTCAGTGCATATTTGAAAGTGGATACCTCAGTCTACAGCTAATACTGAATGCTCTGTGTGTTACATTTTTTCCTCTACATATTCAAGCTTAATGCTTTTTAAAAAATTCTCAACAAAGGATTCATCACACACTGTGTTTATATTATTTGTAGTTTGAGGCTTGACAGTAAAACTAACACAGATTTCACTTTACAATTTCATAAATTCATTTTTTCCCAGAATTCGGCAATCTCAGTACAGAATTTGGACTTTCCTAGGAATGTCCTAATAGTTCATATATATAAGAAGGGAGAAAATAAAGCTATGCATTATGTTGGCCCTAAGAATTTGACAAAAAAAAGAATATGTACGTGTACTTCAAATTACAGAGATAAGCTATGAGTCACATCTGCTTTGTTCTCTTTCCAATAAGTGCATATATTTATATGCTTAGTTATTATTGCTGAGATGTTAAATTCCTATAAAGAACTTTTCACATACAGTTCTTTAGTGTATTCAAAGTGGGAACTTCAAATGTGTTTTGAGCAAATTACCACATAGACAATCATTATTGACAACTGTACCTGACATATTATTCCAATATTATTATAACAATTGAATAATTCCACTAAAACAATAGAAGTGTATTTTATATCTGAGAGATATTGACTAGTGGAAAGTAGCTTATATGGTATTGTTAAACTATGTACAAAAATAGTTCCTTTTCTTGGCAAGATGGGGCAGGGTGGTGTAAATTATTGTACAATTAAAACCCTAAGGACTTTTGTTTTTAAAGTTTCTTATTTAGTAGTCTTACAGCATGCCAGACTACATATTCTAAAATCTGAAAAAAATAAAAATATTGGTTCCAAGAATTTCAGATAAGTAATATTGAGATACTTGGTAGATAGATAACAGAGATAGAAGATAACAGCTAGATATACAGTGGGTGATAGATATATAGTAGATATGTAGATAGTCTATGTGGCAAGAGTTGAGAGAGTTGTGTTTGTGTATATATGCATATGTATATATATATATATATATATATATTTCAAAGTTTGATTTCTTAAATGGACAAAAATCATTCATGTATTTCTCTTCTTAATTTTCTGTCTTGAACCACTGAGACAATATGTTGCCTTTTATTTTATTTTATAGTAACCATTTGATATGAGTTAAAAATAAGTGAAGTTATAAACAAGCATAATCAGAGTGAAAGAAAATGAAATTAGTAGTGTGAACACAGTGCCATTTCCATATCACATTTTTTGCACTATAAGTAAATAAAGATGAAAGTAAAGATAACATTGAAAATAGCTTTTAATGAGTATACTATAATAAATAAAACAGAAGTAACATATTATTAGAGAATATAATTTTTCATGAGTTTAAGGAAACACTAATGGTGTAAATATAATAAGTGTGCCTTGTTATTAAAAAGCAACTTATATGAACGTATGCATTAATTGGAAAGTGAACAAACAGTTAAATACAAATGTGATTCAGATCTAATCTCCATAATTTGAACTACAAGTATCCAAAAAGTATAGGGATTCTAGTTCTATCGTTTTGTTTTGTTTTGACTTACTTCTAAAGCTTTATTTTCCAGATCCAATAAAAGACAGTTGAATTAGTTATATCTCTCAGAGATTTTTTTTCTTTTTAGCACTATTAACATAACCTATTCTTTTGATCAAATTCTCAGGCCCAGTACACTAATTTATTTGCTCCCTTTCTGCAGAAGTAGAAAATGCTTAATTAGAATAACATTTCTCATATTGAAGGTTGGTTGCTTTAAAGATTAATTACTTTCTTCCAATCTTATTTGGGATTGATTATAAGTTGTAGGGGATTTTTTTAAAGAATGTACAACATGAAAATATAAAACTAAAATAATATTTTGGTTATTATTGCTGACATTTTAGCATTCCAAATAAAAAAGCTATTTTCCTCACTCAAAGCATCATTGTAATTATCTTAAAGAAGAAAATGCTAATAATCCAACTAAAGCTCTATTCTGTAACATTTTCTGTGTAATGTGTAAAACAATATGTAGTTCTTAAAAATTCAATTAAACACACACATACATATGTACTAGATCAACTTGTAAGTATTTGAATGTGAGATAACATCAGTAAGATACTTGGGAAAGTTCTTAAAGTATTATAATGGGACATAATCCCTGTGTGTATGCAGCCGCTCAAAAACTATGTCTAATCAAATGGGCCCCAACTGTACTTTTGACCTGAGATCTACCTCAGCATTAGCATATAAATTTTAATCCTTTAGGTACTGGGAAGGTGGCTCAGTGGTAGTGTGCTTGCCTTGCATGAACAAGGCCCTGGGTTCAATTCCTCAGCACTACATAAGGAGAAAAAGCCAGAAATGGTGCCGTGATTTAAGTGGTAGAGCGCTAGCCATGACCTGAAGAGCTGAGGGACAGAGTCCAGGCCTAGAGTTCAAGCCCCACGACTGACAGAAAAAATAATCTTTTAAAACCAAAACTTTGTTAAATGAAATTTACTGGTTTATTTGAATAAAGAATGATTTGTGAATTGGGAAGCACACACTTAACAGAATTCATAATCAACAGAATTTGGGAAAGTTCCACTTAGCAATGTCATTAGTGAATTTTGGAGGATCAAACAGAAGAAAAACTTTAAAAAATCTTATTGATTATAGTAAACATTTGCTTAGTTGCAGAATATCCAGTTGGCTGCCAATGATTGGCTAATTCTCAATTATGTTTATTTTTTTCTTTTTCATTTATTTTTTATTGTAAAAATACTGTACAGAGGGGTTACCATTACATAGGCAAGATAATGAGTACATTTCTTATCAAGCATTGTAGCCTCCTCCTTTGTTTACTCTTCCCATCCCTTCCCAGCGTCCCCCAGAATCCCCACCCAATCTTCCCCTCCCCACACCAAAGTTGTAAAGTTCGTTTTCAACATGACTACTTGTACTTCTCATTGTTGCAACAGGTCCACCTGTACCCTTATTTAAATGACATGTTTTTCTCCTTCCCCTCCACAAATTATATCGACATCAAATACAGTGAAAGCGGGGGTTATACTGTGGGGGAGGGACATACAAAGCAACAAAGAAATAATGTTATAAATGCGTTAGAAACAAATGCATGAAAGAAAAAAAAACATTTAAATACATATCTTAGGGTTCATTTTCCTAACATCACCTTATCTGACCTTTTCTGCTTGACTCATACATATACTAATTATTGCAAATAAGGGAAACCATGGACATATTTCTTTGGGCTTGGCTTACTTCACTTAATATATTTTTTTTCCAAGTCTTTCCATTTCCTAACAAATGGGGCAATGTCATTCTTTCTGATGGAGGCATAGAATTCCATTGTGTATATATACCACATTTTCTTGATCCATTAATCTACTGAGGGGCATCTGGGTTGGTTCCATATCTTAGCTATAGTAAATAGTGTTGCAATAAACATAGTTGTGCTGGTAGCTTTAGTGTGGTCTTGTCTCAATTATGTTCAATTAGTTGAAACTTGCCTGTTAACTAGAAAAATATACTCCAAATTAGTTTTCAGTGTGTTTATGCAATAAGCTACTGTTAGTTATTTGTAATCTCAGTGTACTTATGGGTTACTTATGTGATTCATCAGCTTCCAACACAAACAGGTCCTGAACCAATGAGAAAGATGATTTCATATGCTACATCTTTCAGAAACCAACACAATATCTGAGCTTCCATTTAGATTTTATTAGTTTGTGGTATAATCTATTATTCACATGAGTGTGCTCTGATAAGTCAAAATTTTATTTCACTACAATTGATGATAACTAGCCATCTGCAAGAAGCTTAGAAACAACACATTTTATTCACAATTACAAAAATAAAAATATATTTTAAATATTATTACATAAAATATATGGAACTCAAACCAGATTTCCCTGACAAATATAAAAGACCTGAGAGGAAAGTAGATAAAGAGGTCATAAGAATGAGAAAATTTAACATTGTAAAGATGCTTTCTCATGGTAAGTTACATAGAGATTAATTCAATTTTAAAGAAACTACATGCTGCATATTATTGTTAGATATACCTCTAGATGTTGATGTGTCACCTAGGAATAAGGACTCTAACCCAAAAAGAAGTTGTCAAGACAAAGTAAATATGTTGGGAGTTATGCAAGTGGTTATTAATGAATTAACTGATGTATAATAGACTCATTGGAAAGTTCAAGTAGCATAATTTTCAGAAAGACTACATCAAAGCCCAACAAACTAAGCACTAGGAAAGAGGTATATTAATGAGAGGGGATGAAGCCAAGAAGAGAAAGGGAGACAAATGGAAAGGGGAAGAGGAAGAGAATACAGTCAAGAAGTAATTGTACATAATACAAAATTAAGAAAAGGAAAGGGGTGGGTCAAAGGGTGGTGTTAATGTTCACATGGTTAACACTGATCAAGATTTACTGTATTCATACATATTTTTGTTAAATGGCACTTCCTTTGTATAACTATTTAAACATGGTAAAAAATAAAGAAAAAAACAAATGTTTACCTCTACAGAATTGTGTACCATCAGCCAAAATCTAGCAAACAAGCACAGAAAACAGTTAGGCTGCTCCTCTTTTATCCATAATGCAGAGGGCCTTGTCCCCAGTTTGGATTGGCTAAGCTCAGCTTTAAAATCAGCAACAGGATGTGACATAATTAACAGGAACAGGATACATCCGTTAACAGGAAAAGGATGTCTTATTAGCAGGAACTGGGCATCTTAATTAAAAAGTGTACCAGAAATATAATGCAACTAAACCACAATCAACTAGGGCCAAGCCATCTGGCCAAAGCAGGAATTTTTCAGGACAATTCTCTCCAGATGAACAGAAAGGAAGCCACACTTGCTGATAGAAAAGATGCCCTTTCTCACAATCCCCCTCTTTGTACTTTCTGATGTTTTCTTCAAATTCTTTTAACATTATCTGCCTCTCTACCTCAGCTGTACTTAACTAATGGTATAATACTGAAATTTGTCTAAGGAAGTATTGATGATTCTATAAATTAGTCGCATAACTCCCAATTAATGCAATTGTCCCCATGAGGGACATGTAAAGGACATAAGAATTAAGATCATAGCCAGCACCTGTGGCTCACACCTGTAATCCTAGCTACTCAGGAGGCCGAGATCTGAGGATTACAGTTCAAAGCCACCCCAGCAAGAAAGTCCGTGAGACTCTTATCTCCAATAAGCCACTAGAAAACCAGAAGTGGTGCTGTGGATCAAGAGGTAGAGTGATTGCCTTTAGCTTGAAGAGGTGAGGGACAGCACCCAAGCCCAGATTTCAAGCTCCACGACAGACCCCCAAAATAAAAAAGAATTAAGTCCATAATGCCCTTCCAAATGATTGTGTTAGCCAGTTATGAAGGAGGCTATCTATCTCTGACTTTTTAGTTGATGGTCCCATCTAGGGTTCTAGGTTCAGAAAACATGGTACAACATTGACGTTCCCCCCCCAAAAAAAAATCAGGGTATATAGACCCACCAAATTTTCTAGCAGTATTGTATTAAGAACCATATTCTGCTTCCCGTGCCATCTTGCTAGTGGGTCATAATTGTACTACAATTCCATTTACTATAAAAGTGACAAAACCTCTCTTGGTTATAATAGATATAATTGACCTAGCTCACATTAATATTAATAATGGCATCAAAATAGTCGTGGCTCATATCCAGCTGCTATTTGATTCCTAGGCTTGGAGACAGTTTTGGTTTTTAAAATGCCAGGGTGAAGGAGATAGCCAAAATTGAACCAAAGGACAGCCTCTGCTCCATTTGACAGAAGAGCTTCAAGCATTTAACTCCTCTACAATATTACCAAACATGAGCTCTAGCAATAGTGAGAGCAGATGCATTCCCATCTCCTCAAAAGACGGGATTTCACTGTATCCAAATATCTTTCTTAGGAACTCTTGATTCTCTTCACTGCCTAGAGAGGCATGAGATGACGTTACATTTATGGGAAACTGACTTAACCAACCTAGTTGGCTTTAATTCATCTGAGTCCTTAATCATAGGAAATAGTAATGACAACATGTTATTGAACTTGTTCCTCCAAGTTATCTTGTCTTGGAAGAGGACTATCATGCATGCCAAGCCAGCAGGATCCATTATTCATCTCAAAAGGAAGGGGAAAATCTGAGATCTTGGTCTACCTGCCACACATGCATAATAACTGCCAACAGAATATTTTATCCATTCAATCAAGCAGGCATTTGTTTCGCCATACCCAGTTTTTGGTTGCTTCTTTTTGGTTGGTCATAGGGCTTGAACTCTGGGCTTGGGTGCTGTCCCTGTGCTCTTCTGCTCAAGGCAAGCGCTCTACTGCTTGAGCCACAGCACCACTTCTGGTTTTCTAGTGGTATATTGGAGATAAGAGTCTCATAGAGATTCCTGCCCAGGGTGGCTTTAAACCATGATCCTCAAATCTCAGCCTCCTGAGTAGCTAGGATTACAAGCGTGAGCCAATGGCCATACACAGTTTTAACAGCCATGGCTGGTCATAAATCTTTTACCCTCGTTATAGTTACCTCATAATAATTGCCTTAAGGCCTAGGAGGGAGTGTTGGAAGGAAGAAGACATCAGAAGGCTCCATATAGTGGGCTCCATTAATTATAAATAGATTTTCCTAACTGGTAAAAATTCCTAGTCTGAAACAGCTAAACAGAAGGATCCCTGAAAGGATCCTTACAGTGACCATAGGATTATACTGATTATTCCATCATTGATGGTCAGAGGAGAAAGTCCTGCTATGCCTGATTTTATTCCCCATGAATCTATGTTTACTCCTGGTATAGTAAGATCACTGATTGTTGTTAGTTGAGTAGTTCACCTAACTCTAACCCTAGTGGGCTGGATACTCATCTTTCGGGATGTAAAACTCAGGATACAGACACATATATTTTTATTCAGAGCTTACAATTTCTTAGATTGCCCAACCAGCCCTAGAAATTTCTAAGTACATTCTCAGTTCTTGATAAGCACCCCGCTGAAATTTCTTCTATCCTCTCAGTGGGCAGTCAGCCATTTCCCTTGCTGATTAAATGCCCTAACTACCCTACTTCATCAACCAATTGTATCTCTGATTTTGAGACTCACAATTCTTGCTGCTCACTGCCTCAAATTATTTGAACAGTCCAGACACGGAAAAAAAAATAGCAAGTAGAACTTCAATTTGCAAACAAACAGGTTACTAAGAACAGATTACTAAGAAATAAAATCGATGTGCAACTCAACATTAGCATGCTGAATTTAACATTTTTAATTTATTTATGCTATTGTAAAGGTGATATTCAGAGAGTACATTTCTTTTTAAAATATTTTATTGTAAAGGTACTGTACAGAGTGATTTGCAATAACTAGTATATGTCTAAGATAATTTTACCAGACAATCAGAAAAGCTCAAAAGCTATGTACATATGACCATAAAAGATGTTAAGTGAAATGACTCTCAAGATTCATTGGGTCATAATAAGGTGCTAACTGTAAAGATACTTAACAAATCAAAGCTTACTTCTACAGAAGGGTGGACCATCAGCTGAAATCTAGCAGGCAAGCACCTAAAGGAGTTAGGTGTTACTTTTTTATTCCTAAGGCAAGGGGTTCTGTCCCTTGCCTCCGCTCAGAGTGGTCCACAATTTGCAACAGGATGTGGCTTAATTAACAAAAACAGTTGTCATAATTAACAAGAACAGAGTGTACCTAAAATTTCATGAGCTTTAAACAGGATTTCTTAATGAAAGTTTAACAAGAATAGGAAGCAACCTAAATACAACTAACCAGTGTCACACAACCTAGCCCAAATAGTAAGTTTTCAGAAACACACACACACCCACACCCACAATTTTTACAAGATTGACAAAAAGGAAATGGCACACTTCAATAAAAAATGAGGTTTCTCTCATATTAATTTTAACATGGAATAAAACTAGTGAGTACAAAAGGACAGAACAATAGGGAAATATAGCAAAGACCTGTGCTAAAAATAATACCATTTTCTTCCAAACGGGTTCAATCTGACAATGCCACGGTCATCCCAGCTGCAACTAGCTGAAATTTTCTATGCAATGGCCAGAAATAGATGCAGGCCCAGGAATTAGAGATGATAGTGTAGAAAACATTAAAAAAGGGTGCTTTCAATTGCAGATCTAAGTACAACCATGAAGAATACATTTAAGGTTAAAATAAAACTACAATATTACCAAAGATAATCTTACAATCTTTTTTACACTAATAATTTTTTTCTTTTAATAAGGTTATTTTAAATTGTGAAAATACCATACAGAGGGGTTACAATTACATGAGCAAGGTAAAGAATACATTTCTTATCAAGCATTGTTGCCTCCTTCTTTGTTTCCCCTTACCATCCCTGCCCTCTCTTCTTCCTCCTCTTCCTCCTGCCAAAGTTATAAAGTACGTTTTTCAACATAACATCTTATACCTCTCATTGTTGCAATGGGTCCACCTGTATCCCTATTTAAACAATTTGTTTTTTCCCTTCTCCTCCACTAATTATACCAACATCAAATACAGTGAAAACAGGGGTTATTATTATTATTATTATTAGGCTAGGACTCATCAAATTATTGACAGTGTGCCTTAGATCCTCTGAGAGATAACGTTATAGTAAAAAAATGTATATCTCTCAATGCAGACAGTCTCTATTTTAAACGTCTTGGAGATCTGCAATTTGGGTTATTTGGTCTTATTTTCTTTACTTTAACAAGTGAATATACCAACATTTTTTATGTATCAAGAAGTATTGTATACATTCTCTGTCAAAATTAAATAATGCGTTGGGAAATAGAGGTTATTTCTTTTAAAAATTGAATTCACTGCCAGGTACCATTGGCTCACATCTGAAATCCTAGCTAGGATCCTTAGGAGGCTTAGATTTGAGGGTCCAGGTTCAAAGCTAAATAAGCCAAAAACTCTGTGATTCTCTGATTAGCCAACAAAATGTCATAAGCAGATCTGTGACTCAGTAGAAAGAGTTGAATGACCACGCCCAGACCTTAAATTTAAGCCCTGGTACCAACATGCACACAAAAAGTATTTCTTTCCTTTTTTTTTGTTGGTGTGGGGCTTGAACTCTGGGCCTGAGCGCTGTCCCTCAGCTCTTCAGTACAAAAAGTATTTCTTGCACTAATGTATTCCTAATACTTTAGAGGCTGTAATCTAATTGTAGATAAATAAATTTATAGTCTGATAAATCCATGCTTGGCTATGTAGTAAAATACATTTAGTTACTTAATTTGTTTGATAAATATTATACAAAATTTCAATTCATCCTGAAACTATATTTAAATATAACCATTGTCACTATGTTGCAAAACAAAATACTTAAGATAAATAATCAGATATTCAAGAATACTCCAGTTTCAAACCAGGTGATCAACTGAGGATTGAAACCTTTGATTTTATAACACCTATAAATATGTGAACAAAACAGTCGAAAGTTAACAGATAAATGTTCAAAACATGTATTTATATATGTGGTAATGTGCAAAGAGGAGAAATCCTAAAGTAGAAGACGAGAAAGGTAAAATGTGTAAAAGACACTGGAATACAATAAAATGAATAAAGCTATTTATCAAAATGATAAAACAATTTATCAAAAATGATAACTTTATTAAATACTGTATTTTGAAATAAACAAGGTTACAAATCTTTGAATAAGGAAGGGCTGATAAATTGAACTGAAAGAAATCATAAAGGAAATTATGACAGTCCTCACACATAACTTTCAGTGTATAATCTGTTATATTTTCTTTCTTTTCTTTCTTCATTTGGGTACAAGGACTGGATTTTTATATGCTAGGCTTTTGCCTTACCACTTGATCTACTCTTCTCCCAGTTGAATATAAACAAGTTTTCCTCTGGTTTATTGGTAGAAGAGTTTCACAGACGTTTCTGCCCAAATTGGCTTAGAGCCACAATCCTCAGATCTCAGTATCCTGAATTGCTAAGGCTCACGCATGAACCATCAGTAATGGTTTATGTTATATTTTGAATAAACATAATACTAAAGAATTTTACTACATATGGTATTACACTTCTTGGTGTAAAGGATACCCCAATCAGATTATTTTAAAATTTTTAGATTTTAAGTATACTTAAATGTGTCAAATTCTTAGAGAGAGAAACGACATCAAAGTTAAAAAAACCGATAGTGAAGAAAATTTTCATAGAAAAGTTATTTTTGACCCATTGTAACAATGAGATGTACAAGACACTTGGGGGAGGGTAACGTGGGGAGGTGGAGAGGGAAGGTATGGTAGGGGACAAACAAAGGAGAGGGTAACAATGCTAGGTAGGAAATGTACTCATTAACATACTCATGTAACTGTAACCCAACTGTACAGTATTTTTACAGTAAAAAAAAATAAAAAGAAAATTTCTTATTGAGTAAAAGCATAGATCCAATGCTCTGTAGATATTTAACTTTGTTAGGAAAAATTTCAGGCCACCTTATCATTCTTAAATACTCAAATTCAAGGCAGGAGTGACACATAAAATGCTAGAGGCAAATTACAAATAGCCTTTTCTTCTTCATAAAGGGGTTATTTTTCTATAAATATTAATTCTATAAATTAGACCATAAAAAGAGGAATAATATTGACTTCATATTCTAAAAAGAAATGCAAGTCAGACACCAATGACTCATAGCTATAATCCCAGCCACTCAGAATTTCTGAAATCTGAAGCATTATACTTTGAATGTATGGGCAGAAAGTGCCATGAAACTCCATCCCCACAATAACTAGCAAGAAATTGAGATTGGGTGGTTGGGTAAAAGGTTTAGTGCCAGTTGAATGAGCAAGCCTAGCAAGCTTGATTCCCCGAGTTAAAACCCTGGTACTGGTAAAAATAAATACTATACTAATCTAATAAACTGAGATTAGGGCTGGAAAGGTAGCTCAGTGGTATCTCATGCCTTGCATGCATGAGGCCCTGGGTTCGATTCCTCACCATCACATAAGCAGAAAAAGCCAGAAGTGGCGCTATGGCTCAAGTGGTAGAGCACTAGCCTTGAGCTGAAGAGGTGAGGGACAGTGCTCAGGCCCAGAGTTCAGGCCCCATGACTGGCCAAAACAAACAAAAAACAATAAACAAAAACTGAGGATTAATGAGTATCAAGAATATTACAAGAAAAGTTAGTATTTATATATAAGAAAAAAGAAAAATGCATATAAATGTATCAGTAATGTGGAATAGAGTGATGATTTTATTAAACTCTAATAATATAGGTGTGAAAATCGATATCAGATTGTTTATTCTATGTTTTTAAAATTCAAGTAGGGTGGAAGAACCATTGCCAATACTTTGCAAGTGGATCCTTAAATACTATCCAAGTATTTGGAATGTTTGGGTAACCAGATGAATGAGACATAGAGACATTTTCCCTGAAAATAACAGATATTCTGGTTATCCAGTCATTTATCATCTCAAGTTCTTATAAACAGTCAAAGCTGAAAATCTATTTCTCTCGTGTGAGAACCATATTCTTCTTTCTTCTGTCTTGCTTTCAGCTGAAGTCTCTGAAATTCGTTTGAAAAATTGGTTTGTCAGGATTTTACTTCAGTTCTGTGAGGTGCTGCTATTAATGGACAGGCAATTTGCTCAGAGAAATGGCAGATTCTGTGTCAGGGTTTGCCACAGGAATGGCTAATTGAGAAAACCTTAAGTGATTCAACACAGAAGTCTCTGACACAAGTTGTATTCAGGGGAAAGCAAAATAAACAATATCCTCTAATGTGGTGCTCATTTTGTTTGGGTTCTGGCCAGATACACCATACCTTCCTCACATTTTGCACGCTTGTTTTAGATGAATTTCCTTAGAGACTGTCCAAGCGTCATGATTTATACATAGAAAATATACAGAACTGCTCACTTTGGGGCATTTACCCAAATGTTTACATACAAGACCACACTAAAGCTACCAGCACAACTATGTTTATTGCAGCATTACTTACCATAGCTAAGATCTGGAACCAACCCAGATGCCCCTCAGTAGATGAATGGATCAAGAAAATGTGGCATATATACACAATGGAATTCTATGCCTCCATCAGAAAGAATGACATTGCCCCATTTGTTAGGAAATGGAAAGACTTGGAAAAAATTATATTAAGCGAAGTAAGCCAGGCCCAAAGAAACATAGGCCCCATGGTTTCCCTTATTTGCAATATCTAGTATATGTATGAGTCAAGCAGAAAAGTTCAGATAATGCGATGTTAGGAAAATTAACCCTTGGATATGTATTTTAATGTTATTTTTTTCTTTCATGCATGTGTTCCTAACGCATGTATAAGATTATTTCTTTGTTGCTTTGTATGTCCCTTCTCCGCAGTATAACCCCTGCTTTCACTATATTTCATGTCAGTATAACTTGTGGAGGCGATGGGGAAAAACAAGTCTTTTAAGGATACAGGTGGACCTGTTGCAACAATGAGAAGTACAAGTTGTCATGTCCAAAACGAACTTTACAACGTCGGTGCGGAGGGGTGGGGTAGAAAGATTGGGACTTGGGGGTGGGAGGCTGGGAAGGGATGTGAGGGTAAACAAAGGAGGAGGCTGCAATATTGGTAAGAAATGTACACATTATCCAGGCCATGTAATTGTAACCCCTCTGTACAGTATGTTCACAAGTAAAATAAAATATTTAAAAAAAAGCAAATAAAAAAAAAAAGAAAGAAAATGTACAGAACTGAACTGTGTCCTGCTTATTATCCCCACAGATGGAGGACTGGACAGAGAGAAGAGTGGATTTGTAAGCCATTTTAATGGATACCTCACATGCTTTATATCTGGTATGGCTTTCCGATGTTCTATTCCCCAGGGGAAATACTTACAGGCCTTCATTTGCTATAGGAATTAGTCTTCTGGATGTCGGTCGCTTTTAGTAAAGCAGCCTTAGTTGAAGGCAATGACTTGATAGGGTCTCAGCTAAGAAACTAGCAGCTCTCTCCAATTGCTGAAGAAGTGAACATCCCAATACATGAACTTCAGGACACAACTGTAACGTGGGGATCTATTTGCTTCCTCTGGGAAGTTGCAATAGCATCTTCTCCAGGATTCTGGTCAGTATCCTTCTAGGAATTAAACTTACAAAGGAAAAGATAATTAGGATAACTATAATAAGACTGACCCTTGGTACAACTGACATCATTTTTTACCCTACTCTGGCATTTCTGCTGGGTTAGATTAGTTCTCTGCTAGGATATTCCAGAACCTTATTCCAAGCAGTCTGAACACCTTGGTCACTGTGCCTTTCTTGTTGGTGTTTGACATGACAACTTGTACTGATCATTGTTACAACGGGTCCACCTGTATCCTTATTTAAACGACTTGTTTTTCCCCTTCCCCTCCACAAATTATACCAACATCAAATACAGTGAAAGCGGGGGTTATACTGTGGGGGAAGGACATATAAAGTAACAAAAAAGTAATCTTATAAATGCGTTAGAAACAAATGCATGAAAGAAAAAAAACATTTAAATACATATCTTAGGGTTCATTTTCCTAACATCACCTTATCTGACCTTTTCTGCTTGACTCATACATATACTAAATATTGCAAATAAGGGAAACCATGGGACCTATGTTTCTTTGGGCTTGGCTTACTTCACTTAATATAATTTTTTCCAAGCCTTTCCATTTCCTAACAAATGGGGCAATGTCATTCTTTCTGATGGAGGCATACAATTCCATTGTGTATATATACCACATTTTATTAGGTTGATTTCTTTGTCCCAGGCAGCTCTTTGCTGCCCCCTTCTGATTTTTGCTTGCTAGAAGTTCTGCAAATTAGAATTAATTGTCAATTGGGGTGAATTTCAATTATGTAAAGCCTTACAGCTCATGCTTATCACCATGCTAGGTGTCTGGCTTTTTTACTCTAAACATCCATCATGTGTAACTCTATTGATTCATCTGAGTCATCCAGATTCATTGTAATGATTCCTTTCTATTTTCTTCTTGTTTTTTCCATCTTGAATTAGCAATAGCTTCCTCTGTAGAGTACATATCAATGGATGATTCTAAATTATTTTGTTATTATTAAGGTATTGTACAGAGGGGTTACCATTGCATAAGACAGATAATGAGTACATTCCCTGTTTTGAACACTGTCACCCCTTTACTTCATCAATGGATTTTGACTGGTATGAGGAAACCTATAAAGCCATTTCCAGTGAAATCTTGAAATAGTATAATTCTTCAGGCCTAGGAGTTATGGATTTTCTGAGTGTCCTTGAGCCTACACTTTTCCAAAATTAACTCATTGTTGTCTACTTTCTAAGAACTAGATTCTAATTGTTATATGCTGTGATTTAAATCATGAATCACTGGATGGTAAGCACCTTTCTATGTACCAAGTAATGAACTAGCTTAGCAAGATTGCATTATAATTGTTTTTTGAAGCTTAAGTATTTGATGCTATGCCTTAAGTTACTAGCTATTAATGGTATTTAGTCTTGTTTATATTTGAATTTTTATGTACAAGAGAAATTTAGTACTATATCCTATATTATTTCTGAAATGAATCAGTGGATGAATAAATAAATAAATGCCCTAAAATCTAGCCCTTTTGTCTAAAGTATTATGGTTGATCTCGTATCTAATTTTAAAAGACAAAAGTTGTATACAGTCGTAATCTCTATCTAATATTTAAAGGTCGTTTGCCTAAACTGAAATTCATGTAACAGGCGCCACAAATTTCTTGGCCTGCTTAGCCCATGTCATGTTTGTCTCTGCATCCTAGTAAATCCTAGGAATTGCCTATATTCTTGTAATAGTAATGTCTTCTGTATCTATCTCTGCCCCTACTGTCTTTCTGTCAGTCTGTTTATGTCTCTCCTCTCCTCTTCTGTCCCCTCCTTTTCCCTCCCCTCCGTCCTCTTCTCTATCTCCTACCTGCCTGCCTGCCTGCCTGTATGTCTGTCTGTCTATCTCTGTCTCTGTCTTTCTCTGACCTTTGCTCTGCATGTGTGTGTATATATTCTACTAGGAAGAACTTCAAATAATACAAATAATGTCATTCCCCTCCTAATCTTTGACTGATATTGAACATACAACATGCCTTAAGGCTGAATATATTATAAAGGCAATGAAACACTTGTAGAAACCACTGATTACATGATTTTTCACAAGCAAATATCAAAGATTAGAAATGTGGAACATTGAATAAATAACTCAAGATATACTTTGATATAAAATATATAATTTCACCTGGAAAAGCAGGCAAAATTAGAGTGGTTGCCTAGCATCGGTAAAATTTTAAATTTCATCCCAACAAATATATAAATATATAGGTGCCAGTCCTGGAAACTGAGCTCTGGATCTGGGTATTGTCCCTGTGCTTTTCTCTTTCAAGGGTACCCATAGCTCTACTTTTTTCTTTTTGTGTACTGGTGGCTCACTCTTGTAATTCTAGCTACTCAAGAGGCTGAGATATGAGAATGGCAGTTAGGTAACAGCCCAGGTAGGAAAGTCCTTGAGATTCTTATCTCCAATTAACCAGTAGAAAACCAGAAGTTGCTCTGTGGTTCAAAATAGTAGAGTATTAACATTTAGGAAGAAATCTCAGAGACAAAGCCCAGGCCCTAAGTTCAAGCCCCATGATTGACCAAAACAAAAATAAAAACAAAAACAATAAGAGCCTCACGGCCTTTCCTGCCTGGCCAGCCTTTAAACACCGTTCCTCAACTCTCATCCTACTGAGTGAATAGGGCTATAAGTGGGAGTTGCATACATCTGGCTCAAATATTTATTTTTTTGGAGACCAAAGGCATAGTTCAGGAGGTAAAGAACAGGTTGACAACAGGAAGCTCAGAATTCAAATCCCAGTATGATTCAAAAATATTGTAGTAGTATGTAGAAAGAAATACCTATCAAATTCTTAATCTAATTCTAACACTATCACAAATGCTGTGTTTGTTACTGTCTAGTGTGTGTTCTTTCCATAGTACAATTGCTTTATAATAAACATAATTCATATTAGGGTTAATGTCTTAATAAGAAGGCTGGTAAGTAGTGAGGGACTGATGACTCACTTCCATAATCTTTGTATCTCAGGAGGCTGAGTTCTAAGGATCATGGTTCAAAGCCATCCAGGAAGGAAATCTATA
This sequence comes from Dipodomys spectabilis, assembly GCF_019054845.1. Classification (NCBI taxonomy): domain Eukaryota; kingdom Metazoa; phylum Chordata; class Mammalia; order Rodentia; family Heteromyidae; genus Dipodomys; species Dipodomys spectabilis. The sequence goes on along the minus strand of NW_024870882.1, from coordinate 3,718,855 downwards.
GGACATATCTCCAATCCACCACCCAAAATCAGAAGTGGAGCTGAGACTTTAGTGGTACCAACCCTGAATAGCAAAATCTGAAGGACAGAGATCAGACCCTGATTTCAAGCTTCAATACCAGCAAACACATGCACAAAAAAAATGTGGCTGGTAGGTAAGTAATTTTAGTCATAGCATCATATGCACACTCTACCAAGTATTTCTGTATTGTATTTAGTATTGACTTAAATGAATTCAAGTTAAAAATTATTTTAAAATATATTCTTCTTTGCAACATGACATCTATTACTTGACAGCTTAAATCGACAAAATGTAAATTAGTAAACAGAACATAAGTGGGCCCTTTTAATGCTAGCCGAATCCACCTGGCATTTTACTTGTAACCACAGGAGACTTAGCAAAACATGGGTAATGTTTTAAGTCCATATTCACAGATTAGACAGCTTGACATTCACTTAACTGAAAATGGCATGTAAAGAAAATGCCAGATATACTTCAAGAGAATTTTTCACTTCGGGTACTGCAAATAATCTGGTCAAAATGATAGAAATTGACATCTCAAATCAATCAAATATGATACCATTGATCTTACACTAAATTAACTAATAAGAGTGAAAGAATTGCTGGATGTTAGATACAAAAGAGATTTTGAGGTTATTTAGCTCTAAGCAAATACACAATTAGCTGAAACAAAATGGGTCAAATCAGAGTACACATCATTAAATTTACTGTCTAGTAAGAAATAAATTTCAGCATCATTCCATATGCTATTTACCCACTAGTATTTCTCCATGCATATGTGACAGCTTATATGTTTCATCTGGGACAGGATTGATTCATGACTTATTTAAAACAAGGGGTTTTTCATATAGCTCTAATAGTCTTGTCCAGAAATCTCCTTAATAATCATCCTGGGCTTTATAGTATTTTCTGGTTGGTCAACTGCATTCTAGACTTTCCATCTTCCCTTTTTGGAGTACTCCATTGTCCGGAGGGTGCATAAACTCTCAAGGATTAATCAGAAAGGAAGGATGGTAGCAATGTGGATAGCAATGTGGTAGCAATTTGGAGAATGTGGATGTATGAAAATGTCTTTATTTTCATACATTTCACTTAAATTTGACTCTAGAAGGATAATTTCTAAGTAAGGAATAAAAATTCCATTTTCCTTAATACTTTAATAATCTAGAAAACAGATGCTAAGTTAACTAATACATGGAAACTATGGCTAATTGGGATTGTTCAACCAAGAGTTTCTGCGGCAAAGTGATACAATTAGAGAAAGGAGAAGTATGTGAGGAGTTTCTGGAAAAGAATGTTTGTCCTCTTTCTTCATCTGTTGTTGGAAACTAGTCTTCTTTTGTCTCTCTGCATGATGACCTGTGCAGAATGAAAGTCTCTGTCCATTTTCCCTGTAGGGAGTTGATATCTTTGATACCAGAGTTGATAGATAAGAAAATACTGGTTTGTGAATGAGAAATTGAATAAGCACAGCCCTCAAAGCTGTCAACTGAGTCATGAGAAAACAAATACTATTTACATGAAACCCAATATAAACTTGTTGCCTGTAATTTACCCAGAAAGAAGTCTAAGAATGAATCACATTGTATAGGACATACATATTAATCACTATGTGGTTTGTTTTGTTTTTTATCATTCTAAGAACTACAACCTTAGCAATCCAAATGATCAAAGAGCAAGTAATTTTTCTTTTGAGTGTCTTACAGACTTCCTTTTATACTTGATGTAAGAGTCTGAGCATCGACAATAGCTTTAGTGATTGCCTTTCAAACTGCTACAGTAGCAATAACAGCAATCAAGAAAATGTACACACAATCCATGTAAAATGAAGACAACAATTAAATATCAAGTTAGTGTGTGTTTGTTTTATTGTGATGAATGTGATATGCATGTAAATTTAGAAGAGATGTATAAAGAATTTCCAACTGGTAAGAAAAGTTCAATTTAATGAATTTCAATGGTCATTTTATGATATATTCTTTTTTTAGTATTTGTTGTTTATGGAATAAATATTCTCTTATGCCATGTATAAATGAAAACTCAATATTTTTTAATATTTTTAGAAAAACTTCTCAAATATTTACCTAATTATGTTCCTAAGAGTTTTCAGAGAATCATGAAAATTAGAAAAAGCATTTTAAGGTAGTTTAAGATTCCTAGTTTATTACTCATTTTGGATTCATAAAGTCATTTGATTTAGCCAACTGTCAGATTATTTTAAAAATCAGAGAAAATTCTGTTTTTATGAGTTCACTTCTAATATTATCTTTCTTTACAATTATAGGAAATGGAAAGACTTGGAAAAAATTATATTAAGTGAAGAAAGCCAGGTGCAAAGAAACATAGGTCCCATGGATTTCCTTATTTGCAATAACTAGTATATGTGTGAGACAAGCAGAAAAGGTCAGATAACATGATGTTAAGTGAAATGAACCCCAAGATAAGGACAAAAGTGTTTTTTTCTTTCTTGCTATTGTTTCAAACATATTTATAAGGTACCATGTGATTTTTTTGTTGCTTTGTATGTCCCTTCCCCATAGTATAACCTCTGTTTTCACTTATTTGATGTTGGGAAAAGGAAGGGAAAAAACAAATTGTTTAAATAGGGATACAGGTTGACCCATTGCAACAATGAGATGTACATGATGCTATGTCGAAAAACGAACTTTACAATTTAGGCAAGAGGGGAGGAGGAAATGTAGTTGTGGAGATGGGAGAGAAGGGATGGTAAGGGGAAACAAAGGAGGAGGCAACAATGCTGGATAAGAAATATATTCATGGGCTGGGAAGGTGGCTCAGTATTAGAGATCTTGCATTGAGTGTCTGAGGCCCTGGGTTCGATTCCTTAGCACCACATAAGCAAAAAGAAAAAATCTGGAAGTGGCGCCTTGGCTCAAGTGGTAGAGCGCTAGCCTTGAGCTGAAGAGCTGAGGGACAGCGCCCAGGCCCAGAGTTCAGGCCCCACGACTGGACCCTAAAAAAGAAAGAAAGAAAGAAAGAAATGTATTCATTACTTGCTCAATTGATTGTAACCCATTTGTACATTATTTTCACAATTAAAAACTTATTGTTTTAAAAAAGCAATATAAAAATTATTATACGTCAGTGCTTACATTCATGTTATGTAAGTTTCACTAAAATTTAGGCATCTAATATTATGGCAGAATTAATTCAAACCTATTGAAAATTTCCCAAGTTACACAAATACAAAACAAAAAAAATTCTCAGAAATTGATGTCTGGGCCAACTACCATGCTAAATTAATTACACCTAGATACTGCAAACTTAACTTCAAATGTTACCTGTGGAATGAAAGACATCATGAATAATCGTAGAATGTGTTACCCTAGCCTAGTACTTAGCCACTATTATTTGATTTAAAAAAAAAGGAACACAGCATGGCACTTGGGCAAATTGTCCTTTATCTGACAAAATGCCCAGTTTCTAATAGCACCTAATATATATAGATGAACTAGTATGGAAGGAATTGAAATATATTTTCATACTCTGAAGACAATGTGATTACAAAAAAACTGTGGATAACTCAAAGCAAAGTTTCAAAGTTAGATATTTAAAAGAAAAATTGCAATAGCATCTTAGTTTGGTTAATAATTTGTAGGTCAGAAATTGTTATCTGTTAAGGTAAGTGCTTATATAGTAAGCTTAAAGCTAGCTGCCTGTGGCTCATTTCTGTACTCCTAACTATTCACCAGGCTGAGCTCTAAAACCTGAGGTGCAAAACCAGTTCAGGCAGATAAATCCAAGACACTTTTATTTCCAACTAAATAGCAGAACCCCAGAAGCAGAGGTGATTCAAGAGATACATTGCCAGACTGAACAAAGAAAGGCAAACAAGAACACAAGGCTCTGAGTTTAAGTCACTGTACACACACACACACACACACACACACACACACACACGCATTAACCCACACCTACAAACAAAAGTAAAAGAAAAATATAAACTTAAAAAATCTGGTGGCTCTACAAAATATTGTATTAATTAGAATACTGCATTATGCCTTATTTTCTATATCCATTCCTTTTTGTTGTATGGGTTGATTGCATATGTTACCTACTGTAAAAGAACAAGAATGTGCACCTGGTTAAAATATGGTGTGTTGGGTTTATTGCTGCATATTTTAGAGACATGCCTACACATGTCCTTAAAATCTCAATATTTTTGATAATATTGGAATTCTATGCCTCCATCAGAAAGAATGGCATTGCCCCATTTTTAAGGAAATGGAAAGTCTTGGAAAAAATTATATTAAGTGAAGTAAGCCAAGCCCAAAGAAACATAGGTCCCATGGTTTCCCTTATTTGCAACATCTAGTATATGTATGAATCAAGCAGAAAAGGTCAGATAAAGTGATGTTAGGAAAATGAACCCTAAGATATGTATTCAAATGTTTTTTTTTTTCTTTCACGCATTTGTTTCTAAAGCATTTATAAGATTATTTCTTTGTTGCTTTGTATGTCCCCCCCCCCACAGTATAACCCTGCTTTCACTGTATTTAATGTCGGTATAATTTGTGGAGGGAAGGGGAAAAATAAGTCGTTTAAATAAGGATACAGGTGGACCTGTTGCAACAATGAGAAGTACAAGTTGTCACGTTGAAAATGAACTTTACAATTTTGGTGGGTGGGGGGAGGATTGGGTGAGGGGGTGGGGACGGCTGCGAAGGGATGGGAAGGAGAAACAAAGGGGGAGGCTACAATGCTTGATAAGAAATGTACTCATTATCTTGCCCATGTTATTGTAACTCCTCTGTACAGTATTTTCACAATAAAAATAAATAAAAATTAAAAAGAGAAAAAGTTTTCAAATATCAGTTCTCAGTAAGAATGGTAAGAACACATAAACATAAAGATAAAAGGTTAAAGAACAATTTTTATTGAACTGAGAAGATTTATTCTTACTGTTAAAAAATAACATTTGGAAATAGTATATCTGAGAATATTCCTAGATAGATAGATAGATAGATAGATAGATAGATAGATAGATAGATAGATAGATTAACTGATTGATTGATAGATAGATTATGTATGTTTTAAAATATATAGCCTATAGAGTATGTGGGTGTATATATGTTATAGAATGTGTATCCTATAGAATGAACACACACACACACACACATCTACAGGACAAAAGTCTGCAGGAAAATCTCCTTCATATTACCATAAGATTACCATTGCCCTTACTATGCACTTCATTTCTTATTGTGTTGATTTCACATAATTTCAAATCAAATAGGATCCACATATTCAAAACATTTTATTAAAATATGAACTTTTAAACTGATGAATACCAATGCCATTGCTATTCTTACTATTGCTAATGAAAGTAATATTGATAAAGATGACTATAGCAATAATATTATCTTGTTACAGTGTTAAGGTGTAATAAGCATTCTGCTAAGATATTCATGCACTTAATCACTTAATTGTGAAATTGTAATTCATGTTGCTATTTAAAATTAAACAAGTATTTTCTTGGCTTGTTTAAAAGCTCAGAATCCAATTGAATAGATTAATATGTATAGATTTTCATCATTATTATAAATAGTCCCCTTCAATTAGGTCATCAAGTGACAGATTTTCAAACTGTACTTTAATGAGTCTTTTCTCTCCAATATCTCTTAATCTGAGTAATAAAATAAGTACTTATAATAAATATAGAATCAAGTATATAAGTTATGCTTTTCCAAAAACCTAAAACTATTATAAAAGCTATTTGAGATACCTCACAGTTGAAATAAATAGAATATCCTTTTTCCTAAAAAGTATACATATGTTTTTTATACCAGATTCTTTACGCTCTTTTCATCTTCTTTTTAAACTTAATAGTGTAATAGACAGGTGCTTATGTTTTAATAAAAATAATGTTATATGTTAATAATATTAAGCCTTGGTTGTTCCAATAATGTTTCACCATGTTGTGCAAACCATTTAATTTTTCATAAGACCTCTGAAAAATGGATGCACTCCTCAACTTTACCGAAAATGCTCACGAAGCATGTGAAGAAAAACACCTTTGTCGGTAGGCACTGCAGACTAGCCCGGTGGGTCATGTGGATAGCTGTAGGCCAGGTGGATAGCTGTAGGCCAGGACATGTTCTGAAAGCATAGAATGGTAAAGATGGTGGAATGCATCTGAGCCCAACATATGAAAATACCTTGTGATAGTCATAGTCAGTTACACCTCACTACCCAAGTAACTGAGCAGAATACTGGCATGCTTTCCAAAAACTTGATATCTGTATGAGGTCATACAAGCAGTCAATGAATGAGATGTTCAACAATGATTAATTACAAATTTAACATCAATAACCTAATAAAGTTAGTGCTCAGTTCCTTCACTACTTCCTACTATTTAGGGTCTAATATAATGTACAGAATGAGAAAAATAATGCAGGTAATAAAAGAAATAGCTTTCACCTTTCAATTTACAAAGAATTTATTAATTTCAGGATAGTAAGTCAGGTAGCCTCTAGAAGGTATATAATCACATTGTCTCTATCTAAAGGTGAGTTACATGTTATGGAAACAGATATGAAATAAGAGTGTCAGAGCAGAGTGAAAAAATGGTGATCTGTGATCATTGAATGAACATATCAGTACAAATCTTAAACTAGAAATACTAGTGCATCAGCTGAATTTTACTTTAAATGAAAATGTTGCTAGGCACTGGTGGCTCACTACTCGGGAGGCTGACATCTGGGGATGGAGGTTTGAAACCAGTCAGTAAGACAAAACCAAGGGATGTTTATTCAACTAACCAGCATAAAACCATAAGTGAAGGTAAGGTTCAAGTGGTAGGGTGTTAACTGTTACAAAAAATACAGCCCTGAGTTCAAACCCTAGTACTAGGACAAAAATAATAACTAAAACATAAATATTATAGCAACAGTTAAAATATTTTGACACATTTTCTTTCTGTAAATTAATCTGAGGAACTGGGTACTGTCCCTTTGCTCAAGGCTGGCACTCAACCACTTAAACTACAGTGCCACTTCTGCATTTTGGAGCTGTCACTCTGATTTGTCTGCTCCGGCTGGATTTGACCATGATCCTCAGCTCTCAGCCTGCTGAATAGTTTGGATTACATGTAAAAGGCACTGGCATCTAGCACACATTTTTTATTTTGACAGATGTTCAATTAAGAAATTCTTATTTCAGTTCTCTTGATATATTGTTGGGGTTGTCTTTACTTTTTTGTATTTTTACTTAACATTAATATTCTTTTCTGGGAGAAAATATCTTCATCAGTTTCAGTGAACTATAGGCATCAGTCCATTTTTTTTAAAAGTCTCCAGACTATATGCTTTATTTAAACCTCTATGACTCTCCCCAAAATTTTTAGCCTTCTTTGAAGTTAGAAGAACTAGCAGAACAGATTTGTAAATCATCTCTCTCCAACTGTCTTCCTTGTTTGGGCCCCTCGATGATTTCTCTACATGAAATTGTCTTTCATCTTTTATTTTTTTCAGGTAAAAAGTTTACATGGAGGTTTTCTACAAATGAATCCAGCTAAAAATCTAAGCTCGGAAAGAAAGCCTGGCATCTTTTTGAACGAGGCTGGTGGGGGATAGCTAATCAGCTGCACAACCCACCACTTGAACAGGGGGCAGGTGCCAATTAAAAAGAAGCCATGCAGGTAGTAAGCAGTTAAGCAAGAAGGCATCTGTTCTTCTGTTCTGTGCCAAAAGGTATAGCCTGTCAACGAGGCATGTGAGATACAACTCTGGTCTCTCTTTTCACGGATTACCAAGGGGATCTGGGGCAAGAACTAAACACATGTGGTCAAATTTGCTGGGTGCCCTGGATTTTTATTTCATGAATGAAACCGAACTGAACTGGTCTGAATCCACTCCCTTAGGACTGTTGGCAACTGATCTAGCTAGTCATTGTTTTCCCTTCCTTTTTCATTAGAGTACCACTTCAGTGGGAAAAATGATAGATTATTTCTTTCGGTTTAGAATATAATGGATAAAAATGGCTTCGACTTTTTCATAGTGATTTGACATTTTCTAAAGCCTCAAATAAAGCATAGGCAGTGTTGAAGTCTTGCAATAAGGCAACGAAGATGAGAATATCTTGAAGTAGTGTAAATGTGTGAATTATTTCCTTATCTAAGCATTATTTGTTTTTTCCTTACATAAATAATATGCATGATTCTAAGTATGCATAACTGTTATTGTCAGCCATGTTGGAATTTAGGATACTAGATATTTCCTTTCAGTAAAATCAATTCTTAATACACTGATGACATGATAAGGAATTTTGTGTGCAGAAGTTACCATTCTTCCTGCTTTTCAGTGTTAAATTTCCCTGGATTTTGACCCTCAAGCAGTAGGATTTATTAAATGTTTTCAATGACTTTTCTATTGACAACACCAAAATTACTAAATAAAATATTTGTAAACAGAGGACTGATCTACAAAGGAAAGAAAAAAGCCAGCAAGTTTAAACACGGGTGGGTAAGAAGCAAGCATGTTTTAAAGGTATATTAATTATATACGGTCAGGTAGTCCATAGGCCTCATAGTATTCCATAAGGTGCACTCATAGCAGTATTTAATAAAATTAGGATATGTTAAAGGAAGAAGAAGTTGAGGCAAACATTAGAAATGCTCAACACTCACAAACACAGCTACTACAGAGGTTGCAAAGCTCATAATTTAACTTTAGATTATTAAGCACTACACAGAATATCCACATCTCAGGAAGCTCTTTGACTTCTCAGAAGAATCTTTACACTTGTCTGTTAATGTAGCCAAAGTGACTCTGCATTATTCTACTCAATATAAATATCCAGAGAGCTAAAGAGCAATCAAATGGAAACTAAACCTGTCAGTTTTCTATATGTTGTGCTTATTAACTAATGCAAAACTGCCTTCTGGTTTGTCTCAAATCCTAGTCCATGAAATGAGTCACTAGCTAGTACAATATATAAAGTTAGGGTCAAAAGTCCCTCCAGTTCTCAGACAACTCTAGAAATATCCACAGGGTCGAAACAGAAAAGTTGACATTTTAATTTAATACATACAGAAAATATACATTTTTTGAGGGCATACTGGAATTGAATCTTTAAGGAGAAAGAGAATATTGTAGAACTGAGGAGAAAACATCTTCATGGCTATGCTAATACATTCCTAATAGAATAAATGAAAACAAAACTTCCTTTATGAAATTGTAGGCAGATTAAGACAAAGGTTTTGTAACAAATTAGGGAGAAAATATTGACTGTAAGGGTTAGGAAAGACAGCAGATTGGGTAGTTTGCCTTTGCTGTAACCAAAACACCAGACAAGATCTGCCAAAATTCGAAAAGATTACACTTCAAAGGTATGTCGGTCAGTTACGGATTTCCTCTGGCTAGGTCTCTCTTGAAAACACCACCACTTAGAAAAGTCTCCACCACCTCTGAAATTCTAAATCACCTCCAAAATTCTCTAATACAGCAATACGACCCCCAACTGTAATATCCCATTAACTTATGAAACTATCAATGAAAAAAAAAATCCAGAGATGGAGTCAGAGTCATCACAATCATACCGCCGCCTAACGTTTTCATCTTCAAACACTACTTCATTGAAAGAAATACCTGCTGCATCTGAGAGTTGGGTAGATATTTCAGATCCCAGCCCTAATATTCAATGCGTCATAACCATAGTGGAAGCCAAAATAACCCTAGAAAAAAATTAATAGACCAAGAATAAAACACCTAATTAGGACTTGTCTAACAACAAAACTATCTTTGACGAAAGATGTCAAATGTTGAGATTTAGATGGAAACTCTGCATAAGACAAAGGACAAGGAAGGAATTAATACAAGGCAAAACTCCAAGACAATATTTTGGAAATGATTAGTACAATGTGGGGGGAGTGAGTAGAGGGGCAGAAAAGTGGGAGAATAATGAGGGAGGGGGTAACAAGTTCAATAAGAAATGTACTCACTATCTTACTTATGTAACTCTAACCCCTTTATACATGACCCTGACAATACGTTTTTTAAATAGAAATACTAAAGAAGACAGAGAAAAGTGAGTCTTAGAAAGGTTGAAATATAAGAATGATTATTGAATATAACAATGTATATGTGTTCATTCAAATATATTTATCATATTTAGTATTAAATAACTGAGGTGAAATACAGAGTAATAATGTATTTTTAAGTGGAGGAAACTTGAAATTAGTTTCAGGGATTTCACAGAGTCCTTTGTCTTGTTAATGAGCTCTGGATGGAGATATACAAATGTATGCTCTTTGATCAAAAGATTTCACAATAAACTTGTAGCAGAAAGCTATAATCCTAGCTACTCTGGAGATTGAGATTTGGAGATGACGGTTTGAAGAGAGAATGGGCACAATTAACCCACAAATGTCAGAAGTGGAGGTGAAGTTCAAATGGTAGTGAGCCAGCCATGTGCATAAATGTCAAGTGAGAGTTTGAGGCCTTGAGTTCAAGCCACAGGATTGGTGTGGTGTGTGTGCATGCACACATACACACACACACACACACACACATACACACTCCAAAACAAAACACACAAAAAACATGTAGAAACATAGAATATATATTGTGATGTGGCAGTCAATCAGAAATGCAATAGCGTTCTTGGGTTTTTGCTGAACATTATTTCTTTTCTCTATTACAATGTAAAAATTTTTCTTATTGCCGGCGTTGTTGGCTCACTCCTGCAACCTAGCTACTCAGGAGTCTGAAATCTGAGGATCGCATTTCAAAACCAGCCTGAGTAGGAAACTCTGTGAGACTCTTATCTCCCATAAACCACTCAGAAAACTGGAAGTGGTGCTGTGGCTCAAGTGGTAGAGCACTCACCTTGAGTGAAGAATTGAACGATAGCACCCAGGCCCAGAGTTCAAGCCTCTTGACGGACAAAAAAACAAAAACAAAAATAATCATTGCTTATTATACTTAATCAAATACAACCAAAAGCCTATAGAGTTAATGTTTACAGAAATAAAATGATAATTATGTTCCAATAGACATTTCATTCCTCTCTTATATAGGCAAAGAATTTTACACTTACAAGTCTACGAGGAGGCAATGTATTTCTTTACATTTCACTTCAGTGGCAATGATTTGACATTTATGTATTTTTTCAGACTTAGGTGTTACTTGGAAAGGAAAAGTAAGCTCTCCTAAATGACTTCAAAGAAGTTAGATACCAAAATGGCATCTAAGGGGATGAATGGAGGCATGTGTGGACAGTTGTGTGGAGGAGGTGGATGAGATTAGGGAGGAAAGAAGAGGAAATAGAAACCACTTTGCCTGAGAGACAAATTCTTTTCAAATATTGGCCTGCAGATGACTAGACTTTAAAACTGAACCTCAAAGAAATGTATGCTAGATGTTTACGAAGAAATCTTGTTCTGATATCCAAGTGGAATCTTTGTATTTGCCCAGAAGTACAGGCAGTCTATTAATGCTCTTATGCAAAATTAAATAATATTTCCCACCTTTTTATTTTTCTTAGCAGGTAATGTCATATGCCACATGAGTTGCAGGAGCATAGATGATTACTTTTGCATATTTCAAACTGTTAAAAACATCCTTGGTGTGCCATATCTACAATAACTCTGATAGTGCTGCCACCACCTATTATTAATTTACCTTTCAAAAAAGACAAAGACACTACAGATACTAAATACAAAGCTGAAGTGACAGAGTTCTTTTCACAACCTAAATAAATATGTCACTGTCATTTAGTAATCTTCTGCGTTCACATAGAATTTTTCCAGCACTGTTAAAGAAGGATGAAAATGGAGAGACAGCTCATTGATTTCCCATGCATATATCCATACCACTTTAATATTGCACATAAAAGGACAAGCATAAAATTATTTGCCTGGAGTCGCTGTCCTTGGAGATTTAAATTAACATAAAAGGAGAGTACCGCGAGGGGGAAAAGTTAATTTTATCTTAATTGGATTAAGCCAGGTAACATCTACAATGAGGGAATGAGGTTACAGAAGACTATAAACTGCTGGGTTGACAGAAAAGGATTAATTCATGAGCCAGCATCAGGTTGTTGACTAATAACGTATTGATCAGATCTATAAAATATGCAGAATGTCTGTCAGGAGGAGAGACATTTTTGAATTGAAGATTGCTAGCCTCTGCATGATCAAAGTTAGATTAATATTATTAAGAAGCTTTGAGCGAGCTACATATTACCTTAGCAACCACCGAAATTCTCTGCAAATTGCTTGGATTGACTGTCCTAAGCAACTGCAGTACTTGTTGGTGAGAGGGAAAAGACTGATTTGTGTAGCTGCTGCTCCCCCCCTCCTTCCCCCTTCCTCTTTTAATGGGTTCCAACAGACATATTGAACCAGTAGAGTTTAATCCCAGTGGAGCCTGCAGGTGGTATTGTCCTTGCATGGAGGAGTTATTAAATTCTTAAGGTCACCATAAAAAGGTTCTATTAAATTGAGTTAATAAAAACATTGAACAAAGGTTTGCAAAGAGCAAAGATGTCAAAGTGTGGGGAGCTGGAATGTTTCTCATGATCATAGACAAGAAGAATAATTTATATCCATCAAAGTGTAAAGAAGATAAAAAATTTGTAATCTTCAATAAAATGTAAGCTTTTCCCCCCTAGCTAATACACATGTGTATATACAAACAGTCAGATAGGACATTCATTTCTTTGGATTTTTTCAGTTGAAATGGACTTAGATTGGTTAAAATACAAGGTCCCTGGGAAATAACATTCTGACAATAAAAACATAGAAGCTATGGAATATTAGTCAATTTTTGCATGTGTGAAAGCTGATTCTTTTCCTTTTTACTTTTTTCTGACTTATCTTCAAGTAATTGTACAATGGGGTTTCAGCTCAACAAAAGAAATGTTGGTGCTTGATTTAGAATCACTGTGGCATTTTATTTGGAATTTTCTGCTCTCCCAGTAATCCCTCCACTCACACTGGAACTAGTTTTACTTTCCTGTCATTCTCTCTTTTCTTTCTCTTTCTTTCTCTAGTGCATATTAAGTCCACTAAGGGATTTCACTATGGTAATTTAGATGTGCATATATTATATTTTGCCCAGAATATCTCTCTCCATTTCATTTTCTTTCCACACTCTCTCAATCCCCTTTTAATCAACAGGTTTCCCTGAGATTCCTTAGACTGCCTTCACACATGTACTGACATCTGTTTTTCTAAAGAAATAGTCTATTGAACATCACTTTATATTTTAAAGAATTTTTGGACAGGTAAAAACAGTACTGAATTTGAAACCATTTCTCAGAGATGTACAACATCTAATCAAAATATTTATCTGCTTATAGTAGATATAGTTCCTATATAAAAGTGAGAATAGGAAAATTGAAGTTTGTTTTTCTTTTAAAATAAAGAAAATAAAAATGTAAATATGTTATCTATTTTATCAATCTCTGTGTGTATATCTATCTATCTATCTACCTACCTACCTATCTTTCGATCTGTTTATCTGATAAATCACCTCCTTCTTGTAGAATGGTGACATAAACTCCCATAAGAGGGGTGGCATTTAAAAATGGAACTTCACAGGTTCGAATATATAATCTTATTTGAACAGTATGCCTGGCAAGTACAATCTCAAAAATTTGCTAAACCTCTAGTAACAAGGATGTTACCATTTTTTGTTTTTTTAAAGCACTTTATATTCTCATCTTTCCTTTGCCTGTATAATTTTCAGCATGATTTAGTATCATTGACTGAGTGAATTGTGCATAATCTAAGTATACACTTATAACTAGAGGTTGCCTCCTTGTGTAATAATGCTTGTTACACTAAGGTGTACTGTAGTTGGCATGACAGGGACGATGTGGAACCTTATTGTTTTCATTAGAAGTTAGATTTATAGTCCTGTCAGACATAACTTCATATGAGAATATCACCACTAGAAGGAAGCAGTGAAGCCAACACCTCGTGGTTCACACCTATAAATTCTAGGGAATTCCTTGTGTCAATTAATAGTGGGCAGCATTGGTATCAGCTGTGGTGGGAAAGTTAGAAGTTTGTGGTCTCTGTCAGTCAGGGCATAAAGACAGACCCTAACTCAAGAATAATTAGAGCAAACTAGGATAAGGGGTTGTTGTTCAGTGGCAGAACATCAGCTTAAAAGCATGAGACTCTGAATTCAAACCCCACTACTGACACAACAAAAATATATTTTAATAAACAAAAAAGGGAAACTGGAAACAGCAACAAACCTATAAATGAATCATTAGCAATGTACAGTAATTTATTTTGAGGAGTATAAGAGAGAGATTCACTTACAGTACTCCTTTCATAAAAGAAACCAAGATAAAAGTTTTCCAAGGCCAATTTTCAGATTCCCAAAGGCAGATGAGAAGTCCAGAGGATTGCAGATGCCAAGAAATCACCAGCCCAATGGTAAAGCGAATTTGTAGTCAAAAACTAGGATACATTTAAGGTTTGAAATTTGAAGTAGGAAGAAGGAAGAAGTAATAATTTAATTATCTGCTATTTCAGCAGAAGGAAAGAGCAAAGATCAGTTGGTAGAGCTCTATTCAGAGTGAAAGCATCAGCTACTTAGAGTCCCAGTCTTGGACTAGAGAGTAGGGTAGAAAGAGGAAAGAGAGAGAGATGGGGGCAGAAGGGGAGAGGGAAAGTGGAAGAGAATGAGAGAGCAAGAGAAGAGAGAGAAGGGAAGGAAAGAAAAGGAGAGGAAGGAAGAGAAAAGGTGAGGAAGGAAAAGAAAAAGAAATGAAAGGAAGGAAAAGAAAAAGAAACGAAAAGGAAAAGAACAGAAAAATATTTAGTTAAGTCCCTTCCTTCATTGTTGGACATTGAAGCCACTTTGTGAGGAAATCTGTTTTCATTTATATCAGTGAAGATAATTCCAACCTAAATTTTTAATTGGGAATAAATGCATTTGGAGATGTATATTATATTTCTTCTTCTTCTTCTTATAAGCAACTTAATCTTAAACTGTATGAAAAAAATACAGGGAGAATGAACCAGAATAATTTAAACAAACATTCTTTAAATAGAAACAGTGCAGCATCTTACCCTGAATAGCAGTAACAAAGTATCTTAGACTAGGGGATTCAGAAACAAAAGAAATATATCCTCACGGAATTTCCTGCCTGGGCTGGCTTTGAACCACGATCCTCCCTTCTCAGTCTCCTGAGTTGCTAGGATTACAGGTGTGAGCCACCAGCGCCCAGCTCCTATAACTTCTTGAAACATAACTCATCAGGCTAAAGATGTGAAAAATTAGAATAAATAATATTTTATCATTTTAAGATATTCTCTTTAAAGATTTGTTTTTAAATGATATGTGATGATTATTATAAAACCTAAATAATTGATTTCTGAGTTACAAAAATGATAAATTATAATCAAGTAATGATCAAGAAATTGAACTAAAACCTATCATACAACTGGCTTTCTCAAAGGTTACAAAGAATTTAAATTTTCTCAAATCTTTGAGTATTTTCAAAATACCATTGTGAGTTTAAGTTTATTGGGTTATTGATTTTTTGGGTAAAACAAAACGGAGAAATCAATTTGTAGGTCTTTCTTATTTGCAGGGCGAAGATAGCTCATGGGGCTTGAACTAGGAACCTGGTGCTCACTCTGAGCTTTGTTGATTAAGGCTAGTGTTCTAGCACTTTGAGCCCAACTTCACTTCCAGTTTTTTTTTTCTGATTGTTAATTAGAGATAATAGTCTTATGTACTTAACTGCCTAGGCTGGCTTTGAACAGCAATCCACAGATTTTAGCATCCTGAGTAGCAAGGATTACAGGAACGAACCACCAGCACCTGACAGCTGCAGTTTTAACATACAATGAAAACAAAGGAAAATCTAGAAATGGACCAAAAAGAATAAAGCATCATCTTATCAACTGAATGATAATTGTTTTGTTAAACTCTCTAAGAATAATAAAACATAATTTAAGATAATACATAAACAACAAAAAAAAAACATTCAAAAGCACTTTGAAGGCAATCTTGGGGTCACTGAATACATTTGCTTTCCTAATATGATCACATTCAAGTAAACTTCAATCTGACATTGGGAAAAAATCAATAAATTAATGCAATATTGAACAAGATTATGACTCCTAATTTATTTTAATTGTGTAGTAGTAATCAGTCATGCATTGTGTAACTTTGCTTTAAAAAACAGATGCATACTTTGGCTCCCTGAGCCTTGATTTTTGCCTTTAGGAGGAACAAATTCCCTATGTATGCTTGTGGCTGGTCTAGAAACACCTTATCATAAGAAAGACCACAAAATAATTTACTAAGAGCAGCAAGAAAATAAAACATGACCTATCTATGAGCTTCCAGAAGTTTCTAGCCCATAATGACAAAAATAAGAGTGTAGAGCTTTCTTTGGTAATTAGGAATCATCTTCTCCGTCTATTAGAGAGGGAGTATCCAAATAGTAGAAAGATATTTGGACTTCTTAAATGAGCTTTCATGAAGGTGAATACTGTATTAGAAGACAGGATTTCTTCTCTTAAGGTTTATTACTGGAAAGGTTCTCATTGTATAACATTTTCAAGAGCAAATTCTGTTTTATTAATGCTTGGAGGTGGTAGAAGTGCAGAGGGTGCTGGCATAAGATAGGATTCCAATTATTTTAAATGTTATCATGCATTACTGCTCTTTTTAATCTTCACTTCTTTCAGTGTGACAGCAGAGGGCACTTCTACATCCAGAGAATTCAGAGTATTATAGAAAACTAAACCTTGAGCAAAGGAAATCCCCAGATAAAAGGATCACTAATACGGAAAATTAAACATGATCCTAGGCTACCAAATGAATCCCTATCCATTTACTGTTATTGTGTATTAACACCCAGAGAATAGGTAGTAAAAAAGCAAGTTGTTGGGAAAATAGTGTCCTCTCTCCATTTCACAGGAATAAAATTTTGAAGGAAAGTGAACAAGATTTCTTTTTTTCTTGTCTTTTAGGTGCTGGTATGGAACCTGAATTCAGGGGCTATGTCTCTTGCTCTACTATATTTTTACTCAAGGTTGGCACTCTGCCATTTGTACCACAATTCTGCTTCTGGACTTTTAATAGGTAGTTGGGAGACTATCTGACTCTTCTGCCTGAGCTGGCTTTGAACTAATACCTTTCATACCTCTACTTCCTCGGTATCTAGAATTACAGGCATGAGCCACCAGAAACGTTTCATTATGTTTTCATTTTATGCTTTTAAAATGTTACTAGAACTCTCCTACAATGCAGTTCCTGTGATTTCCTTTACCCAGGGGTAGTAGCCTGTAGTTAGCTAATTAATGTCTCTGTTAGCAGAACAGTCTTGAAAAAAAAAATAAAAAAGAAATCCTTTAAGCTGCTGTATCAGTTCATATATTACAAGATATTTTAGAGAGATATTATTTAATCTTTGCTTTAATACTGCAGGATGTGCTTTCATTACACATAAGGATAATTAACCTTTATGATGGGCTTGAGATATGGGAAGACACAGTATGAAATAGCCTGAATGTTATTTGTGCAATCACAAACTAAAGAGGTAAAATCTTACTAAATGTTCTTGTCCCTTCCATACGATTCTGTTTATTCACTTATATTGCTTTCCATATGACTTTCTTTGACTGGAGTCTTTTTTTTTTGGTGGGTGGTTATTTTTAAGTGAAATGAGAAACATTCTAAGGCAGTTTTCAAGATGACGCAATCTAACCCTGCATATATTGCATAAACCCTGCAACTTAATAAGTACTTATGCTGCAGAGAGAAAAAAAGCCTTGTAATTACTAAAGACAACATATGGCAGGTGCATTGAAACTCTGGGGTGACAAGAAAAACATATGACTTCAGCTTATTATAAGTATTTTCAAAGATACTACTAATTGCAACAGTAATTAAAATTAAAATATTTGTGAAATTGCCAGGTGACACCTATATACGGAATCAGTGTATGCTTTGCATTATTAAGTTTGCACAAAATGCATATTCAATTATAAAATTGTTTTTCCTCTCTGCATATATACGTATGTGTGTGTGTATATGTGTATGTACATGTGTGTGCATACATAAATACATATACAGATATGTGTATATGTGGAGTGTGTGTATAGAATCTTATGATTTGCACATCTCATTTTTATTTATAATATACAGTAGCTTTGTGTATCCATGTATTCTGATTACTAATATATGTACCATAGCATTTGTAATCTGCTGGAATTAGGTAACAATTAGCATTAAGAAAATGTATTGATTCCATTCAACAAGACCTCTCAGTTTCCAGATCACATAGTACTGTTGGCAACACCACTGTGATTATAAGAAATGTTTGTTGATTGAAATACAAATGCAACTCTAATAATATGCATTAACATCTTAATTCTAAGAACTCACACAACAAGAGAAAATCCTTTCTAAGGAAATTAGATTTTTCTCCCTCCATAAACCTTATAGGTTACATATTAGAGGTTACTGACCACCCTTGAGAAAGTTATTTTTAAAAAATATAATTTTAAATTCATGAATACATGACCACTTGATATTGCCTTTCAAGTAAGGGTTTACTTTTATTTGTTTAATCAATCCAAGCTTTATGAAACACTTAGAGGGCTATAAATAGCTAGAAACTTTCTTAGGAAAGGAAATAATATATAATAGGCTAACTAACAATGACTTTCATAAAGTCAGCGAACTCTCAAATATAGTTCTCTTATGAATTATGAATCAAAGTGTATATAGTTTAAAAATATAAAATGTTTAGGAATGTAATGTAACATATGTAACATGTAATTTTTTCCTAGGTAAAAAATATTGTTGTTGTTATTCTAAAGGTGAGGAACAGAAGGTTTACAATTTCATAAGCCAGGTATTGAGTACATTTCTTTTTGTATCGTCACCTCTTTCTTTGCTCTCCCCCACTCCTCCCGCCAGTCTCCACCCACAAATGGTATAGTTTCTTTTCAAACTAGCATCTAGAAAGTACCACTTGAAATGTAGGATTTTCTTTGTTTTTGTTTTTATTTTTTTATTTATTTTTATTTATATATTTTTTATTGTGAAAATACTGTACAGAGGGATTACAATTACATGAGCAAGATAATGAGTACATTTCTTATCAAGCATTATAGCCTCCTCCTTTATTTCCCCTTCCTATCCCTTTCCAACCTCCCCATTTCCCCCCACCAAATCCCTCCCCACCCACCAAAGTTGTAAAGTTCATTTTCGACATAACAACTTGTACTTCTCATTGTTGCAACGGGTCCACCTGTATCCTTATTTAAACGACTTGTTTTTCCCCTTCCCCTCCATAAATTATACCGACATCAAATACAGTGAAAGCAGGGGTTATACTGTGGGGGAGGGACATACAAAAGCAACAAAGAAATAATCTTATAAATGCGTTAGAAACAAATGCATGAAAGAAAAAAACATTTAAATACATATCTTAGGGTTCATTTTCCTAACATCACCTTATCTGACCTTTTCTGCTTGACCCATACATATACTAGATATTGCAAATAATGGAAACCATGGGACCTCTGTTTCTTTGGGCTTGGCTTACTTCACTTAATATAGAAATATAGGATTTTAACATAAGCTTAATTTTATATTTTGAAGCATGCAGGTTGTATCGACTATGGACAGAGTATTCTTTTGTTTATTTTGATTATGTTTCAACAGAATGGGGAAGGACTTCTAAAATCATAGATGGTACTAGAAATTCTGAGTTTGAAAACGCAGCTACTGGAGAACACAGGCATATGTGAAGACCCAGATCCAGCAGTCTTTGCCACTCACAACTCAGCATCTCACAGAGCCCACCAGGCTCTGGAATGCTGAGTAGAACCATCTCACCTGATTCATAAGAACACCCACAACTAGATACTTGATGCTTGCGTCCAGGAGAAACACCTTTAATCCACCTTACTCAGAAGTACTTCTGAGTAATTGGAAGCACAAAATACAATATTACTCTTTAGAATAGCAGGAATTCCATAAATGAAAGGTTTTCTTCTTATTATTGTTTTGAGAAGCCCACATGAACAGTGACCACCTCTCCTAGGTGAGCTGCTTAAGAGCTAGAAGCAACTGCTATTACCATTAAGGAGAGATGGAGTAATTAGGAACTATCAAAAGGATTTACTGTTGCCTTTTGGGAGCAGGAACCATGGTAGGCATGTCTGGGTGGAGCTGGAGTTATGGAGAAAGTATAAGGATAGAAGGGAAGAATTATGGCCCTTCCTTCTCCATCACTAAAGCATCCTATTGTCACTAATACTGATGTAAAACACAAGAAAGTGCATGGCATCCTTTTACAGATGATAATTCTCACCATAAAATCAGATGACAAAGGAATCATAGAATAGTTTCAGCTTTCTATCCAGGTGCTTAGAGGAATGTTCACTGGCCTAATAGAATAGATTCTAAAATAATAGTTCAATGTACTCAATGAATTCCACCTCTGCTGCTACTCAGTAAGTATCCATCAGCTTACAGATTCTGTTTGTTCAACTAACACCAGTAAATATGTTTTCAGAAATTAAAAGAAAAAAAAAACTATCACCTTTTTCCAAAATGGAAATATAGCCAGGTGCTTTTAGCCTATCCCTTTAATCCAATCTACTTAGCAGGCAAAGATGTGAGGATCGCAGTTCAATGCCAGTCACAGGCAAGTGTCCAATAAACATGTAAAATGTAGAAAGTAGCATTGTCGTTCAAGTAGTAGAGACCAGTTGAGGGGAAAATACAAGCAAGAGTGGAATCCCTGAGTTCAAACCCCAGAAGTCACACACACACACACACACACACACACACACACACACACACACACACACAGAGAGAGAGAGAGAGAGAGAGAACAGATCATTTTGTTTCTGATAGAAGATCATTTCTCTTTCAGTTTAGGTGCAATGACTCTAGTAATTGGCAACTTCAAGCTGAAGTGGAAAGCTACCATTAACATCAATCTTATTTAAAATGCTAGCTAAACAGTTGCCAAAATACCAAAAGGATAATCATCACAGAATATTGTTCATATTTAAATCTTCCTATTACTATTTCCAAATTTTCTATGCCTTCAAACAATATTTACACTCCCATAGAATGTGAACTGGCATCTATACAATGTTCATCTTTTTATCTGAATAATGAAAACATGCAATTCTAAACCATCATAGTCTCCTATTTTCTCTCTTCCTCATTCTTTCTTTAATTAAAAACCACCTTAAAGCCAAGGCACGTTTTTAGAGGTTCATTATTGTAAGTTGCTTGGCAGTTCTGCTTTCCCTGCTGTTCCAATATCATTATCTCCGCCTGCCTTTCCAGCTGTCCATCATGAGCCTTTAGAGCACCAGGATTTTCAGATCATCTCTTTCCTCCAAACTTGTGTTTCCAAATATATTACTTGAAGATCTATCCAGTAGAAAGGTGATCCTTCTTTTAAATTGAATTGCAATGGTGCAAACATGCATTCTATGGATGCCAACACAAGGAACAGGGTTAGGTTCAACTGTTTTATCTTTGCTCAACTGGTGCTATGAACCTAACTGTAGTTCTGAGTAAGGGAGTTGGTAATGTTCTTGGAACAAGTCTACTGTCTGAGTGATTATTCAAATGAGCTTTGTCTTTGCCTCCTGGAGAGCATCATCTGAGGACCACTACTTTCACACAATAATAATATTTCAAATACTTACCTTAATTTCTGTTGTTATTGTTGTTGTTGTTTGGGGAAGTATAGATTGGTCCTGAGGCTCAAACTCTGGGCCTGGGTGCTGTTTTGGACTCTATTTTTTCAAGGCTAGCATCTGAGCCATTTTGCCACTTCTGGCTTTTCTGTGATTTAATTGCATAAGAGTCTCACAGACTTTTCTGCCAAGGATGGCTTTGAACCATGATGCTCAAATCTCAGCTTCCTGAGTAGCTAAGATTACAGGTGTGAACCACCAGTGCCTGGCTACTTAATGTCTTAGTTGGCTCTTGAAACTTCTATTATAAATTAAAATCAAATTAAATTAAATTACATTAAAAGCATACATAGCAGTAGTGCTCATTAGACTCTATGTGGAAATTGAACTATATAACCTGTGGGTAGGAACAGGAGGGAAAACCAGGGAGTGAGAGAAAGGGTGACATTATTCAAAAAGAAATGTACTCTGACATATAATTGTGAGCCCTCTGTAATCACCTTCATAATAAAAAAAAGTGCATAAAATACATACTGCTATGGTCTTCTTTATTTGATCTACTACTCCATATGGTAAAATTATGTTTACAAAGGATAGCAAATAGTAGAGTTGTTTCAGGTTGTCTGTAAATAGACCATTTTCATTATGTTGTGCAATTAAGTATAAGTGTCTCCAACAGCAAAGCTTTCAATCACTGCAAGTCATTAGGTCATTAGTCCTAAAATTACTATTTAGTATCTCTCTTAGAATTATTCTGCATTTTCTTACTCCCATAATTCAACTGATATATGTACCATAGGTCAAAATAATTGTGTGTGTGTGTGTGTATGCTTGCTAATCCTGAGCTAGTCAGGGCTGAGTGCTGAGCCTGAGATTCCTTTATGCTCAAGGTGAGAACTGTACAACTTGAGGTGCAGCTCTATTCCCAGGTTTTTTGGTGATTAATGGGAGATCAGAGCCTCACAGCCTTTCCTGCCCAAGCTAATTTTGAACAATGATCCTCAAATATCAGCCATCTGGTTAGCTAGGATCACAATTGCCAGCAATTGGTGTCTAATTAAATATTATTTTTATGAAATGATTTTCATTAGGTGTTACATTTGAAGATCTTTCTGAACATTGAGATGGACACAGGACTGTGGAAGTCTCTTGGAACTCAAAGCACATACTCAAATACCCCAACAATAGCTCTGGAAACAGGATTTCTAAATGAATGTGAACTTAGAGATTTATTGACATTTATCTGTTCTCTTCCATTATATTTAACACAAAGGTAAAGTCACCTTAACACTTTTAAAAACATTAAGGATGAGTTTATGTTCCATGTTTGTGGTTTATTTGGATTTATTTTCCATTTTCTACAGTTTACTAAAGACTAGAAGAATTCAATCTACAATCACTAGAACTACATGCCATAGAAAAGAGAATTGTGGCAAGAGACACCTTGGGGTTTATAGAATGACCCCTTTCTCTCCCTTTTCCTTCCCATAAGAATAATATAGAATTTTGAATTTACAGCAGTGCTAACAGTTTGACTGAGTAATTATTTAAGGAAGCTCTTCTACCCATGGGACCATGTCCCACAATGCCGCTGGTCTCTATATGATTCAAAACTTTATCAAAATTTATCAAAGATATTTCTACGTGTTTCCAAATGTTCCTTAGGGTTAATATTAATTACTTAAAAGCCCAAGGCATGTGACAACCTCATGTTCTATTGCCTCCATATTTGTGATATTCACAATAGTATCTCCATTATCTTTAATGCTTTCTGTGTGACTTAACTTAAGATCTTTTCCAAAGAATCATACTATTCAGTTTAAAAATAACAAACCCAAATTTGATTTCACCAAACCTGTTTTGAAAGAGTGAGTGTAATGAGTCTTCATTTTTTGTGTAACAACATTGTGATATTTCTGGTACAGACTACCTTTTGTACTTTATCTTTTCTTTTTTCTCCATAGTGCTTATGATTATGTTGTAGGCATCTTTTATACCCGTAAGTGCCAATGTACTTTGCCTCACTGGTGTGGACTGCTTTGTCTAATGGAGTATGTGAGTAGATTTAAAATGTATCTATTTCCATCAAGGTCTGAAAATGCATTACTAACTTTTACCAGTGTTTTGTATTTTCAGCTCTGACATGGTATCAACATATCTGAAGAAACCATTATTCTATGAATCTAGCTTCTGTACAACAGGCACAAAAACCCAATTGAAATGAAGAGTTCTGTCTAGCTCTCATAAGGCCAGAGAAGCTCAGCCAGGCAGATCAAAATGCACTGAACATGCGGATGAATATAAAATCAATGACTGGTGTAAAAAGCCACTGAGGTCCTGTTATTTTGTACTTGACTATTGTCTAGAAGGATAATTGAAAACAGCATTGCTATTTAGTAGCTCTCTTCCTTTAAGAAAGACAAGGTTACAGGTATTGTAACTGCCTTCATTTATGAGTCAATTGGACAGATGATTTAACTTTCCTCTAGCATAAACATTCTAGTTTTCTAGGATTATACACCATCTATAAACATATAGACTAACTTTTCACATCAATAAAAAATGTCATCTGTGAGCTAGGGACAAGAGCCTTCTGGGTTTCAGGGCATGCATCACTAGAAAAAGAATGATCTTGCAACAGATAGAAAAGCTCAGAGAAATGAGGGATTCATGAGACTCCACTGACTTTCTAAAGTTTGCACGAAAAATGGCAAGTGTATTTCAGGCTTCAGATTTTCCTATGAAGAGTCACAGAAGGAAAGGAGGAAGACAAAGGAATCCTATAAATCTAGATATGGAAAGAGGAAGAATTCAAAACTAACATTTTGGAGTTGGGAAAGTGGCTCAGTGGTAGAGTTATTGCCTAGCATGCATGAAGCCCTTGGTTTGATTCCTCAGTACTACATAAACAGAAATAAAACAGAAGTGGCACTATGTGTCAAGTGGTAGAGTGTTAGCCTTGAGAAAATAGAAACTCAGAGACTTTACCCAGGTCTTGAGTCAAGACCTAGGGCTTGCAAAAAATAAACAAGTTAATAAAATAAAAAAATGAATTAAATTAAACATTTACAGAACATAAACTGTGAAGAAGAGCATATAAAAGATCAAATGGATTAGCCTTAGATTGTGGAACTGTCATGTGAGCCCTCAGGAACAGAGGTTGTTTGGTAATTTAACTACAGAAAGTAATGCACATGTTAAGAAAAAGTGAGAAAGGATAATGTAGTCTAAGATTGTTTTCAAGGAATAAATTCTCTTCACACAGGTAACAAAGGTTGAAGAAGTAATATGACATATTTAAATGTAATATGGTGAAATCCTTTTGAGGAAAAATAAATCACAGATTTTATAGGGGTTCCTCAATGTTGTGACAATCCAGATTACAATATCATACTTTGATTTTACTCAAACACTTTATTCAAACTCTTCATTCTCAGCTGGACATCCTTCAGGATGTTTGAGCTGATATTTACATCAGCTCAAAAAATGATTATAGTCACCAAATTCATTTATGAGTAAAGTTCCTTCTAGGTAATGAATAAAATGCTGGTGTTCAACTACCTGAGTTACAGCTCCACTTCTGCATTTTTGCTATTTAATTGGACATGAGTCTCAAGGAATTTCCTGTCAGTATTCCTTAATACTCAGGATGCAAAGATCTGAGGATCACATTTCTAACCCAGCCCACAAAGATCTTAGTTTCTGAGTATCTAGGATTGCTTGCATTAACTTCATGTTTTATTTATTATCATTATTAGTAGTAGTAGTAGTTTTAGTTATTTGACCATCATCCTGTCCTGGTTCCTCCATATGATAAGCTGATTTAGCCTTGTCTTATGACTCTGATATGTTACAATATGCTAGAATCAATGCAGCTTTTCTCTTTAATATACAACTTGCCTGAGAATTATTGTGATCATTTTTTAAGAAACCATTACTAAGTTATAATTGACATAATAATAAAATTCACCCAAGTTTAACAATTTGTTTAATGAAATAAAGTATTTCATATTTTCATTTTAATAAAATATATGTTAAAATTGAAATTTTTATGAAGTATGACTATACTTCATACACCTAGTGGCTGCTTTTTTTCCAATCAGAGATATCTAGTTAGACCTTTTCCAGGTTTAGTTCATTTTATTTCTGTGAATGCCTTCTATATTTTGACCATTATTCTTTTATGAGATATATGGTTGGCAACTATATCCCATACTCTATAAATTGATTTTCTATTCTATTGATGAATTTCTTTGCTGCACATAAGATTTTTAGTTTGATGTAAGTGTGTTTGATTGTTTTTTGTTGTTTATGTTTTTGAGATCATATCCCAACAATCTTTCCCCAAAACTATTGTTATGCATCATTTTAATTGTGTTTTCACTGTTTTTCTTCCTCTATTTTTATATTTTCAGGTACTCTGTGAAGAATTTCAACCCATGTTGAACTAATGTTTCTGTATGCTATATTATGTATTAAATTTTGTAGATCTGGACATATGCTTTTCCCAACACCATTTATTAAAGAGACTCTTTTTCTGTGTGTTCTCTTTGTACAAAAACAAGAAGAGCTGTTGATATTCACCAAACTTTTAACTTTTGGCTATTTGTCCTGTCACTTTGGTCTTTGTGTCAGTCTTTCTGCCCAAAAACAGTAAGTTTGGATGCTATAGATTTAAAAAAATTATTTTGAAGCCAGATGATGTGATCTCTAGTTTGTTTTATTTTGGAGTCCTTTATGACAGCCTACAAAAATTTCAATTTTATTTCTATTTCTGTAAAAAATAACAATGGATTTTTAGTAAGGATTTTACTGAATCTGTTGATTACTTTGAGGAGGAAGGGCATTTTATGGAAAGACGGGCTTTTTAATAATATTTATTTTAAGACATTGATATATTTATTTCTATTCATTTATTAGTTCTTCAATTATTTCATTAATGTCTTCCAGTTTTCTGAATCTGGACTTTGTATCTTCAATGGATTTTTTTCTGTGTTGCAGTAAATCATATCTTAGGTTTATTTTTCTTAATTTAATTTTCTGCGTTGACATTTACTATATGAGTAAATTTTTCTGATTTTTATAGGTTAGCTTGTTGCCTTGCAATGTTACTGAATTTATTCTATTATACATTATAGAATGTTTACTTTTTTCTTATATAATACCATTTCATCTTCATGCATTTTTATATTTTCTTATAAGGAAAGAGAAAAAGGGAAAAGTCCTGGAAGGAAGGAAGTGGTGTGATAGCAGAAGGGGAAAGACGTTGGAGGACAGGAAGTTGAGCTGGGGCAGGAGGTGAAGGATGGCAACTGAAGACCCAGGCAAAGCAAGTCAGACCTGTGGAGAGTGGAGAGGCCTGAAGAGAAGAAGGAAGAGGTAGAAGGGAAAATTGGAAAGACATGGAAAGATGTATAGTTCTGTAGCCAAGGAGAGACAAAGGGAAGGGGGAAAATGTCTTGCCCTTTGATGTTTGGAGCTTTGGATATCATAATTTGGGGGGTGGTGGTTTGGAGAACATTTATTATATTAAATGTATCTCCATGGATTCGCTTGAACTACAGAGTTCCTAATTTTCGGAAACCCCATCAAGATAATCAACTTGGATAGCTGTTGGGTCTTTGTCCGTCCCACGAAAGACGGTCGGGGTCTGAGGAAAGGTAAGTGAGGCGCTTTCCCGTTCCCCAGCCTCGCTCAGTCCGGGAGACAATCAGACACAGCGGGGAGCCAAATCCAGCAGGCAGAAAACTCACTTATTAACAGAGAGCAGCCCTTTTTTAAGCCAAAAAGGGCAGGTGGCATGGCAAGGGAGGAAGAGGAACCACTCACTGTCAAGGTCACACCCTATCATGCACCTGAGCCTTCACAGGCTGGTTAGGCACTGATTGGAAGATCAATTGGAGTCTGCCCACTCTACTCTCTCCCAGCTCCATCTTTGCTGCCCATGTGCTCTACAGTAGATTAGGCTTTGCCCACTCAACCCCCTTCAGCACCATCTTTGCTGCCCATGTGTGCCACAGATTCCCCCCCCCTTTTTTTTTAATGGCAGACCCACCTCTCAGTTAGTTATCCTTTTCCTTCCTCTGTAAAAGTTGTTTTAACAGGATTACATTGGTAAGGATAGCATTAGCTACACAGGGGGTTCCAGGCAAGTCTGGGGGTCGAGATTCACTAGACAAGGATAGGGAGGGCCCTTGTGCATGATCCAAGAGCCTGTCCCAGTTACCTCACATCCGCACCTACCACAGTAATAAATGTCAGTCCCACCACAGTTAGAAATGTCCAAAGCAGTTCAAATAAATCCTGGGCACCCGGTTTCTTTTAAGTAAGCCAGTTCCTTGTACATGCCTTTAAGCTAGCACAGGGGTCAAGATGACCTTTAAGCTTTACTGTCAGCTCTCAATGGCTCCCAACATCATCTTCCCGTCTTAGTTTAAAGAAGCGAACCCGCCTGTCTTAGGTTGGGTGGATCGCCTTGTCTGCCTTACCAGTCATCAGGAACTTCTTCAGAGCAAAGCTGAAGGCCCTGTCTTAGGTTGGTCAGACAGACACCCCCTCTTACCCATCTCTGGCTGCGATTCCTCTGGGGGGGGGGGAAATTCATTCATTTGGAGCTTGATAACTGCCTGGATAAGCTCTTAAGAGTTTTGCAGTGCATGTAACATGCAAGGAAGACATAGAAAAAACCATCAGCAAAAGCATTACCAGGCCAGGAAATGTCACTAGTCCTTTAACCTTAGTGAAGGATTGGATATCAGTCTTTGCCACTTCAGAGTCCAGAGGTGGAGATTGTTCTAATCCAGCTATTTGCCTGTGGGGTTGGACAAGATCTAAACTGGAAGCATAACAAAAGGTGGTTGTTTAACAATAAGTATAGATTCAATGTTGCTATACAAGCAATTAGTAAAAGAACAATTAAAGCAGGTTACATTAAAAGAATTGACTCATACAAAAATATTAAACAGTCCATAGGGACAGCTTCTCTTATGGTGCTATTGACTATTTCTGCATTGCCAGCGTTGATCACTGCCCAAGTCACCTGTTGAGGTTGATGCAGATTCCATAGGGCTGTTCACAGGATTGGGAGTCAGGACAGCCAACAGCTGGAGTATGGCCATATGCAATTGTTAGAGAACACAAGAGCTTCTCAAGGTCTGGTTGCCCTTGGGGATGGTTAGTAGTTGTCTTTCTGCCTTTTGTCTTTAAAACACAAGCCTTGGCCATGGCCGTTTTTCTTTCCTTGTTGGTTACCTTATTCTTGGGCATCTTCTTGTATAGAGGAGATGGGTAAAAACTTAAGGTTCCTGGCAGTGATCCAAATGGGAGCAGACTCCCCTATGGGGAAAACACATCCAAATCCCCTGCCCATAGTAAATAGGGGGTCAGGTCCTCTCCATTGTTGTGTCAGGGGGTCCTTCCACCTGACTTTCACTTGGGGCTTAGGGTTTAGTTGTCCGCAGTGCTTCTGAAATCTGGATTGATTTGCCCCTTTTGAAAAATTTTAAAATGTTAATGGTAAACAAAGCTATCTGTAACTGTATATGGGGGCTAACTCCCCCTTTTTTGTTTTATTGGCTATCATATTAAAAGGTTTTTGAATGTTCTGAAGGGCCATAATTACAGCCAGCATTTCCTTATATTGTAATTGTAATAATTTCTTGTGGCATCCTGTCTTTTAGCGGGGCAAATAAGAGAACAAGACTATCGTTAGGGACAGAAACCCATGGCAATAGCCAATTGATTTCCCCTAAAAGACTCTGAAGTTGGGTTAAGGTCACAGAGGCTGGAATATCCAGCAAAGGCTTAAGGGGGCTGGCCTGAGTCAAGGTAAGGTAGTTCCTGAGCACCTTAAAAGGAGCTACCTTTTGAATTTTATTAAGGGCTATGGTAAAACCCCCCTTTTTTAATATGGCGAGAACCTGGGCCAGAAGGCCCTCCAGGCAGCTTGGGTCTCGGTGCTTTAGAATTATATCATCCATGTAGGCATAGGCAAGGGAGGTATCTGAACCCAGCACAGGCCCTAAAAGTGTGGCCAAATATTGTTGGCAAAAGGCCGGGCTATTGGCCATTCTCTGTGGCAGCATCGTCCATTCAAAACTCCGATCAGGCTGGGAAAAATTAAGAGATGGTATAGAGAAAGCAAACTTCTCGCAGTCATCTGGATGCAAAGGGATAGAAGAAAAACAATCTTTAATATCAATCACAACCAAGGTATATTCTGAAGGTATAGCAGGAGTACAAGGCATGCCTCTTAGGGGTGTTCCTACTAGCGCCATCCTTTCATTTGCCTTATGGCCTTGGAGCATAAGCCAAGCCCCGGAGGCTTTTTGAATAACAAATACGGTTGTGTTCCAAGAACTTATAGAAGGTTCATTTAATATAATTTTTTCCAAGCCTTTCCATTTCCTAACAAATGGGGAAATGTCATTCTTTCTGATGGAGGCATAGAATTCCATTGTGTATATATACCACATCTTCTTGATCCATTCATCTACTGAGGGGCATCTGGGTTGGTTCCATGTCTTAGCTATGGTAAATAATGCTGCAATAAACATAGTTGTGCTGGTAGCTTTAGTGTGGCCTTGTTTGTGATCATTTGGGTAAATGCCCAAAAGTGGGATTGCTGGGTCGTTGGGGAGCTCTATGTGGAGTCTTTTGAGGAACCTCCATACTGCTTTCCAAAGTGGTTGAACAAGTTTACATTCCCACCAACAATGAAGTAAGGTTCCTTTCTGTCCACATCCCCTCCAGCATCTGTTGTTGTTAGAGTTCTTGATTTTTGCTGTTCTAACTGGAGTGAGGTGATATCTCAATGTTGTTTTGATTTGCATTTCTTTTATGGCTAGGAAAAAATTATATTAAGTGAAGTAAGCCAGGCCCAAAGAAACATAGGTCCCATGGTTTCCCTTATTTGCAATATCTAGTATAGGTACGAGTCAAGCGGAAAAAGTCAGATAATGTGATGTTAGGAAAACAAAACCTCAAATATGTATTTTAATGTTTTTGTTTCTTTCATGCATGTGTTTCTAACGCATTTATAAGATTATTTCTTTGTTGCTTTGTTTGTCCCTCCCCCACAGTGTAACCCCCGCTTTCACTATATTTGATGTCAGTATAACATGTGGAGGAGATGGGGACAAACAAGTCGTTTAAGGATTCAGGTGGACCTGTTGCAACAATGAGAAGTACAAAATGTCATGTCAAAACCAGCTTTACAATGTTGGTGGGGGGGGAGGGGGGGTATGATTGGTTGGGAGGGAGGGGGGAGGCTGGGAAGGGAGGTGAAGGGTAAACAAAGGAGGAGGCCAGGAGTTCCGGGAAGATGGCGGAGGAGAAGCTGGAATCTGAACAAGCTCTTGCATAGAAAACAGTTTCAGAGTTCCAGTGAACAGTCCCAAGCCAGAGAATCACACCAAGCGTGCCATCACAGGACAGAGAGTTAGTCAAGAGAGGGGAAGCCAAGCAGACACATCTGAGCAGCTGCCGCTGCGGCGGCAGGGTCGCAGCGGCGACCACCGCCGCGGAGGCATACCTGAGACGCAGTCCGGGACGAAGGAGCCAGACGCAGCAGACGAGTGGATTCTACTCAACACCAGCAAGAACCGACAAGGAGCGGACAACTTCATCCTGCACTTTGCAGACCAGAGACGACCCGAGATCCATGACTCCGCGTGAGTAGAAGCCCCACTTCCTCACTCCTCTGGGAGCAGAGGAGGGAAGGCCACCCCTCCCCCCCCAGCACCGGTGATCTCCATCTTGGATACCGACAAAGCTCGGAGGAGCGGCTAGCTCCAGCTCAGGCCTTGGAATAGAGCTAGACATTTGGCAGGTCACAGGAACTTGGCGGTGAGGTGACCTCACAGACTCAGTTCCATCCAGGGAGGGGTCGCCCAGCTCAGGCGCCAGCCATTGGAGTGGCTCTCCTCACCGGGTAACCAGAGCCAGAGGCTGCCCCTCCCTCTAGCAGCCACCACAATCAATTGAAAAACAGAAACCCTGAGAATGGCTCCAGGCTGGGTGCTGTGAGTTTTTTTTCACAAAATAGCCCCAGGGAAAAGCTACTGTTCGTTGAAAGGCCTCAACTCTACCCAGAACCTAGCCTCATCACTGCATCCCCCTCTTTTGTGATTCTCAAAGCAGATCACCCTCCCAGTAAACTAACCTGGGAGGGGGATCTCAAAATCTTGGGTAAAGCAGAGCATTTTTCTGCCTGTTCCAACAAACTGACTTAAGAAACCAATCAAGCCACAGGACCTCAAGCTGACCAGAGACTCCAACCAGACTCTGGTTACAGACAAAAGGGAGATACAGGACTCTTCCCACCCCTCCCAAAAAAAAAAAAAAAATCAAAGAACTTTTTTTTTCTTCTTCTTCTTTTCTTTTTTTCTTTTTCTTGTTTTGTTTTTTTTTTCATTTTTTGTTACATTATATATATATAAAAAATTTTTTTTGCTTTTCTAAAACTTTTATTAATCTTTAATTTTTGCCTCTTCTGAAAAAAATAATTGTTTTCCATTAACTTTTTTTTTTTTCTTCTCCTCTTATAATTTTTATTTTAGGAATACGTGAATGTGTGTTTTCTTTTCTTTTCTTGTCTTCTTTCTCTTTTTCTTTCATTCTTAATTATCTTTTTGTTTTTTTTTCTAGCTCTACTGAACTTCTGATCTTTTCTTCTCACTTTCCTATCCTTTCCATCTTTTCCTCTTTGTTCATCTTTATGTGACTTAACTCTCGTCCTGCACATCCTCAGATAAACCCGTAGTTAACCAGTAGACCCTATCCCCCATTGTGTACACACTTAATCCACAAACTTATTACTCAATTCAAAACCTCTGAGACTTAAATTCACTAATAGCAGTACTTTATACCTATACAATATTTTAAGCATTTTTTTAAAGTTTTTCTCATCTCCTCTATGTCCCTCCCTTTCTCTCAACATATTCATATTCCTCTATAAATAGATGGTTTTTTAATCTCTAAAATAACATTAATTTTTACGTTTCTATTTTTTTTCTGGTCTCTTTTCATTCCCCTTTCCCTTTCTTCTTTTTCTCTCTCTCTCTACTTACATCCTACCCAACCTATTTCCTGCATTGTGATTAGGACATAGTTAACTCTCCCTGTGCCTCCCCACACCAATCTATTCCTATTTTTTACCCACATCTCTTCCTAACCCTAATAATTTCTGGATTTCCAAATTCTTCTCTGCGGTTCGAAGTCCTTTAACATATAGTTGTTTGATGTCGAATAGATGTATCTGTTGAACTAGATTGTATCTGTAGACTATTGACTTTACAAATGCAAACTTTGGTTGATGGTTGCCTTAAGATAGTGTTCTAGCACAAAACTGGTGCTATCTTCATCTCAAATGGGCAGAGTAAGCCGGAAAAACACAAGAAAAATGGCAAATTCGGGTATCTCAATTCCCAATCCTGATAATCAGGGGTTAGAACAGATAATGAATAATCCAGAGGAGAGTTCCCAAACAGCTCTACAAACACTGGTGGCAAACATGATAAATGAAAAGTTTGACAACGTACAAAGGACTCTGTATGAGCGTGATAGGGAGAGAGAGGAGGCATCCCAGAAGTTTATACAGGAATATCATAAGCGTGAGGAAGCTACTCAAAAACTGATACAGGATTTGCGTGAACAACTTGAGAATACTCAAAGAGAAAGGGAGGAATGGCGTGAGCAGGCTGAGAACACTCAAAGAGATCTGCAGGAAGCCCACGAACGGGAGGAAGCTAATCAAAGAGTAATACAGGAATTGAGAGACCAGGTAGAGAACACACAAAGATCACTAAAGGCATTCATGGAATCCATTAACAAAGAGCTGAAGGAAGTCAGGGAGACCACAAAGGGAATGCTGAATGGAACCCAACAGAAGGAATGGGAGTCCAAAGAAACCATAACCAATCAACTAAGCGATTTGAGGACAAACACTGAACACCAAATTAAGGAAGTAAAGAAATTCATACAAGACCTAAAACAGAGCTTCAACAAAGAACTTGAAGCCATCAAAGCTGACCAACTAGAAGGAAAAGAGATAAAAAACAAAGTAGAGAGTCTTGACAGCAGGTTAGACCATGCAGAAGATCGAATCTCAGGGATCGAAGACAGCCTAGATATTATAGAGAAAGAACATACAACCATACAAGACAAGTCCAAGAAATATGATAGATCTATCCAACACCTGGAAGACACCATCAGAAGGCCTAATCTAAGGATAATGGGTGTAGAGGAACACCTAGAAACAGAAGTTAATGGTCTAGGAAATCTGTTTAACAGGATCCTAGTAGAGAACTTCCCAAACATGCAAAAAGATAGGCCTGACCAGATACAAGAAGCCTTTAGAACCCCAAATAGACCAGACCAGAATAGGACATCCCACCGTCACATTATAATCCACACAGGATCAACTCAGAACAAGGAAAAGATCCTTAAAGCTGTCAGGGAGAAAAGGGTAATCACTTATAAAGGGAAACCAATTAGAATCACCTCAGATTTCTCAGCAGAGACAATCAAAGCAAGAAGAGCCTGGAATGATGTATGCCATGCCCTAAAAACAAACAACTATCAACCAAGAATACTGTACCCAGCTAAACTCTCCTTCATAACTGAAGGCCAAATAAAAACCTTCCATAGCAAAGAAAAATTGAAACAATACATCTCCACCAAACCAGCCCTACAAAAGATTCTTAAAGATGTCCTACACATAGAAAACCAACAAGACCGCAATAAAGGCCAAGAAACTGCACCCAAACTGAGAATCCAAGAACCATAGGAAGAACCCAGTTTTCGCAGCCCCCAAGAAGGTAGATAACATGGCAGGAACTCCCAAATACCTCTCAGTCCTATCTCTTAATGTTAACGGACTGAACTCTCCAATCAAGCGACATAGACTGTCTAGTTGGATTAAAAAACAAGACCCTTCTATCTGCTGCCTGCAGGAGTCACATCTTGCCCATAAAAACAAACACATTTTCAATGTTAAAGGCTGGAACAAAATCTACCAAGCAAACTGACTGCATAAACAGGCGGGAGTTGCAATCCTAATATCAGATAAAATAGACTTCAAATTAAAATTCATGAAAAGAGATAAAGAAGGTCGCTACATACTAATTAAAGGATCTCTCCTTCAGGAGGATATTACAATTCTAAATATCTATTCGCCAAACAATGGAGCACCCAAATTTATCAAAGAAACACTACTTTCCCTCAAATCCCATATAGATCCAAAGACATTAATCGTTGGGGATTTTAACACACCACTCTCCCCACTAGATAGATCAACTCGGCAAAAACTCAACAGAGAAACCGCAGATCTAAACAGCTGCATAGATCAACTAGACTTAACAGACATTTACCGAACATTTCACCCAGCAGCATCAGAATACACTTTTTTCTCAGCAGCACATGGAACGTTTTCTAAAATAGACCACATTTTAGGCCACAAAGCAAACTTGTCTAAATTCAGAAACATTGAAGTTATACCTTGCATTCTCTCTGACCACAAGGGAATAAAGTTAGAACTCAACATCAAAAGCCACCAAAGAAAGTCCGGTATCACATGGAGGCTGAACAACACACTGCTGAATCATGAGTGGGTCATGGAAGAGATTAGAAAGGAAATTCAAATGTTCATGCTATTCAACAAAAATGAACACACAAAATACCAGCTCCTCTGGGACACAGCAAAGGCAGTACTCAGAGGCAAGTTTATAGCTCTGAGCTCCTACATCAACAAATTGGAGAGATCTGAAACTAACAATTTAATGACACATCTAAACTTCCTTGAAAAAGAGCAGCAAGATAAACCCCAATCCAGTAGACGGAAAGAAATAATCAAAATTAAATCAGAATTAAATGAATTAGAATCCAAAAAAACTATAGAAAGAATCAACAAAACAAAGAGTTGGTTCTTCGAAAAACTTAACAAAATTGACAGACCCTTAGCAAATCTTATCAGAAAAAGAAGAGAACACACCCAAATTAATAAACTCAGAGATGAGAATGGAAACATCACCACGGAAACAAGCAAGATTCAGAACATTATAAGGGAATACTTCTCAAAACTTTATGCTAATAAGTTTGAGAACTTGACAGAAATGGACCTCTTCCTAGCAAATATTGACATGCCAAAACTAAACCAAGATGAGGTAAACTATCTTAACAGGCCCATATCAAGCATTGAAATAGAAACAGCAATAAGAGACCTCCCAGCTAAGAAAAGTCCAGGACCAGATGGTTTTACAGCGGAATTTTACAAGGCCTTCAAAGCAGAGCTCACACCAATTCTCCTCCAACTCTTCAATGAAATTGAAAGAGAAAGCTCACTACCGAACACATTCTATGAAGCCATCATAACCCTCATCCCAAAACCAGGCAGGGACTCATCAAAGAAAGAGAACTATAGACCCATTTCTTTGATGAACATTGATGCAAAACTTCTCAACAAAATTTTGGCCAATCGACTTCAACAATTCATCCAAAAAATCATACACCACGATCAAACAGGATTCATTTCAGGGATGCAAAGCTGGTTCAATATACGCAAATCAATTAATATTATTCATCACATCAACAGGAGCAAGAATAAGAACCACATGGTTATCTCAATAGACGCAGAAAAAGCATTCGACAAGATCCAACACCCCTTTATGATGAAGGTTTTGGAAAAATTAGGAATCCATGGAACATTCCTCAATACAATAAAGGCTGTATATGACAAACCTACAGCCAGCATTATACTCAATGGTGAAAAACTAAACCCATTTCCTCTTAACTCAGGAACGAGACAAGGATGCCCACTCTCTCCACTTCTCTTCAATCTAGTATTAGAATCCCTAGCTACAGCAATAAGACAAGATGCAGACATAAAGGGGATCCAAATAGGGAAAGAAGAAATAAAACTCTCCCTCTTTGCAGATGATATGATCTTGTATTTAAAGAATCCCATAGACTCCACTCCCAAATTACTCAAGCTGATTCAAAACTTTGGCAAAGTAGCAGGTTATAAAATTAACCCCCAAAAATCAATGGCTTTTCTGTATGCCAACAATGAGAAAAGTGTGGCTGAAATTAGGAAAGCAACTCCATTTGTAATAGCCCCACAAAAAATAAAATACCTAGGAATTAACTTAACTAAAGAAGTGAAGGACCTCTATGATGAAAACTTTAAAATCTTGAAAAAGGAAATCAACACAGAACTTAAAAAATGGCAAAACCTCCCATGCTCCTGGATTGGAAAGATTAACATCATGAAAATGGCAATACTTCCCAAGGCTATCTACAAATTCAACGCAATACCTATCAAAATTCCACCCTCATTCTTCAAGGAAATAGAAGAGGCAATCCAAAAATTCATATGGAACAATAAAAGACCCCGAATAGCAAAAACGCTCCTCAACGGAAAGAACACTGCTGGAGGAATATCAATACCAAATTTCAAACTCTACTATAAAGCCATAGTAATCAAAACAGCTTGGTATTGGCATAAGAACAGACCTCAGGACCAATGGAATAGAATTGAAAACCCAGAAATGAACCTACAGACATATAGCCATCTAATCTTCGATAAGGGAGCTAAAACAATAGAATGGAAGACAGACAGCCTCTTCAGTAAATGGTGCTGGCAAAACTGGTTAACTACATGTAGAAAACTAAAGCTAGATCCTTATATATCACCCTGCACCAGAATCAACTCCAAATGGATCAAAGACCTTGAACTCAAAGCAGACACTCTGAAAACATTACAGGATGGAATAGGAGAAACCCTGGGTCTCCTTGGCTCAGGCCGAAATTTTCTGAATAGAGACCCGGAAACACAACAAATCAAAGAAAGGCTGGACAAATGGGATTGTATAAGGTTGCAGAGCTTCTGCAGGGCAAATGACATAGCTAGCAAGATCAATAGAAAGCCCACGGGCTGGGAGAAAATCTTTACTAGCCATACAACGGACAAGGGTCTCATATCTAAAATATACTTGGAACTCAAAAAATTAAACCACCCAACAACAAATCCTCAAAGAAACAACTGCCCAATAAGTAAGTGGGCGAAAGGCTTAAAGAGAAGCTTCTCTGAAGAAGAAAGAAGGATGGCCAATAGACACATGAACAAAGTTCAACATCCCTAGCCATAAAAGAAATGCAAATCAAAACAACATTGAGATATCACCTCACTCCAGTTAGAACAGCAAAAATCAAGAACTCTAACAACAACAGATGCTGGAGGGGATGTGGACAGAAAGGAACCTTACTTCATTGTTGGTGGGAATGTAAACTTGTTCAACCACTTTGGAAAGCAGTATGGAGGTTCCTCAAAAGACTCCACATAGAGCTCCCCAACGACCCAGCAATCCCACTTTTGGGCATTTACCCAAATGATCACAAACAAGGTGACACTAAAGCTACCAGCACAACTATGTTTATTGCAGCATTATTTACCATAGCTAAGACATGGAACCAACCCAGATGCCCCTCAGTAGATGAATGGATCAAGAAGATGTGGTATATATACACAATGGAATTCTATGCCTCCATCAGAAAGAATGACATTTCCCCATTTGTTAGGAAATGGAAAGGCTTGGAAAAAATATTAAGTGAAGTAAGCCAGGCCCAAAGAAACATAGGTCCCATGGTTTCCCTTATTTGCAATATCTAGTATAGGTATGAGTCAAGCGGAAAAAGTCAGATAATGTGATGTTAGGAAAACAAAACCTCAAATATGTATTTTAATGTTTTTGTTTCTTTCATGCATGTGTTTCTAACGCATTTATAAGATTATTTCCTTGTTGCTTTGTATGTCCCTCCCCCACAGTGTAACCCCCGCTTTCACTATATTTGATGTCAGTATAACATGTGGAGGAGATGGGGACAAACAAGTCGTTTAAGGATTCAGGTGGACCTGTTGCAACAATGAGAAGTACAAAATGTCATGTCAAAACCAGCTTTACAATGTCGGTGGGGGGGGGGAGGGGGGGTACGATTGGTTGGGAGGGAGGGGGGAGGCCGGGAAGGGAGGTGAAGGGTAAACAAAGGAGGAGGCTGCAATGCTTGGTAAGAAATGTATGCATTATCCTGCCCATGTAATTGTAACCCCTCTGTACAGTATGTTCTCAAATAAAATAAAATAAAATTTAAAAAAA
This sequence comes from Dipodomys spectabilis, assembly GCF_019054845.1. Lineage (NCBI taxonomy): Eukaryota > Metazoa > Chordata > Mammalia > Rodentia > Heteromyidae > Dipodomys > Dipodomys spectabilis. The sequence goes on along the minus strand of NW_024870882.1, from coordinate 3,680,008 downwards.
AAAAAAAAAAAAAAGGAGGAGGCTGCAATGCTTGGTAAGAAATGTATGCATTATCCTGCCCATGTAATTGTAACCCCTCTGTACAGTATGTTCTCAAATAAAATAAAATAAAATTAAAAAAAAAAAAAAAAAAAAAAAAGAACTTATAGAAGGGCGAATATGCCCTACGTTTATCTGTTCCTCCACCAGAAGGTGGAGGGCTTCAAGTTTAGGTTTGGTCAATGGCCACTGCTCCACCCAGATTGGGCTTCCTGGCTTCCACCCAATGGGAGGTACTCGGGGGGCAGTGGCCTTTAGGATTGGGGGTGCACCCGAGCGGGTCCCCTATGTTCTTCTCTGTAATTATGAAAGTTAAAAAAATCCCTTTCCTTAACTCCCTCTAGATCCTGTTTAAGCCTTTGTGCTTCTTCCCCATCCAGGATATCATCATATGATGCTCGATGATCTGTAGTGACCACGGCATCCATTGATCTTAGCATGTCTTGCCCTAGTAAATTGGCAGTGAGGTTCTTTGCCACTAAAGGGTGTATCTTTCCCTATTCTCCATCTGGGCTAGTCCATGTCATAAGGGCAACCGTCTCTTTGTACTTGGAGTTGCCCCCTACCCCCAATATCGGGGGCCCAGGTGCAAGCTTCCAGTCCAAGGGCACTTCCCCCTCCCTGAGTGTGGTTCGGTCTACCCCAGTGTCAATTAAGTAGTGAAACCTCTTTCCACCTATGAGAATACTCATTTTAGGGCGGAGTCTGTCCACCAGGGGGACAGTCCAATAGACCTGAGCTGCCCTGCCATGAGGCTGCCTGGGCCTCACAGCAGAGGAGTTTCCTCCTTGAGTTAACGGAGCTGGAGGATGCCCCTCCCCTAGTAAAAAGGCTTCTCATCTAAATCAAACTTGGATCGACAATCCTTTTTCCAATGGTATTCTTTCCTGCACCTAGGGCAGGGCGTAGGGGGCAGTGTGGCTCCCCCGGGCCGGTTGGCGGGGGATTGTTGTGTACAGTCCCGCCTAAAGTGCCCCTCCTGCCTGCATTTAAAACAAGTCCCTCTCCCCGATGGTCTTGGGGTTTCTTGGCTCTGGGCTGCCAGTGCCTGAGTAATAGCCTCAGTCATTGTAGATGCTTGAGCCTATAAAGCTAAAGCTAGTGATTGGGACTGGTGCTGTTGCATTCCCACATCCTGTGAGGCCACCACCCATCTGCTCAGGGAACTCTCTCTCAATCCCGCGCAGGCCATGCAGTGGTCTGCATTCATCCCTTCCCAGAGCAGCATCTTTACAAACTGATCTCGGAGGTTCCCTGCCTGCAGCTTGCAGTGAACACTCTGTTGGACTCAGTCTATGATATGAGGTAGAGGCTCACCCGGCTTTTGTCTCACTCCTGCCATGGGGGACTCAGTGGTCCCATCATCTAGTTTTTAACACGCGTCAAGTCCTGCCTGCCTCACCTGGTCACGGTACAGGCCAGGTATTGCAGCCTGTTGGACGCCGGTGCAGTACCCTTCCCCCGTCCCTGCTAGCATGGCATAAGTAATAGGTATCGCTGGTTGAGCCTGCCGGTTACTCTCCGCTCACACTCTGCATTCCTCCTTAAAGAAAGCACACCATTTAATAAACTGAGAACTAGTAAGAATGGCTTTGGCCACATCCTTCCAGTCCTTAGGGACACACGGGTGATAGGTAATGTCTTGTAATAGGGTCTGGGCCCAGGGAGAGTTTGGGCCATCCTCTGCCACTGTCTTGCAGAGCTCTTTAAGATCCTTAGCTTCCCATGGATAGAATTCCAAGGGCCTGTTAGCTCCTGGTGCCAGATTGACTGGATATTCTTGGGGAAGTGAATCCTGTGGCCTAGAGTCTGGGCTCTTGAGTGGCGCTTCCTTTCCAGAGGAGGTCTCCGAGTAGGTTATTCCCCAGCCCTTGCCCCCTCCATGGAATGTTGGTAGGGGTCTGGGTCTTGCAAGACCCTCTCACAGGTCTCGTAGGGCACTGTACCTCCAATCCAATTGGGGGAATAGGGAGGGGGCCTAGGACCGTCAGTATCAGCTGGGTAAGAGGAGGCAAATTTTACCCTCTTTTTGACTTCCACTGTGGATGTTTCAGTGTGTTTTCGATCAGATTTGACCCTTTCCTTTTCCTTCTCACTTCCCAACTCCTCCTGTACTCCTTCTAGGCCTAATGTTGCTTCTTCCTCCTTCTTCTGTGATATAGCATTACCCATCTTTAGGGTTTCACTTACCCCGAGAGACCGCTTAGCCTCGGCAGGTTCTTTTCCTTTTGAGCCCCACATTGGGGGCCAGATGTTGGGTCTTCATCCATCCCACGAAAGACGGTTGGGGTCTGAGGAAAGGTAAGTGCGGCGCTCGCCCATTTCCCAGCCTACCAAATCCAGCAGGTAGAAAACTCGTTTATTAACAGAGAGCAGCCCATTTTAAAGCCAAAAAGGGCACGTGGCATGGCAAGGGAGGAAGAGGAACCAATCACTGTCAAGGTCACACCCTATCCCCTATCATGCACCTGAGCCTTCACGGGCTGGTTACGCACTGATCGGAAGATCAATTGGGCTCTGCCCAATTGCTGCCCATGTGCTCTATAGTAAATTAGGCTCTGCCCACTCAACTCCCTCTCAGCGAAATCTTTGCTGCCCATGTGCTCCACAGATAGCATCAGGCCTTGGCCCCAGGGAAAAATTCCCATAGGTGAAAGTGTCAACCCTCAGGGTTAAGAGTCTACTTCGAGAGTTTGTCTCTGGAGGACCAACATTGACAAAAGTCGTTTAGGTTCCTCTAAGGGTGTGTCTGGGAAAGCTTGCCAGTCTGTTTTGGGGGAGCACTCTGGAGGTCATTTGTGGCTTCTGGGAATTCCTTGAGAGGTCATGTAGTGCTTCCTTGGGAAGCCATCTGGAACCTCATCAAGCGTACATCTGCGACTTCCTTGAGAAGCCATCTGAGACCTACACTGGAGGTCATCTAGGGTCTTCTCCAGGGGCCATCTTGGACTTTACCAGAGGTCATCTGGGCCTTCCTCAGGAGGCAACCTGAGACCTCTTCAAAAGTAGTCTTTGGAGCTTCCTTAAGAAGCAATCTAGCACCACCTCTTGAGGTCATCTGGAACTTCTTTGGGAGGTCAGCTTGGGTTACCTTGATGAGAAATATATGACCATCTTCAGACATCATCTGGGACTTCCTTGAGAAGCCATATAGAACCTTCTCTGGAGGTCATCTGTGACTATCTTAAGAGGGTTATCTGGACCCTCCTCTGGGCTTCATATATGGCCTCTTTGAGTGGTCATCTGGGAGCTATTCGAGAGATAATCTCAGCCTCATTGAGAGGACATCTGGAACCTCCTTTGGAGGTCATCTGACACTTCCTTGGGGAGACATTTGGAACCTCCATGAGAGATTATCTAGGGCCTCCTAGGGAGAACATATGTGACATTCTCCAGAGGTCATCTGTGGCCTCCTCAAGAGGCAATCTGGGACATTATCTCTGTCATCTGAGACATCCTGTAGAGGTCAACATTGAGAGGTATGGGAAATGTAAGTTAAGTGTCTGTGGCTATTGGTCTGTTTGTGTATGCTGATAGTTCTATCTGTGTCCTGTATGCACCTTTGTTTACTCTTTTCCTCAGGATGGGAGAACAAGGACTAAAGTTCCTATATCCAAAAAATATTCTCCCCAAGGCTTATAGAGTCCCTCAGAGGAAGATGCATTGATGTATTCTCTCTCTTATTCTTTGCCATCAGCACCTGTAATGTTAAGTCCTCCCATACTAAAAGTGTACCAGCCTGAGGTGGTACAATGTGGTATGTTACCATTATTACCATTGAGACAGGAACATGAAGGAGATGGGGGAATGCCCCCTTTTTAATATATGTTCCCTTTACAACTAGTGACTTGTATAACTGGACACAGCAAACTGCATCATTTTCAGAAAAAAAAACAGGGGCTCATTATTTCATTAGAGACAGTAATTTTCACACATAAGCACATCCGGAATGAGTGTCAGCAAATTTACAGGTGCTTTTCACCTGGTAGAAAAGGGAGTGAATCCTGCTCGGTGACTTGAAAGTAGTCCTTGGACCAGACAGTAACCCCACTATTAACCAGACCATTTGGAGCAAGTCTTTCCACAGACTTACCCAAGCTGAGACTAACAGTGATCGAGGTATGGAAGTGCTTACCTATTATTGCTAGGTTTGATTAGCAGGGATACCTCAGTGGCTAGAAAGCCAAGTCATCAATCTAAGGTGAGTGAGATGGTACAGTTGCCCAGTGAGTACACTAATGCTTTTCTGGAACTTCTCCCAGAAGCCTAAAGGACATATAGACCTATAGATCTTGAAGCTCTGGAGAATCAAAGAGCCCTAAATATGGTCTTTGTACCCAGTCAGCCCCAGATATTAGAAAAAAGCTTCAAAAGTTAGAAGGTTTTGAGGGAAAGGTGTATTATAAGTTGGAAGTAGTTGCCTAGTAGGTGTTTGAAAACAGAGATACCCTGGATAAAAAAGACTCTAAGAAAGGGGGTTTAGTTTCGATAGGAGCACCACAATAGAGATCAAGAGACCCTTGGCAAAGACAGTACAATTCATTTGCAAATGGCAGTAGGGAACCTCTAGGACTAGATCAGTGTGCTTATTGAAAGCAAAATGGATATTGGGAAAAGGAATGTCCAAGGAGGAGAAAGATAGGAAATAGCAGGTTATGTAATCACATTAAGGACCTCGAAAATGTGTTCATATTTCTGGAGTAACATGCAAAGGAGCTTGGGGCTCTGAATTCCAACTATGTTCAATTTAAAAAGCAGCCCTCTGCACTTACGAAGAAATGTGGCAAAGAAAAATTCACACACTTTTATCTCAAAACCCAGGCTTATAAAAGACTAAATCTCCATTATGTGCCAGTCAAAACCAACCAAGAGGTTAAAAGCACATAGAAGAGCACATTGGAGAAAACAGAGACAATTATTTGACATGAAGAAAAGATTTGAAGATATAAACTTGTGAGAGTCAAAAAAGAGAAGAATAGCTTCCTCACGCTCATGATATTCTTGTATAAACCTTTGGATTGCCTCCTCTCTCTCCCTCTCACGCTCATACAGAGTCCTTTGTAGGTTTTCAATCTTTTCCTGCATTGACCTATTGTTTGCCTCCTCTCTCTCCCTATCACGCTCATACAGAGTTCTTTGTATGTTTTCAATCTTTTCATTTATCATGTTTGCCAGCAGTGTTTGTAGAGCTATTTGGGAACTCTCCTCTGGATTATCCATTATCTATTCTGTCCCCTGATTATCATTAGTGGGAGTGGAGATACCCGGACTTACCATTTTTCTTGTGGTTTTATGGCTTACTCTGCCCATTTGGGATGAAAGTAACACCAGTTTTGTGCTAGAACACTAAATTAAGGCAAGCATCAACCAAAGTCTGAATTTGCACAGTCCACACTCTGCAGATACAATCTAGTTCAACAGATACCTCTATTCAACATCAAACAACTATATATTAATGGACTATGAAACGCAAAGAAGAATTTGGAAAACCAGAAATTATTAGGGTTAGGGAGATATGTGGATAAAAAGTAGGAATAGAGTGATGTAGGTAGGAACAGGGAGAGTTAACTTAACTAAGTCCTAGTCTCAAAGCAGGAAATAGGTTGTATAGGATGAAAGTAGAGAGAGAGAAAACAAGAAGAAAGAGAAAGGAAAAAAAGAGACCAGAACAAATAGAAAAATAAAAATTAATAATATGCAGATGCTATAAGAAACTACTCAAAGAATGTGAATATAATGAGAGAAGGGGAGGGATATAAAGGAGATGTGAAAAATTTTAAAATAAAAATACTTAAAATTTTATATAGGTATATAGAGGTAGTATTGCTATTAAGGAATTTGAGTCTCAGAGGTTTTGAATTGAGTAATAAATTTGTGGATTAAGTGTGTACACAATGGGGGATAGGGTCTAATAGTCAACTACGGGTTTATCTGAGGATGTGCAGAACAACAATTAAGTCCCATAAAGAAGAACAAAAGAGAGGAAAAGGTGAGAAGGACAAGGAAGAAAGAAAAAAAAAAGATCAGAAGTTCAGTTGAGCTAAGCAAAAAAACAAAAGAAAATTTTTTAAAAAAAAGAAAGAAAAATGCACATACACATGTATCCCTAAAATAAAGATTATAAGAGGGGAAAAAAAGTTACTAGAAAACAATTTTTTTGAAAAAAGGTAAAAATTAAAAAAAGTTTTAGAAAACAAAAAACATTTTTTGTAAAAGGTATAAAAAAAAAGAAGAGGGGAAAAAAAGTTCTTTGATTGTTTTGGGGAGGATTGGGAAAAATCCTGTATCTCCCTTGTGTCTGTCATCAGCCTCTGGTTGGAGTATCTGGTCTGCTTGTGTTCCTGTGGCTTGGTTGGTTTCTTAAGTCAGTTTGTTTAGACAGGCAGAAAATGCTCTGCTTTACCCAGGATTTTGCAATCCTCCTCCCAAGTTAGTTCAATGGGAGGGGGGTGTGATTTGAGTATCACAAAAGAGGGAGATGGCTTGTTCCTCAAGTTTGGACATGCTGTGATGAGGCTAGGTTCTGGGTAGAGTTGAGGCCTTTCAGCAAACAGTAGCTTTTCCTGGAGTCTAGTTTGTGAGAAACTCACAGATCCCAGACTGGAGCCACCCTCAGGGTTTCTGTTTACTGATGTTGAGGCTGCTAAAGAGAGGGGCAGCTTCTGGTTCTGATTAACCGGTGAAAAAAGCCACTCCTAGGACTGGTGCCCGAACTGGGTGACTTTTCCCTGGGTGGAGCTGAGTCTGGCAGGTCACGCCATTAAGTTCTTGTGACCTGCTAAATGACTCTAGTTTTATTCCAAGGCCTGAATTGGAGCTAGCAGCTCCGCCAAGCTTTGTCGGTGAGCAGCTTGAGAATACTCAAAGAGAAAGGCAAGAGAAAAGGTGAACAGCGTGAGCAGCTGGAGAATGCTCAAAGAGAAAGGCAGGAATGGCGTGAACAGGCTGAGAACACTCAAAGAAATCTACAAGAATGGCATGAACGCGAGGAAGCTAAGCAACGAGTAAGACAGGAATTGAGAGAGCAGGATGAGAATACACAAAGATCACTAAATGCATTCATGGGATCCATTAACAAAGGGCTGAAGGAAGTTAGAGAGACCACAAAGGGAATGCTTAATGGAACCCAACAGAAGGAATGGGAGTCCAAGGAAACCATAACCAATCAACTAAGTGATTTGAGAATAAAAACTGAACACCAAATTAAGGAAGTAAAGAAGTCCATACAAGATCTAAAACAAAGCTTCAACAAAGAATTTGAAGCCATCAAAGCTGACCAATTAGAAGGAAAAGAAATAAAAAACGAAGTAGAAAGTCTTGACAGCAGGTTAGACCATGCAGAAGATCGAATCTCGGGGATTGAAGATAGCCTAGTTATTATAGAGAAAGAACATACAACCATCCAAGAGAAGTCCAAGAAAAATAGTAGATCTATCCAACACTTGGAAGACACCATCAGAAGGCCTAATCTAAGGATAATGGGTGTAGAGGAGCACCTAGAAACAGAAGTTAATGGTCTAGCAAATTTGTTTAACAGGATCCTAGCAGAGAACTTCCCAAACATGCAAAAACACAGGACTATTCAGATACAAGAAGATTTTAGAACTCCAAATAGACCAGATCAGAATAGGACATCCCAAAATCTCATTATAATCCACACAGGATTAACTCTGACCAAAGAAAAGATCCTTAAAGCTGTGAAGGAGAAAAGATTAATCACATATAAAGGGAAACCAATTAGAATCGCCTCAGATTTCTCAGCAGAGACAATCAAAGCAAGAACAGCCTGGAATGGTGTATGCCAAGCGCTAAAAACAAACAACTATCAACCAAGAATACTGTACCCAGCTAAACTCTCCTTCAAAACTGAAGGCCAAATAAAAACCTTCCATAGCAAAGAAAAATTGAAACAATACATCTCCATCAAACCAACCCTACAAAATATCCTTAAAGATATCCGACACATAGAAAAATAACAAGACCACAATAAAGGCCAAGAAACTGCACCCAAACTGAGAATCCAAGAATCATAGCGAGAACCCAGTGTTCGCAACCGCTAAGAAGGTGGATAACATGGCAGGAACTCCCAAATAGCTCTCAGTCCTATCTCTTAACATTAACGAACTTAACTCTCCAATTAAGTGACATAGACTGTCTAGTTGGATTAAAAAACAAGATCCTTCTATCTGCTGCCTTCAGGAGTCACATCTTGCCCATAAAAACAAACACATTTTCAATGTTAAAGGCTGGAGCAAAATCTACCAAACAAACGGCCCCTATAAAGAGGGGGGAGTTGCAATCCTATTATGAGATAAAATAGACTTCAAATTAAAATTCATGAGAAGAGATAAAGAAGGTCGCTACATACTAATTAAGGGATCTCTCCTTCAGGAGGATATTATAATTCTAAGTATCTATTCGCCAAAAAATGGAGCACCCACATTTATCCAAGAAACACTATTTTCCCTCAAATCCCACATAGATCAAAAAACATTAATTGTTGGGGATTTTAACACACCACTCTCCCCACTAGATAGATCAACTTGGCAAAAACTCAACAGAGAAACCACAGATCTAAACAGCTTCATAGATCAACAAGATTTAACATACATCAACCGAATATTTCACCCAGCAGCATAAGAATACAAGTTTTTCTCAGAAGCATATGGAACATTTTCTAAAATAGACCACAGTTTAGGCCACAAAACAAACTTGTCCAAATTCAGAAACATTGAAGTTATACCTTGCATTTTCTCTGACCAGAAGGGAATAATATTAGAACTCAACACCAAAAGCCACCAAAGAAAGTCCGGTAACACATGGAGGCTGAACAACACACTGCTGAATCAATAGTGGGTCATGAAAGAGATTAGAATGGAAACTCAAATGTTCATGCTATTCAACAAAAATGAGCACACAAATTACCAGCTCCTCTGGGACACAGCAAAGGCAGTACTCAGAAGTAAGATTATACCTCTGAGATCCTACATCAATTAATTGGAGAGATCTGAAACCAATATTTTAATGAGACATCTGAACCTCCTTGAAAAATAGCAGCAAGTTAAACCCCAATCCAGTAGACATAAATAAATAATTATAACTAAATCAGAATTAAATGAATTAGAATCCGACAAAACTATAAAACGAATCAACAAAACAAAGAGTTGGTTCTTCGAAAAAATTGACAGAGCCTTATCAAATCTTATCAGAAAAAGAAGAGAACACACCCAAATAAATAAACTCAGGGGTGAGAATGGAAACATCACGACGGAAACAACCAAGATTCAGAACATTATAAGGGAATACTTCTCAAAACGTTATGCTAATAAGTGTGAGAACTTGACAGAAATGGACCTTTTCCTAGCAAATATTGACATGCCAAAACTAAACCAAGATGAGTTAAACCAGCTTAACAGGCCCATATCAAGCATTGAAATAGAACCAACAATAAGAGACTTCCCAGCTAAAAAAGTCCAGGACCAGATGGTTTTACAGCGGAATTCTACAAGGCATTCAAAGCAGAGCTCACAACAATACTCCTCCAACTCTTCAATGAAATATGTTCATTACCGAACACATTCTATGAAGCCATCATAACCCTCATCCCAAAACCAGTCAGGGACTCATCAATGAAAGAGAACTAAAGACACATTTCTTTGATTAACATTGATGCAAAACTTCTCAACAAAATTTTGGCTAATCGACTTCAACAATTCATCCAAAAAATCATACACCATTATCAATCAGGTTTCATTTCAGGGATGCAAAGCTGGTTCAACATACGCAAATCAATTACTATTATTCATCACATCAACAGGAGCAAGGACAAGAACCACATGGTTATCTCAATAGACGTAGAAAAAGCATTCAACAAGATCCAACACTGCTTTATGATGAAGGTTTGGAAAAATTAGGAATCCATGGAACCTTCCTCAATACAATAAAGGCTGTATACGACAAACATACAGCCAACATTATACTTAATGGTGAAAAACTAAAGCCATTTCCTCTTAACTCAGGAACAAGACAATGATGTCCACTCTCTCTAATGCCTAGCTACAGCAATAAGACAAGATGCAAACATAAAGGGGATCCAAATAGGGAAAGAAAAAATAAAACTCTCCCTCTTTGCAGATGACATGATCTTGTATTTAAAGAATCCCATAGACTCCACTCCCAAATTACTCAAGCTGATTCAAAACTATGGCAAAGTAGCAGGGTATAAAATTAACCCCCCAAAATCAATGGCTTTTTGTATGCCAACAATGAGAAAAGTGTGGCTAAAATTAGGAAAGTAACTCCATTTGTAATAGCCCCTCAAAAAATAAAATACGTAGGAATTAACAACCAAAGAAGTGAATGACCTCTATGATGAAAACTTTAAAATCTTGAAAAAGGAAATCAAAACAGAACTTAGAAAATGGCAAAACCTCCCATGCTCCTCGATTGGAAAGATTAACATCCTGAAAATGGCAATACTTCCTAAGGTTACCTACAAATTCAATTCGATTCAAAATTCCAACCTCATTCTTCAAGGAAATAGAAGAGGAAATCCAAAAATTCATATGGAACAATAAAAGACCCCAATAGCAAAAACGCTCCTCAATGGAAAGAACGCTGCTGGAGGAATATCAATACCAAATTTCAAACTCTGCTATAAAGCATAGTAATCAAAACAGCTTGGTACTTGCACAAGAACAGACCTCAGGACTAATGGAATAGAATTGAAAACCCAGAAATGAACCTACAGACCTATCGCCAACTAATCTTCGATAAGGGAGCTAAAATAATGGAATGGAAGAAAGACAGCCTCTTCAGTAAGTGGTGCTGGCAAAATTGGTTAACTACTTGTAGAAAACTAAAACTAGATCCTTCTATATCACCCTGAACCAGAATCAACTCCAAATTGATCAAAAACCTCAGAGTCAAAGCAGACAATCTGAAAACATTACAGGATGGAATAGGAGAAACCCTAGGCCTCCTTGGCTCAGGCCGAAATTTTTTTAATAGAGACCCGAAAACACAACAAATCAAAGAAAGGTTGGACAAATGGGATTGCATGAAGTTGCAGAGCTTCTGCATGGCAAAGGACATAGCTAGTAAGATCAATAGAAAGCCCACAGATTGGGAGAAGAACTTCACTAGCCATACAACGGAGAAGGGTCTCATATCTAAAATATACTTGGAATTCAAAAAATTATTCCCCCAACAACAAATCTTCAAAGAAACAACTGCCCAATTAATAAGCAGGCTAAAGACTTGAAGAGAAACTTCTCTGAAGAAGAAAGAAGGATGGCCAATAGACAAATGAAGAAATGCTCAACCTCCCTAGCCATAAAAGAAATGCAAATCAAAACAACATTGAGATACCACCTCACCCCAGTTAGAATGGCTATAATCAAGAACTCTATCAACAACAGATGCTGGAGGGGATGTGGACAGAAGGGAACCTTACTGCATTGTTGATGGGAGTGTAAAACTTGTTCAACCGCTTTGGAAAGCAGTATGGAGGTTCCTGAAAAGACTTCACATAGATCTGCCCTATGACCCAGCAATCCCACTTTTGGGCATTTACCCAAATGTTTACAAATAAGACCACACTAAAGCTACCAGCACAACTATGTTTATTGCAGCATTATTTACCATAGCTAGATATGGAACCAACCCAGATGCCCCTCAGTAGATGAATGGATCAAGAAAATATGGAATATATACAGAATGGAATTCTATGCCTCCATCAATAAGGATGATATTTCCCCATTTGTTAGGAAATGGAAAGGCTTGGAAAAAATTATATTAAGTGAAGTAAGCCAGGCCCAAAGAAACATAGGTCCCATGGTTTCCCTTATTTGCAATATCTAGTATATGTATGAGTCAAGCAGGAAAGATCAGATAATATGATGTTATGAAAATGAACCCTTAGATATGTATTTAAATTTTTTTTCTTTCATGCATATTTGTTTCTAACTCATTTATAAGAGTATTTCTTTGTAGCTTTGTATGTCCCTCCCCCACACTATAACCCCTGCTTTCACTATATTTGATGTTGGTATAATTTGTGGAGGAGATGGGGAAAAACAAGTCGATTAAGGATACAGGTGGACCTGATGCAACTATGAGAATTACAAGTTGTTATGTTAAAAACGATCTTTACAACTTTGGTGCGGGGAGGGGGGGGGCGGGTCGAGGCTGGGCAGGGATGTGAAGGCCAAACAAAGAGGAGGCTGCAGTGCTTGATTAGAAATGTACTCATTATCATGCCAATGTGGTTGTAACCCCCTGTACAGTATGTTCACAAAAAATAAATATATAAATAAATATGAGAAGAAAAAAAAAAGATAAGAAAATCCTCAAAAGGAACCTAGAAAACACTCAGAATCAAATGAAATTCAAGTACATTAGCCTGGATGATTATGAGGCAAATTAGGGGACCATAGACTGACAGAACCACAAGACAGAAATACTGCCATCGTTGCTAACCACAAATGAGGCCAAGCAGAGATCCTGATGCTGCATTAAGAAATGTGAACATAAAAAATGAGCTGGACCTGATATAAGAATGTATTAGGCTGAAGTACATGTCGACTATAAGCTTTGAAAATTGTCTCCAGAAATTCAAAGCAACCAAGAGAGAAGGAAATAGTAGTTAGCAGAGAAGATGTGGAAGTGCTGTCATAGATGAGGCCAAGAAAAGTGAACAGGAAACTATCAGGCTCAAGAAAGAGGTTATTACTCTTCAGAAAGAGTTAAAGGGCCACATGCTCTGATTGAGAATGCTGGGGAAAGGGAAAGAACATTAGGAAAAAAAATAGAAGGACTAAAAAAAAATTTGAAGTATCTGTCACAAAATACACTGAAGTGGAAAACTAGAAAGAGAAACTACTAGAGTAAAAGCCCCGAAAGACTGCTGAGATCTTCACCATAAATGTAATGCAGAATCATCATGTCTCAATGGAACTGGTGGAGGTGGGAAAAAATACCTTGCAATAGCACCTTTGTGAACTTAAGGGAGGAGCTGAAGAGCAAGCAAAGCTGTTGTGAGAAGGAGAAGCACTTGGCCAGTCAAAGGAACTCTCCTGTGACCCTGCCAAAACAGTTACAGTTTAAGGAGCACATTGAGAAGGAGAGTGGGATTTTGAAAGCAAGTTTGAGAGAAAAGGAGGAGAATAAAGGGGAAGAAGTCTCCAAGGTTCAGAGTACTGTACAGTTAAAGAAACTAGAGACCTTAAGATACAGGGAAACATCTGAGCTGATCAGATGGCTTGGGAGATCACTCTAAAACCAGTGGAATCTCTAGAGCTACTAGTCATTAAAATTAAAGGAAGAAGCAAAAACAGTTGTAATAAGTGTGCAAATGTTGACACTGACCTTATGAAAAAAACATACAGGCTCAAGCTTTCTGTCAGCTTACGTGTAGATATTTGCACCCTGGTAAATTGCCCGAGGCCACTACCTAAAACTGTTCTGAAAACCAGTGGGGCCTTAGCGTGACAATACATTGTAAGGTGTGTAGGTAATTTCCAACAGGTAAATGCTGAAAAGCTGGGACCAATGGAAAGAATTCATATGTGAGGAACCTCAGATGGTGAATTTGGGAAAGTGGACTTCACAGAGGTAAAGCTTGGAAAGTATGGGTATTGGTATCTATTAGTTAATAGTGGACACTTTTTCAGGCTGAGCTGAGGCATGTAATAATTCCTTGATTTGGCTTACCTTTAGCTGTGGGGTCCAAAGATGGCCCTGCATTCATGGTCCAAGTTCTCAATTATTAACTAACACTCTAGGAATGAATTGGAAGTTACAATCCATTTATACAACTCAGAGTTCAAGCCATTAGAAAGAATGACTATGCCCTCAAAGGAAACTAACTAAATTAAATACAGAGACTGTCCATGGCTAGGTGAGCCTCCTCCACTTTGCTTATCTTCGAGCAAGATGTAGCCCTTATGTTAAAGGATTTAATCCCTTTGAAATATTTTAGGGTAGACCACCCACTTTGGTTCCTAAATTTCGGAAGTCTATGTTAACAGAAATGTCTAACTACAATCTGCAGGCTTTACAACATATTCTTTTATCGACCTATCCTTTGGTAACCAAGACCCACCAGCCACATAAGAAAAACTCCACCTGTAGGGGAGGAGCCAAGACGGCAATGGAACAGCAGGCAAACACCACAGATCTCCCCAACGAAATACAGAGTTTGGATTTCAATGCTCTGTTTCTGCAAGTGACCCACAAAGAAAAGGCAATTACTCAGAGAGATACAGAAAGTGAAAAAAGAAAATAGAAAAACCTACACAGAGAGTAAAGTGGGAAGAACCTTCCCCCTCCCTTTGTTGGTGATGGGGCTCCCCGCTAGCAGCTTAAGTGGTGGAACTTTGTGCAGGTTGCTTAAGTGGCCTGGCTCTGGACCCTCGGAGGACCAAACACGCACAAGCATCCCAAGGCTCACAGAAGACTCCCAAGGTCCAGTGCCAACCCAGAGAATACAAACTGAAATCTCAGAAGACAGAATCGGCATGAAGATTCCCCTCAACCTCCTTGGCATGGCACCTCTGCCTGGCTGGTGCAAGAAGCCCAACCCAGTTAGGATCAGCAGCAGCTGTCAGCAGTGGTGAACGACCCTAAACACGCAGTGTGGCACCTCTGTCCTGCTGGTGTAAACAGCTTAGCCTAACCTGGAACAGCAGCAGCAGCTGGCAGTATAGGCAAACCACCCAGACTCTGTGCACAATGCCTCTTGGCACTAGCCCACAGGAACAGCCCAGACCAGCCCAGGGTGGCAGTGATAACTGTGGCAGGGACAGCTGCAGTGAACAACTCCAGACCCATGCCGGTTTGTGCCTCTCCATACTGGCCCGCATAAGCAGCCTAGCCCAGCCTGAGGTAGCAGCACTGGCTAACCCCCTGACTCGTGGTAGGGTGGAGCGCCTCTCCATACCGGCTTGCATAAGCATCCTAGCCGAGCCCATTGTGGCAAAGGTGGAGAACAACCCCAGACATGATGCAGGGTGTGGTGCTGAACAACCCCAGAAAAGCCCCATGAACTTTCCTGCCTGGTCTGGCTTTGAACCTGTATACACAGATCTGAGCCTCCTGAGTAGTTACAATTATAGTCATTCACACCAGCTGGGTCTAACTCTTGCCAACCCCTTCACTTTTTCTACAATAGATCATTTCTTAGTTCGTACAAGGAATTTAAGTAAATACAAGAGGATCGACATAATACCCTGTATTCTATCTGATCATAGTGGAATCAAACTAGTTCTCAATAACAAGACATAAAGTAGAAAAAACTTAAACACATGGAAATTAAACTGCACTAAGTTGAACAATACTTGGGTCACAAAAGAAGTTAAAGAAGAATAAAAAAGTTCTTACAATTCAGTGAAAATGAAGAAACATCACAAAGAAACCTATGAGACCCAGCAAAAGCAGTCCTGAGGGACAAATGTATTGCTTTCAGTGCACATATCAAGAAAACAGAGACCAAGTAAACAATCTTATGATATAACGAAAACTGCTACAGAAACAAGAAAAAAATTGAACCTCAAGTTGCTAGACAGAAAGAGATAGCCAAAATAAGAGCTGAAATTAATGAGACAGAGATTGAGAAAATTATGAATAAAATTAATAAAACCAAAAACTGTTCCTAAGAAAAAATCAATAAGACTGACAGACCACTGGCAAGAGTAACTAACAAAATAAGAGAGGAGACCCAAATCGATATTATCAGAGATATCACAGGAAAAATTACAACAAATATCCAAGACAATCATAAGGAAAAAATTCCAGACTCTACTCACAAAGGAAGGAAAACCTAGCAGAGGTGGATGAATTTCTACAGAAATACAAATTTCTATCCCCCCTTTCCTTTTTGGCCCTGCTTCTCCACCATGTATGGTGGGGGCAGCAGTTCGGTAAATAAACTTCTTTTCCTGCCTTCATAGTGTGTGGTATTCTCTTCATAGGCTACTGAATGAAACCTAACTATTTAATATTACATTTGATGCTGTGACTCATGCTGTTTTTGAGTTGGAAATGTTAGAATTTCTTAACCACTCCTTTTCTGTGAACTAAACTGCCTTGAGACACCACGCGAGACTTTTCATCAATACCATTGCTGGCCTTCACATCCACGTCCACACCACTTATCTTCTCTGGTGAGTGAAACTACTCTCTACGGCATTCTGTTGCTCAATATCTGTTCAGATGTGGCGACATGCCAGAGAGCTCCTATGGCCTTTAGCGGAAAGGCTGGTCACCTCTGAATCCGAGGATGTTTGGTTATGGGGCTTGGTCATTTCTCTCTAGAGCTTTAGGGGAAGCAGGGACATCGCTTCTGCCTGGTCAGCTCTCCTTCACTCACCAGACTGACTCTCCTACACATTTAACGGGGTGCTATGAGTCATACCCAAGCCATGAAACCCCTCTAAAATGCCTCCTGCGCTCCCTGGATAGCCAGAGCACCTAATTTTTTTATGCTTTTCTCAGATTTAGACAATTTTTGCCTCTGCAATGGTAAATGGTCAACAGTCTGTTCACTTTCAGGATCTCTTTGCTCTCTGTTAATCATGTCCAACTTTCTATATCTCTCCCTTTCTTTTCTACAACTATTTGTATTGTGCCATGAAGCATGGGACATGGGCTGGGTCCAGGGGACCCATTTTAGGTTCCCTCTAAAAGGCTAGCCAAACTAGGCTTGATTTTTTTGTTCAAGTTTTCTTTGCAATTTTTTAGAAATTTGTCATCTTGAGTTCGCCATCTTGGCCAAATGGTGGGTGAATGATTTGGCCCACTCCAATCCTTACCCTTCCACCAAGCTTTCTTCTCCTCCATCCATCTATTCAAATGTGCCTTGCTAACAAGTTGCTCTTTTCACAGACTCTGGTAACTGAGGTCCAACCATCTGATGTGCTTTGTTAGCAAAGATGTCTAAATATTGTTGTCTAAAATTTTAGGATTTGAGTTTTGTCTTTTTTGTTTTGTGTTGTTTAGGCTAGTACTGACTACGTGATTCTAAAATATTGGGCACATCTGTGTTAAGATTCTACCATCTAACAAGTTTTGTCATTGCAGAATATTTGGTCAATTCTTGATAAGGACCAGGTAAGCTCTACTTATTCTATTTGATCTCCTTGTTTCTTTAATTGGAAATAACAAAAGGTTTTCGTGACAAAAGTTGCAATTCAAATCCAGCCCGGGCTGAAAAATCCCTAAGACTCCATCTCGCAACTAACCTGCAAAGAGCCAGGCTGGAAGCTTGGCTCGAGCCTCTTATCTCCAACCAGAAAACACTGCAAGAGTTTCTATAACTCAAAGTGGTAGAGTGCTAGACTTGAGCAGAAGTGCTCAGGGACAGTGCCCAGGAATTGAGTTCAAACCTCCTTGAATACCACCTGGGACAAACCATCCCACCAACGACACTTAGGATTTGGTAAGAAGGAACCAAGGATTTGATTGGACATGAACAACAGTGGGGGATACATAAAGCAGCATGGTCCTAATAATGAGCAAGGCCCACTAATCAATGTTGCCCCATGACCTGGCCCACTGGAGTGCACGGGGCATGCCACACAAGTGAGCAGGGTATGCTGCAGGAGGGGGTAGGATGTCATCCTCACATGATGAGCTGTGAAGAATTGATTGGGGAACAGGCAGTTTGTGAAGTGATGGTTGAAAACTGTTAGGTAAGAGACCCACTGGAATGATGGAGGGGTTTAACCTATATATAGGCTGCATGGTCAGAGCAATGGAATTGGAGAAAATCAGGGGAAGACCTGCAACGAAGGAAATGGTGAGACAGCAGGAGGGGAAAGATCTGGGAGAAGAGGAATTTGAGGGCGAGCAGGAGGGGAAGGAAGCCAATTGGCCACAAGGCCAGAGAAGTGTAGTGGAGAGGCCTAAAGAGAAGAAGGAAGTGATGGAAGGGGAAAAGGGAAATGAAGGAAAGGACTATAAAGAAGGAAGGAATAAGGGAAAAGGGTAAAGCCTTACCTATTGAAGTTTGGAGCGTAGAGATGGTAATTTGGGGGGTTGGTGTTTTGCAAACCAATTAACTATGCCTATTGGATGTCTGAGGTTTGGTGGTTGGGGCTGGGCTGTCACTGAGTGTACGGCACAGGACAAGGTAAATGCAGACCCAGTTCTAGTGTAAATAAAATTATCTTCAATGTGCCTCATTGGATTGCCTTGTGTTTCATGCATTATAAGTGTACAAGTTCACATGTTAATAGTCTCAAAGGCCACGATTTTTGTAAAATGTTATGAGGTCAAAATAGGTTTGAAAAACCCAATGGAACAATGATATCACAATGGCAATATGATGTCACAATATTGAGTGATAATAATATTTTGATGTTATACTTAGTTGGTGATGCCATAATGGTGATGAAGTCACAATAGGTTTACGATGTTATAATAAGTCACAATAGTTTTTTTTTTATTGTGAAAATGCTGTACAGAGGGGTTACGATTACATGGGCAAGATAATGTGTACATTTCTTATCAAGCATTATAGCCTCCTCCTTTGTTTCCTTTTCCCATCCCTTCCCATACTTACCTGGCAGGGGAAATACCACGATCACATAATAGGTTTATGATGTCAGTTATGATGTCCGTTCCGCCCAGGAGAAAGTCATCCCACCCAGGGAGAAAAAACTCTGCCCACAGAGAAGTGACTTTCTTCACCAGGTAATCACAGCCAGAGACTACCCCTCCCAACAACAGCCTAGACAAACAATTGAAATTCAGTAAACATAAACCCCGAGAAAAGCTCCAAGCTGGGCTCTGTGAGTGTCTCATGATTTTACCCCTCAGTGAAAAGCTACTGTTTACTGAAAGACCTCACCCCTAAACAGAACCTAGCCTCATCACAACATCTCCAAACTAGAGGAAACAGCCATCTTTCTCTTTTGTGATACTCCAAGCAGATCTCCCTCCCGCTGAACTAGCCTGGGAGGAGGATCAAAAAACATGCCTAACACAGAGCAGTTTCTGCCTGCCCAAACTGACTTAAGAAACCAATCAAGCCATAAGAAAACCAAACACCACAAGCAGACCCAAGACTCCACCAAGAGACTTGGTATGGACACAGAGGAGATACAGGGTCGTCCCATTCAGCCCCCATTTCCCCCCCAAAAAATTAAGGATGTGTGGGTGTGTGTATGTGGGTGTGTTTGATCTCTTTTGACCTTTTGGGCCTTTTTTATTGTTTTCATTTTTTCTCTCTTTTTTTTTCACATGACTTAATTGCTGTTCTCCTCATCCCAATATATACCTGTAGTCAATTATTAGACTTTATCCCCCATTGTGTACATACTTAATCCAGAAATTTATTACTCAATTCACAACCTCTTAGACTTAACTTCTTTAAGAGCAGTATCATCTCTTTATGCCTACATAATTATCAAGAAACTAATTTTAATTTTTCTTATTTTTTTGCTTTAATGTTTCCTTTCTATCCCTCCCTTCCATTCATCCTATCCTTTTCTTCTGTCAATATCATTTCTTTAAAAGTACGTAATTTTAAGTGTTTCACTTGTTAAATTTAATTTTTGTTTTTCCAATTTTCTTTTTTTTATTTCTCTCCTATCATTCTGTCCAATTCATTTCCCTCTCTGAGATTAGGATTTGGTTAAATTTACTCTCCTTTTACCCCTCCACATCCCTCTAGTCCTATTTGTCCCCATATTATTCCCTTAATCTAATAATTTCTGGATTGCCAAATCCTTTTTTTCTGTTTGTAGCCCATTAATAAATAGTTGTTTTATGTTGAATAAATTGTATCTTTTGAATTAGATTGTATCTGCAGCCATTTTGATTGTGCAACCAAAGGACTCTGGTTGATGCTTGTCTTAAAATAGTGTTCTAGCACAAAATTGGTGTTATTTTCATACCAAATGGGCAGAACAAGCCGAAAAGCACAATAAAAATGGCAAGTCCAGGTATCTCAACTCCCACTCATGTTAAGAAGGTTACAGAATTGTTAATGAATAAACCAGTGGAGTTCCATAAAACCTGTACAAACGCTACTGGTAAACATAGTGAATGGAATGATTGAAAACTTGCAAAGGACTCAGTGTGAGCATGATAGGGAGAGAGAGGAGGCAAACCAAAATTCATACAGGAATCTTTTAAGCATTAGGAAGCTACTTAAAGATTAATTCAGGAATTGCATAAGCAGGTTGAGAATAGTCAAAGAGAAATACAGGAGATGCGTGAGCAGGCTGAGCACAGCCATAGAGAATTACTAGAATTGCGAGAACTTGATTAAACTAATCAAAGAATAATACAGGAATCATGAGAGCAGGATGAGAATAGACAAAGATCAATAGAGGCATTCATGGAATCCATAAACAGACAGCTGAAAGAAGTCAGGGAGATCACAAATGGAATGCTGAAAGGAGCAAGACAAGGAAACCATAACCAATCAACTAAGTGATTTGAGAAACTGAACACCAAATTAAGGAAATAAAGAAGTTCATACAAGATCTAAAACAAAGCTCCAACAAAGAATTTGAAGCCATCGAAGCTGACCAATTAGAAGGAAAAGAAATAAAAAACAAAGTACAAAGTCTTGACAGTAGGTTAGACCATGCAGAAGATTGAATCTCGGGGATTGAAGACAACCTAGATATTATAGAGAAAGATCATACAACCTTCCAAATCAAGTCCAAAAAATATGATAGATCTATTCAACATTTGGAAGACACCATCAGAAGGCCTAATCTGAGGATAATGGGTGTAGAGGAGCACCTAGAGACAGAAGTTAATGTTCTAGAAAATTTATTTAACAGAATTCTAGCAGAGAACTTCCCAAAAATGCAAAAAGATAGACCTATTCAGATACAAGAAGCTTATGGAACCCCAAATAGACCAGATCAAAACAGGACATCCCACTGTCACATTATAATCTGCACAGGATCAATTCAGACCAAGGAATGGAGCCTTAAAGATCTCAAGGAGAAAAGAACAATCACCTATAAACAGAAACCAATTAGAATCATCCCAGATTTCTCAGCAGAGACGATTAAAGCAAGAAGAGCCTGAAATGGTATATGCCATGCGAAAAGACAAACAACTATCAACCAAGAATACTGTACCCAGCTAAACTCTCCATAATTGGAGGTGAAAGAAAAACCTCCCATAGCAAAGATAAATTGAAACAATACATCTCCACCAAACCAGTCCTACAAAAGACAAAAGTGTCCTACACATAGGAAACCAACAAGACCACAGTAAAAGCCAAGAAACAGCATCCAAGGGAATAAAATTAGAATTCAACACTAAAAGCCAACAAAGAAAGTCCTGTACAACATGGAGGCTGAACAACACACTGTTGAATCACCAATGAGTCATGGAAGAAATTAGAAAGGAAATGCAAATGTTCATGATATTAAAAAAAAAAATGAACACACCAATTACCAGCTCCTTTGGGACACAGCAAAGGCAGTACTCACAGGCAAGTTTATAGCTTAGTGGTTGCACAACAACAAATTGGAGAGATCTAAAACCAACAATTTAATAAGACATCTGAACCTCCTTGAAAAAGAGCAGCAAGATAAACCCCAATCCATTAGATGGAAAGAAATAATTAAAATTAAATAAGAATTAAATGAATTAGAAACCAAACATCATAGAAAGAATCAACAAAACAAAAAGTTGTTACTTCGAAAAAATTCACAAAATTGACAGACCTTTAAGCAAATCTTATCAGAAAAAGAAAAGAACTCACCCAAATTTAAAAATAAAGTCAACTCAGAGATGCGAATGGAAACATCATCACAAAAACAACCAAGATTCCAAAAATTATAAGGAATACTTTTCAAACCATTATGCGAATAACTTTGAGAACCTGACAGAAATGTAGCATTTCCTAGCAAATCTTAATATGCTGAAACAAACAAGATGAGTTAAATCAACTTAACATGCCCATATCAAGCATAGAAATAGAAACAGCAATGAGTCCTCCCATCTAAGAAAATCCCAGGACCAGATGGATTCACAGCGGAAATATATAAGGGCTTCAAAGTAGAGCTCACACCAATACTCCTCCCACTCTTCAATAAAATTGAAAGAGGAAGTTCATTACAGAATTCATTCTATGATTCCATCAGAACCCTTTTCCCAAAACCAGGCAGGGACTCATCAAAGAAAGAAAACTGTAGACCCATTTCTTTGATGAACATTGATGCAAAACACCTCAACAAAATTTGGGCCAATGGATGTCAACAATTTATCCCAAAAATCATATACAATGATCAAACAGCATTCATTTCAGGGATGCAAAGCTGGTTCAATATATGCAAATCAGTTAATAAAATTCATCACATCAACAAGAGCAAGGATAAGAACCACATGGTTATCTCAATAGATTCAGAAAAAGCACTGACAAAATCCTACATCCTTTTGTGATGAAAGCTCTGTAAAAACTATGAATCCAGTCAACATTCCTCAATACAATAAAGGCTGTATATGACAAACCTACATCCAGCATTATAGTTAATGGTGAAAAGCTAAAGCAATTTCCTCTGAACTCAGGAACGAGACAAGGATGTCCACTCTCTCCACTTCTCTTCAATTTAGTAATAGAATGCCTAGCTACAGCAAAAGACAAGATGCAAACATAAAAGGGCTCCAAATAGGGAAAGATAATGTAAAACTCTCCCTATATGCAGATGACATGATGTTGTATTTAAGTAATCCCACCGACTCCACTCCGAAATTATTCATGCTGATTCAAAACGTTGGCAAAGTAGCAGGGGAAAAATTAACTATCAAAAATCAATGGCTTTTCTGTGTGCCAACAATGAGAAAAGCATGGCTGAAATCAGGAAAACAACTCAATTCATAATAACCAATAAAAAATAAAATACCTAGGTATTTTATGAGAGGATCTTTATGATGCAAACTTTAAAAACCTGAAAAAGGAAATAAAAATGGAACTTAAAAAGTGGAAAAACTTCCGATGTTCCTGGATTGGCAGAATCAACATCATGAAAATGGCAATACTTCCCTAGGCTATCTACAAATTCAACGTGATTCTTATCAATATTCCAAACTCATTCCTCAAGAAAATAGAAGAGGCAATCCAAATAATTATGGAACAATAAAAGACTCTGAATAGCGTAAAAGATCATTAACAGAAAGAAAAGTGGTGGAGGAATATCAATACCAAATTTCAAACTCTACTACAAAGCCACAGTAATCAAAACAGCTTGGTACTGGCACATGAACAGACCTCAGGACCAGTGGAATAGAATTGAAAACCCAGAAATGAAGCCACAGACCTATAGTCACCTAGTCTTCAATAAGGGAGCTAAAAAATAGAATGGAAGAAAGAGCCTCGTCTGTAAATGGTGCTGACAAAATTGGTTAATCACTTGTAGAAAACTATAGCTAGATCCATATATATCACCCTGCACAAGAATCAACTCCAAATGAATGAAAGACCTCAGAGTCAAAGCAGACACCCTGAAAACATTGCAGGTCTAACTAGGAGATAATTTATGTGTCGTTGGCCCAGGCAGAAATTTTCTTAATAGAGACCCAGAAGCACAAAAGATCAAAGAAAGGTTGGACAAATGGAATTGCATGAAATTGGAGAGCTTCTGCATGGCAACGGACAGAGCTAGCAAGATCAATAGAAAGCCCACGGATTGGGAGAAGATCTTCACTAGCCATACAATGGACAAGGGTCTCATATCTAAAATATACCTGGAACTCGAAAAATTAAATCCTCCAACAACAAATCCTCAAAGAAACAACTCCCAAATAAATAAGTGAGCTGAAGACTAAAGAGAAACTTCTCTGAAGAGGAAAGAAGGATAGCCAATAGATACATGAAGAAATGCTCGACCTCCCTAGCAATAAAAGAAATGCAAATCTAAACTATACTGAGATACCACCTTACCCCAGTTAGAATGGCTATAATGAAGAACTGTAAGAACAACAGAAGCTGGAAAAATGTCGGTGGGACTGTAATCTTGTTCAACCACTTGGAAACTAATATGGAGGTTCCTCAAAAGACTACATATAGAGCTCCCCTATGACACAGCAATTCCACTTTTGAGCATTTACCAAATGATCACAAACAAGCCCATACTAAAGCTACCAGCACCGCTATGTTTATTGCAGTATTATTTAACATACCCAAGATATGGAACCAACCCAGATGCCCCTCAGTAGATGAATGGATTGATTAAAATGTGGCAACAATGCTTGATAAGAAATGTACTTGTTCCCTTGCCCATGTAATTGTAACTCCTCTGTACGGAATTTTACAGTAAAACAATGTGGTATATATAGATAGATAGATAGATAGATACATATATATATATATACACACACACAAACACACACACACACACACACACACACACACACACACACACATATATACAATGGAATACTATACAATGGAATACTATGCCTCCATCAGAAAAAAATGGCATTGCCCCATTTGTTAGGAAATGAAAAGCCTTGGAAAATATTATGTTAAGTGAATTAATCCAGGCCCAAAGAAACATAGCTTCCATGGTTTCCCTTATTTGCAATAACTAGTATATGTCAGTGATAAACACAATCTCTCAGACAAGTTGATGGTAGGTGAAATGAACACCAGGATAAGGACTCAAATGGTTTTTCTTTCTTGCTGTTGTTTCTAGCATATTTACAATATGATTTCTTTGTTGCTTTTTATGTCCCTCCCCCACGATATAACCTCTATTTTCACTGTATTTGATGTTGGTATAATTTGGGGAGGGGAAGGAAAAAACTAATTGGTATACATGTGAATCCATTGCAAAAATGACATGTACAAGACATTATGTCGAAAATCGAACTTTACAACTTTGGCGCAGGGGGCGGAAGCGGGGGGCAGAAAGGGAGATGGGAAGGGATGGGAAGGGGAAACAAGTGAGGACGCAACAATGCTTGATAAGAAATGTACTCATTAGTTTGTTCATGTAATTGTAAACCCTCTGTATATATTTTCACATTAAAAATGTGAAATAATAAAGTAAAAATCAATGCCATTTTTTTTGCCTGTCATGGGGCTTGAACACTGGGCCTGGGCACTGTCCCTGAGCCCTTCAGCTCAAGGATAACACTGTACCACTTGAGCAACAGTGCAGTTTCTAGTTTTCAAGAGATATATTGGCGATAAGAGTCTCACAAACTTTTCTGCCCATGCTGGCTTTGAACCACTATCCTCAGATCTCAGACTTTTGGGTAGCTAGGATTTCAGGCATGAGCCACCAAAGCCCAGATTCAAGACAAGTTTAAAAAAACAAGCGTATTGAAACTTCTGGATTTTTCTAATAAACAATGTTATTTGTTCAGCATTAATTTATAACTATGAGTAATTTTTAGATGTAACTAGGAATTTTTTAATAGAATCAAATATGTTTTACTATTACTCAGTATCTCACAAAAACCCACTGTAATTGACTTTCCCCAAAGGGAATTATTACATACTATATGACTCATTATTATTACTACACTCTATATTACATATAGTGTCAAGTGAAAATAGTTTGGACCATTTCATATAAATTAGTAGATGCTACTTTAGCACTATAAATTCATAACTGTTATTTTAAATGAAGGAAAGAAGATTTTTGAGTTAAAATTAAATATAAAGTACAATGTGTCCCAATTGAATAAAAAATTCTGAGTTCATACAGACAAAAATATTTTCTTTCCACAAAAGACTTTGAAGTAATACCATTGGAAATAGTGAGGCAAGAGGAGGAAGAATTAAAATCATGTCAAACAATGTCTGTTATTCTGCTATCCCCTCCACTCTGAAGACCTGCCCATTCCCAGTTGTCACAAAATTTCAAGTGTCTCTCTTAGAATCTATTTGGAATAATTCTAAATCACTGACTATTTTTGTAATTTCTGTTATATGAAATAAAATATTGACACAAACAATTGAAATAAAATGCACACATATATTAAAGTCACCACAACTGGAAAAACAATCAACAAAGTAGAAGTCCCCCAGGAACAAAAACATGTTGTGCCCAGTTTTTTTAAGCACAAAAACCTCAAATACATGTTAACTTGGAGTAGAGCCATAAAGATAACTGTGTCTCAGAAATATGGTTGTATTAATTTGTAATTAAATTCATCTAGATGAACCTAATGTAGCAAATCCCTTGAATGGATCAAATTGTTTAAAATGAATGTGACTGTTTGTGGAGTGAGATCTGCACATATTTAAAAGAATAAAATAACAAAATCATGACATACTTAACAAATTCAGAAAAGCAATGAATAAGTCCAATATTATCCATATTGAGAACGAATTCCTACTGATTTAACAAGAAAAAATATGCAAATAATAGAATCTGAGCAGTGTACATGAGTGTATATAACTTTAAACTACTCGAAATTACACTTTGTAGAAGACTGAATGTGGGTAATCTAAAGGAGAATATCAACACATGATATAAATGAAATTAAAAGTCTCATGAAAAGAGAGAAGTATTTTCTGGAAAATAATAGCTTAACAAATGGTGGTCAAAATCTTTCTAGTACTGACAAAATTGCATACTTATTTATTTAGACCCAAAAAAAGACCCCAGTTACTCAAGCTGATTTGAAACTTTGGCAAAGTACCAGGATACATCTGTAACATTACTATGGATGTTGACTCTGGCATGGAATTCATTTCATCTTTGATCTGACAAATGAATAAATGAAAAAACATAATTTCTCCAACTAAATATCAAGACCTAATTAAACATATCATTATGTAAGCCGTATTGCAACTGGGGTAAAAGAAAAATCAGTCATAGTGATTCTGTATTTATTGTAAATGTTCATGTTTTTTCATAAATTATTTCCTTTAGTTTGCATTTTTAAAACATTATGTTACATGATGTATATCTTGGTAACTAATTTTGGATGCCTCCTTAAATTTTGTTCTGAGTATAATGTCTCTCTTCTGTTCCTAACCCATGAAACGATGTTGAATCCAAAAGCATTCTAATAACCACTGTTTATAATACACAAAATCTCATAAGCATGACACCAGTAAGCATTGATTAACATTTTGATACCAGGGTCTCATGACTTATGAGGACTATCTTCATGAGTTGCATTGTACCTAGATTCCACAGTCTAAATTTAGCCACTGTTAAAAAATGTTTATATCTTTATTTGTCACCCATCAGAGATTAAATCTGAGTATAAAGCCAAAGGAAAATGATAAAGTAAGAGTTTAGATTTTCTAGATATAAAGTAAACAAAATGCAGCATAGAGTAACTCACTGGTTTAAAGTCAACCTATTTCACCAAAACAGTCTAAGCATTACCTTACAATGTGTATTATTCTCATGAAGGGAATGGGGAATATGAGAAGAGGACTAACCAAGCACTGTCTTCAAATATATATAATTTGGATTTATCTCTATATTTTGCTATAAACATTTCTGATAAAAAACTGTTTGAATAATTGATTTATAATATATCCTAGTTTCATATACCAAATTACATTCAGAAAATGGGATATAAAATTAACTAAAGAAAGTCCTGGCAGAAAAAAAATGGCAACTCTTACTATGTGACACCCAATTCTGAGGTGTTTCATTATGCCTCCATTTAATGAATGTGATTGTTTAAATGTTTCATAAAGTACTAATTAAAACTGATCAGTGTATTATAATCTAATTGTTTCCAATTTTATCTGAGAATCATTTATGAACTTCCCATTCAATCATGACATACATCACATTCCATTGGTATTTATATGGATAGGAATGAGTTTCTTAGGATCTCCTGCCATTTGGAGGTGGCAGGACCAGGATTCAAACTGTTGGCTCCAGCCCCCAGCACTTCAACCCGAAGACAGGGAACTCACTGGGCCGTTCAAGAACACCAGCAAGACCAATGATTAGGCAGGCACCAGTGGCTCTCAGAACTCCTCCTTGATACTTACAAGGTTGTGATAGGAGGATCATGGTCAAAGTCACCCAAGGCAGAAATGTCTTTGAGAGCCCTGTCCAACTTCAGTGTAACAAAGCGAGAAGTATAGCCATATGATACCAGTGTTAGAGGGCTAGCCTTAAGTAAAGCAGCTCAAGGACTGTGCCCAGATCTTGAGTTCAAGGTCCAGGAGTGTTAACAAACATATACACAACAATCTGTGCAGCCATCTGCCTGAAGCAGGTCACCCTCAGCAGCCTTTATTTACATTTTATTATGAGGACAATGCAGGAACAGTCACAAACCAGGCAGGGGAAGAGAAGATCAGGTTTCTTAGAAGTAACCAGTATTCAGAAAACTAAAATTGGAGACATAAAATGGTAGCATACTTATGTAAAAACTACCATTAAGAAAAGGACGAGGGGGCTGGGAATGTGGATTAGTGAGAGAGTGCTTGTCTAGTATGCAAGAAGCCCTAGGTTTGATTCCTCAGTAGCACATTCAAGAAAAAGCCAGAATTGGTCTTGGATGTCAGGAGGAAAAACAAGAACACTCCCCAGTCATGAGGCCTTCTGCAGTGTGCCAGGACACCAACATGGTCTTCACACAACCACAGAGCAGGAAGACTGTCTCCCACTTCTCAGGCAGCCGAGGTCCCCAGAGTCAAGAGGGCAGAGCCAGGTTATAACTCAGGTATTTGGAGTCAGAAAAGAAAGGGCCCTGCCTCTCCTTGGACTGGGGATTTACATTAATGATGTGGAGAATGAAGGAAGGTGAATGGACTGGCAGAGGTAGAAGAAGGGCCTTCAAATCTGACAGATGGAGAGTCAAAAACCCACTCCCTAAGACCAAAGAGCAAGGCTCTCTATTGTTAACTTGAAGATAGCCTGAGGTTCCCTTCACCTGAGGAAGGAAGGTTAATTAGTCATTGTTTGAAGAGGCTGAGAAAATCCTAACCATGGTGTAACTTTGACAAAAGTTTCAGGTTTCCCCTCATTGCTGGCCGTGTCTGGAATGAAGTGGTTTTGCAGCTCACTTCCCTGTTGAGTGTGTACATTCTGCCTCCTAATCCTGTAGGCCTAGGTCTCTTTACCTAGTTTGGCTTTTGAAACTGTTTTCGTCCTTCAAATATTGTTACACTGGAGTTCTTCCTGCTAACAGGACTAGGGCTTGGAAGCTGAGAACTTCATTTGAACCCAAGATTGGTCACTGATGTTTATTTCCTGCTTTTATAACTCAAGAACTCTAAGAAAATTTAGAGTGCAAGCAACTTCTCATTACCAAGGGAGACACAGGAAGCTCTTGAACATCTGACCTTTCAGCAGTAGAAATCAGAGTGTCATAGACTTTCCAGCCCTGGCTAGCTTCATCCTGTGATCCTCAGACGTCAGCCTCCTGAGCTAGGGTGATGGGCATGAGCTACTGGTGCTCTCCTAGGTTCAGAATTGTAATAACTTTGGCATTACAAGTCAACTGCTTATCACAAAGGGCTTGGGCAGCATATTAGGCCTTTCACCATTGGACCTTTCAGAACCGTAGGACACAAGGTTATAATGCTAGAGTCTGAGAGGCTGTGCATATGGATGGACTACACTTGAACCTTGAGCTCTAACTCCAATTCTGGTGTACGTGAACAATCATTTTTCCAGAGTATATTCTAATTAGCAAAAAGGAAAAGGACTTTGCTTAACCCTCACTTTTTTCCAGTTTTGTGTCTCAAACTCAAGCATGAGCACTGTACTTGAGCTCTTCAGCTCAAGCTGAACACTCTACCACTTGACCCACAGGACCACATGTGGTCTTTTTGTGGTTCATTGGAGATAAGAGTCTAACAGGTTTTCCTTGCCTAAGCTGTCTTTGAACTGTGGTCTTCAGATCTCAGCCTCTTGAGAAGCTAAGGTTCCTATTGTGAGCCACAGGCATCTGGCCTCTTGTTTTTGCCAGACCTGGGACTTGAACTAAGGACCTGGGAACTGTCTCTGAGCTCCTTTTTCTCAAGCCTAGTGCCGTACCACTTGAGCCACTCCACAGCTTCTGGCTTTTTCTGAGTATGTGGCACTGAGGATCCAAACCTTACCATTCATGCATGCTGAGCCAGCTCTCTACCACTAAGCAACATTTCTAGCCCCACCCTTACAAATTTATTCTTCAACTTGACTATCCCGAAGAAAAGGCTTGTGAGTATAAATCATCTAAAAAATTCCTATAGGAAGGTTCTAAAGATAAAGAAGACAAAGTTCATACTTGGAAGAGACTCTAAACCTGTGAAGACTGTGACAAATTCTTCCATTTAATTATGTATCATGTTTCAACACTTAATAAAATATTAATGAAAAACCAGTCGTCTTAAACTATTGTGTATAAATTTATAATAGATATACAACATGTACTAAATATTATGTGTATAATAATACTAAATACAATAAACAATAAGTAAATGAAAAGTAAAAAATAAAATACAAAATCAATAATAAAAATTATAATATATGTAATAAACATACATATGTAAATATATATCATATATTACACATATATAAAAATAGCTTTTCCATTGCAGGGCCTTCATTCAGACGCTGGGAACTCTAGCCTGAATTTCTTTCCTCAAGGACAGGGAGCTTTGCCTTCACCTATGGTGCAAAAGAGTTACCTTGATGGTGAGATCAATACCAGCAATGATGGAAATACTGGCCCCAGTTCCAAGACAGTGACTTAATTTTTTTAATGGAAGCAGTTATGTTTATTCAGTTACATAATGAACATTTTAAAAAAACACACTGTAGAATTTTGTACATCGATTCAGACACCTTTCTTTTACCCCCAAAATGCTTGTCTGAGCACTACTTTTTTCATTTTTTTATTGTAAAAATGTTGTACAGAGGGGTTACATTTAAATGAGCATGGTAATGAGTACATTTCCTATTGAGCATTGTTGCATCCTCCTTTGTTTTCCCCCTAGCATTCCTTCCCTCCCAACTCCACAACTATTCCCCCTGCTGAGCTCGGTGACTTAATTTTTATTTTTGGATTTGCATGAGGTTTGAACTCAAGTAGTGGCAAATCTTCACTTTCCCTCACATTGCTACATATTTACCAAGACCCTAAGTTCAAATCCCAGGTTAATGAAGAAAACTGGTAGAAATTCAAAACAAGGGCTATTTCTTTTTTAATTTAGTTAAATAATTAATTTTTTTATTTATTCTTTATTTTGCCAACACGGGGCTTGAACTCAGGTCATGGTAACTCTGCCTCAGCATCAATCGCCCTAGGGTGGGGCACCCTTGGACCCATAGTCAATCCAGGGATCCTAGGCCCAGAGGGCTTGCAGGAAAAAAAAAAAAAAACGTAGCATAGCACAAAAAGTGGCAAGCTGCAGAGAGCTGAGGGTTTTACATTTGTTTCTTTGCACAGTGACCATCCTGGGTCTGAATAACATGGCTGCAAAGTGGACCTGAACTGCCATTCCTGAATGCTGGCTTGCTATCAGGGAATCCATAGGCCAACCTGTGAACATAGGCCCCGGGTTCAAATCCCAGTACTGACACCTACCAGTGGCAAGAGATCACAAGAGACTAGTTCCTATGCATAGGAATACCAATTGAAAGAGTAGTTCATGCTTCGGTCTAGTCTAAAATTGGATGCAATAATCCTAGGATGCTGATTGAACTTAATTAATAGGTTATTATGCATGAAAAGAATAATATTCCTTCAATGGCGATATAATAAATGCTTAAGAGTTGGTAGGAATGTAGTAGGTGCCATTCAATCATAGATAGACTGCTCTGATGCTCCTTACTAATATATATTTATTTGTATACCACACTCTGCCTATACATGCATCACTGTTTTGGCCAAACCTGGGGCTGGATCTCAGCACATGGGAACCACTTCACAGCTTCATTGCCTAAAGGCTGCCATGCTGACACTCATCCATTCGTGAATTGGGCTTGCTAAACCCTGAGTTCACATCCCAGCACTGCCAAAAATTTAATGTTTCCTTTTCTGTGAGAGTCCTGGGAGTCAGGCATGATGGAGAACATATTTACAAATCTGGATGCTGTGATAGGATGTAAACAATGTAATAAATGTTAGAGGGGGTCATCAGAGTGAATGAAATAAATGGTAAATCAATGAATAAAACAATAAATAAAATGAATAACCACACCCAACAAAATATGGACTGACTATGTGTATGGAAGTATAAATCCTATCGTTAAAATGGATATTAAGAGTATGTTTCCCAGCTCTCAGGCTTGAATTCAGGCCTTGGGAACAGGCCTGACTTTCTTGTCTTCAAGCATGTTCAGATTCCCTTCCGTCACGGTGCTGCAAATATACCCAGACCTTGAGTTCAAATCCCAGGCCTGGAAGAACAAATGTCATGAATTGCAAACCAAGGAACTAAATATACTTTTTAAATTGAGGGCTATCGGAGAAGCCATTGTCCCGCACGGCAACATAAGCCTACATTTCGAATATAGTTATGCTATTTCCAGATGGTGGGCGATCCTCAGAAATTCGTTCCCATCCACAGGAATAATGATGGAATGTTATCGATATCACAGTTGAATGACATGCTCATGAATGATACTTGTACACAATTAGACTTTATGATTTCAGTCAGCTGATTGATTTTATTTAATATCTTATGAAACATTAAAAGAATACTATTTCTCACAGGGACTCAATAATTTCAGGACACTGATTTATTTAATAGTTTATTGAAGATAAAAATAATAACATTAATTACATGGAGGCATAATAAATACCCAAGAATTGGGAGGAATGTAGTCTATATAATTGAAAAATTGATAGACATCTCTCACACTCTGTAAAGATATATATATATATATATATATATATATATATATATATATATATATATATATCTGCGTGTCAATCTGTTCATATTTTGTCAACACCTGGTGCTTGATCTCAGATCCTGGGAACTGTCTACCAGCTCAATTTGTTCCAGGATGGCACGCTAACTCACACACATTCATGAATTTGGCCCTGTGGTCCTTGAGTTCAGATGCCATCATGCCCAAACAATGAATCATGAAGTAAGAAACTGATGGTGACACGTTTTCCTTTTCTGTGAAAGTCCTGGGTGTCAGGTATAAGTGGAATACATATACAGATCTATATCCTATTTAATCAAAGTAACCAATGTTCTATGTGCCATATTAGTCAATAAAATAAACAGTCAATACATGTTGGGTCTTTGTTTGCCCCCTAAAGATGGATGGGGCCCGGGAACGGTAAGTGTGCCACTCATCCGTTCCCCAGCCTCCCTTAGCCTGGGGGACATTCAGACACATTGGGGAGTCAAGTCAAGCAAGAACTCCTTTATTACCACACAGCAAGCACCTGTTAAAGGGAAAAACTGCGAGGCATGGAAGGGGAGGGAAAGGAACCAACCAATCACTGTAAAGGTCACACCCTATCATGCACCTAAGCTTTATCCAATCAGATTTTAAGGTAAACAATTGGGCTGTGCCCACTCAACTTCCTCTCAGCACCATCTTTGCTGCCGATGTGCCCCACAAACACCTGAATAAAACAAAAAATAAAATGAATAACTACACTGAATGCAATATGGTGTCAACCTATGTATATAAATATAAATCATATATTTAAAATGTACACAAATAGGATGTATTCTTGTGCTGGGGATCAATTTCAGACCTAAGGAACAGAAACGAATTTCTTGACTTCAAGAAGGCTAGCTTTCCATTTCCACACAGTGCAACAGAGTTACCCAGACTATGAGTTCCAATCCCAGTCCTAGTAGAAAAAAATGGCACCTTTATACTATGTGAAGCACAATTCTTAGGTATTTCATTATGCCTGCATTTAATGAACATTATTGTTTAAATGCTTCATGAAATATTGATTAAAATCGACCAGTGTCCTATAATATAATTGTGTATAATTTTACCCTAGAATTATTTAAGAGCTGCCCATTCAATCATAACATACATCACATTCCCTTGGTATTCATATAGCTAGGAATGACTTTCTAAAGATCTCCTTCCATTTGGAGTTGGCAGGACCAGCATTCCAACTGTGGGCTCCAGCTCCCACCATTTTAACTCAAGGATAGGGAACTCACTGGTCTGTCCAAGAACAGCAAGACCAATGATTAGGCAGGTACCAGTGGCTCTCAGCAGTCCTCATTGATGCTTACAAGGCTGTAATAGGAGGATAATGGTCAAATTCACACTAGGCAGGAAAGTCCTTGAGATCCCTGTCCAACTTCAGTGCCAACAAAACCAGAAGTAGAGCCGTGTAGCTCCAGTGGTAAACGGCTATCCTTGATCAAAAGCAGCTCACAACACACATACACACACACACACACACACTGCAGTCTAATCATCTATCTGTTTATATATTGGCCAGTCCTATGGGTTGATCTCAGGTCCTCAAATTTGCCTGCCAACTTCTCTTGCATCAGACCGGCATGCTAACAGTTACCCACTCATGAAGTGGGCTGCTAGCCCCTGAGTTCAAGTCACAGAACTGCCAAAAACTTAATCCTGAGGAAAGCCAATTGCCTCATTTGGTTTCATTATCGGTGAAATTTCTGGGACTCAGGAATGATGTAGAATACATAGGCAAATCTATGTCTTATGTAATAGGATGCAAAGAATATTATATGTGTAGTCATATTCACTAAAATATATAAGAAACAAATAAAACACAAAATAAAATGAATATACTAACTGCAATATGCAGTTAGTATGCAGTAAAAATGTGTAGGTCATTAAAAACCATGTACTTAAAATATATAAATATATTATTTTTTTGAGTGCCAAGACTTGAATTCAGGCCCTAGAAACAGGCCTGACTTTCTTGTCTTCCAGAATGGTGATCTTTCCCATCCCCCACAGTACTGCAGATTTACCCAGACCCTGAGTTCAAATCCCAGGCCTGGCAGAAAAAATGGCATGAATTCTAAGCCAAGGAGTCTCATAATTTTTTAAAATATTTTTAATATATGTACGTATGTATGTATGTATTCATGTATGCATGTATGTATGTATGTATTTTTCTTTTGTCAAGCACAGAGCTTGAACTCAGGTCATGGCAATTCTGCCTCAGCTTTGATCACTCTATCCTCGGGTGCAGTCACCGGACCCATAGCCGAACCTGGGTTCCTGGGACTCAAAGGCTGACAAGAAAATAAATAATTAATGCGACACAGATAAAAAAACAAAAACAAAAAAAAAAAAACTTGCAACTTGCAGATGGCTACCGGTTTTACATTTGTCTTCTTTGCAAGGTGACCATCCTGCGTCTGAATGACACAGTTGAAGAATGTTGGTAACTTGGCATTGCTGAAGGCTGGTGGGCTATCAGGGAAGCCATAGGCCAACATGGAAATATAGGCCCTGTGTTTGAAGCCGGGTCCTGACCCCTACCAATAGAGGGAGATCCTAAGAGTCTCCTTCCTATTCATAGGAACACCAATGGAAGATTATGAATGGCAAGGTTGAATTAGTTGTTTCTGAATATTACTATATAAATAGAGTGATTTTAGGAGGCCAATGGATTTTAATGAATATTTTTGACACATTCAACGAATACTATTAATTACATGGACACAATAGTTTCAGGACAGTGGTTGATTTAACTAATAATTAACAATGAAAACAATAATTTTAATTACATGGAGGTATACTAAATACCCAAGAATTGATAGGAATGTAACTGAATAATGTATAGACATCTCTCGCACTCTATAAAAATCAATAATTATTTGTGTACTACCATCTGTATGTCTATCTGTTCTAATTTTGTCAACCTCTGGAGCTGGATCTCAAGTTCTGGAAATGCTTGCCAGCTCAATATGCCTCAGGCTGGCTTACTGACACTCATCCATTCATGAATTGGGCCTTGTAGGCTGTGACTTAAATGCCAGCACTCACAAAAATTGAATCATGGAGTAAGCAGCCCATGGCGACACATGTTTTCCTTTTCTGTGAATGTCCTGGGTATCAGGTGTGAAATTTCATATATAGGCAAATCTATATCCTAGGTAATAAATGTAATAAATATTTCATGTGTAATAAAAGTCAATAAAATAAATGGTAAGTAAATGAATAAAACAAAAATAAAATGAATAAGTATACTAAGCGCAATATGGGATCAACATACGGGGTTCGATTTCAGGGCCTGGGAAGTGCCTGGCAGCTGAATTGGCTAGAGGCTGCTGTTCTGACAGTCAGCCATTCATGATTTGAGCCTTCTAGGGCCTGAGTTAGATACCACCACTGCCAAAAAAATGTAATCTTGGAGTGGGAAGCCGAGCATGACACATGTTTACTTTTTTTTTTGAAAGTGCTCGTTGACAGGTAGGATGTATAAATTCAGATGCAAATCTATATGTAATATATGCAAATCTATATGTAATAGGATGTCATAAATGTAAAAAATGTCATAGGTGGAAGAATTGTCACTACAATCAATGAAAAACAGATCGAATTAGTAGTGAATCATTCTAGGATAAAATTAGACACAAAAACTATAGGATGTAGATTAAGTTTAACATTTTATTAAGTATTACCAGAATAAAAATTGCATGGAAACATAAATACCTAATAATTGGTAGTAACACATGATGCATAATTTAATAATATATAGATATCTGTCTCATTCTATAAAATATGAAATTATGCGTATGGCTGTATGTACATATGTGAAAACCATAACAAAATATTGAGTAATTTAGTTAATGCTTTATTAATTGTTAACTGGGACACATTATTAAATGGAGACATAATTTAATAAGTAATAATTGGTAGTAATATCTATAAATTAATAATATACAGACATCTTTCTGTGTATATAATGCTTATATACATCAATCTCTATTTATACCTCGTTCACTCCTGGGGCTTGGTGGTTGACTGCTCACCTAGTGAGCATGAAGCCCTGGGTTCCATTTCTCAGTGCCACATAAACATAAAACCCAGAAGTTCTGCTGTCTTTTAATCAATTGAGTTCTACCCTTGAGCACAAATGCTTAGGGACAGTGTCAAAACCCTTACTCAAACCCCAGGACTGCCGCCAAAAAGATGTATAATGTTCTAACTGCAACTATAGAAGGATAGGACTTCAAATACCACATGACAGAGCAAGCTAGGAGTCTGGTGCTGACAGCTGCCACCTAACCTGACTTAGCCAGATATAAACTGCTGCAACCCAGCTCCACGGGTTACCCCCATCATCCTGGCTTACCCTGGCTTAACCCCGGATATACTGCCCACTCTGGGGCCTTAAAACCTGGTAGTAAGTCTGCTAGACTCAATTGAAATATGGCTCAAAGTGGTAGAGTTCTAGCCTTGTGCAAATGTTATTAGAACAATAACATCCCCAAGCTTTAAGCTCAAGCTCCATGACTAATCTCCCCTACCCAAAAAAAAATCCCACTAAACTGTTAGGTGTGAACTTGTGTGGTTTGTGAAATGTTCCTCAAAGAATGATGATATTGATTACAGCGCCCTAAGTCTAATGACAGCTTGTGGGACAGAGCTATGTACTGAGTCCTCCGTAGGGTACTCTGTGCTGAGTCCTGCACATGGTACTATGTGCTGTATCCTTCACAAGGTGCAGTGTGCTGAATCCTGCATTGGGTGCTGGGTTCTGAGTCTTTCACAGGATGCCATGTGCTGAGTCATGCAAAAAGTGCCATGTGCTGTGTCCTTCACCAGGTGCATTCTTTAATTGGGTCCTTGTAAGATCTCCCCACTGAGATGATTCTGCAGACAAGAATATTGAAGCTCAGATATGTCTCCATGGCAGGGACAAAATTATGTATTACTGAAGACTAGTGAGTTGTCTACTTCAGACAATTGTTCTGTTTTGTTTTTTTCTGTCATGAACCTTGAAATAGGGGCCTACGCTCTGACCCTTACCTCTTGGGCTCATGGTTAGCTGCAGCGAATGCCTTCTCGGCCAGCGAGGAAGAACGACCACCACACCAGGAGTCTTCTCAGATCACACTTTATTGGAGAGCTTTTGAGTTGATGGGAGAGCTTGAGCGAGAGACCCCGTGTACAGAAACGTGGCCGCTTATATATGGAATAGGAACACGGGTCGTTCTATCATTGGTCGTCTGCCTTTCACCGTCACCAGGTGCCACGGGATTGGCTGGGGACTCTACGTGGCTTGCGCATGCGCAAAGCCCGGGACCCCCAGTCCTGCCAAGCACTGCCTAATATGGAGTTGTTTACCTCAAAGCTGCAAGGAAGTGGGCGCCATCTTGTAATGGCGTTCGCCCCGGCTCCCCGCAGTTAGCACTCCACCGCATGGAGCCATGGACCCCCTTGAAGCACATGCCACAGCCTAGGGGTCTATAGCTGAGGTCTCTCCTCCTGCCTACTCAGGCAGTTGAGATCTGAGGATCTGGGTTCCAAATTATCCCAGATACAAAAGGTCCCATGAGCCTATTATCTCCAATTCACCACTAAGAAACCTGAAGTGGAAGCTAGGTGCTTGTCACTCATGCTGTCATCCTAGCTACTCTGGAGGATGAGATCTGAGGATCATTGTTCAAAGCCACCCTGGGCAGGAAAGTCCTTGAGACACTTAGCTCCAATGGACCACCAGAAAAGCTGAAATGGTGTTTGGCTCAAGTGGTAGAGCGCAAGACTTGAGCTGAAGAGCTCAAGGACAGCACCCAGGCCCAAACATCAACTCCTACAATAATAAGAAAAGAGAGAAACAAACTAACAAATCTGAAGTTTAGGGCTGGGAATGTGCCTTAAGGGGAAAATGCTTTGCAAATATGAAACCCTGGGTTTGATTTCCCAGGACCACAACAGTAAAAAAGGCCTGAAGTAGCTCTGTGGTTCAAGTGGGAGAAGGCTATGATTGTACAAGAGAAACTAGATACAGTGTTCAGGTCCTGAGTTCAACCTCCAAGAATGGTGTATGTGCCCGTGCCCCTGTGTGCCCATGTGTGTACACATGCACGCACACACACACACACACACACACACACACACACACACACACACACACACATGCACAGATAGAGAGAGAGAGATAGACTAAAAGTGATGCTGCTACCCAAAATGGTAAAACACCGGGCTTCTGCACTGAGCTCATGGTCAGCACCCTGGCCCTGTGTTCAACCCCAAAACCTAGCCACCCAGGGCCTAACTAGGAGAGGTCAAATGTTTCAAAACCTGATGATATTCACCAGCGCAAGATGACAGGAAGCTTTGTGATATCAGATATGTGCTTGGATTTCCCAAGCTTCCAGAAACCTAGGAGAGGCATCATAGGCCCATCATCACAGGCAATGAAACATTTAATTAAGTTCAGTGCCCTAGTTGTCTGCCAGCAGGAC
The DNA here is from genome assembly GCF_019054845.1 of Dipodomys spectabilis. Taxonomy (NCBI): domain Eukaryota; kingdom Metazoa; phylum Chordata; class Mammalia; order Rodentia; family Heteromyidae; genus Dipodomys; species Dipodomys spectabilis. The sequence continues at coordinate 3,640,677 of NW_024870882.1, read as the reverse complement.
TCTTGAGCACTGTATCTGAACACCGGAATATAGTCTCACAAAGGAAGGAAATGTGCACAGGACTTGGCCTGCCACAGGAGGTGGCACAAATGAAGGCTTCCTATCAAACCAGAGCACTGGGGAGAGATAGTTTGGGGTACAAAGAGACATTTTTCTGCTGACCTTCAGAGCCCGCCCAAAATCATCCTCACTATCTGACCCAGATGGAGTTGTTATACAGCTGTACAGGAGTGAGGCCTTTTGTCTGCCTGTCCAGACAATGAGAGAGACTTCTTCCACCAGGCCTGGGATGCAGAGAAACCCTCAGGCTACACTGGGAACAGTGAGGGGAGCCCTGGATTATGCATTGTCATGAAAGCAGTCTCAGTTACTAAATCATTTTATTGAATACAAATTTCCTAGCTTGGTGCCGTTCATCATAACTACTCTTCAGCTTCACCTATAGGAATACATTCATACATACCCAAAAACATGGAGATACAGGCTTTTTTTTTTGAGGAGGCAGTTCCTGGGGTTGAACTATGAGCCTAGGCATTGTCCCTGAGCTCCTTTTGCTCAAGGGTAGTGCATTAACTTTGAATCACAGCCCCATATCTGGGTTTTTCTGTGATCTCTTAGAAATAACAGTGTCATGGATTTTGCTATGCTGGCTGGATTCAAACTCAGATTCTCTACACCTTAGCCTCCTTAGGAGCTGGGATTACAGTGAGAAGCCACTGGCACCTTCTTTCTTTTCTTCTTCATTTTTTAATCTGGACAATCTGACTTCTTAACAGGTCATTCCAAAGGTTTGAATTTATAAATTAACTACCCAATGTTCTTTATAGCTGTTTTCTCTGAGGAGGATTTTCTCTCCTCATCTTCTCTCAGTCACAGGTTTGAAGCCAAAAGTTAGAAATGAGTGTCACAGGATTTGGGAGCAAATGTCCACAGGACATGCCAGTTCTGTCACTTAGCATTGAGCTGCAGTGAATTTGTTGTCTTAAGATGAGAGGCCCAAAAGCTGGAGCGATCCTCAAACTGTCTTCATTGCTCCTATAAAATGATCTAATAATTATGAGTGTTGTGTGTCTCCAACCTTAAGTATCTAGAACAAACTAGACGCGTCTTCATGTATCTCTTTTTCTCTAGTGCCTCTTGAGATTTAGACTAAGGGTTTGTGTGGAGGAGCTCCTTGGTGTATTCCTGAAGAAAGCCGCTTGATTCCTGTTCACGAGATTGCCGTTCAAATTCAGCCGGAGCAGGAATTCTGTGAGACTCTTATCTCCAATAAACCACCAAAAAACCAGAAGTGGAACAGTGGTCCAGAGAGTAGTGCTCCAGCTTTAAGAGAGAAAGACGAGCAGGATTCACAGGCCTGACCAGGAAGGAAAGCCTGGGAGGCGCTTATGTCCAATTAATGACCAGATGGCTCGAAGTGGAGCTGTGGCAGTGGTAAATCCTCAGCCTTGGGAAAAACAGCTGAGGAATGCATCGGGCCCTGAGTTTAAGCACTAGAATGCCACAAAAAATTTTCAGTACCCTACTTACTTATTCTGTATACTACCTCCCTGAATGCAAACAGACCTTATGCAATGCTTCTCCTTATATTTACTCATTTATTTTTCAGATATGCTCCTTGTGTATACTGCCTCATTCTCTTCATTTCACGCCCATGGCTTTTCTCTTCCAGGTTTCCAGGCCTGGGTACTTATATGATACACTGACGCTCTCAGCAGCCTTTACTTAGATTTTATTATGAGGCCAATGCAGGAACAGTAAGAAACCAGGCAGCAGAAGAGAAGATCAGGTTTCATAGAAGTAACCAGTATTCAGAAAATTAAACTTGGGGATGTAAAATGGCAGCATACTGATGTAAAAAACTACCATTAAGAAAAAGATGAGGGGGCTGGGAATGTGGATTATTGAGAGAGTGCTTGTGTATCATGCAAGAAGCCCTAGGTACGATTTCTCAGTAGCACATACACAGAATAAGCCAGAATTGGGACTGTGGCTCAAGTAGTAGAGTGCTACAGACAGTGCCCAGGCCTTGAGTTCAACTCAAGAACTGGCAAAGATATACCTAGGTGTTGGGACTTCATCTGTCCCACCAAAGATAGACGGGGTATGAGGAAAGGTCAGTGCAGTGCTCACCCGTTCCCTAGCCTCCCTTATCCCGGGAGACAATCAGACACAGCGGGGAGCCAAATCAAGCAGGAAGAAAAACTCATTTATTAACAGAGAGCAGCCCTTTGTAAAGCCAAAAAGTGTGGTTGGGCCATGTGTGACTGCTGCTCACCACAGTGACCCAGGGCCCAGTGGCAGGATGCCTGCACTGTGCCCTGACAAGTCCCACCTAGGACAGCGTCTGTCCTGCCTCCAGGCCAGTTCAGGCCTGCTATTGTACACAACAACCCTTGTTTCCTCCTCTAAGCAGCAGCTCAATATCCAACCACCATGGGAACCCAGTCCGAGAAGCACAGGCACAATGGAGGGGAAGCTGCCAAAGCAAGCATTTGGAAAGGAGCAGAGATCACAGCAGGCAAATCAGCCATGAGGATGTGTCTGCAAGGAGTCCTTAGCTGGGTTCAGGAAAGAGAGGCCAGCGCAGGTGGGCGGGACACTTCCATAACCAATTTGAACATCTAATAAAGCTGCCTGTGTTGGATAGATGGCTTCTGATTTGACATCGGCAACAGAATAAGGGGCTGCAAATACAATGAATAGTCTCTAGCCAGAGAAACAAGGTCAAATGCTTAAGTTTCTGCACTTCCAGTGGTTCCTGGTATCTCCAGCTGAGTGGCCATCTTTATGTGGCCAGTAGGTGCCACGCAACCTTGTGCAGAGGCTGTGTGAGAGATCGTGTTAGACAAAGAGCTTCAAGGAAGCATGCCTGCAGGAAGGGGGGTTGGTTTCTTTGTTGCTTTGTATGTCCCTCCACCCCCCTCCCCCGCACTATAACCCCTGCTTTCACTGTATTTGATGTTGGTATAACTTGTGGAGGGGAAGGGAAAAAAGCAAATCGTTTAAATAGGGATACGAGTGGACCCATTGCAACCATGAGATGTACAAGTCCTTATGTCGAAAATCGAACTTTACCACTTTGGGGAGGGGGGAAGGAGGATTCGGTGGGGGGAGGCGGGGTGAGATAGGAAGGGCTATGAAGGGGAAACAAAGGAGAAGGCTACAATGCTTGATAAGAAATGTACTCATTATCTTGCCCATGTAATTTTAACCCCTCTGCATAGTATTTTCACAATAATAAAAAAATTAACAATGCACATAAAAAAAGAAAAAAGAAGGGAAGGCTATGTTGCTTCATGGTTCAGAGTTTTAGTTGATCTTGGTTGAGAGACAATAGCCAAGAGTAACACATGATGGTGATTTCGGAGCAGAGAGAGAACTCCTGAACAAGTGTGCTTCTCATTTTCCCTCCTTTGATTCTAAGTTCTCAGACTTCAGGATAGTGCACAATCAGCATGTGATTTTCCACTTTAGCTAAATTTCTCTGGGAACTCAGTCGCCCATACACCTAGTTGTGTATGTTATTGCTCTCCTACATATTTTTCAATCCAATCAAAGTGACAATATGACTTAACCATTTCATTTGAACACAGCACCCAAACACACCTCCTTATACAAAAACGCTCCACTTTTGTCTCCAAAAGACCTACATTCATGTTCAGACACTAGCATAAATGGAGAGCTAACAGAATGCATTGCCTCTCTCCAAAATTCTTTGTTGCTTTGACTTCCAACACCATTCAAAATTCCAGCTTCAAAATGTCCACAGAGACACAAAGAAAATTCTTAGCTTAGAGTTGCCATGAAAATAAAACAAAATAGGGCTGGAAAGGTGGCTCAGTGGTAGAGTACTTGACTTGCATGCATGAGGCCCTGAGTTCAATTCCTCAGCACCACATAAGTAGAAAAAGCTAGAAGTGGGCACTGTGGCTCAAGTGGTAGAGTGATAGCATGAGCTGAAATGATGAGGGACCGTGCCCAGGCTGAGTTCAGGCCCCATGACCAACAAAAAAAAAGTAAATATATATTTTTTAAAAAGAGCAAGACCAATTATATGCCAAGTATAAAGGCACTTGCCTTTAATTAAAGCTACTCAGAGTGACGACAGTAGGATGAAAATTCTAGGGAAGCCTGAGTAAAAGCACTAGACCCGATGTGAAAAACAAACTAGGATGGTCCAGTTTTAAGTGGTAGAGTGTTTACTAGGACAGTATGAAGCTTTGGTCCAATAAAGAAGAGGAAGAGAGGAAGAAAAGAAGAGGAAACAAAGAGGTGGAGTAAGAAGAAGGAAGAAGAGGAAGAGGAGAAAAAGGAAGTATAGAAAGAGCAACAATGAGGAGAAAGAAGAGAAAGGAAGAAGAGGAAGAGGTTGACAGAGAGGATGAGGAGCACCATATCTTCAATATATAATAACATGGTGTAAACATTCCTATTCCAAAACAGAAGAATTGGAGAAAAAGGAAAAAAATGGATCAGTAACTCAATTAATGGACCAAGAATTTGACTTGAAATTTCTTAATCGAACAATGTGTAAACAGACAAAAGCATTAGCACCTGTAAAATCACTTATAAAATAGAAATGAGATGTCATTTCATACTCACCAGAATGGGTAAAAGATGTGCATTAGAAGGTTTGACAAGAAAGTAAAGAAATTGAAGCTCTCATACATTGTAAAATAGCACATTCATCTTGGAAATTAGTGTAAAAGTTCCTCACAAAGTTAGTTACAGAAATACCAAACAGCCTAGAAACTTTGTCTATAATTTTTATACACTTAAGTACAAAACAGCAATATTATCCATGACAGCCAAAGAACTGAAAAAAAAATTCACGCTGACCAATAGGAAAACAGTTCACAAAACATTTTATACTCATGAAATAGCCCATTATCAAGTAAAAAAGAGAAATGGAGAATTGATATTAGTGGAAACACTGACAACAGGCTAGATGGAAAGAGCCAGACACAAAATAACACATAAAATGATTTGATTTTAATGAAATTTTGAATTATCAAAATCAGGCATAACATTAGTTTCTTTGGGGTTGGAAGTCTAAGGAGAATTCAGAATAGCTGCAGACAGGTATGAGATTTCTTTGTGAATGATGAATATTTGAGAATATTCCAAGGTGATGAAGATTGAATATACTTTCAGAATTCAAAGAATCCCTAAATTTTATAGAATTAATTTAACAAATATAACATTTTTCAATTACACATAAAATGATTTTTCAAAGGGATACTAGATAATCTTTAACCAGCAAAAGTGTTCTACCATGAAAGTAGACATATAATATAGCAAAGTGGTAGAAAGCAGGAGCAAGTAAAAAAAAATCAATGCATATGCTACAAAATTAAAAAATAGAGAATAAGTGTTTGGGAGAGATGAATGGAAATGTTAAAAAGGGATCAAAGTGATCAAGATGCATTGTATTCACAAACTACTTTAATGAATGGCAGCTCCTTTCTTCAACTATTCAAATAAAATATTTTAAAAACTAGCAAAAAATAATTAATTAAACAAAAATAAATAATGAATAGATAAATAAAATACAATAAAAATAAACTATAGATCTATAACAATATAGGCCAGAAATTTAAAACACAAACAAGAATAAAGTAGTTTTGTTGGTGCTTCTAGATATATAAGCTAGAAAATTTTGACTACATCTAATTTATTGAGTTCTTTTGTCAATGGCATTAATTATGCCAGTAGTAAAAATAATCACGAAGTTATGAAATGAGCAACACAGTATCTAGGATATTACTAATTACTAATGCAAAGATAGATGCAAAGAAATATAATGCAAAGAAACATGGAATAGTATATGTTTGTATGATTAGATAAAATGCCAGAATGATGTCTGAATGTAACATTGATATCACAGAAATAAACAATAGAAATTTAAATGTATAAGCCTGGGTATTACAGCAAGTGATTTATCTTTTTTTTCTGGAAACGAGAGAAAAATAAAAGCAACAGTGCACATGCACAGTACAACAGTCAAAAACTACCAAAAGTGGTCAAAGTCACAAATACTACTTTTAGTCCTATAATAGGAAGGTGAAGTCACCCTAAAAATCACGTGTGGGAAGATAAACAAAGACTGCACTGAGTTCTCTATACTCACATTTATACAGTGAAAAATGACCACACAAACATTCTTTTAATAAACTCAGCACCACCTTATGTTTATTAACACCTGCCTATGGTTTTCTAAATTGAAAAACTGGACCAACATCATTGCATTGTTATAGATTAATTTAGTGTTAAATAAATTGGTTTGCAGAGTTTAAGCAAATGGTATGAATTCAACAGTACAGTACCAGAACTGATAAAACATACCATTTTTTAGCTTATTTTTGGAATATGATCTTGTGTTTATGCTTAGCCTTTCCTGGATTTAGATCTTCCTATCAAAGCTTTGTACATAGCTGAGATGACAGACAGATGCCAACTTGATTAGCTATTGGATGAGATGTGATCATTGTTAAGTCTACAGGGAACCTACCCCCTACGCCCATCTCCTTCACCAGTCTGAACCCAGTAATCACCTGAATGTCCATCACCTAACTGTGTGTCAGGAAAGGATCCTTGGATCTGAGATTACTTCCTCCAAGTCTATTTTCTATTGTAACTTACCCATTTTAATTTTTTTCCTGAAATATTCCAGGGGCTTAAACTAAGGATCTATGCACTCTCCTGAGCTTTATGTTGGATCAAAAGGCTAATAAACACCATATATGACTAAGCTTATATTAAAATGAAATGGTAAATTAATATATATATGGTAAACTGATAAGAGAACCTACTAACGCTCGTGTGTGTGTGTGTGTGTGTGTGTGTGTGTGTGTGTGTGTGTGTGTGTTTTATAAGAGCACACTGTTAATACTCTATTCACTATAAACATTAGAAAATTATCTAGGATGTTATTTTTAGGGTAGTAAGTTCTGTAGAATCGATGACATAAGCTTCCACATTCCAGGATCTTGAACGTATTCTGTTCTTGTTTGTTGAACCATGAGCTTTGAAAGCAAACTCTCCTATATCTGAATTGCCAACAGGGAAGTAGCAGTCTAACACTACATACATATCATTGAATCACAAGGTAATAGTTTTTTTCATGATCAATAAGATAATTACAGAAGGGATGAACACACAACAATTAAGTATCTAGAGTGAAAGGGAAACAAAAAAGTAAGCTTTTATTTTTTTGTAGGGGGTCCGGTCGGGGGGCCTGAACTCTGAGCATGGGTGCTGTTCCTGAGCTCTTCAGCTCAAGGCTAGTACCTACCACTTGAGCCATAGCACCACTTACGGCTTTTTTTCTGCTTATGTGGTGCTGAGGAATCAAACCCAGGGCCTCATGCATGCAAAGGAATGCTCTACCACTGAGCCACCTTCCCCAAAGTAAGCATTTTTTAACTCCATATGATAATTTCACAGGGGATGAAAGAACTACAATTAAGTATCCAAAAAGAGCCATCACAGCTGCACAGCATCCTGTTATATTGTTACAATTGGTAGCTCTTGTTAACTTCTCAGTATGCCTAATATATAAATTAAGCTTTGCCATAGTTATTATTGTGAATCTCTTAGCCTACCATAGTATTCTGTTCATTTTTAGACCCCCAAAAGATGACTTACTTCTTCTATTTAAAGACATGCCTTCAGCTTTAGTGTTCAACCATGCATTTTCAGTCTTCTCCATTATTAACAGCTCTTTCTCTGAGTATACATTTTTTTCCCCTTGTTTAGGAAATGATACTGGAAGTTAAAGAATCCAATCTAATAGAAAGTGTAAAGACCCCTATGCTCTAGGAGAGAGGTGTTTGTTTTTTTTCCTCCCAGGATGGATAACAGGACCTATTAATAAAAAGGCTGCTCTAGAACTTTGTGTCACTGAAACTAGTACTGCTTTTTTGTTCTAGCTGTTCCTGGGGCTTGAACTTAGGGCATGAGCCCTGTTCTTGTGGGATTTTTTTTCTTCTACCACGTAACCACAACTCCACTTTGGTGGTTAATTGGAGATAAGAGTCGCTTGGATTTTTCTGTTCGTCCTGGCTATGCATTATCCTCAGAACTCAGCCTGCTGAGTAGAAAGGATTACTGGTAAAACAACAGTGCCCACTGCTTTAAGTGTTGTTTTATATTGTTATTCTGAGCTCCAACTCCTTTCAGGGTGAAAAGCAGTCACTGGGGATTCAGTTTTGCATGGGTTTATTTGTATAGCATTTTAAAAATATTTATTTACTCTCTTGTTACATTGTTGCTACTTTATCTTATCTTCATTTAGTATTGGTTTCTACATTTTACATTTTACATTTTATTATTACCCACATATTTCATAAAAAAATGGGATTACTGCACCGAGAAATTCAAATTAGTACAGTATTAGTGGTTTGCCTCATTTGAGAAAGGTTCTCTGCCATAGAGTTCCCAACACATAGACAGTCTCTTCACTTAGGACTCCAGGCTACCACTGAAAAAATGGGGCCTGACAGGAAATTGGACAGCGCCAGTGGGGTATCTCCAGATAAGGGAACTCTTAGCCACATTCCAAAAACTCACACTGCCATCGTCAAGATCAAGAAACACACCAACCCGGCCCAGAGGCTTCTCTACATAGTGAGGCAGCAGTGGGGAGGTGGTAAAAATGGTGGAAAGTGTGTTCTCTTTCACAAACAAAAGGAGGAAAAGATCATTAGATTCAGTGAGGTTGCTCCCTATGGAGGAATCCCTAATAACTCCCAGGGCCCAGGTGGAAGAGTCATCCACACTAACCTCCCAGTAATGTTTCCCAGAGCTGAAGACTTGGCGTCCAAAAGCAGTAAAGTGGAAGGACTCTTCAGAATTCAAAACTGCATAGGGATTGTTGTGTCTAACACAGCTCCCAAGATCTTGGTTCCGCGTAGCATCATTGAAGGCAATCTCCACCTGGTGCTGGCTGAGCCTCTCTATCAGTCCAGGAATGGGAGGGGCACTGAGCTCTGGCCTCAGAGGAAGAGGCAGGAAGAACAATACTGACTCACAGCTTTCTAGGATCAACTCTACATCCTGAAGCAGTTCCACATCTGGCTTCTGGTATGTTTTGATCAGCTCCTGATACATATTCCTGAGCTGATGCTTCTTCTGAAGCATTTGGGTTTCCCTTTCTCTGAGTTGCAGTAACATGGCTCTTCCTTCATTGATCAGTAGCTGGGAATGGTTTCTTTCCTCCTCCTGGACACCTAGCTCTAAAAACAGCACTCTAAAAACATCCTTAGTCATGCCTCGGAATAGCTTCACATACCAAATCCATCGGTTGATGAGTCTCCTCTTCTCCTGTAAATTGTGCTGGTTTTCTTGAGTCTTTTCCCATACAGCATGCATCTGCTTTGAAATCATCTCCCTCTGCTCCTCAGCAGCCCTATCTATGGGATGGTGTTTGTGAGCCCTGTGCTCCTGAGACTGGGAGCAGCTCCTACAGAGCAGGGCCCTGTTTACCTCACAGATCATCTGCTTTGTCTCCCTGTGTGTCCCACACATGTATTGTTCAGAGCTCAGAAAATGCCTGAGGCTGGCTCTTCTGGCAATGGCCACCAGGCTCCTCAGAACCACGTTGGTTTTGAGGTCTCTCTGCTGGCAGGGTCCCCTGCACACAGGGCACCTGGCTGGAATCTGGGTCTCTTCCCAGCAGAGGCAGAGACAAGGTCGACAAAAACTGTGCCCACACTCTAGGGTGACTGGCTCTATAAAAGTATTTATACAGATGGCACATCTCAATTCCTTCTGGAAGGCCTGGGCAGTGTCAGGGTCCATCATTCCTAGAATCTAATGAGGTGCTGGTGGCTCACCTGTAGAAACCTAGCTACTCAAGAGGTTGAGAGCTAAGGATCAAGCTTTGAAACCGCCTCGGCCACAAAAGTCCCCCTGACACAGATTCTTATCTCCAATTAACCACTCCAAAATCACAAGTGAGCTGTGGCTCAAGTGGTAAAGCACTAGCTTTGACCACAAAGTGGCCCAGGGACAATGCCCAGTCTCGAGCACAAAGTGACCCAGCAACACTGCCCTACCACTGGGTTCAATCCCCGCAACCAACAAAACAATACCACCACCAACACCACCAAACCAAGGAGAGAAGAATTAAAAGAGGAGTAGATTCTCTCACTCTAATCCTCACCTGGAGTATCCAAGCTCCAAATGGCCTCCAGCCTGCTGATGTAGGATCTTCAGCAATGCCTGAGTCTCAGACCTCCACTCTATTTATACTGAAAGAGGGTGGGCCCAGGAAAGGAAGTCTCTGATTGGTTGCTTAGGGAAGCTGATGTACATATCAATAGGAGTTGGAATTTACATCCTGTCCACCACACCGTTCACTTCCTCTTTCAAGGACCTACTTCTTACAATTTGGTTAGGTTATTTGGGTTAGGTGCAACGTAGGTTTGTCCAGGATTGGAAAAGTTTATTGTGTTTCTTTTATTTTGTTTTTTACTTCTGTGTATGTTTTATAATGGAACTATGCTTTTATTACTTTTCCACAGGACTGTAGGCCGTATTACTGACATTATCCACTGTATCTTATGGGTCTTCAAAAGTAGCTGAGTTCGTATTTCTTAACAGGTTATCATCCTATACTTTTTTTATTTGTAATTTGTTAGGCCTGATGTTGGGCTGGTACTTTACCACTTAAGCCTTGTCCTCTCTGTGTTTGCTTTTGTTTTTGGAATAGAAACTTGTGTTTATTCTTAGGCTCTTCTGGACTGAGTTCTTCCAATTCACACTTTGCACAAAGCTGAGATGACATAATTATCTCTTGCTTGAGTTGTGATCAGGATTAAATCTGCCCACAGACCAGCCCCTCCCAGCTTTCCCATCACCTGCCTGAATCATACCAGTAATCACCTGACTGTCGTTGATCACCTGACTATGAGTGAACAAAGATCCTAGGCTCGGAGATCATTTCCTCTTGTCTATTGTCTATACTGACTCATCCTTATGATGTTGTTGTTCTTGTTGTTTGTCTGTCAGTGCTGGACTTGAACTCAGGGTAGAGGATCTGTCCCTGAGCTCTTCTTCCACTCTATTTCTCTTATCTTTATTTCAAATATCATTTATGCCTTTTTATTATAAAATGGTGTGGTATTCTGATATATAATTTAATAACTCAATGCCGTTATTGAGAATGATCTAAAAATTTATCATAGACATAAATATACATATATATGCATATATCTATATACATTGGCTTTCAAGAGCATATTATTAATATTCAATTCGCTATAAATTTTATCCTATCAGAATATTCTCTTTAGAGTTATAGGTTCTGGAGTGTCCCTGTCATAACCTTTCCCATTTGTGGTTTTGTTACTATAACCAATCTTGTACCTTTCTTGCTGTTGATCCATTAGCTTTGAAAGCATAATCCCCTATCTGAATTGCCAGCAGAGAAATAGTAGCCTAACACTATGTTTGCATCTTTGACTCTCAGGCATTAACTCTCAATCTTTTTTGAAATTTTTCTTTTTAAAAAATTTTTGTCATTAGTGCTGCGGAACTCTGGGTCTGAGGGAAACAGCTCTTCAGCTCAAGGTGAGCCATCTACCACTTAAGCCACAGCACCACTTCCAGCTTTCTAGTGGTTTATTGGAGATGAGTGTCTACGACTTTCCTGCCCGGGCCAGATTTGAACTGAGATCTCAGATCTGTTTCCTGAGTAGCTAGGATTACAGAGGTGCACCACTGGTGCTGGCTAAGCATTATTTTTTTATCTTCATATGATAATGACAGTGGGGATGAATGCACAATAATTGGGTACATAGAGTGAAAAACGGACACCAACAAAGAACCATCACAACTGGACAGCAAACTGTTGTATTGTTACAATTGTTGACTATTGTTAACCACTCAGTATGCCTAATGGATAAATTGAGCTTTGCCATTGTTATTATTAATCTCTTAGCCTGAATTAATGTTCTCCTCATTTTTACCCCAAAAATTATGACTTATTTTTTCTGAAACCATTCTTTCATCTTTAGTGTTCAACCCTGCATTTTCTTTCTTCTCCAATATTACCAGCTATTTCTCTAAGTATTCCAATTCATTTTATTTTATTTTATTTTTAGGAATTAGTAGTGAAACTTAAACAATCCAATCTAATAGAAAGTTCAACACCCCAATGGTCTAGTATAGAGGTGTTTCTGTTTTTTTTCTTCCAAGGATCTAGTAATCAAAAGTCTGCTCTAGAACTTTGTGTCACTGAAACCAGTACTGCTTTTTTGTTCTCGAAATTACTGGGGCTTGAACTTAGGGCATGAGCACTATTCGTGTGGGTTTGTTGTTGTTGTTGTTTTTTGCTTTTTTTTTTCTCCTACGACTTGGACCACAGCTCCACTTTGGTGGTTATTTGAAGATGAGTCTTTTGGACTTTCCTATATGAACTGGCTATGAACTGCCATCCTCAGAGCTCAGCCTGTTGAGTAGCAAGGATTACTGGGAAAACAACAATGCCCACTGAATTAAATGTTTTTTTGTTTTGTTTTGTTTTGTTTTTTGCTGTTATTCTGAGATCAACCTTCTTTCATGGTGAAAAGCAGTCACTGGGGTCTCATTTTTGCATGAGTTTATTTTTATGGCAATTTTTAAATATTTCTGGCTCTATTGTTGCATTGTTGCTACTTTATCTTATCTTCATTGTTTACATGTTATGTTTTATTATATGTTACCTCCATATTTCATAACAAAATGGGATTACTGTGCATAAAATTCAAATTAGTACAGTATTAATGGTTTGCTTCATTTGAGAAAGGTTCTCTGCTATAGAGGTCCCAACGTATAGAATCTTCACTAATAGTGGTTTATCATTGGAGAAAAAGGGTCTGACAGGAAGTTGGAAATAGCCAATGGTGTATCTCCAGAGAAGGGAACTCTTAACCACATTCCAAAAACTCACACTGTCATTGTCAAGATAAAGAAACACCACAACCCCAAGAGACTTCTCTATATAATGTGTCAGCAATGGGGAGGTGTTAAAAAAAAAGTGTAAAGACAGTTCCCTTTCACAAAAAGTGGAGGAATAGGTCCTCTGATTCAGGGCAGTGGGCCAAGAAAAGGGTGTGTACATGAGTTCTCAATTAGGGAAGTTGATTTACATATCATCTGGAGTTGGAAATTCCATCCTGGAAACCACACCTTTAACTTCCTCTTTCATGGAAATGCCTCATAAAATTTTCTTTTTTTTTTTTTTTTTTTTACATTTTATTTTATTTGTGAACATACTGTACAGAGGGGTTACAATTACATGGGCAGGATAATGCGTACATTTCTTACCAAGCATTGCAGCCTTCTCCTTTGTTTACCCTTCACATCCCTTCCCAGCTTCCCCCCGTCCCCCCCAGTCCCAATCCTTCTCCCCCCCCCCACAGCCCCCCCCCTGCCCCGACGATGTAAAGCTCGTTTTGGACATGACAACTTGTACTTCTCATTGTTGCAACACCTGTATCCTTAAACGACTTGTTTTTCCCCATCTCCTCCACAAGTTATATTGACATAAAATATAGTGAAAGCAGGGGTTATACTGTGGGGGAGGGACATACAAAGCAACAAAGAAATAATCTTATAAATGCGTTAGAAACACATGCATGAAAGAAAAAAACATTAAGATACATATCAAAGGGTTTATTTTCCTAACATCACATTATCTAACCTTTTCCATTTGACTCATACATATACTAGATATTGCAAATAAGGGAAACCATGGGAACTATGTTTCTTTGGGCCTGGCTTACTTCACTTAATATAATTTTTTCCAAGTTTTTCCATTTCCTAACAAATGGGGCAATGTCATTCTTTCTGATGGAGGTATACAATTCCATTGTGTATATATACCACATTTTCTTGATCCATTCATCTACTGAGGGGCATCTGGGTTGGTTCCAGACCTTAGCTATGGTAAATAAGGCTGCAATAAACATAGTTGTGCTGGGAGCTTTAGTGTGGTCTTGTTTGTAAACATTTGGGTAAATGCCCAAAAGTGGGATTGCTGGGTCATAGTGGAGTTCTATGTGGAGTCTTTTGAGGAACCTCCATACTGCTTTCCAAAGTGGTTGAACAAGTTTACATTCCCACCAACAATGAAGTAAGGTTCCCTTCTGTCCACATCCCCTCCAGCATCTGTTGTTGTTAGAGTTCTTGATTTTTGCCATTCTAACTGGAGTGAGGTGGTATCTCAATGTTGTTTTGATTTGCATTTCTTTTATGGCTAGGGAGGTTGAGCATTTCTTCATTGTGTCTATTGGCCATCCTTCTTTCTTCTTCAGAGAAGTTTCTCTTTAAGTCTTTCGCCCACTTGTTTATTGGGCAGTTGTTTCTTTCAGGATTTGTTGTTGGGGGATTTAATTTTTTGAGTTCCAAGTATATTTTAGATATGAGACCCTTGTCCGTTGTATGGCTAGTAAAGATCTTCTCCCAATCCGTGGGCTTTCTATTGGTCTTGCTAGCTATATTATAATTTTCTTAGACAGTGACAAGTGTTTATTTTGGCTAGGTGAAAGTTAAATTTGAACAGGATTGGAAAACCGTTTTTTTTTTCTTACCTATTTGAATCTTTTATTTTTGTACTATGAATTAATTACTTTTCCACCAGAATGTAGGTGACTTTGAAATGTAGGTGGTTTTGAAATGTAGGTGGTTTTGAAATGTAGGTGGTTTTGAAATGTAGGTGGTTTTGAATGTAGGTGGTTTTGAAAATTAGCTGAGCTTTCATTGTGGAGTTATTATATGATCATCCAAGTCTTTTTATTTGTAAATCTTCATGCCTCCTGCTTGTCTGGTGCTTCACCATTTGAGCCATTTCAATCTTTTTATTCTCATCGGACTTCTAATCTCATAAAAAAATACTGTATTAATTTTCTAGTGGTAATGTAGTTCCCCAATTTTAATATACGCAAGAATTCTGAACTGATTTCAAAAATGAAGGATGTTTGAAATAATTCTTTAAAAAGCTATGAATACGGAGCTATATATAATTCATTACTTTTGTTTAATTTTTCCCACCTCAGTTGTAGAGTATGCTCAAAGGTGATTTTTACACTAATCTTTTTCTTTGAGGAATTTTTTTTATTAAGAGTATTTTAGAGATATTAATGTTAGTTCAGCTATTTTTCTCCTTCATAAGGAATGTGAATTTTAAGTTAATACACAGAAAATCTAAGACAGATGGTACATGTGGCATTTAGATCAATTTGTGTAATTACTTTTTTATTTAAATACTGAATAGTTGTTTCTGAATTTTCAATTTATTACCTGAGTCAAAGGTATATCATTACACTTGCAGAATCTAGTCCACTGTACAAAGTTAAGTAACATATTAGTTTGAATTTTATTTTTTTGTTCAACAATAATATTCAAGAGGTATCATTTCAGTAGGTTTCACTGAAAAATTATTAGGATATGCCATATCTACAGATATTTCATAATTCTATATTCTTATTTTTGGATTACATTTCTGTAATCCATGTGTCTGTACTCCAATTGTGTTAGACTTCCAATTATTCATCTCATATCTTTGCTTTGTTCCAGGATTTCAGCATTAATATTTTCTTGTTTTCCGTGGTTTTTATTATTGTTTCATCTCACTATCACGGTTGTAACTTTTTAACATACAAAAAAGAAAATTCACTATTGCCCAGCTCAGCATTCCTTACATTTTCAAAAAGCCAAGTGACGCTAGTGACATACAACATACATCATGAAATGATTGATATAATGTATACAATACAGTAATATCAAAATATTGCATAAAATGTAAAAAATGTAATGTTATGAAATTGAAATACACTATTATTAAACTGTGACCTCAAACATTTTCTATTATCATCATAATAATATAAAACCGTGTCATCACTCTCCAACTTCCTTTGTAAAGCATTTACACTTTGTGGAAACCTACACCTGAGCCCCTTTCCTGGTAATGAATGGACTGTTAAATGTCTCTAGAATTTGGGCCAGCTCCCAGAAGCCTCTGGTATGTTTGGCTCCTCCTCTCTCTCATTCATTATAATTAGGCCTGAGAGTATGCCACCTGATCCTCTTGTGACAAAGTAAGTTAGAGGACAAGAGCCCTGTTCCCCAGCTGGAAGCCTCCAGGTCTTCATGCAAAAATGATCTCCAAGTTGTCATTTGTCTCAGTCCTGCAGCCATTATTGCCCAAACATGTAAGCTCAGGTAGGTGTTTGAATAGCAAGCTGTTGTAGCACAATCTGCTCTGTAGTAGGGGTCCTTGAGATGCCAAGGTACCCCAGCCTCTCCTTGGGCAGGATCCACATAGTCTTCAAGCTTTAAATCTTCAAAATCTTGTTGCTTCTTCATAACTTCCCTCTTCCTGAAGCCTGAGAGTTCTGAGGGGCCCTCATCCGCAGGGGTCTGGATGGCTGCTAGGATCTTGTCCTGAAACTCAGGTGCCTTCATCTGTAAGAAGCAATAGCAGCTTCTTCTTCTCCTTCTCCTCCTGGAAGAGCTGGTTGACACACTCATCTTTCTTCTGATATAGCTCATCCAGTACTTCCATCTGTTCTTTATAGAAATCTAGGGAGTCTTCAATGGTGCTGATAGGTTTTGACAGCTGGCTGCATCCATGTTGGAGTTTATCCACTTGCCTCTAGTAGCCCACTTTTTCCAGGCAGCTTGTGGATGAAGCAGAATTTCAGTGTCTTCTTGGGCACTTGTGTGTCCTGCTTCCTTTCCCATGGTTACAATTCCTGGAGAAGAAACCCTACTGCTTCAGCTTTCTCTGGCTTTTGACTACCATATTGGCCAGGTACCCATAGTAGGTCTGTTGCTCATGCAGCTGCTGGCTAAGCTTCACCTTCTTTAATTCATCAATGGATAAAGATAAAAATCCCTCCTAGTCTTTGGGTTGTCTGTCTTCTAGGACAGTCACAACAAGTAGAATCACCCCCTTTCCTTTTTGCTCACTCCTCCTTCTCTAGTGAAAGCCAGAAAGCTCAGCTGGGGCCCATATCTGCTCCTGCTTCTCTCTGGTGGTTTTAAGGCACATCAAAAATGTTGTGTAATTTTTGATGGACCTTCTTGGTCCTCCAACTTTGTCCAGCAACTGTGTCTGCTTCTGCGGGTGCTGCAGCAATGCCTCATTCTTTAAGGTCAGCTGAAAATTGTAGGCCCTGTGCTGTTCACAGGTAGCTCTGAGCTCCTGCAGCTGTTTATGAAGCTCCTGAGATTCTGAGCCACTTGGATCCTTAACTCAGCCATCTCTTTCCATTCTTCTAACTTCTCCTCTTGCTGGTCCAGCTTCTTCCTTCACCTGCAGCTTTGAGTGCAGCACACTAGAGAGCTCCTCCTTCTGTTTCTTAGCCTGTGGAAGGCAACCTGCAGCTGGCCCAGCTGCTCTTTGATCTCTAGGTTATGCAAAATTGTGCGTCTCATGGCCTCATTAATGTATAATCTTCCCATTGTCTTGAAGAGCTTATGCAGATCCCAGGCCTTTCTCTGCTGCTCCAGTTACCACAGCCACTCCTGCTCCTTCACATTTTGGAAACTGAGGCTCTAGTTTTCCTGCCTTTGAATGTAACACTGCTTCTCACATTTCTGTTGCTACTTCTGCAACTAATAGGTCTTGGCTGGCAGCTGTAGCTTGGGCTGAGTTGGTCCTGCAGGCAGGTGCTGGAGGGTAGCTCTGCCAACTGTCATTGAAGTTCCACCATGTTTACCTCTGGGTCAAACACTTATCACACCCATTGCTCTTTCTAATCTCTTAGTTGGTTCATCTGTTGAACCTTGTCTTTCCTCATGGACCTCTCCAACTTCAAGTCCTCTGCAACATGGTCTCTCTCCAGGCTTAATTTGGTCATTAATACTTTCATGGTCTCTAGCTTTCTCCACCCATGCCTTCTCTCTTATTACCTTTGTTTATCTTTTGGTTACTCTCTTGGGGTGACGTAGGGCTTCTGACATATTGTTAGTGATTCCAGTGTCAGAGGAAAGGACACTAGCAGGAAAGGAACCAGAGGAAGATTCCAGATCTGCATAGTCTTTGGTCTCACCCTTGGTTGATTTACAGTCCACAGTTATGATTGTTTTGAGGTTACCTGTTTTCAGTTTTCTTTATGTTGGTGTTAGTGGG
This sequence comes from Dipodomys spectabilis, assembly GCF_019054845.1. Lineage (NCBI taxonomy): Eukaryota > Metazoa > Chordata > Mammalia > Rodentia > Heteromyidae > Dipodomys > Dipodomys spectabilis. The sequence continues at coordinate 3,622,553 of NW_024870882.1, read as the reverse complement.
TCCACCAGGTCAATTCCTCTCCAGATACTCTTGCTGTTGTTTCTTGCCTAAAGAAAATTTTATTGTGCATGCGTTTCTGGTTTGGTTAGATATCCCAGCACTGGGATGAGGAAGGTGGAGGGGCCATATTCCCAAGCTTTCTGAAATCACTTCTATTCTTGCAATCACCCACTTCCTACAGGATCTCTGAAATTCACTCAGTCACCACATAGCACCTTTACTTCCTTCACCTGCTGGTAGTGGTATGAGTCAATAGAGGAAAATGACAGTGGTATTAGGCAGCAGAAAATGTGGATGTGGCCTCGATTCTTGTATCTTATTGGTCAGCGAGAAACAGGTATGCATTGTGGGATCATTGTGATCCAGACACAGTGGGTGGAGTCACCCCAGACCTGCTCTTACAGTCCTCCCCCATCTACATATTACTTGGGGAGCAGGGCAGCACCAGCTCCTGTTTGCCTTCCCCATCAAACCTCCCCACTTGGGCTTGTAACTAGGATTAGCTCTAGTTGGGTGTCTCCACAGTTGTACTGGAGACTGCTCAAGACAATGTCGTCCATCCCACAATTACAATCACCAAGTGATCCTGAGTGGTTGTTCTCAGATCACTGTCATAGTCCTTCTTATGCTGGGACTATGGAGGGATCAGACCCAGAGCTTAGGGGATGAGTGAGTGACAGAAAGTAGGGATACTGGATACTGCATCATTTTGCAGTCTCTTTCCTCATATTACATCTTGATCCACATATTTTTACATCGCAAAAATACCGTGCAATTAATTTCCATCCAATCCTCCAGACTGCAAGACTGTGCTAGTCCCAAAATTCACTCACTCCTTACTGCAAGTATCTAATCTGGGTCTGAATCTGTTCCCCTGGCCGCCAGGTCTCTATCCCACACCTAGCATACCATGTTCCCATAAGAGAGAACAATGAATAGAACCAGCCTTTGTCTTTTTAAAAAATTTTTATTGTGAAAATACCATACAGAGTGGTTACTTAGTAGATAAGGAAATGGGGGCTAAAGATTTCTGATGATTAGGTGGGAAACTGGAGACACAGTCTGTGAATAAGCAGTTTGTTAAACAATATTAAAAACAAGCCACACACTGGTGACTCATGCCTGTCATCAAAGCGACTCAGGAGACTGAGATCTGAGGATTGTGGTTCAAAGTCAGTCTGGGCAAAAAACCTTATCTTCGATTAACCAGTTAAATAACAACAGCAACGAAAAGCTAGACATGGAGGTGTGGCTAAAGTGGTTGAGCAGAAAACTAAGAGAGCAAGCTCTAGTACCAGCACACAATACACACAATCAATCAATCAATCATTAATCAATAAAATATGTTAAAAACATGTTGATACATATACAAGTGCCTCTAGCCTGGTGGATCCATTCTTTTCACAACATTTGGCTGAAGGCTTTGGCCTCATTAGCTTGAGGTCCCATGATGAAAGGCACCCGGCTCAGCGTGCACCAGTCAGCGCCCAACAACCCAACTCCTACACTTTTTCACTGCTCCTCCCAGTAGGGCAGCAGGGGCAGAGCAGAGTGCACCATTGCAGCTCAGGAGGGAGGAGACCTAACATCGGATGTCAGGGTCGCCCCGGGTAGACTGAAACCCTTCCGAAAAGATGTAGGTTGACATCTACAGGTGTGTTCTAGGAAGTCTGTAAGAGGGTGTTGTAGGCCTGATGGCTCCACTGTGCCCGACATTGATGTTGGAGGTGGAGACTCCCCCCCCCCCATGGCGGTGACTTAGTGGTAGCATCCAGCTCCCTGGCCAGCGAATGGCGGAAGTGCAGCAAAGTTGGACCCGGGCCTGCATCTTGGCCCTTGTGCTCCTGGAGCTGCTGCTGCCCTGCCAGGTGGACGCATGCATGGGCACAGAGCCTGGAGCGCGCTGCGCAAAGGGGCCAGCAGGTGCGGTGGGGCTGACTGTCCCAGGTGAGGCAAGGAGAAGCGGCTTTTGCAGGCAGTGGCTCTGGTACTGGCGGCCCTGGTCTTCCTGCCCAACATGGAGCTGTGTGGGCTCTGTACCTCCAGCAGCAGCCTGAAGGCATCCCCGGGAGGTCGGGAGTGGAGGAGGTCCCTGCAGTGGGACAGGTGAGTGCATTGGGTGTGGTGGGGCTAGGGATGCTCCCGTCCCCCTTCCCCCTTCTCTGGTTTTACTTCAGACCTTCGGCTCCTTCTCTCTCCTCCTCCTCATGTTGGTGTCGTCAGAGGCAGCCCCTGAAGAGTTTGCCCTTCTATCCATCCCCTCCCCCAGATGGGGTAAATTGATGCTCCAAGGACAGGGATTTGCCCACTCGGCAGAGTCAGAATTAGAACCCAGGGCCCTTAGTGCCCATTATGGGACTCTTATTTCTGTTTTCCATACTTTACAGTTTGTCTGCCTTTCCGATGCCCTCTCCTTTTGTCTCACCTGGTCCAGAGTTCTTTTTCTGGGTAGTACCCTCTTTGCACATGCCGGTATCCCCAGAGTGTGAGGCTTTCTGTAGAACCGGTTCGCCCATCACTTCTGCTCCCCTCCCTCAACCCCCCTGCTGATCCTGCTGTATTTACTCAGGTCAGTCCCTTTCACATTTTTCCATTTTCACAGGGACCTCTGGAACTCCCTGCCCCTTTTCCCTTTTCTTTCGCTGTCCTATTTTTGTCTCAGGTCCTGTGAATTCCTTGGGGAGTGAGTGCAAAGAAGCTCTTGGAGCTTCCAGTCCCTTGGATGGGGTGAAAGGTGAATTTCTGGTTCTTGAGGAACTTGCCACCTTTGACCCTCCCGGAATATAGAGGTGTACAGCTGGAGGGATCCCCCAAAATATCCCAGAGCTCTGTCCCCTGAGGGCAGAATGCCACATACCTTCCTTCTCTACTTCTTTCTGATAGGATGTGGTATTTCTTGCAGCCCAAACTGTGATAATAATTGTTTTGCCTCTTTGAAACTCACTCATGTCTCACGTATCTGTACATGTATATGGACTAAATTGGCATTTTTTTTCATGTGCATGTGTGTGCATGCTCAGATCGTGGCTCTTGAACTCAGGCCTTGGGTGCTCTCCTTTAGTTGTTTTTCACTCATGGCTGTTACTCTACCACCTAATCCACAGCTCCACTTCTGGCTTTTTGGTGTAGAGATAAGAGTCTTACAGACTTTCCTGAGTGGCCAGGATTCTTAGAGCTCAGCCTCCTGAGTAGCTAGGATTACAGGTGTGAGTTTCCAGTTCCTGGCTTGGATTAACATTTTCCTGCTCAATCACATCACTCTACCTCTCTCATCTCCTGGCAAATCTATGCACGCTTGAATTGCTTTGTATATTGGGACATTTAAGATTTGCTTAGGGGATTTTTGTGGTCCCATGGGAAGTGGGTAATGTTCATATCAGGGTCAGAATTGACTGTTGGCTGCCCTCACAGGAAGAGGCTGACTTTTGAGGTTGATGGGTTTTCCTTTCTCCTCAGTGTCAGGCTGCTGCCTGGCCATTCTGGTATCTTGAGCACAGACAGTTCTTTGCCACAAGGTGGATCAATTGGAGCTTAACAATTACTCTAGTTAATTGTTGCAAACCATCCAAGAGGAGTTGGCTTGATCTTTATGGTACATCTTAACTGTTCAGAAACTGAGGAAAGTTAGCAATGGCCTTTCCTAAACCCTGAGTTCAAACCCTGATAACCAGCCTAGCCTTTTCCCCCTTAAATTCTGTGTCTTGTATGTTTTTCTTTCTTGAAATCTCCTTCATTTCCTATCCTGTACCAGTATCAGGGTGAAGAGGCCAGGGCTGTGTTTGGCTTTGTCATTAACTTGCTGTATGTGCTTATCATCCACCAACTCCATCTCTTGGTTCGGTTGCCAGTATTCTGTGATGTGATTAGTGAGTGCACATAGGGCTACTGCTTTTTCCTGGGTTTTTGTCTTTGACAGCCTCCCTAGGTTCAGGGATTCTATATTGGCAAAGCCCCAGGCAAAGGGGGGTGTGTCCTGCCCAAGTGCATGTCTCCTATGGAATAGCTGTGACCAGGTCTAAAAGAGCTCTTGACAGTCTGCCTAAAGAAAGTTGTCATATTTCAGTTAAGGCAGGTGCCAAAGAAGTTCTGATTTTCATTTCCTATTGACCTAGATGTGTAGAGAGAAGGTCAAGGTTAACTGCCAGTTTGGCCTGAGCTTTCAAAGAAAGTTACTCACATGTACAAGAAGGTATTGATTGAATAAAGCAGCCTTTGGGGCAGAAAGAGTGGAGAGCAACAGCTGGATGGATGTTCCTTGGAACTCTGACCTGCAGTGTGTTGACAGCTCATGGGGCAGTTTTAATTCTTGTTTAATTTCTTTTTCTTTGGAATAGCATAAAAAGGAGGAGGAGGAAGTGGTGAATGGGATTGGTGTTTCAAGTCTTGTCAACTGGCTGTTCTTCCTTTACAGGAAATTTCTCCTTCCTGGGTGCAGCAGAAGAGCTCTTTTGCAATGATAGGCTTTTCTAGGTGCTATAGGATGCAGCATTCAGCTGCTGCCTTTCAGGAAGATCCTGCCAAATTTCCACACAGCCCTTTTGTGTTCTATTCTCTTTGCAGAGTCAGAGCCCTGGGCTTGGCCTTCCCAGTTACTTCCTTGTTTAAATGGCAGCTGGCCTTGAAGGAAGAGGCTGACTTTCTTCCAGTCCTCATTCCACACTATCCCTGAGCATGCATGTAACACATCAGGCTGCTGTCTGGGAAATCTGCTATCTGGAGAACTCTGCGCTGTTATAAAGGGTTGAACAGTTGGTTCTAAGCTCAGTCTGTCACTCTGGTAATTGTTGAGAACTTTCCCACAGTACCTCCTCATTGATCTTCCTGGCAGAAGTAACCACAGAGCCTCTGGAAGGAAGTCTTGACAGGACTTTTGTCCAAAAGAAAATTAGGTTCCTTGTGGATTTGAGAGAAGTTTATCTGAGGGCAACATACCCACTATTTGAACAGTCCTCTTAACTCTTTGATTCCTCCACTGTAGATTAAAAGAGCATTTAGCTGTCATCTGCTAGATTGTAAGTCACAGAATTGCCACCCAGTTCATCCTCAGTGTATCTCTGGAACTGGGCAAGACATCTGATTTATAAAGGACACATAATGCTTCTAGGGTTTCTGAATTCATGTGGTCAGACAGCTGGCTTCTCAGAAAGCTGCAAACCAAGTAGGAAAGCCAGCCATGTAAAGAAATACCTCGAGGTGAACTTGGTTAACTGGAAATATGTCCTGTACCAGTTAATTGCTCCTAATGATGTTTGAGCTATATAAGCCAGTTGTGTGCATGTCTTTTTTATTTTGCGTATACTTGACCTTCTGCATCTTGTACTTGGATCATAGTCAGAAAGAGAAAGACTTGAATGAGACTTTTGCTTCTCCAACAACCACAATGGCATGGGGAAAGGATGTAGCCTGTTGTAGTTCCTGTGGCAAAGAAGTGCATCGTGGCCTCAGTAGATGAAGATGTCTTGACATAGTGTGTTTTTTAAGTACATAGCACATGGTGTAGCACTTGGAAAAGTGGATTTTTGCTGAGTGAGTGTTAAAGTGGGAGGGAGGTGCTTGAGAATTCACTAGTCCATTATGGAAACAGGCAGCAAAAGGAAAATCACTTACTCGAGTTCTCACAGGAGGAATGCAGACATGAATGCAGTGCTCTTCAAGTCATCTGTGTTCTGCTGCAAAGACTTTCCCTCATGAATCAAATTTTCATGCCGCAGTTTTGGTAGCCAGTACTTAATTACACCATTTGGTGCTGGAACATCCCCACCCAACACACACACAGACACACACACACACACACACACACACACACTACCTTTTGTGTGTGTGTATGTGTGTGTATGTGTGAGGGTGTCTGTGTGTGTATGTGCCCAAACGTGTGCCAGTCCTGGAGCTTGTACTCAGGGCTTGGGTGCTGACCCTGAGATGTTTTTGCTCAACGCCAGTGCTGTACTATATGAGCCACATCTCTGTTTCCCAGTGGGTTCCCTCCCACTTTTAGTACTTAATTGGACATCAGAGTTTCATGGTCTTGTTACGTGGGCTGCCTTTGAACCATGCATGATCATTAGATCTTAGCCTCCTGAGTAGCTAGTGATACCTGACTTTTTTACAGATCCATTTTTTAAAATTTTCTTTCCAGCCTTTTTACTTTATATTATTTTCGGTGGTACTGAGGTTTGAATTCAGTGCCATGCATTTGCTCACTTGCTTGCTTGGCCAGGCTCTACCACTTCATCCACACCTTCAGCTTGCAGATTTTCTTCCCCCACACCTCTCTCTTTCTCTCTGATTTTTTTTTTTTTTTTGGTCAGTCGTGGGACTTGAACTCTGGCCTTGGGTGCTGTCCCTCAGCTATTCAGCTTAAGGCAAGTGCTCTACCACTTGAGTCACAGTGCTACTTCTGGTTTTCTGGTGGTTTATTGGAGATAAGATTATCATGGACTTTACTGCCCAGGCTGGCTTTGAATGGCGATCCTCAGACCTCAGCCTCCTGAGTAGCTAGGATTACAGGCGTGAGCCACTGGCGCCCGGCTTCTGGTTATTTATTTATTTATTGGGGGGTCTGGTCGTGAGGCCTGAACTCTGGGCCTGGGCACTGTCCCTCAGCTCTTCAGCTCAAGGCTAGCGCTCTACCACTTGAGCCACAGCGCCACTGCAGGCTTTTTTCTTTTTTCTTATGTAGTCTGAGGAATTAAACCCAGCGCCTCAGTCATGCAAGGCAAGCGCTCTACCACTGAGCCACCTTCCCAGCCCCTCTGGTTATTTTTATATGTATTTTATTATACAAATATTGTATAGAGAGATTACAGGTACATGAGTAAGGTAATGAGTACATTTCCTATTGAGCATTATTGTTACCTCCTCCTATGTTTATCCCCTACCTTTCTTCCCCTCCCAACCTCCCTCAGCTCCCCCTCCACCTCCCTCAACTCCCCCTCCCAGCGAAGTTGTGTCTTCTACATCTCATTGTTACAGTGGGTCAACCTGTATCCTTATTTAAGCATTTTATTATTTCCTTTCCCTCCCCAAATTACAAAAATGTATTCATGAGATGCATGGCACTGGAATCAAATACAGTGAAAACAGGGTGGAGAACAAAAAAAAAACATAGTACATTATAAATACGTTATAAACAATAGCAAGAAAGGAAAAACCACTGTGTCCCTATCTTGGGGTTCCTTTTGCTTAACATCATCTTATATGGTCATATGTACATAGCTTTTGACCTTTCCTGCTTGTCCTAGACATATACTAGTTATTGTAAATAAGGGAAGCCATAGGACCTATGTGTCTTTGGGCCTGGCTTACTTCACTTAATAAATTTTTTCCAAGTCTTTCCATTTCCTAACAAATGGGGTGATGTCATTCTTTCTGATGGAGGCATAGAATTCCATTCCCTCTCTCTCTTTCTGCCCCCCCTCTATATATATCATATTTTCTTGATCCATTCATCTACTGAGGGGCATCTGGGTTGGTTCCATATTTTAGCTATGTAAATAATGCTGTGATAAACATAGTTGTGCTAGTTTGCTGGTTAATTTTTAAGATGAGGGTTCATGAATGTTTCTGCTCTTGCTAGCCTTTTTTTTTTGTCAGTTGTGGGGCTTGAACTCTGGGCCTGAGCGCTGTCCCTCAGCTCTTCAGGTCAAGGCTAGCACTCTACCACTTGAGCTACAGTGCCACTTCCGGTTTTCTGGTGGTTTATTGCAGATAAGTTTCACGGACTTTCCTGCCTGGGCTGGTTTTGAACTGTGATCATCAGATCTCAGCCTCCTGGGTAGCTAGGATTACAGGTGTGGGCCACTGGTGCCCGGCTTCCTTGCTAGCCTTAAACTGTGTCCTCCTGCTCTCAGTCACCTGAGTTGCTAGAATTATAGGCACTTGGCTTATAATTTTTTTTTAATTTGGTTATATTGAGGATTAAACTTGGGGCTTTGCCCTTGCTAAGTAGGAGCTTAGCACTTACTCCATGCCTCTAGCCTTATTTTGTATTGGTTATTTTCAAGGTAGGGTCTCATTTTATGCCTGCAATGTGATTCTGTTGCTTCCTTTTGTCACTGGGAAAGATAAACATGTGCCATTGTGCTTCTCCCATAGCTGAGATATCAAGCATGCCCCACTGCTTCAAGTCGTTGGTTGATATGAAGCCTCTCAAACTTCTTGTTTTGGTTTTTTGACTAAGGTTGACTCTGATCCTTCACTCTTTACCTCCTCCATAGCTAGGATTACAGGCCTGAATCACCATGCCTGGATTTACTTTTAAAGTAAGGAAAAGTACAATAACCTGAAGCCAGAATAACCTGAAGGGCTTCAATAGGAAAGTAGAGAAAGTAAATCACACGTGCCATGTGGAACTGTCACTGCTATGCATGGAAAGTAGGTCCAGTTCACTATCAGGTGCAAGTAATAAAATGAGCCAGGCAGGCTTAAATGATTAAGAAGACACACTAGCTCTAGTTGGCTTCAGGTATGGTATGATCTGGAGGTTTGTGGGACTGTCAAGGCATGGGCTTTTCTCTCTGAGTTCTCTTGGTTCTGCCTTTATCTTAGACTGAGCACTCTACTCCTCTCACACCTCCTCACCTTGGTGGTAAAATATGATAATGCTTTTTGACATTATATCCATATGTAGAACCTAGAGGAGAGAATCTGTCTCTGTGGCCTCTGTAGAAAAGATAAGAAATGTCTTTTCCTATTATCTTAGCATGATCTGTTTAAATCTTATTGGTCCACTTTGGATCTGATGTGTTTATTATGATAGGATTCATTCTCAATCACTAGTCAGGAAGATGGGCTGTACTGGGTGACTTATCCTACGTTAGAACTAGGGATGGGATTGGGCCACCCTGGTCATATTGAAAGAGCATTTACACAGATAGGCTGGCTACTCCTGGTTGTGGGGGTGGGAAAGATAGTTGAGAAGAGGCTTACAGATGTCCATGCCAGATCCCTGCTGATATCGAGGAGACTAGACTTGACCCTCAAGAGGCCACCCGTTTGCCACTCTAGCCCTGTCCTTGTGGAGCACTGAACCTGCATCCTGTAGATCAGCACTCTCTGACACCCCTGGGCTGAGATGCTAATGGCAGGGGCCTCAGTTTCTCACTGGGGAGAGCTTGGGTGTTAGGTTTGCCAGCCTTATTCCCTCAAGATGAGTAGTTGAAAGCTGTCTTCATTGTGAATTATCTTGTCAGTTCTGTGGCTGCCTTCCTCTCTCTGCTCTGAGAGTTGCCCCTCTCTCATTTGCATGCAAAGTCAGCTCACTGAAAATCTCTTGAGCTGAAAAAGAGCTTCTGTCTCTTCAACTTCCAACATCCCCTCCCTCCCCTGTCCCCTCCGCTGGAGGAGGCGGAATGTTCATACTTTAAAAGCTAGAGGAAGCTAAACAATTCTGCTTGCTGTGGGTGGGTGGATGTGTATTTATGAATGTGTAGCTGTTTCTCCATGTGGCTCTCTTTCTCACTCTTTGATCTTTCCATGCTTCCTGTTTGCTGCCCTCTGCTGAATAGAGATAGGAGAAGGAAGGGCCAAACAAAAAGCAGCCCCAGTTTTTCTTCTTTTTCTTGGGTTTTTGAGAAGTTGAAGCTGTGAATGCAGAATTTTCCTCAGCTTTCTTAGATGATGGAAGACACAACATAAAATACTACTGGTAAGAATCGTAATGAGGAGGATATATAATATATAAGTCTATTCATTTAGCTGCCATTCGTTTAGCCCATCACTTCTTTTTCTGTTTTGATTTTTGGTCAGTGGTGGAGCTTGAATTCTGGGCATGGGAGCTGTCCCTCAGCTCTTCAGCTCAAGTCTATTGCTCTACCAATTGACCCACAGCCCACTTTCTGTTTTCTGGTGGTTAATTGGAGATAAGAGTCTCACAGACTTTCCTGCCCATGCTGGCTTTGAACCATGATCCTCAGATATCAGCCTCCTGAGTAGCTAGGATTACTGGCATGAGCCACTGGTGCCTGGCTTGTTTGGTTGCTGTGTTTGACTGATTTCAGGAGGCCAGACATTTAACCTCCCTGGACCATCTGTTTCCTGGCCTGTAAAGTAGAGCTTTACCTGTCTCCCATACTAGCAGAGTACAGCTAAAATTGGGCTTGTCAGAGCCAGAAGCTAGTGACTCATGCCTGTAATCCTAGTTACTCAGGAGGCTGAGATCTGAGGATCATGGTTCAAAATCTGGGAGACTCTTGTCTCCAATGAATCAACAAAAAAAGCCAGATGTGGAGCTGTGGCTTAAGTAATAGCGCACTATCCTCGATCACAAAAGCTTAGGGCCAGTGCCCAGGCAGGCCCTTGTGTTTAAGCCCGAGGACTATCATAGGAAGAAAGGATAGTGTGGGGCTTTTTCGTTTTTTGACCCATACCTCTTCCCACCTGGCCTTCCTTGGGGCAGCTGTCAGGTGCTGTTGCAAGGGGGTGAGTCATCTTTTCATGTGGGGTGGGCTGTGGGAAGAGGGTCTTCTAGAGGCATCGTTGCATGGGTCTGGGTGCTCCTGCCTTTTTCTCCCTCCTCCATGCCGTCTCCTCCCTCTGCTCTCTGCTTTCCCCTGGCAATTGGCAAGACAGCTGACTGCTCCTGCCACCAAGGCCCTGCCAGGGAACAAGGGGCCACATTAAGAAGGGCTGCCAGGTGCCATGCCAGAGGTGTTAAAGGGACATTTGATGACTTAACCTGAATCATCAGGTTTAGTACTCTTTCCCTCTGCAGCAGGTAAAGGGCAGGATAGCCCAGGTATGGATTCCTTCCCCCTGGGCTTGTGGGGTTCTCTTTGTGGTGTTACTGTGCTTCTTTTACCCCAATCCTACTTTCAACCCTCTCCTCTCTCTGTGTGTATTTGTGTCATTCCTTCCCCCTCATTCCCAGTTGATGTTAGGCTGTGTGTTTGTGTTTGTGTGTGTGTGTGTGTGTGTGTGTGTGTGTGTGTGTGTGTGTGTAGTGGCTATAAGACACCATTCTGGAACCCACAATTTCTTCACTCCATGTCCTGTCCCTCCTTCTCCCTTCCAACCTCCTCCAGCTCCTCTCTGTGCCAGTCCTGGGATTGAATTCAGGGCCTGGGCACTGTCCCTGAGTTTCTTTTTGTTCAAGGCTAGTACTCTTCCACTCGAGCCACAGCATCACTTCTGACTATTTCTGTTTATGTGGTACTGAAGAATCAAACCCAGGGCTTCATGTATGCTAGGCAAGCACTCTACCACTAAGCCACATTCCCAGCCCTGTCCTATCTCTCTTAATCTCTATCTCTCTTAACTTTTTTCCCTGTCAGATGGACAGCCATCTTTGACTTGAATACACCCCAGTGTTGGGGATCTCACTCAGTAAATCTCAGCAAGGCTTAGGTAATCTGCTGTGGCCCATAGTGATTTAGAGGTTTTCATCATTTTTGTCTCCTTTATCTTTCCTGGCAGGTAGAATTCATCTCTGTCTTTTGGAAATGCTTATAGAATATAATTTGTACACGCATAGTGGCATGGATGTTATGGTGTGCTTGTCATTTTCCTAAGGCCTTCCCAGGAGTGAAGTAATGTTGAAGGAGTCTTCTCAGCAGGACAGCCTCTTTGGTGAGCCTTTGGCTGGGGAGAGAGGATCCCCAAGATTTACCCTCTGAACCTTACACTTCTTTTGTCTCTGGAAGCTCTAGTTCCAAATTTAACCAGTATGTTGTCTGTGATCATTTAGTCCACAGCCTAATTTAGGTTTTGTGTATAATACAGTCTCCAGTATAGCCACTCACTTCTGCCACTGTAGTATGTATTGCTGCACATAGTACATTCATCACCTGAATATGCTGTGTTTCAATAAAGCTTTATTTGCGAACTCCTCTTCTGATTTCTTCCTGGTAGAAGTCCTGCATTGTGAGGTGGGGGTCATCCTGAAGTGTTTGACTCTGGGTAGACCCTTGAATTGGCAGAGCCTCTGTGTCCTTATCTGTATTTTGTGTGAGTTGGGAGAGTGAGTTCAGCCCTGGGATCTTAGTTAAGATCTGAGTTCCCTACTGAGTTTGGCCCAAACCTTGATTCTGACTCCATCCATTTCTCTCCTCCTACCCTGTCTAGATTTCCTGGATTCCAGCTCAAGGCTCCCAGCTCTTCTCACCACCTCTGCTGGAATCTCAGTCCATTCTTAATACCCAGCCAGAGAATGCATTTATGAGTAAAATCAGAGGCTCCTTTCTCTTTTCTAAAATTCATTAGTGCCTTGCAGCTACTGCTCAAGTCCAAGCTCCTGCCTTGTCTGGCTCCTGTGTATCCCTCCAGCCTCATTTTGTGTGTGTTGGTTGTGTTCACTATCGCACTCCAGCCTGTTGGCTGTCTTACACAGGAGGCTCACTTCCTCCCTTAGGTCTTTACTCATAGAATGAAATAATGCTCTTCCTAACAACTTTGACTTGATTCTTTTCACCTTTGAGGTCTCAGCTCTAGTGTCATCTCAGACAGCCTTTTTTGTTGTTATTGTTTTTTTTGTGTGTGTGCTCATCCTGGGTCCTGAACTCAGAGCCTGGGTGCTGACCCTGAACATTTTTGCTCAAGGCTGGTACTCTTCCACTTGAGCTACAGATCCCTTGCTGGCTTTCTTGGTGGTTAATTGAAGATAAGAGTCTCATGGACATTTCCTACGAGGGTTGGCATCGAATCATGGTCCCTTATATAGCAGCCTCCTGAGTAACTTGGATTACAGAAATGAACCATAGACATCTGGTTTGATAAGCATCTGTTAGAGCTGACATTTGGAAATTCCTTTATCACTCTGCAACATACCTGTGAATGATACACTGACTAGAATCACCTTCCTTGTTTGTTTACATGTTTGTTTTTCTGCTTCAGTAGGTCGTAAGCACTGTAAGATTCAGGACCTCATCTGTCTTATGTACTGCTTCTTCCATAGTAAAGACAAGCATATAGTATCACTCAATATCTTGACTGACTGCTGTATTCCTGCTGAGATTCCATGTGTGTGTGTGCGTGTGTGTGTGTGTGCGTGTGTGTGTGTGTGTGTGTGTGTGTGTGTGTGTGTTTCTTAATATTGGGCGTTGAACTCAGGGCTTAGGCACTGTCCCTAAGCAGTTCTTTCTTTTATTTATTGTAAGTCGTGGAGCTGGAACTCTGGGCCGGAGCACTGTCCCTCAGCTCTTCAGCTCAAGGTAATTGCTCTACCACTTGAGCCACAGAACCACTTCCAGTTTTCTGGTGATTAATTGAAGATGAGAGTCTTGCAGAATTTCCTTCCCATGCTGGCTTTGAACTGTGATCCTCAAATCTTACCCTCCTGAGTAGCTAGGATTACAGGCATGAGGCACCGGCTCCCATCTGCCTTTAGCATTTTTTGCTCAAGGTTGTGAATCTGCCATTTGAGCTATACTCTACTTTTGGCTTTAAGGTTTTTAATTGGAGGTAAGAGTTTGATGGCTTTGTCTTCCCTATCTGGTTTCGAATCTCAATCCTTAGATCTCAGCATCTTGACTAACTAGGGTTATAGGGTTGAGCCATGGATGCCTGGCCATCCAGGACTCTTGTCTGCTGCTGTTCCCTGGTATGTCATTTGGAAGTTATTCTGCTCTTGGTGCTAGGTGACACTACACATTTTCCCTCAAGAGGCTGCATTCTTGTGCTCTCATCTCCTCTGGTGAGATCAGAGGCCTCAGAAGAATGAGCTTTCTGGAGGAGCAGCTAGTTCTTAGCCTGAACTTTGATTGGAGATTTCCTCTTAAAATTGTCCATTAGCATCAATCTGTTCATCCCTTTGGCCTACATGGCTTTGTGGGTGGTGTCTCCGAGTGAGGATCTGTCTAGTTCTCTCCCTTCAGATGTCTTTTAAAACCAGTTTTTATTACTATAATAAAGATGATGTATAGAGGGCTACAGTTACATAATTCAGATGGTATTTTAAAGCACAAAAGAGTCTCTTTGGGGTTAGATTTTGTTCTGGAAATGTGGAGCTCTGTTTACTGTGTTGGGGGGAACGTGTTTGCTGTAGCCGGTGTGAATGTCCTGTGGGTCCAGAGATAGGTCTTAAGCAGAAAGGCTGCAGTCCAGTGACTCCGTCTTTTCTTAGGCCCACAGCTCCCACGAAGGGATAAAAGGATTCACATATGGAATTGTTTCTTCAAATAAGATCTGTGAAGCTAGGCATCAGTGGCCCACACCTGTAATCCTAGTTATTCAGGAGGCTGAGATCTGAAGATCATAGTTCAAATCCTACTCAAGCAACAATGTCCAATTAGTGTCTAGTTAACCACCAAAAAGTCAGAAGCAGAGGTCTGGCTCAAGTGGTAGAGAACAAGCCTTAAGTGAAAAAGCTAAGGGACAGCTCCCAGGCCCAGAAGTCAAGCCCCAGTACCAGCACAACACACACACACACACACACACACACACACACACACACACACAGAGAGAGAGAGAGAGAGAGAGAGAGAGAGAGAGAGAGAGAGAGAGAGAGAGTAACAATAACAAACTTGTTTAAATACTAAGCCTCATTCCTCATAATATGGCCTTAGTTGGAAATAGGGTTATTGTAGTTACATAGTTAAGGGGGTGTTCCTGCTGGAATAGAGTGGGGCCTTAATCCTATTTTGCTGGAAAGACTAGCCCTGCAAAGACAGAGGCAGAGATTGTTGTTATGCTACCTTCAGCCATAGCACACCAAGGGACCCAGAGGCAAGGATAACTGTCTTAATCTCTTCTAGATCCTTCTCTTCCTTTTTTAATTCTTAGAAAAGATCCTCCCTTCCGCAGAGGATTAATGAACCCCACTGCCCATGCATGTTCTTTAACTAAAGCCACTCTCCTGATTAATAGAGCTCCACCAGAAGCATTGAATACCTGTGCGTGAATACATGGCCCTTGTTCTTTGTTACTTGACTGCAATATCTCTCAGTTTGATCTGAGTTCCAGCAACATTGACACAAACAATTTTGTTCTGGATCCAAACTAAATACTGTGTGGTAGGTACAAAAAACTGCTCCCAGGGCTGGGAAGATGGATTAGTGATAGAGTGCTTGCTTAGCACGCATTAAGCCCTGGGTTCCTCAGTACACATAAACACAAAAAGCCAGAAGTGGTGCTGTGACTCATGTAGGGTGCTAGCCTCAAGCAAAAGAAGCTCAGGGACAGCACCAAGGCCAAGTTCAAGTTCCTTCCCCTTTACCTCCCCTCCCCTTCTTTCCCTTCCACTGCTCTTCTCACCTTTCCTAACAAATTCTAGAATCTGGTGACTTATAGTACAGACACCTCATAGTTTCTATGGTTCCGGGATTTGCACCGTGCTGTATGAAGTGGTCTGGGTCATGTGAAATTATAGTCATGATGTCTAGCTCTTCATCCTTCTGGTGTCTCAAATGGAGCTGGGTGGTCTGCTTACAATATTGTGTTGTAGCTTGATTTCCCTATAGCAAGTTATTCAGAAGGAGGAAGAGATCAAGCTGACAGCTCCATTCCTTCTTTGACTTAAATGTAGTCTGAACATGTCCATAATACTTGACACTCTCTTCTCTTAGTTAGAAATATACCTGAAATGCTGCCTCTGTGCAGAAAGAGCACCAGACTCCAGCTCTTCAGGGGAGGAGTGTGACAGAATTGGAGGCCATTTGAGAGACTGTTGTGTGCTTGACATCATGAATGGTACAAGGGATCCAAGGTGCAGCCCCTGATCTACACTCTAGAAGTTTACATCTGCCAGAAAAGTTATGCTCTGCTCTATAACTGATGATGAGAAGGGAGACAGACTTCTTAGAGAGTTCTGAGAAAGTGAAAATCAGAATGGATGGTAGCAGAGGGAGGCTCTAGGGAGGAGGTGGCTCCTGCCTTCATATATTTGCAGCTTTCCCCTCTTTTCTTTTATTTATTTTTTGTCGGTTGTGCAGCTTGAACTCTGGACCTGGGCACTGTCCCTATGCTCTTCAGCTCAAGGCAAACACTCTGCCACTTGAGCCACAGCACCACTTCCCATTTTCTAGTGGTTTATTGGAGATAAGGGCCAGCTGGCTTTGAACCATGATCCTCAGAGCTCAACCTTCTGACTAGCTAGAATTACAGGTGTGAACCACTGGCGCCAGGATTACCACTGCTTTTTGTTCATCCTTTGTCCCTCTATTTCTGTGCATTTGTTTTATTTTTATGCTGAAGAAAAATAGGAAGCTACTATCTATCCTACTCATGAGGTTATTTGACTATTGTACCTAATTTGGTTATTGCAAATGAGTATTGTGGGCTTTTGACAGTGGTCAAATGCAAATAACCTCATGAGTAGGTTGTTTGATGAATCTAGTCATTCATCCATTCATTCAGTACATTTATTGTTGTACCAGCTATATAACCATCAAGATATGTGCCTTACATTCTTGTAGAAGAGACCTCTAGGTGGTAAACAAGCAAATTAATAAATATGACAGTGACAGTGGGTATTAGAACTATCGTTTTTTGTTGTTGTTGTTGTTGTTTTGTGCCAGTACTGGGGTGTGACCACAGAGCCAGAACATTTTCCCTTAGTTGTTGTGTTTAAGGTTGATGCTCTACCATTTGAGCCCCATCTTATTTCTGGCTTTTGGTGGTTAATTGGGGGTAAGGCCTCACAGACTTCTCAGGTTGTTTCTTTTTTTTCGTTTTTTTTTTCTTTTTGTACGTCATGGGCGTTGAACTCTGGGCCTAAGTGCTGTCCCTCTGCTCTTCAGCTCAAGGCTAGCGCTCAGCCTCCTCAGATCTCAGCCTCCTGAGTAGCTAGGATTCCAGGTATGAACCACTGGCACCCAAAAATTAAGAATACTGTTAAGAAACTAACCAGACTGGTACTTCAGAGTAAGGTGGTCTCTGAAAAGCACATAGGATGCAGATAAACCTTTTATCCTTCCAAAGGTTTAAGTCTGCTGAGATCAACGAACTTGAGACAAAGATACACTCATCCTATTTTGTTGTTGGAGATGATCAATCCACAATCCAGTGAGATTTAAAAACAAAAAACACTTAACTTATGCTCTGCACCATGGAGTGGGGGAGTATAGGTAATTTAGAGGGATGGTAAATGATTTTTAGGTAAAAGAACAGTATTTGCCCTTTGCCAGAGAACCACACAGACAGCCATGTACAGAGAATAAAGGAAGGTTTATTGCTGGGAGAGGGGCTGGCAAGACCCCTTCTCACAGGGGAGAAGTGAGAAGAATCACTAGGTATTGTCTGAGGTGACCTGTATAACCTCAGAGTTTTAAGAGGTGATACAAGTGGCTAGGAGGTGGAGACCTGGTGTGGACATGAGAGCCAGGGGCTTCATCATGGCAGACTAGGCTGCTGTCCAAATAGTAGGTAAGAGGCCCTGCATCTGCCCAGACCTGAAGGTCACACTGAGGGGCTCTTGTTGCCTTATATGGTGGTAGCTGCCCCAGAGAAGTGCCATCTCAAGTTTGTAAAGGGGGGTGGAGGCTGATTATTTACTGTCTTTTTAAATGGGCCTAGTGTTGCCTAGGAAGGGAGCATGCTAAGCTTTGGAGAGGGGAAGGAGTGTACTAAACTGAGAAGGGAGTTCATTTCACTAACATAGGGAGTCTGGGACAAGGTTGCCCTAGTCTGTGGGGGAGGTGGTGACAGGCTCTGAGAAGATGAAGACAGAATTTTCCTAGCTTTCTTACCTGGTAGTTAAATCTCAAGGAGACCTTGGAGATGATGTAGAAGAATAGATAAAAGCTGGACACTGGTAGCTCATGCCTATAATCTTAGCTAATGTGGAGGCTGAGATCTGAGGATCACAGTGTGAAAGCAGCTCAGGCAGAAAAATCTGTGAGACTTTTCTCTCTATTAAAAAGCCAGAAGGGGAGGTGTGGAGCAAGTGCTAGAACAGCAGACTTAAGGAAAAATGCCAAGTGAGAGCATAAGGCCCTAAGTCCAAGCCCCAGTACCAGTATTAATTTTTTAAAAAGATGTGAATAGACTCCCATCTTGAAATAAAACATGAATAACAGTATTGGAAGTATGGTTCAAGTGGTAGAGTAACAATCTTTGGTAGAGTACCAGCCTAGCAAGCACAGGCCCTTCACAGTTGAAACCCTAGTAGGTACTATCCAACCATTCTTTCAAACTTCTTTAGAATGCAGAATGGAGAATAATTGTAGAGTGTTTAATGTGGGGGAATCATTCATTACCCTCCTTTCATGTCAGCCCTGACCCCTTCCCTCCTTCCCTTATTTCCTCCTTCCATCCTTCCCTCTTTCCCTTCCCTTCCCTCCTTCCCTCTTTCCCTTCCCTTCCCTCCATACCATCCTTCCTCTCTGTCTCCTTTTTTGGTGGTACTAGCATTTGAAATCAGAGCCCGCTGCTTACTATTCAGTTGCTCTATTAATTGAACCATGCCCCAGCCCACTTATTTAGCCTTTCTGAGCCTCACTGCCCTTATTTGGAAAACGAGGACAATTATCTCTGAGTTCTATTATTTGGAGTATTTTCAGGAAAATTTTATAAGAATATTTGAAATAATAGATATGAAAACACCTAAATGAAAAGAGTATTATTGATGAGAAGTACATCTTTTTTTTTTAAATACATTTTTATTGTAAAAATACTGTACAGCGGGGATATAGTTACATGAGTAAGGTAATGAGTACATTTCTTATCAAGCATTGCTGCTTCCTCCTTTGTTTGTCCTCTACCATCCCTTCCTTCCCACCTCCACAACTACACTCCACACCCTCAACACCCCCACCCCCGCCTAAATTGTAAAATTCATTTTTCAACATAGTGTCTTTGTACATCTCATTGTTACAATGGGTCAACCTATATCCCTCATTAAGCATTTTGTTTTTTCCCTTTCCCTCCCCAAATTAGAAAAATGTATATACAAGATGCAGGGCATCGACATCAAATACAATGAAAATAGGGATTATACCTTGGGGGAGGAGCATACAAAGAAACAAAAAAAAAACACACGGTACATTATAAATACATTAGCAAGAAAGAAAAAAACACTTTTGTCCCTATCTTGGGGTTCATTTCCCTTAACATCATCTTATTTGGTCATAGTGCATAGCTTTTGACCTTTTCTGCTTGTCCCTGACATACACTAGTTATTGCAAATAAGGGAAACCAGGAGACCTATGTTTCTTTGGGCCTGGTGAGAAAGAGCATATCTTGACTCCAGATTTATCTTTTTTGTCCTGGGCTTTTTTTTTTTTTTTTTACTTTTTTTGTCTTTGATAATTGGATGCTCTCAGATGAGATCTCCTGGTGTTAGGTTAAATCCATTTTGCCTTTCATGTGGGTGGGCAGGTGGGCGGCCTCTTCTAGGATTTGTCCTAGTTTAGCAGCAGTGGTGTTCCAAGGAAATGAATAAGAAATGAATTTAGGCTGCTCCTGCAAGAGTCTGTGTTACAAGAAGCTCAGCAAAAAGGAGATGGTGTCTGCTATCTCTATGTTTGCTGGCTTCTTAGAGACAGTGTGTGGCACCAAAGCTCTGGTGCTGGATTATCCTGCAGGTCACTAGTGGCACTGAGAGCACATTGTAGTTCTTTTCTCATTGATTGGTTGGTATACTGGTACTGGGGCTTGAATTCAGGGCTTCCCACTTAGCTTTATGCACATTACTGGTGCTCTCCTACTGGAGCCACACTTCTACTTCCCAGAGATTTGGCTTTTTCAGAATGCCACCCCAATCAGTCTTTGTACCCCAGCCCTTGTTTACCTCTGGCATTGTGTAGCAGTCATTCATCAATTTGTGACTGATCAAGTGCCTGCCGCATTTCTGAAAAGGACAATCAAGATGTCAGGGTGTTCCCCCATCTCTGCCCTCAGGGCTAGGCAGCAAGGCTGGGCTGTTACAGCGGAGCCGAATGGCAAGACCTGATGGAAATACCCCCAGGACACATTGGGGAGAATACAATGGAAGCTCCTAGCTAGCTGGAGCTAAGCTGATTTAAGTTTGATTTCTGTCTTCAGCGCTGGAGAAAGCAAGTATAAACAAATATCTGGAGGAGCAGTAGTGCTTGAGGCATTGGTGAGAAAGAGGTTGCAGGCAGAGCAGCTCCTCTCACCCAGGCTTGGCCTATCTGGCCCTGCTGGCCAGCTCCTAGGTTTTGAGCAGTGAAGGTAACACTTGATAAGGTGCAGGGCCTTCAAACAGAAGTTGAAGACTTTGGATTTTCCCTGCAGAGGTAGTGAAGCAGGAGGTGACACGATTCTGTGTTCTGCCAGGGTGGCAGCTGCAGCTGCTCTGTGGAAACAAGCCCAGAGGGGGCAGGGTGCCAGGTAGGCAGCCAGCTGTGAAGCAGGAAGGCTCTATGGGGAAGAACAAGATGCCTGTTCAAGAGATACTGGAACTCAAACTCATGTCTCATATCCACACTAGCCCCTTCCATATCCAGGACAGTTCCTGTGTCCTGGATTCCTACTCCCTCCCTCCCTCTCTCCCTTCTTCCTTCCTTCCTACTTTCCTTCCTTCTTTCCTTCCTTCCTTCCTTCCTTCCTTCCTTCCTTCCTTCCTTCCTTCCTTCCTTCCTTCCTTCCTTCCTTCCTTTCTACCTTCCCTCCTCTTCCCTCATTCCCTTTCCCCCTTTCCCCTTCCCCTTTCTTCCTTCCTTTTTTTTCCCCTTCTGATGTTGAGCCTGGAACTCCAGGCATCACTTGTCAACACAGCTTTTTTCTCAAGGCTGATGTTCTCCCCCTTGAGCCACACCTCCACTTCCAGCTTTTTTTTTCTGGTTCATTGGAGATAAGAGGCTCATGGACTTTTCTGAACACACTGCCTTTAAACCATGATTGTCAGCCTTCAGCATCCTGAGTAGCTTGGATGACAGGTGTGAGCCACCAGTACTGGTCTAGCACTACTTTCTTTACCAGTTCAGTCTAATCCATGACTTTTGACATTCTGAGCTTGGGTGGTGGCCAGTGTCAGATTCACCATAGGTCTGAGCCCTTTCCCTTTCACTTTGAGGATCTCTTAACAGTTGGCCATCTGATACACTGGTGGATCCTCTTCTTTTGTGGTGCAGGGGACACAGGCATTTTTATGATCTTTGCAATGGGAGAGTCCAGACGGGGTGACATATTATCACTTACTGATGTATTCTAAGAGTGCCTTAATTTCATAATTTTTAAGGAGCTTCTCCTTGCCCTCCAGCACCTCAACATTGGATCCCACAAAACTGGCTCCAGCCTCAGTGATGGCTGTGATTCTTCTTGCCTGGTGCCTTCGTGATATACAGAGGGGTCAGGAGCCAGCAGCTGAAGAGCAGTCTGCATCTTTGAAATGAAGTGATATTGAGATTACTCCTCAAACTTTCTCTGTACCTAAGTGTGTAACTTCTAGCATGCATTTCAGTGCACAATTTTGTTTTTTGGTCATGGGTCCTGAACTCTGGACCTGGGCTCTATCCCTCTGCCTCTTTTTTATAAGTTGTTTTTTATTGTGAAAATTCTATACAGAGGGGTTACAATTACGTGAGCAAGGTAATAAGTACATTTCATATCAAGCATTGTTGCCTCCTCCTTTGTTTTTCCCCTTTAATCCCTGCCTTCCCTTAACCATATCCCTCAGCTCTTCATCTCAAGGCTAGTGATCCACCATTTAAGACACAGTGCCTACAGTTCCGGCTTTTTCTCATATGTGGAGCTGAGGAATCAAACCCAGGGCCTTATGCATGCAAGGCAAGCATTCTACCACTAAGCCACCTTCCCATCCCCTCAGAGTACATCTTAAAATGCTACTTGTAGTACTTATTTTGAGGCACAAAAATGGTGTTTACTCTGAATTCTAAGATTCCTACAGAGTTAACTCATTTATGCCCCACAAATAGAAATTATTACCTCAACTAAGGAAATGACTAGTAGTATTAGCCAATAGATGAATTCAGGCCCACTGACTTGAACATCAGAAGCAAGGCTTATAATTAGGCTGGGTGCTAGTCACTTATGCCTGTAATCCGAGCTACTCAGGAGGCTGAGATCTGAGGATGGCCTTTTAAAGCCACCCCGGACAGGAGAGGCCGTGAGACTCCTATCTCCAGTAAGCCAATGGAAAACCAGAAGTAGCACTGTAGCTCGAATGGTAGAGTGCTTGCCTTGAGCTGAAGAGCTGAGGGACAGTGCCAAGGCCCAGAGTTCAAGCCTCACAACCAACAACAGCAACAACAAAACACTGTAAGTGGTGCTATGGTTCAATGGTAGGGTGGTAGCCTAGAGCAAAAAAGATCTAGGGCAGTGCTCAGGCCCTGAGTTCAATTTCTAGGGATGACACATGAAAAGGCTTATTCTTAGTTTAACCTTCTCCTTTTGCTATCTGGAAAATATTAATATTTGAACAAAAGGTGCTGTGTTGTCACTTTGCACTGGGCCCCTCTACTCTGTAGCTACTCCTGAGGAAGGTCCATGTGCCTCATCCCTGCTATATTATGTGCTTACTGTATCATGCCATCTGGGTATGTTTGGGGGAGTGTCTGCTGGTCCTGGAAGTAGTGAGCTCCCCATCCTTCGAAGAATTCAAAGTTGAAACTGGAGGAAGTTGGAGTGCCAGATGGGAGAAGTTAGAGTAGGCAGTCTTTAGGATATGAGTTCCTATGAGCCCTGATTCTAGGATTCTGTAACTTATCCTTCCACAATGTTGCTGAATGTCAGAAAATAGAGGAGATGGGGGAAGAAGGGAAATGGTCTAGGGTGTAGGATTCTGAAAGTATGAGGAACTTGGAGTTATTTCCTTAGACTGTTGGCAGTACTGGGCTGCTGACCCTCTGCTTTCCCCAATGTTATCTATAAGGGAGGAGTTGTGTTCCTAATGCTGGAAGTTCTCCTCTGGGTCAAAGGTCACAGTAGTGTTATAGTGAGCCTAGAAGTGCTAGTGTCCTCCTTCTGAGACCTAGCAATTACTTCCCAGCACCTTTGTTTGCGGAAGAGATGTGTGTGTATTTGCATGTAAATACAGTGGTGAACAGGATGGACTGGAAAGCAGGAAGAGAAAATGACACTCCAGACTTCCTGCCATGTATATAACATTCCTTCTCAGTGTTGGAACTTTAGGCAATTATTTTCATCTCTTTTCACCTCTTTTCTGCCCCTGTAAAGGGGACTTGAGAGAATGAATTTTAGCAAGTTGACTCAGACAATTTTTAGGGATTCTCATTAATAACAAAATTTATACAGCATTTTGAGGTTTTCAAAGAACTTTTCACATAAGGGATCTCACCAAAGTTGTCTTAACAACCAGAAGGTGGTATTTGAGACATTTAAATGATAAAGGAATGAAGTTCAGAAAGATGGTTTATGGCAAAGCTAGGCCTCTGTGTCCACAGTTTCATATAGGGATCTTGATTATTTTCTAAATGTTTATCCTTTTGTTCATTGAGGTAATAATGACAAGTTCCCATAGTCCTTAGGCTTCTCCTGTGCACAAGGATTGTTTTACTAAGACAGGATCCATCTATCTAGCCCATGTTTGCTTCATACTCTTAGTATTCTTCTTGCCTCTGCTTCCTGAGTGCCACAATACATGGCCATAGGGATGGTTTTATTGAGGTCCTCCATCTTTCTTTAGTCCGCTTTGACTGGGAGTGTAGCAGGGTGAGAGCCAAGCCCTGAGTTCTAAAGTTAGCTTGTATTCACATCTCCCAGTTTGTCCTTCTATAGCTGAGTGGCCTGGGACCTGAATGTTTTAATGTGTACAAGAATGGTAAACTTACCTTTTTTCATGCAGGGCTGGTGCTCTACCACTAAAGCTGCACCTCCACTTTCTAGTTAGACATAAGAGTCTCATAGATTTTCCTGCCTGGGTTGGCTATAAACTGTAATTCTCAGATCTTAGTCTCCTGAGTAGCTAGGATTGTAGGTATGAACCGCTACCATCTGGCCATTAATCATATATACATACATACATAAATATATATATATTTGGTAGTTGTGGTGGTGGTGGTCGTCGTGGGGCTTGAACTCTGGGCCAGGTCACTATCCTTCAAATCTTCCTTTGAAGACGAGTGCTCTAAGGCTTGAGCCACAGTACCACTTCTGGTTTTCTAGTGGTTTATTGGAGATAAGTATCTCACGGACTTTCCTGCCTGGGCTGGCTTTGAACCGTGATTCTCAGATCTCAGCCTCCTAAGTAGCTAGGATTGCAGGTATGAGCTACTGGCGCCTGGCTAATTAAGCATATTTTTTACTTATTTGTATGCTTGAATTGTAGGCTTCTGTAAAGTAATTTTCAAGGTTCTACCTGAAATCTCAAGGAACCCCTGTGAACCTACTTAAAAGAATATCTCATCAATTAAAAAGAAAGAAAAAGAAAACCACCAGAAAACAAAAAATAAAAAAAAACCCCAAACCCTGCACAATACCTCTGTGATTATGGGAGAGCAAGGAATGTCATTTATGACATCCATTTCTTGATCCAATTGGCATTTTGCAAACTGCCACTGCTATTAGCAGTCGCTTTTGAGTATTTATGATCTTGCAGTTGGAGCACTTTGATTCTCATACCAGAAACAGGTTCATATTTAGAAAATGTGCCCTACAAGGAGCTGGAAAATGAGATCCCTCAGGGAGGCTGATGGATGGGGCCTGCACAGGGGAAGTGTAGCCATCTCGCCAGCCTGGCAGAACTTTGCCTTTTCCACACACCCTAGTTAGCTGTTTTTGTTGTTGTTGCTTGTATTTTATTTTTTTCTGGTCTTGATGCTTGAACTCTGGGCCTGGGCGCTGTCCCTTAACTCATCCACTGAAGTCCAGCACTCTACCACTTGTGCCGCTTATAGCTTTTTCTGTTTATGTGGTGCTGAGGAATTGAACCCAGGGCCTCATATATGTGAGGCAAGCACTCTACCACTGAGCCACCTTCCCAGTCCCTTGGAAGCTGTTTGTTTATGTCTGGATCTTTACCCTGCCAGGGATGGACTTTCTGTGTAGCCCTGGCATAGTGACCTATGGCAAAAGGACATGTAGCTAAATCCAAACCACTTTCTACACATATGTCCTTGCACCACACCAGCCACAGTGCTAGCAAAGACCAGAAGCTGGGATTTGACAGAAATTTATTCAAGAGTCCTAAACTGGTTCTTGGTGTGTCCAGGATAGCAAGGAGAGTTTTGGATCTGGCCAGTGTGGAAGCATCAAACTCACTAGAGCACCAGATCCTAAACTAGAAATTGGAAAGACATTGGTTCCCACTTTGGGTCTCAGTTTTGACTCTTGCTACATGGTGCTCTGTGGTCCATGAGGTGCTTCAGTGCCAAATTATACAGGACTTGTGTTCAAGAGAAGGAGGATTTGCATTTCAATGACAAATTTACATAGGCCTTGTCAGTGAGAATGTCTTCATCAAGAGGATCTGAGGGAAGGTTGGGGTTCCTGATCTGTCTGTGAAACTTTAGCTGGGCTCTGGTCTTCTCAGGCTTGTTTCTACTTCTGTGAAATCCTTCCAGGAAACCTCTTCACATTGAGTTGCTATAGCACCTTGGGCTCCCCTTGGCTGTGACAGCTTCTGACACTGCCCTTGTTTGGGGGCAGCTTGGATGGTTTTGAGGAGCCCTAGTCAGACATGCCTTAGAATCTGTTGGGATTCATCTCGTGTATTTTCAATTTTAGATGGAATTTCATGGGTTTGGGAGAAGAAAACTAGAGAAGTATATGCCATTCTTAGCACAAAGTTGATGTATTTATATGGTCATTTTGACCTTGATCACCTAGTCCATGGGCCTTCATAGTTCTCCAATGTCAAGAATCTCTTTTTTTCATCCTTTTTTAAACTTTACTCCCCCCCATCCCCCATTTGTCTCTTTCTGTGCCAGTACTAGAGCTTGAAATCAGTGCCTGGGTGCTGTCCCTTAGCTTTTTCATTCAAGGATGGTGCTGTACTACTTTAGCTATACCTCCAATTTGGGGTTTTGCTGATTCATAAGAGATAAGGGCCAAATTGATGTTTCTGTTTGTGCTGGATTTGGACTTCTTTTTGTGTGTGTGTGTGTGTGTCTGGTCGTGGGGCCTGAACTCTGGGCCTGGGCGCTGTCCCTTAGCTCTTCAGTTCAAGGCTAGCACTCTACCACTTGAGCCACAGCACCACTTCCGGCTTTTTTCTTTTTGCTTATGTGGTGCTGAGGAATCGAACCCAGGGCCTCAAGCATGCAAGGCAAGAACTCTACCACTGAGCCACCTTCCCAGCCCTGGATTTGAACTTCTATCATCAGATCTCAGCTTCCTGAGTATCTAGGCATGCCCATCTCTTTTGAGAAGGCCTGGTGATGTAACACATTATTGGATGTTTGCTGTGCACCTGGTACAGTGTTGTGTGCAGGGCTATGAAGACAAACAAGACATGATCTGTGCTTAAGCATCCCAAGAATGAACTGCAGCACAGATGTGTCAACAGCTCTCTTAGTGCACTGGGGAATGTGCAGTGAGAGTGTTCATAGGGGCTCCAAGGAAGTTAGTTACTTGACAAGGCTTTCCAATTTCCTGATTTTATGCTTTAAGTGAATTTCTATAGTTCCCTTCCATTTCCTTCAAACCATAACATTTTAAATGTTACAAAAGGGAGAGAAAATTAAGGAAGCTAGCATATTTCTTTTGGAGACATATCCAGAGACTCATTTTTTTTAAGCATTTGCTTAGCATTTTGTGTTGAAAGCATTTTCAAGTCATTAATTAGTAATCCACATTAATATGTAGATAGAATTAATCTATTCCAGGCAGAAGTTTTTCTTGAGAAAAAAAAAAAAAAACAAGAGCTATTACTTTCCACCTACATCTCTCTCCTCCCCTCTGCCACACTTTATCTTGATCATTATTTGGATTATCACTCTGATTATCACTCTGGTTAAGTGCCACAAGTGTCTGTGACACTTAATCAGAGTTAATCAAAGTTCGGGTTGGGTGCATTCCCTCTCTTCTGGACTCGAGGCTGTACATAGGCTGCTTTGGGGACTCATTTTTTTTTTATCACTTGAAAGTGAAATTGGCCTCATAAATAGTCATCATCAGGAAACAATTGGTTCTCCCATTTTTATTTTAGTTGCGTTCAGCTGAAAGCCTCTTAGGCTTTGTTCTTGTTTGAGGAGAGTTTTTTTTTTTTTTTTTTTTTTTTTTTTTTTATCCTTCTTGCTGGTCGTATGGCATGAATGCAGGCCAAGGTCTTACATGCAATGCCAGGAGATTTTTTGTTTGATTTCATTTGTTTGTTTTCCCTCAAGGCTAGTGTTCTACCACTTGAGTCCCAGCTCCACATCTGCCTTTTTGGTGATAATTTGGAGTTATGTGACTCAAGGACTTACCATTCTTTCTGAGCTTTTTGAAAACCATAATCCTCAGATCTCAGCCTCCTGAGTAGCTAGGATTTCAGGTGTGAAACACTAGTAGCTGGCTAGGAGGTTAGTTTTTACCTTCAGAAAAAAAAATCTCTCCCTTTCTGTGGAACAAGGGTTCCCCTGTCCTCGTATTTGATCAAGACAATAATTTTCCACCTTGTACAGATGAGGAAACTAAGGCTCATGAGGAGCAATCTCAAGATTGGTAAAAGTCAGAGCTGATATTTGGAGTCTTAACCTCTGGTGGGAGAAGCTTCCAGATGATGTGATGGTCTCCTCATTACACTCTTGTCTTCATTTTGTCACCTGGTGAGCTGCTTCAAGAGCTGCCGGTCTATGAGGCCCCCTGTCCTCTTCCTTCCTTCCTGTCCTGGCACAGAGGAGCTACCCTGGGTACTAAGGTCTCTGTGACATCAGTCCTGGGTACTAAGGTCTCTGTGACATCAGTCATGTATAGAATCAGCCTATTGTCCATGTGGGGTAATAAATCTGAGGATTCTATCCCTGTCTTCAGGGAGCTCTTAGTGTGATCAGGGAAGAGATGCCTTGTACTCCTGGGGTCCCATTCATTGGCCCCCTCTCTTTCTGCCCTTGCAGGACATGCCTGTTTCAGTAAGCAGATATTATATGCCAGGCCTCATACTCAGACTGCTATCTGTGACAACTTACTTATTAGTAGGTGAAATTATTGTTCCTCTTACCAGATAAGAAATGAAGTTCCTACAAAAATCATTTTAGAGCCAGATGCTGGTGGCTCACACCTGTAATTCTAGCTACTCAGGAGGCTGAGATCTGGTTCAAAGCCAGCCTGGGCAGGAAAGTTCATGAGACTCTTATCTGCAATAAACCACTAGAAAACCGGAAGTGGTGAGGTAGAGCACTCACATTGAGCTGAAGAGCTGAGGGATAGCACCCAAACCCAGAGTTCAAGCCCCATGACTGACAAAAAATAAACAATAAATAAAAAATAAATAAATAAAAAGTAATGGTTTAAGGAAGGAGCTAAGAAAATGAAAATGCAGCTAAGAAAAATGAGGGCAGCAGAGGTTACTGATCTCCATATCTAAGAGATATAAAAAACATTCAAGGTAAAAAAAAAAAAGATTGCAGCCAGGTGCGGGTGGCTCAGTATTGTAATCCTAGCAATTCAGGAGTCTGAGATCTGAGGGTCCTGGTTTGAAGCCAGCCTGGAAAGAAAAGTCTGGGACAGTCTTTATCTCCAATTAACCTCAAAAAGCCAGAACAGGAGGTGTGGCTTAAATGGTAGAGCACTATCCTCGAGCAGATAAAGTTAAGGGATAGGTCAGTCCCCAGCTGAGTGGGGCTCGGTGCCCCAGCTCTGAGTTCTCTCTCCAGTACTGGCGCCAAAATAGGAATAATATTAATAGTTACTTAAGAAGCAGGAAATACTTAGGATGTGGTAGATGTTGAGTCCTGAAGGTCCCTGTTGAGTTGCCTTGTTTCCTTTGTAGTACTGTTGCAGTGTGCATGGTGTGTGTGTGTATACAAGTAACCCTATTAGTTGTTTTATTGTGACTGTTATGACCCATGAGTAAGAACTATTACAAGAAAACAGAGGTGTTGAACAATATGCTGTAAGCCACAACAGTAGATTGCCAAGCCAGATGGACCCAGGTATCCTTGATTCTGGAATGTGCACAGTTAGCCAATCACAGACAGTACTGGCACCTTGGTTAAATCCCAGAGAAAAAGCTTCTTTGCTGTGGAGGCTACAAGATAGCCAGGTAGCCCTGGAAAACTGGCCAAGTGAATATCCTGTGTTAAAATAGGGAGAGGCAAGTCAGTAAGGTGGAGCTCTACAGTGCTCTGAAGGAAATGGGCAAAAGCGAGAGTACCTGTCCTAGAGGGCCTTGTTGTAAGTCTTCCCTCCACTCCCACCCCAGAAGTTGTCCCTCAGCTTTTTGCTCAAGGTTAGCACTCTGCTACTTGAGTCACAGCTCTACTTCTGGCTTTTTTTTTTTTTTTTGCCTTATTGGAGATAAGGATCCTCATTGACTTTCCTGCTTAGGCTAGCTTCAAAGTGAGGTCCTCAGATCTCAGCCTCCTGATTACGATTATAGGCATGAGCCACTGGCACCCATCCTACAATACTGTTCTTAATGGCAGTGACAGTCAGATGGGGCCTTCATCCATGTTTTATATGATCTCATCCTAATAGATAGTGTCCTCAGGCTAGAGTCTAAGTGACTGGCTGGAAAAGCTCAGGCCTGGCCACAGTGACAATTCAGTGAGTTAAATTTCTTGGATTTGGATGCAGGCCATCTGCTTTACTTCTTGGGCTACTGCTTTCAAGTGCTCTGCTCCACTATATCTGGAGTTTCTGGTAAAACACATGGGTGAATGTGGGTACTTTCTCTCAGGTGATGGCCATTTGAGGAGGAACAGAAGACAGTGGCCACCCTGGTCTCACTGTCCATTATTATTAATAACAGAAATACCAGCTTGTGTTCAGAATGGCTTAGAAGCAGCTCTTGGTGGCTTTGCAGCTTGGCTTTCATTTCTGGCATGATAGTGCATTGGGAAGGTTCTGGATTCAGAGTCAGGTTCAGCTTTGGGCTCAGTGTCTGAAACATGCTAACTCTTGCTTCCATCCTAGATGAGTCACTGTCCATCTCTAAGCTGCCCTGCTCTGTCTCCTCCTCATATACCTTCTTCTGATAAAGAAATTCCCTTCTGATAAATAGAGATTCCATGGAAGGAAATTGATCATGTACAGCTGGTTTCTCCACAGAGAGTTGTTCAATTTTATTTCCCTTTCATTTTTCTTCCTCTTCCCAGAGGAAGAGATCACTGCCTTTAAGAACTTGATAGCAGATAGACTTAGATGATTACATGTAAATTGGAGCTAGCTTCTGAAACTCCAGGTGAGTTTCTGCCGACCTGGCAGAATTTTTTAGGGCCCTATGCACCTAATGTATTTTAGTCTTTATTTTTATTTTTCACCTCTATTTTTCTTCTCATATTACTTCTAGGTGCCTTTTATTTTCCTTTAGGACTCATGCATAATTTTGGCTGCTTTTAGGTATAATTAATAGAAGGTCCAACTCATTTCAGTGATAGGAAGATTTATTATTTCACATAATAATAACCATGGCACAAGGGTAACTCTAGAATTCATTAATTCAATGGCTCAGTACTGTCTTCTTTTTTTTCTTTTTTGTCGGTCATGGGGCTTGAACTCTGGGCCTGTACAATGTCCCTTAGCAACTCAGCTCAAGACTAGCACTCTACCACTTGAGCCACAGTGCCACTTCTGGTTTTCTGGTGGTTTACTGGAGATAAGAGTTTCACAGGTTTTCCTTTCCCGGGCTGGCTTTGAACCGTGATCCTCAAATCTTAGCCTCCTGAGTAGCTAGGATTACAGGCATGAGCCACCGGCACCCAGCCTGTCTTCTTATATTTATATTCCTACTATCTTTTGAATTGACCATATTGGGTATATTCTCCCCAGCTAAAGTTCATCATCACAAGTTGGCTATTGCAGCACCAGACATCCTATGTAAACACAGAAACCAACAGTTTTGAATGATGGGAAAAAATCAGGATTTGTTTGTAAAGAGGAATGAGAAGTGACTGCTGAGGTGATATTAATCCTTGATAGGAAGCATGTACCTTTTCTCTTTTGCCTACAGGTTAAGAACAAATATGTTGTCATGGCATAATGTGATATACATACTGTGCCCTCAACTATTATTTCATCATTTTACTTCCTTCTGTTCTGTACACTAGAAGGCCAAACAAGACCACTAGCTATTGCCAGTACTAAGTACACCTCATTTTTACCATGTCTACCGGGGCCTTGCCCCTACCTTAAAATGTATAAAAAGTGCTGTAACTCTGTGTTCATGGCCTCTTGTTAACACCCCTACAACTGTGTGCATGAGGTCCGTGCTCGCGAGTTCTTTAATAAACGACTCCTTGTCGCTTGCATTATCCAAGGTCTCTGGTGGTCTACAGGGGCTCCAAGATTCTGGGTACTACATTTGGTACATTGGCCGGGAAGCCCTCCATTGTAGACTATCCAGATACCGGCATAGTGAGTCATCTCAGGAACAAATCGGTGAGTTTTCGTGGCGCCACTTTCATATTTCGGGAATTGGTGAAAGCCTGCAGGTGTGGTCTTGGGGCTGGCGGAGAGTCTTGGCAGACACGCTATAAGACTGCCAGAGGGGCCAGTGGGGGACGTCCCCTGGAACCCTGGGTGGGGCTGTCCTCAAGATCAGGTAGAGGGGGTTCGAGTCCCCATGATTGGCCAATTCTCTCTGGTTGGAAGCCCTTCTGGACAAACTCTCTGACCAGCAGCCTGACACGCTTGCTGTCTGTCTTGAGTGTGCATATATGTCTTCTGTTAACTCTAATTTGAATCTTAGGCATGCAGCCCTGGGGCCAGTGGACAGGATCACTCCCCCCTCCCCCAAGAAAGTATGACCAAGTACACGTATATTACCAATCCCCATACGCAGTGTGTGTGTGTGTAATTTTAATTTACTTCTTTTTCTTTCTCATCTCGGTTTTACTAATTTGGACACTCCTTGATGCAGAGATGGGGCAAGGACAAAGCAAACTTACTCCTCTCAACCTCCTGCTTGGTCATTTCAAAGAGGTTAAAGAGAGGGAGTATAATTTGAGTATAATTGGAAATCTCAGAAGAATCTAAAAAGAAAAATTCTCTGGAATGAGTAGAGGGGGTTTGAGTCCCCTGGTAAGTGGTGAGATGTCACCCCGTTCACTGAGACCTGATTTTGTCTTTGTAGCCACTTGTCTGTCTTGTTTACATCACTGTGTGTGTTTCTTTTATGTTTTCTGAGGTGGGGAAGTTCTGGGTGAATGTGGCAGGCTCACTCAGCAGACTCTGGATTCAGCTTGCTGAGTGGGAGCAGTACAGAGTTCTGGTAAGTATAAACTGGTTCCCATTAGTCCCCAACTCAGCCTTCAGTTCTTGTCTTGTCTTGTTTTAGAATTGGTACCAGTTTTAAATGTGGTCCTTGGTTTTTGTGTTTATCTGTTTTTGTTATTTATTTGAACATCTCTGGTGGAATAAAAGTTCCAGCCTCCCACTGGGCTTGGTCACAGACCTGCTAAATCCCCCCGTTGTGTTACAGCAGCCAAGAGGTGGGGCATGGACAAGCCTCAGGCTGCACCTTCTTCCAGTGGAGGCTGCTGGAGGAGAAGCAGGGGTGTAGGTAGCAGTGAGCCTGGTCTGGACTTTCAGCTGCTCCAGACAGCTTAACAATTTGTAAAGTGCTCTTGTCTAAAATTGGGTAAAAAAAAAATCAGGCCAGTTTAGTTTCAGGTGACCCCTTCCCCAGCTCTCCTCCAACAGAAGGGATTCAAAAGACTGATTAGTGAATTGCCTTGCTAAACAAGCAAGCTCTGGGAAAATGAAGCCCAACAAAGGTACCTAGTTTAAAAGAAATAGTGTCTTAATTTTTTGTTTAAAAACTTTAGAAAGTGTACGTACAACTGATTTTGATTTATGCGTGCTTTAAGATCTGTATAAGTGTTTTGTATGTGTTTGTAAACATGTTCGAAGATAAGAATTGTCAGCATGCTGTAACAATTGGGTGAGTTTAAATTTAAAATGTAAAAGGTTATGAGGTTTGGACATTAACAAAATTTTAAAGAATCTTTATAGTGTTTTAAATGACTTTTTAAGGATTCTTTACCTTGAAAAATAGAAAATCTGGTATTTGAGAATGCATAAGACTGTTAATAGTGTAAGCAAGTTATCTGGCTTAACAAAAATGCATTGGCAGTTTGGGATTCAGGTCCCTTGGCTAAAATTTGGGGATAAATATTAGAAATTTAAGTGTAAAGGTTAATTTAACACTGTCAAAAATGTTACCTCTTCTGTCTGTCTAAAACTGTGTATTTCATTCGAGAACCAAGAGATAAGAAAAGGGAAAAACGTAGAAGCCAACAGAAGACCTATTTTTAGGGGTGAGGGGTGAACAGGCAGAAGTGCAGTTCAGCTGGTCATGCATGGTGGGACAGGCCCTGGGAGGAATCCATGCATGGTGAAAGAGGGCAAGCTGGCACAAATGCAGTTCATCTAACCCTAAAGAGTCAGATTGGATACGTGCCCATTCCATAGGAGGAGCCAAGTGGCCCATCTTTGTTCTGTCCCTTTTCCCTGTAGATAGACACTGGAAATATTATGGTTAAAATTAGTGATGTGATGATCTGTAGTATTGCTAAAACTGCCCCTTGGACTTAAAAAGAGAGTTAAAAAGTTTATTTGTATAATGTGACTTGCTTTCAATTATGTTCTACAATTAGGATGTTTTTTAAAAGTTATAAAGGTGTTAAGCCTACTTTTTTGGTAAAGTTATGGTGATTGTAATTTTTGCATTAAGGAAAAAATTGTCATTTGAGTTCAAGATTTTTAATGTGTATCTGTTTTAAAACAAGCAGCCAAGAGGCAATGAGTGACACTTGGCTTCAAGATTTCAAGGGATCTTTTCAAAATGCAAATGAAAACTAAAGTATAAAATATAAAGGAGATTAATAAGAAGCTTAAAAATTAGGAATGGATTTTGGATGTAAAGTTTAAAAGTAAAATTGTTTTTAACATTTGTCTCAAAGTGCACAAAGAAAAAATTAGGATTACCAAAAGAATTGCTATTCTAGATTGCTCTTATAGGTTTTTTTTTTTTTTTAAAAGTTTCCAGCAAAGCCCAGAGCAAAGCACAGAGGATTCTTACAAGTTTGTTAGATGTAACTTTGACTTTTAATAAGTTTCAGGTAAGCACATGCTTAAAAGCTACTTCTATGTTGACCACCTTCTGCTTTTAATTGGAGTAAGATGGCCTTTTGTAAGACTCATTTATCTGAAACTGGTTCGAAGCCAGCCCGGGCAGAAAAAGATCCCTGTGAGATTGTCACCTCTACTCAGCCAGCAGAGTGCTGAAAGAGCAAGCAGATATGCTTTGGGACTCAAAGTGGCAGAGTGCTAGCCTTGAACTGTAGAGCTGAGGGACAGCGCTCAGGCCCCGAGTTCAAGTCCAGCGACCAGCTAAAGGGAAATGCCAATGAGGCATTTATCCCAATGTGGAGAAGACACTCCTGGGACAAAAGCAATGGAGGAACATCTACAGGCAGTAAGCCACTGCTTGGATGGCAGAAATGCCAGATCCTAGAGTCATTTGTGTGTGGCCCTTCAAAACTGGTCAGAGCCGGGAGGTCATGGAAAGATAGTTTGTAAGCATGCCTAATGACTACCTTGTAAGGAACAGGAACTTGCCAGTCCTCTGTGATAGTAAAAGCTAATGTTACAAAATGTGGGGAATAGTTTAAATCTCAACCCCTTTATGTGCCAAAAGCTCTAATTGGCAGTAACTAGTGAGATGACACCAGCTACATGAAGTTCATCTGCTCAGAAAAAGTTTGTAAACCTGAGAGTGTATTTCTACTGATATCTGTCTAGAGGCCTGCAAAGATAACTTAGGCATTGTTGGGATCATTAGAGATCACATTCCTAAGCCATCTAGAAAGATGCTTTTGCAAACCAGAGTGCTAAACAAGCTACACTGCTGTAGCCAGAAAAAAGGTCTGTGCAGTTGTCAAAAGTTAAAATATTGTTCTTAATGACATCTAACCCTGATAGCCTCTTTGTAAAATAGGCTAAGGGTATAGGTTCCTGGCTAGGTAGGATCAACGCCCCTGAAGTCAGCTTGAAGAAGTTACAGAAGATGGACCTTCGCCCATCAACCCCCTGTTAAGATCAAGAGTCCAGAGTCAGTTTGAGAAAAATGAGACAAAATAGATAAAAAAATTTTTTTGAAAAAAGCATAAAAAATAATGTTAACAGGTGTGCAAGTGTGGAGACTGCATCTGTAGGAGATGGTTACAAGAATAATCCTTCTGTGTCTGTTTACAAAAATATCTGGTTAAAAAAAAGTTGTAATTTTGGTAAATTGTCCTGGGCTATTGTTTAAAGGTCTTAAATACCAGCAGGATCAAAGCCTGTCAAGCCTATGCAGTGTATCCTAAACCAGTCTGTGTAGGAATTTACAGTGCAGCATGAGGTGTGACAGTCCCTTGGAGCCACTGGGAGATCCTGCTGCTGCTGCTGTTGCTGCATATCCTAATGGGTAGAGTTTGAAGACAGCCTCACAGTCACCTGGAGGAAATCTATGTCATTATCGAGACCACCTCCACCGTGGTAAAAGTAGACTGAACTCCTGCCTGGTTCCATCACTTGAGACTGCATCCTTGTTAAAAGCTGCTAAAACTAAGATCTGTGGGACATTCTTTTGAGTGATATCCAAAAACCCTCTCTATTCCCACAGTAGATATTGGGGACAAGGATATCACTGGCTTGCTTACCTTAGGCACTTCAGTGCATAGTGACTGGAAATCCACTCTACAATTACAGCCTGGTTTGGCTCTGGTATGGTAATAACCTGAGTGTGTTATCAATGGAGGTAGTAAATGAGACCCCAGCCTTACTCTTAACTGAAAAGAAGAGGAGGGTGGTAAAGAAAGCCTTGGGAAAGGAATTGGGGGAAAATTGGTATCCTCTGGATAAGAAAGGATATGAAAAGTAAGGATTGTCTTTAAATGTTTGAAAAAGAAAAAAAGAAGACAAACCTCAAAAAGTATAAATATGTAGCAAATGGTATGAGTATGTCTTGAAATTGCAGCTTATGAATATAGCTGGTATTAAATTAGCTGTGATATACAGACTCAGAACTGGTGGAAGAAAAGAATGTAAGGGCCTTTGGTACTGTTAATTTTGTCACAATTGGATCTTGTATACTCAACACACTGGTGACCTTTGTAAAAGAAAAAGATCAGCGCAGTCCATCTATTAGTTCTGAGATCCCAATACCAAACTGTAAATATAAAAGATTGTGCCAATTAGGGGACCATGATTGGTCCCTGATGCTCTAGAAAAGGGGGGAATGAAGAACTGAAGAACTAAAAATTATATTCACCATTTTGTAGTCACTAACTGCTGACTTCACTTCTGTAACTTGCTTTTGCTAATGTTAAAGTATAAAGATAGGTCTGTGTCCACAAACTCTAAAGAATGTAACTGCCATGATAGAAAACTAACAGCTGACCTCGGGCCCAGACATTCCCAGAGTCGGGAACAATGGCTAACACATATTCTGGATCCTCCTCTGGGAACTGGACCCCGAGATAATGACAATCTGGCAGGACCAGCAAACTAGGCCAAATGTCAACCAATCGCAAGCCTGTAACTATGGGAATTCCCCCTAACCCTTATCATCCAAAGCAACCATCCCCTTGAGTCACCCCACGCCAATCATTTTACAGTGTTACAAAAGTTCCCGTGTGGCATAGTGGTTTGCTGTGAGTGTTTACCTGGGCCCTGCCCCTACCTTAAAATGTATAAAAAGTGCTGTAACCCTGTGTTCAGGGCTTCTTGTTAACACCCCTAAAACGGTGTGCATGAGGTCCGTGGTCGTGAGTTCCTTAATAAACAACTCTTTGCCACTTGCATTGTCCAAGGTCTCTGGTGGTCTACGGGGGCCTCCAAGAATCTGGGTACTACAATACATGCACATGTCCAGTGTTGTGTCTTTATATTTGGAATGTGAATGTGTGAATCACATTGTTTAGCTTTGTAGGTATCTCTTTTTGAATTTTTTAATTATAATTAATTTTTTTATTGAGAAAATACTGTACAGAGGGGTTACAATTACATGCAAGATAATGAATACATTTCTTATCAAGTATTGTTGCCTCCTCCTTTGTTTCCCCTTCCCAACCCTTCCTGTACCCCCACCCTGCCCTCCCTACCCAACCCTCTCACCCCCACTAAAGTTGTAAAGTTCATTTTTCTACATAACGACGCATTGTTGCAATGGGTCCACCTTTATCCCTATTTAAACGATTTGTTTTTTCCCTTCCCCTCTACAAATTATACCAACATCAAATACAGTCAAAGCAGGGGTTATACGATGGGGGACAGACATACAAAGCTACAAAGAAATCATTTTATAAATATGTAAGATACAATCGCAAGAAAGAAAAAAAACATTTGACTACTTTTCTTGGGGTTTATTGCCTTAAGATGAACTTTTCTGCCCTTTTCTGCTTGACTCAAGACATACACTGGTTATTGCAAATAAGGAAAACCATGGGGTCTATTTTTCTTTGGGCCTGGCTTACTTCACTAATATAATTTTTTCCATCTTTCCATTTCCTAACAAATGGAGCAATGTCATTTTTCTGATGGAAGCATAGAATTGCATTGTGTATATATACCACATTTTCTTGATCCATTCATCTACTGAGGGGCATCTGGGTTGGTTCCATATCTTAGTTATGGTAAATAATGCTGCAATAAATATAGTTGTGCTGGTGGTTAACTACTTGTAGAAAACTAAAGTTAGATCCTTATATGTCACACTCCAATAGAATCAACTCCAAATGGATCAAAGACCTCAGAGTCAAACCAGACATTCTGAAAACATTACAGGATGGAATAGGAGAAACCCTAGGTCTCCTTGGCACAGGCTGAAATTTTCTTAATAGAGAACCAGAAACACAACAAATCAAAAAAAGGTTGGACAAATGGGATTGCATAAAATTGCAGAGCTTCTGCATGGCAAAGGACATAGCTAACAAGATTAATATAAAGCCCATGGATTGGGAGAAGATCTTCCCTAGCCATACAACATACAAGGATCTCATATCTAAAATATACTTGGAACTCAAAAAATTAAATCCTCCAACAACAAATCTTCAAAGAAACAACTGCCCAATAAATAAGTGGGCTAAAGACTTAAAGAGAAACTTCTCTGAAGAAGAAAGAAGGACGGACAATAGGCACATGAAGAAATGCTCAACCTCCCTAGCCATAAAAGCAATGCAAATCAAAACAACATTAGGATACCATTTCACCCCAGTTAGAATGGCTATAATCAAGAACTCTAATAACAACAGATGCTGGAGGGGATGTGGACAGAAGAGAACCTTACTGCATTGTTGATGGGAGTGTCATCTTGTTCAATCACTTTGGAAAGCAGTATGGAGTTCCCTCAAAAGTCTCCACAAAGAGCTCCCCTATGACCCAGCAATCACACTTTTGGGCTTTTACCCCCATGATCACAAACAAGACCACACTAAAGCTATCAGCACAACTATATTTATCGTAGGTACCTCTTTTAAATTTTATCCCTCAACTTGCTAACATAGCTCTTATATTTTTTGCACACGAACCTTCATCCCAATCAAATGATTTACCATGCTATCTTCACGTGTAGCAACAAGGTCACATAAAACTGTCAGAACGTGTGGTAAAAAATGTTTTAAAAAAAGACAGTCATTGGTGCTGTGAATGTGGCTTAGTGATAGTGGAATTGCCTAGCATGCATGAAGCCCTGGGTTTGATTCCTCAGTACCACATAAACAGAAAAATTCAGAAGTGATGCTGTGGTTTAAATGGTAGAGTACTAGCCTTGAACAAAAGAAGCTCAAGGACAGTGCCAGGAAGAGATCAAGCCCAGAACTGGCCAAAAGACTATACTTTAACCACAGTGCATTTGTACAACTCTTTGTTAAATAACTTGGATGAGCTTTAGTCTTGTACGATTCACTAGAGATAACAATAAAACCACTATCATTGGCATGCCGATATTTGCTAATTGAGATGTTTTCTGTTCCCCAATTTTTGTTAATATCAATTAGTTATAGAAGGGATTTCCTTTTGACAAGACCATATATGTAGATAGTATACCTTGATCTGATTCATCACAAGCATCATTGTCTTTCGGTGCTGCTCACCCTTCCCAAACTTACTTCTTTATTTTTCCATTTCACATAGGTACTTAAAATATTCTAACCATATTCACCCTCCTATACCCTCTCCTGTTACTCTTCCCCACTCCAATTGCTACCAACCATCCAGTCAGGACCTTTTTGACATTCTTTGCCTTCATTCTCTTAAGTGTATGTTAATTCAGAAGTCAAGAATGAGACACTATTGTCTTCTTTCTCAACCTATTTAAGTCCAAAATCTTTCCTCCATTTACATAAGCATTGCTGTAGCAAGCCCAAAAGTCATTTTTCTCTTTGGATATGTTAATAGTCTTATTTGTCTTTCACAATCCTAAATATATTCAATGATAGCTAGCTATCATTCTTCAGTATAAACGCAATTGAGTGAGATTGAGTTTTTGACATTAGTAATGTATTTATTACAAATAATAAAATTATGCTAGCAGATAATATGGACTGGTAACTTCTATTTTTTTCAACTTGAATAGATTTTCAATATTTATGTTTTATATAGCCTTCACATCTTTAGGACCAAGTGAAAAGAAAGTCACCATCTTATGCTTTGGTTTAGCTTTTGATAGAAAATAATCTGATTTCTTCACAGTGATAGTAACATGATATATGGATATCTGTTTTGAAAATTAGTTTACATGAGAAAGCAAAGTTGATTTCTCACAGAATATAATACCAGCCAGATTCAAAAGTCCTGACAATAAAAATGTTTAATAGTCTATGCAAACATTTTCTGTCAACTTCAATATCTTTTCTCCTTTACTTCTTTCTATAATCGTATACTTATTTCTTTAAGGCTTTAAAAACAATTCTAACTATATCTATTTAGATTATGTTTGGAGTATATTTTTATTTATATTGAAAATGATGCTATACCACTAAAAATAATAAAACATGTTGTTTCTGTTAGGCTTAATTTTTTGTTGTTGTACTTAAAACAGGTAGGTATGCATAATACCAAAACCTGTGATTTTCTGTCTTCTTAATATTTTTATTATTGTTTATAATATAATATATTTTTTATAATCATTCAATTATAATGTTGTCTTTTCATGTTGACTGTAGTTTGAGTGTCATTGGGGAAATAAAATAAAACATTCACATTTTGTAGTTTAATTCCTAATGTGTAATGCATCTTGATTTCTGTATTTTGACTATCAAAGTTTCCATAATAAAATTTTATGTATCCTGAGTGCTTACCAGTTACTGTATTAAGCATTCTTTATCTACACAATACTCAACTCTCATAAACGTAGCCATACATACAAGGACTATGCCTGGGAGAAATCATTATTTTCATCCAAGATTTATGGCTCATGGCCAAGCCAGAATTACTTAAGGGTAGACTTGCATACCAGAAATAACATTCATTATCATTATGCATGAGGAGAAAGTTTTCCAAAAGGTTAATGCATCATCTGTAATTTGATGGGTGCTGGCTACACATATGGTACAGTAAACATTTTTTTTTTTTTGGTCTTTCATGGGGCTTGTATTCTGGGCCTAGGCACTGTCCCTGAACTCTTCAGCTCGAGGCTAATTCTCTACCACTTGAGCCACAGTGCACTTCTGGTTTTCTGGTAGGTAATTGGAGATAAGAGTCTCACAGACTTTTCTGTCCAGGCTGGCTTTGAACCAAGATCCTTAGGTCTCAGCCTCCTGAGTAGCTAGGATAATCAGTTTGAGTCACTGAAGCCCACCTTATTAACCTTCTTAGGTACAAAGGAACAATTATGCTGCTATATTTATTCTTTGTACAACTCTAGAGTAAAAAATATAAACAGGATACTAAAGTGGAGCACTCAAACCTCAATGCAAATCTTGAAAAACCTAGAATATGTGCGTGGTGCCACATAACTCTGAAGGAAAAAAATTAGAATAAATAACCACATAGCCAACCTCTCAATTAAAACCCTTTGTAAAACTGAGTTACCTCAATTTTTGTGAGAAAGAAGGACGGAATGAAACAATTTTTTTATTATGAAAATACTGTACAGAGGAGTTACAATTACATGGGCAAGATAATGAGTACATTTCTTATCAAGCATTGTTGCCTCTTCCTTTGTTTCCCCTTCGTATCACTTCCCATCTCCCCCCCTCACTCCCCAAAATCTCCCACAAGTCTCCCCTCCCTCCCCTGCCACCTCCATCCCGGCCAAAGTTGTAAAGTTTGTTTTTCGACATAACAACTTGTATGTCTCAATGTTGCAATGGGTCCATCTGTATCCCTATTTAAAGAATTTGTCTTTTCTCTTCCCCTCCACAAATTATACCAACATCAAATACAGTGAAAGCAGGGGTTATACCATGTGGGAGGGACACACAAAGCAACATAAAAATTATATTATAAATATGTTAGAAACAATCGCATGAAAGGAAAAAAAAATTTGAATATTCATCTTGGGGTTCATTTCACCTTACATCAACTTATCTGACCTTTTCTGCTTGACTCAGACATATACAAGTAGTTGCAAATAAGGGAAACCATGGGGCCTATGTTTCTTTATGGCTGGCTTACTTCACTTAATATAATTTTTTCCAAGTCTTTCCATTTCCTAACAAATGGGCAAACAGAAATTTTTATGACTTTCATTTACAAAATGTAAAATTAAGCTTAATTTGGATTCTAAAAATTCCTATAATCTTTTTTTGGGGGGGAGGATCCGGTCATGGGGCCTGAACTCTTGTCCCTCAGCTCTTCAGCTCAAGGCTCGCACTCTACCACTTGAACTACTGCGCCACTTCCGTCTTTTTTCTTTTTTGCT
The DNA here is from genome assembly GCF_019054845.1 of Dipodomys spectabilis. Taxonomy (NCBI): domain Eukaryota; kingdom Metazoa; phylum Chordata; class Mammalia; order Rodentia; family Heteromyidae; genus Dipodomys; species Dipodomys spectabilis. The sequence continues at coordinate 3,580,747 of NW_024870882.1, read as the reverse complement.
TATGTGGTGCTGAGGAATTGAACCCAGGGCCTCAGGAATGCAAGGCAAGTGCTCTACCACTGAGCCACATTCCCAGCCCCCTATAATCTTTTTTAATGTACGAAAGGAGATAAGATTTGGGTAATTTAAAGAGAAAATTTGACATACTACAACTAATTAGTTGGTTAAAATAAATATAACACAGCTACTGAATAGGCTGAGCTACAGAGGATAGTGACCTAACATTGTCCAGGTAGCAAAAGAATGAGAAACTTTATCTCTAGTTAACCAACAAAATTCTGGACTGAAGGTATGGCTCAAGGGTTAAAGTATCATGCCTGAGCAAGAAAGCGTAGAATGTGAGGTTCAGAGTTCATACCAATATGTGTGCAAAAATTAAATTAAAAAACTAACTCAGTATTGACAGATTTCTAATCATTAGCACAAACACTTCATGTTTATAACATAAAACAATTTTGACTATTACTAAAATTTTCAATGTATTCAGTCTCATTAGTATGTATTAAATAGTCATTTAGTAAATTATTTAAATATCTAGTGGGACAATTTTTATAATGCTTCGGTTATTTTTGAGAAACAACTAAGGACATAAGTATGCAATTAGAATTTCATAGTCTTGACTTTAAATTATAGTACAATCTCATTTTGTATACTTCATCATCTCAAGAGAAAAGTACAATCTGTTGTTCTATTATTAAAACCACTTTTAATATATTTTGCATATCCTATGATTTTTCAGTATTCTGACATTTATTTACTTATTAGATGCTTTAAATTATGTCCTTTGCTTCAAAGCCTAAGGACACAAGATTCATAAAACCTTTCATTAAATATTTAAATAAGAAGAAGGAACAATCAAATAGTAACATAATAACCAAACAAAAGAGCTCTCGGCATCAAATCACAGGTCTTTTTTATTGAAACAGACTCCGTATTTAGAAGAAAAGAATTGAGTGTGGCTTTTTTGTATTATGTATTATTAATGCCTAAACTGAGTAAAATAAAATTTGAATTTTGCACAAGGACCCTTATGTTTAATAATTTAAAAAGTTGATCAGCTGGCCCCTCCTTGGCTAATTCTTTGTCCAACTTGTTAAATAATTCAGGCACTTTATTAACAAGGATGGTTTATAATTAGAAAAATTTATACAGTTCACCATGAAATGATATGATAGAAATTTATGAAAACATTAAACACCTTGAAACGGTGTTGTATATCTATTGTACGTAACTTGTATTAAAAACATTACTTCATCAATATACCAAAAGAAGCATATGTTTACTATTACAAATATGAGAGGAAAAAATTCACAGCATTTTAATAGCATGATTTACTGAAAAGCCATTCAAACTAGGATGGACAACTGTTATGTGAAAATATAATAACGGCTGGCTGCCAGTAACTCATGCCTGCATTCTTCATTTTCCCTGGGGCTGAGATCTGAGGATCAGGGTTTGAAGCCAGACTGGGGACGAAAGTTCATGGGCCTCTTATCTCCAACTAATTACTAAAAAAAAACAAAAAACAAATACAAAACCTGAAAGCGAAGCTGTGGTTTAAATGGTAGCGTGATAGCTTTGAACAGAATTCATTCAGGGCCAAAGCCAAGACCTTGAGTTCAAGACCCAGGACTGACAGGAAAAATTTAAAGGAAAACAAATAGCAACAACAACAATAAACAGATTTCTCTGAAAGAACTTCCAATTCTCTTATGATTCTTTAGTAGAGCACATTGTGACATCCAGCAGATATTCAATAAATGAGTTTTGCATTGATTCATAAAGATGTATTTTCCTTTAAGAAGGTGTCATAATTGTATATGATTGCTTCCGCTAGTAAAATTTGTATTCCTCATATTGAGGCATTTTTGAAAACATAGGAAACATGCTTGGCGACTTATGTTTCCTTAAATTATTTTTGTAAGCTAAACATTTTAATGGTATTTCTGGCGAGAAGAGTTAATATTGAGTGATTTTGGTTCTGATTTTAGCTTCCAAGCATATTAAAAGTCAGCAAACACATTCATTATTTCTGAAAATATCTGGTTTTGAAAATGAGGGATATATAGAGAGAGGTAAATTAAACTAATATCTTTCTACTTTATCCAACATACTTAGGATCCAGTGTTACAGTTATATGTTTCTACTCTCTTTCCTGATATTTTACAATATAGATTGAAACAAATTTAATGTCTCATTATGATTATTAAAACTTATTTTAGAGAAAGTACATGCATTTCTGAATTAGATATGGCAAAACTAGTTTACTTGGTGTATCAAAACTCTAGAATTATTTTTCTGAAGAATAATTGATGGTCTCATATAAAATCATATCCATCATCAAGCTCCCAGAAAAAAGTCATAAGATAATTCAAAGAATAATGGAAGCAAGTATCAACTATATTACACTTTTTAATAAAGGAGGAAACTAACTTTTATAGTATTCTTAAAGATAAATGTATTCAAATAGAATCTATAGCTTTAGTCATTCTGTACACAGATTCCCAAAACTCATTCATCCTATGACTTGAAGTTTACATTGAGAAATACCTCACCATCCCCTTAACCATGATAACCACAATTATCTCTCTTATTGCGAGAAAAAATTTGTTAGATTTCAAATATTGTAATATCACAGAATTTCTCTCATTTTGTCTGAATAATATTCCAGTGATATGCATATAATATACATATGTGTTTATACATAAATGTATATATGTATACATATATGTAATATATTTTTATTGGTTCAGTAATCAATCAGGACAGTCTATTTCCATTTCTTGGTTTCAAAAAATAATATAAAAATGGAAGTGAAGGTGCACATGGCTCTTCAAAATGTTGACTTCATTTTCTTGGCAATGTACCCATAGACAAAATTGCTGTATATTAGAATTATGAATAGTTTATTGAAGTCTCCATAATGTTTTCAAATGGTGATACCAATTTATATTCACATGAAGAGTGTGCAAAACCTCCATTCTGTTATACCCTTACCAACAGTTGTCATCTGAGTTATTAATTATACTCTCCCTAACAGATCGGAGGCAAAATTCATGTGTATATTTATTTATATTGCTGTAACAATGATATTGAGTCCTTTGTTGTATAACTATTGGCTTTTTGTATGTATGAAAAAAGATATTTATTAAATATAAATAATTGATAATTAACTACTATGCAAATTTGCAGAAAATATCACTATTAATCCTTATAGATTCTAACACTAATTCTACCCTGATGGCTTTAAAGTTGTTTTGAAAAGTATTTCTGGGTGAGTTATCTATATTTTGATTTTGTGGGTTTTTGTGTTTTTTTCTATTCATCTTGACAACATGAAGACATATGTTTGTTTCTCCAACTTCTAAATATGTACATTATGCATGCTTTCAGCTGTAGCAAATCATAATTTCCTAATATTCAGAGGTAATTATACAAAAACACATGCTTTGAAGGTATCCTCATGAATTAGACCTCATTACAAAATAAGACTGTCTTTCTTAGAATTATTACCTTTACACTTTTGTTCAACTGACACCTAATATTTCAGGCATCTATTTTTACTTGTAAGCAACAGAGTGTGAAAACATAGGTGTCATTTCAGTGTACAAATGATATACATGAGAAAGAATGTAAATGATGGGGAGAAATGATAGTATTTCTAGGTTTTGCAAATAAAACAAAACCTCTAGTTGGAGACAGTGGTAATTAATTGTCTACATTTTCTAGCATTGCCCCTACAATCTGTAAGAGCTCTGAAGTTAATAAAATAGGCTATGGAATTTCACTCAGTTTAAAACATAGCATAAAAGTTTTTAAAAGAAAGGAGAAACTTTCATAAAATTAAGATATGGCACATTGACCTCTGACATAGAAAATTTATCAGAGATTAAGCTGTATAACTGCCTATTCAGACATCAGAATTGGAAGACACCTTTCACACGTCAGAAGTTTCATGTTTACAAAGATAGTTATTTAGCTGGCAGAGCTGTGAAAGATGTTTCAAAAAATGTCCAGGTTACGAAATTAAAATTTTCACTATTAATGCAATGAAAAATGTGCATTTTCAAAGCTGAGTTTGTGAATGAAAGTTGAGATAGATAAAAATTAGACTAAAAGAACTGTACGCTAGACTAGGTAAATCTAGAGTTGCATGATTTCAATATTCTGGCCCCTATTCCACAGTGTTGTTCAGCTATCAACAAAATCATCTGAATGAAAGGAGAGGTTTTATTAAAAAATTCAGATGTAGCATAAAGGACAAAATAGGTGAAATTGTTCAAAATCTCAAAGAGGTATGTTCTAGGATTTGGTAGTAGGATTTTTTAAACTGTATAACTTAATATAAAAGTTTAAATCTAGCCAGGTGTTGGTGGCTCATACCTATAACCTTTGCTACATAGCAGGCTGAGATCTGAGAATTAAGGTTTGAAGTCAAACCAGATAAGAGAGTCCATGAGACTCTTATTATCAATAAACTATCAAAAAGCCAGAAATGGAGCCATGGCTCAAGTATTAGAATGCTAGCGTGGAGCAAAAGAAGCTCAAGGGCAGGGATCAGTCCCTGAGTTCAAGCCCATGTCTAGGACAAATAAAAATCTTCAAGCTTAGCTGGGTGCTGGTGGCTCATGCCTGTAATCCTAGCTACTCCGGAGGCTGAGATCTGAAGATCATTGTTCAACGCCAGCCTGGGCAGGAAAAGCTGTGAAACTCTTATCTGCAATTAACCAAAAAACCAGAAATGGCACAGTGGCTCAAGTGGTAGATTGCTCCCTTTGAGCTGAAGAGATGAGCGACAGTGCCCAGGCCCAGAGTTCAAGCCCCATGACAGGAAAAAAAAAAGAATAGCGGCCAGGTCATAGTGTCTCTCATCTATAATCGTGAATATTAAGAGGATGAGAACCAAGGATGAGGGTACAAACCAGCTCCAGCAGACAAATCCTCAAGTCCTCCGAATTCTTATCCTCAATAACTAGCAAATAGCTGGATGTGGGAGTTTGGATGAGTGGTAAGGCACCAGCCTTGAGTGGAAAAAGCCAAGCAATAGTACAAGGCTTTTATTTCAAACCTTAGTAGTAGCACGAATATAGACATAAATAAGAACCTAGTAGATAGTGGAAGTCACCGGAAGTCAGCTAAACCATTGACTATAAAGTATTTCAATTAAAGATAAGCCCTTAGAGTATTCTAAAGGGAAAGAACTTAGAATACTGCAGAAACTATATGCTTAGTAAAATAAAAATTAAAAAAAAAACCTATAACACTCTTTTTTATAAAACAAATAAATCAGGGGAGCTAAATACATTTTCTTAAGTAATAGATTGGTACATACTGGAATAAAACATTATGCTAAGAATACTGTTAGTTTAAGACTGCTTTGTTGTCACTTAAACTATTTTAAGTAGTTTCATGAAAAAAACAAACATGTAATTTGTTGCATTACTATCTTCTGTAATACCACTGGAATTAGTTAAGTTGTTTTATATATTTTTATGTGGAAGTCCTAAACTGCCAATGCCCATGATTGAGATTTTATTTTATTTTTTTATTATTAATAAGTTTTTTATTGTGAAAATATCTTACAGAGGCATTATAATTACATGAGCAAGGTAATGAGTATATTACTTATCAAGCATTTTTGCCTCCACCTTTGTTTCCTGGGAAAAGTGACATTGAAAATTCAGTTAAGAGGAAGTCATTCCTAAGTATGGAAGACCCCTAATCCAGTGGGACTAATGTCTTAATATAAATAATATTTGGACAAAAGTATACACTCAAAGAGAAAGGCAGATGTCATGGTGTTGTCTTTACAAGGCAAAGAATGCAATAGATTGTCAGAATACCACCAGAAATGAGTTGAGCAGGATCAATTGGATCTTCTCAAATAGTGTCCAGAAGAAACTAACACTGCTGATAGGTTTGATTTTGAATGTTCAGGGTTTATATGAGGATATGAATTTGTGTTATAGTTCATTCAGTCTGTGACAGTTTGTATGAGTAAGTGAAGATGATTAATAATTATCCACACAAGTCTATTGTACTCCCAACAGAAAAAGGTATATATATGTGTGTGTGCATATATATATATATGTGTGTGTGTGTGTATATATATATATATATATATATATATATAAATATATATATAATACAATTACTAGTATATCATATAATGTCAAAATGTGTAGTATATACTTAGGAAGAGAGAATTTGTTCATAACTATAACACAGTTGTTATTTAATTAAGACTGAAAGATGAGCATTGACATCATCACATGGAGAGAAAGAAAAATCCAGATAGTGGAAACAAAATAATAGAATTTCAAAAGTATATGAGCGTGAGAATTGAACGAAGTGATAATTCTGGGCAGACTTTGTGAAGAGAAAGAGATATCCTCAGAATAAACAATTGTCTATGATAAATGATAAATTCCATCGGTGTACCAAAAGTGAACAACTGTAACCAGTTGAAGAATCATCATCGGATGAAATAATATGTTGTCTCTTAAACTTTGTAGCATTTGATAAAATTAATAAAGTCAGGTAAATAATTAAAATGCTGGGAAACACAAAGGAAGTGTTCCTTTCAGGCTAGAACTGATTTACCATACATGGCCAGAAAGTGGATACAGAAACATTGTGTTAAACAAATTTTGCTAATATCTATGGTATCACATTTTTTTGGTTATCAAGTGTGAAAAAATGTAAGAAGTCTCTAGGACTCTCAGTTATAATACACCAAATCTTGGAAGATACATAAAATTGTGCCTTTGATATAGACAGAATGTCCAGTATCCGTAAGCAGGAATTCTGGGTCTATCTCTGGAGGAGTCTTATCTGCTGCGTCTACAGAAATGAACAAGAGATGTGTCCCCAAATCTCCTAAACCCAGTGCTTCAATAAATGGAGAGAAAAATGAAATAAGCAGATTGACTTCATTGCAAATGTCATAAGATATATAAAGCAGAATAGAATGGTATTAAAGTGACCTGAGGCATACAGTAAGTTGAGAAGCACTCAACTAAAAGTAAGCAATTATCTGAGGCAAAGTCATTTATGTGAAAATCTCAGGGTAAAGAGTTCAGTCTGAGTGTAGGAAAACTAGAACAAACGTACAAATTAAACAATATTTTAGAGAAGAGTAAGAAGGATTGGGAAGCCAGATAAATGGATAAAGAAAATAGAGAAAAACATACATAAATGAAATACCAAGAAATAAAACAGAAAAGCTTACTACGTGGATATTTTAGTACATATTTTCCAAGTGAATATTTTAGTAAACTAGTTCTAGCTACATGAAAGTATTCATGAAAATATGGCTGTGAGTTGTCATAGGTTCTTACAAATTCTACTTTCTCAAGATCAAAAACTGGATCCACTAATGTGAAGTACTATGCCATTTCTGTGTGCTTAATTAATGTTTGATGCTACAAATGACACAGGGAAGATATTTATAAGATCTTTTAAAGAATACATACTAGCAAGGTGTTTTTTTCATTTTTTATTGTGAAAATACTGTACAGAGGAGTTACAATTACATGAGCAAGGTAATGAGTACATTTCTTATCAACCATTTTTGCCTCTTCCTTTGTTTCACCTTCCTATCCATTCCCATCTCTGCCCCCCTTCCCTGTTCCCTCCCCTTCCCTATTCTCCCCTCCCTTTCCCCCAGCCAAAGTTGTAAAGTTCATTTTTTGACATGAAATTCACATGCAATAGATTATCTCCTTTCATTGTATACATTTTAGTGCTTTGGAAGTGAATTGTACAATCATAGGTTTTCCAAGCCTAATTTTCACAAACTTGCATTTCTTCAAATAGAAATCCTATAAATTTTAGAACAGATATTAAAATACATATAAAATTGAGTTACAGGAATTTGTCCTGCATATATCTTCTATAGGGTATCTTTTCAAAATTTGTTTTGGGGAATTATTTCGAGGTTCTCACTCATACTGTCCAAGTGCACTGTCAATGAACTACATTCCCGATCCATACAAGTTTTTTACTTCTCTTTAATACATATATAGAAGTGTAATGGCTAGGGGCTGGGAAGGTGGCTCAGTGGTAGAGTGCTTGCCTTGCATGCCAGAGGCCCTGGGTTCGATTCCTCAGCACCACATAAGCTAAATAAAAAAGCCGGAAGTGGTGCTGTGGCTCAAGTGGTAGAGGGCTAGCCTTGAGCTGAAGAGCTGAGAGACAGCGTCCAGGCCCAGAGTTCAGGCCCCACGACCACACCCCCCCCCCCAAAAAAAAAGAAGTGTAATGGCTAGAACATATACAATTCTCTTTGACCTTTTGAAGACTTGAAAACTTGCTTGGTAAAATGATTGCAGTATTACACAAATCATTCTGCTATGCGGAGTATATGAATTTCTCCACAAATGCATTACTATATTTTGTGTCATCTTTTTATATTATGGTCATATTAGTGAGTTTTCTTTTTCTTTTTTCTTAGATACTAAAGAGGAGCTTAATTCATATGCTCCTCCTATTGACTATTAATTTAAATATGTTCTTTATAGAAATATCCTGTTCAGAAAAATTTTATACAGAATTAGAAGATATAAAATACTTAAGATTCAGGATCATTGTAGCATTATTGTAGCATTAAGAAATATGTACCCTCTATCTGTTGGATATGTTTTCACTACTATCATGGAATTAAGAAAGGTTATCAGTTGATATTAGTTTATTCTTGCTTTTCTTTAGCCACTAATGCTTTCCATGTCAAATTTTTGGAAACCTTTACGATCCATTGGCATGAATTTTTACATTTACGTTTTGTAGGTTTTTACAACTCACATTTAGTTTGATAATCATTTTTTTAGTTTAAATTTTTGTATAAGGTTTGAGGTAGTAGTGTAAGATCATTCTTTAAAACTAGAGAGGCAATAGTGACAATACACACATTTAAGATTCTATTTTTATTTCATTAAGTCATGGCAATCCTTTTCAAAATCTATTGACAATAAAACTAAGAATTTATTTTTGATAAATCTGTTACATTCTTCTATGTGTCAGTTCTTTCACTAATAAACATGGTAATAAGATTCAAATCTAGTATGAGTGCTCAAGCTACACCATTTTACAAGATTGTTCTGACTGACCTGTATTCCTTGAGTTTACATACAAGTTTATTGATCAGGTGGACCAATATACTACAGATATCTAGATGTTTGATAGTCATTCATATTTTGCACCTTGTGAAAACACAAGACCTCAGATATTATATAGGGAAAAATGTCTTTAGAGAATGCTTAAAACAACTAAAATTAATTTAGGAAGGAGTTAAGATTTAGATAACACATAGCATAATAAAGTTGAATGATAACGACTTGAGCTGTACTACAGAGGAGAGTGAGAGGGGATAGAATGATGGACCACCCAGGAGCTGTATGTCATTGTTATTGTGTTTCAAAAACAAAAAGACTTCAGAGAAGAGAAGCACGAAAATAATCAAAGTGTCCTTAATCAAGTTTTTTTTTTAATCCACCTAATAGTGTGGACTGAGAGTCAGAGAACATGGGAAAAATAAAATAGAAAATAAAGCATTGTATAGACCTCTTATAATGTAAATAAATTGTAATAGGAATATGATAATTAATTTCCAAAGAAATAACGGAAACAATAGGTAAACTCTAAAGGCAAAAAGAATGAAGAGAGACAAGAAGCAAAGTAAAACCTTTATCAATAACAAACACAAGAATTTGGAAGTGAAAAAGCAGTGGAAATCTTCTAAATAACAATAAAATAACAATAAAAATTGCTAACGTGGATAGAAAATGGATCACATTGTATCATATATAATTTTGAAAAAACATATTAGGAATGAAAATTTAAAAGTCATAATTTAAAACACTATTTACATTATAACTACACAGTATAGTTCAGTGGTAAAACCTTGACATAGCATATGTGAAATAATGGTGTGATCTCCCAAGAATTACAAAGTACACACAAAGCAAACACACACACACACACACACACACACACACACACACACTACATACACACATTTGGGATATTGATATAATATTAAATAGAGGAAATTATCACAAATAATAAAAATAGGTTAATATATGAAATCATAATATTGCTCGTACTATTTATTAGTAATCAAATAGTCACAATATACTTGGATTCTTATAGATTAAGTAAAGTGAAAATTAAGAAATAGAAGACATGAGAACCTTTGCAAATAAGTTTTAAATAATAAACATTTTGAAACATGTATCCTTTTATTTTGACAAAAGATTAATGTTACTGGTGTTTTAACCTCAAGATTTAGAATATGATAACCAGGTGCTCTATATCTTGCTACGGGTGGCTATATCTCTTAACCTTTCACTCTGGATACTTTTAGGATAAGGTCTCACAGTTTCTCAGGCTCTCCTGAATTACAAACCCTATTTTTAGTTCCTACCATAGGTAGAAAATGGAAGCCACAAATCACCATGAGAAGCTCAAACTTTTTTTTAATTCAAGTACAAATATTTATAAAAAAGTGACCAAGAAATGAAGCCTTTCTTAATATAGTATGTGGTTCTTGAAAATACAGTAATTATTTGTTACCTGGAAAAATATGTTTAGAACTATAAGAAAATCAATTTATTTAAATTCACCAACCGTATAAAAATTAAGAAAATAATTTTAAATATTCACATGTTAAATATTTTAAAAGCAACATATATGTGTCTGAATAATTTACATGTGTAAAAATCATGCAAAATTAAATTAATCCTACAACGCTGAAAAAAGAATTATCCTAAAGAAACAAGAAAGTAAGTAATCAAGATCAAAATTTGAAATATAGAAAATAAAATGAAGTGTACTCTTTAGTTGACTTAAGTAACTGTAAACACTTTTTATATCAGTTTTATAATAAAAATGCATGAACAAAGAAAGCAAAAGTACATTTGATCAATAGCAACAGCAAAAGCATCAGTAATTGTTTGAGTATACAAAAAAATCAATGGAGGGGATAACAATGTTCCTTCCAAAAGAAATGTACTCATTACCTTATTTATGTAACTGTAACCCCTCTGTACACTACCTTTACAATAAAATTATATTGAAATTAAAAATAAAACAAATAATATAGCAATTAAGAATTCTTAGAAGTCATTACTTAAAAACTTTATAAAAAACTGCCCCAAGTACCCAAGGAATATACTTTGATGATACTATTTAAATACTTAAACTTCAGCAGAAAAGCAAAATGTTTAACAACTGTTACAAATAAAGTAATAAATCAGAATATATTACTATACTAATCATTGAATGGAATTTTATTGGCAGTCAAATATGTAAGAAATGAGGTAATATGCCATTCGTTTGCACTTAAAAAGTGAGAAAGAATTTTCTAGGTCTTTTAAAATATATCATAAGTTTAATGAAGAAACTATTCTGTCACATCATATGATAATCAGATAAAGATGATATTAGAGCAAAGAACAGATTGTACTGTTTTGGAATGTTAATGTATGTACTTATTTTGGTTTTGGAAAAATGTGAGGATTTCAAATTAGGGTATTGTTCTTGCTAGGCTGGCATTATGTCAGTGGTTAATTTTAAGATAAGGGTTCACTTTCCACAAGAACAGGCACCTGATCTGTCCTTTTATCTTTCCCATCATCAATGGCATCAGAGTTGCACACCAACTTGTCTAGCTTCCTGGATCCTGCAGTCCTTCCAATCTTAGTCTCTAGATAGTGCAGGATGGTGGAAATGATCCAATGTACCCAGCTATAGATTGAGAAGGAACTCCCTTAAAATTTGGCCTGGTTTCTGTTCTCAAGCCTCCTAAGTAGTTTAGAGTACAGATTGGAGCCCCTGGTGCCAAACAGTAACAGTATTTTTAAAGCAATGAGACATTTATATGACAGACTTGTGATTACCTCAGGAAAAGTATAAAAGAGCAGTGAAGCATAGAGGACAGACAGAATTTTAGCTAACTACTCAGAGGGTGAATCAGCTTAGCTAGCTACTCAGGAGGCCAAGATCTGAGGGTCTGTCAATTTTGTTAATTTTTTCAAAGAACCTTCTCACTTTGTTGATTCTTCATATGGTTTTTTTAATTCTAATTCATTTAATTCTGGTTGAATTTTAATAATTTCTTTCCATCAACGGATTGGGGTTTATCTTGATGTTCTTTTTCAAGGAGTGTCAGATCTCAGTAAATTGTTGGATTCAGGTCTCTCCAATTTGTTAATATAGGAACTCAGAGCTATAAACTTGCTTCTGAATTGTGCCTTTGCTGTGTCCCAGAGGAGCAGATAATCTCTGTGCTAGTTTTTGTTGAATAACAAGAACATGTGAACTTCGTTTCTAAGCTCTTCCATGACCCACTGGTGTTTGAACAGTGTGTTTTTCAGCCTCCATGTGTTACTGGACTTTCTTTGATGGCTTTTTGTGTTGAGTTCTAATTTTATTCCCTTTTGGTCTGAGAGAATGCAAGATATGAATTCAATGTTTTTGAATTTTGACAAGTTTGATTTGTGACCTAAAATGTGGTGTATTTTGGAAAATGTTCCATGTGCTGCTGAGTAAATAGTATACTCTGATGTTGCTGGATGAATATTCGCTAGATGTCTGCTAAATCAGTTGATGTATGCACTAATTTAGTTCTGTGGTTTCTCTATTGAGTTTTTGCCGAGTTGATCAATCTAGTGGGGATAGTGGTGTGTTAAAGTCCCCAACATTAATGTCTTTGAATCTATGTGAGATTTAAAGTAGCATTTCTTGGATAAATTTGGGTGCACTATTGTTTGGCAAATATTTAGAATTTTAATATCCTCCTGAAAGAGAGATCCCTTAATTAGTATGTAGTAACCTTCTTTATCTCTTCTCAATAATGTTAATTTGAAGTCTATTTTATCTGATATTAGGATTGTAACCCCTGCCTGTTTATGGGAGCCGTTTGCTTGGTAGATTTTGTTCTAGCCTTTCACTTTCAAAATGAGTTTGATTTTTTTTAAATTTTATTTATTTATTTTTTTGTGAACATACTGTACAGAGGGGTTACAATTACATGGGCAGGATAATGCATACATTTCTTATCAAGCATTTCGGCCTCCTCCTTTGTTTACCCTTCACATCCCTTCCCTACGTCCCCCCTCTCCCCCAGTTTTCCCCCCCTCCCCCCACCCAATCCAACCCCCCTGCCCCCCCCCCCACCAACGTTGTAAAGCTCGTTTTCGACATGACCTTGTACTTCTCATTGTTGGAACAGGTCCACCTGTATCCTTAAACGACTTGTGTTTCCCCATCTCCTCCACAAGTTATACTGACATCAAATATAGTGAAAGCAGAGGTTATACTGTGGGGGAGGGACATACAAAGCAACAAAGAGATAATCTTATAAATGCATTATAAACAAATGCATGAAATAAAAAAGCATTAAAATACATATCTAAGGGTTCATTTTCCTAACATCACATTATCTGACCTTTCCCGCTTGACTCATACATATACTAGATATTGCAAATAAGGGAAACCATGGGACCTATATTTCTTTGGGCCTGGATTACTTCACTTAATATAATTTTTTCCAAGACTTTCCATTTCCTAACAGTTGGGGCAAGGTCATTCTTTCTGATGGAGGCATAGAATTCCATTGTGTATATATACCACATTTTCTTGATCCATTCATCTACTGAGGGGCATCTGGGTTGGTTCCATATCTTAGCTATGGTAAATAATGCTGCAATAAACATAGTTGTGCTGGTAGCTTTAGTGTGGTCTTGTTTGTAATCATTTGGGTAAATGCCCAATAGTGGGATTGCTGGGTCATAGGGGAGCTCTATGTGAAGTCTTTTCAGGAACCTCCATACTGCTTTCCAAAGTGGTTGAACAAGTTTACACTCCCACCAACAATGAAGTAAGGTTCCCTTCTGTCCACATCCCCTCCAGCATCTGTTGTTGTTAGAGTTTTTGATTTTTGCCATTCTAACTGGAGTGATGTGATATCTCAATGTTGTTTTGATTTGCATTTATTAGTTAACTCTCCCAATGTGTTTGACTTTTATGGGCAAATTGTGATTCCTGAAGGTAGAAGATAGAAGAATCTTGCATTTTAAACCAACTAGACAGTCTATGTCACTTAATTGGAGAATTACATCCCCTAATATTGAGAGATAGGACTGAGAGGTATTTGGGTGTCCCTGCCATTTTATCCACCTTCTTGGGTGCTACGCCTACTGGATTCTTCCTATGGATCTTGGATTCTGTTTGTATGTGGTTTCTTGGCCTTTATTGTGGTCTTGTTGTTTTTCTATGTTTAGGACATCTTTAAGTATCTTTTGTAGAGCTGATTTGGTGGAGATATATTGTTTGTTTTTCTTTGCTATGGAAGATTTTTTATTAGATCTTCAATTATGAAGGAGAGTTTAGCTGGGTACACAATTCTTGGTTGATAGTTATTTGTCTTTATAGCATGGCATACATCATTCCAGGCTTTTCAGCTTTAATTGTCTCTGTTGAGAAATCTGAGGTGATTCTAATTGGTTTTCCTTTATAGGTGACTGATCTTTTCTCCTTGACAGCTTTAAGGATCTTTTCCTTGGTCTGAATTGATCCTGTGTGGCTTATAATTGGACGATGGGTTGTCCTGTTCTTGTCTGGTCTATTTGGAGTTCTAAAAGCTTATTGTATCTGAATATGCATATCTTTTTGCTTGTTGGGAAGTTCTCTGCTGGGAACCTGTTGAACAAATTTTCTAGACCATTACCTTCTGTCTCTATGTGCTCCTCTACAGCCATTTCCCTTAGATAAGGCCTTCTAATTGTGTCTTCCAAGTGTTGAATAGATCTATTCATATTTCTTGAATTTGTCTTGGATAGTTGTATGTTCTTTCTCTATAATACCTAGGCTGTCCTCAATGCCGGAGATTCAATCTTCTGCATGGTCTAACCAACTGTCAAGCCTTTCTACTTTATTTTTCATTTCTTTTCCATTTAATTGTTTGACTGTTATGGCTTCAAATTCTTTGTTGGAGCTTTGTTTTAGATCTTATATGAAATTCTTTACTTCCTTAATTTGGTTTTCAGTGTTTATTTTCAAATCACTTTGCTGATTAGTTATGGTTTCCTTGGACTCCCATTCCTTTTGTTGGGCTCCATTCAGCATTCCCTTTGTGGTCTCCCTGACTCCTTTCAGGTGTCTGTTTATAGATTCCATGAATGGCTCTATTGATCTTTGTCTATGCTCATCACACTCTTGCAATTCTTGTGTTATTCTTTGATTAGATTTCTCACGTTCATGCAACTTCTGTAGTTCTTTTTGACTGATCTCAGCCTGCTCACACAATTCCTTTATTTCTCTTTGAGTATTCTCAACCTGCTCATGCAATTCCAGTATCAATCTTTGAGTAGCTTTCTCAAGCCCATGAGCTTCGTGTTTTGATCTTTGGTTTGCCTCCTATCTCTCCCTATCACGCTCACACTGAGTCTTTTGCAGGGTTTCAATCTTCATTCAACATGTTTACCAGTAGTGTTTGTAGAGGTTTTTGGGAACTTTCGTCTGGATTATTCATTATCTGGTCTGTCACCTGATTATCTTGAGTGGGAATTGAGATACCTGGACTTGCCATTTTCCTTGTGTTTTTCTTGTTGTTCTGCCCATTTGGAATGAAAGTAATGCCAGTTTTGTGCTAGAACACCATTTTAAGGCAAGCATCAACCAAAGTCCTGTAATTGCATAGTCAAATGTCTGAAGATACAATCAATTTCAACAGATACAGTCTGTTCAACATTAAATAACTATGCATTAATGGGCTAAGAATACTAAAGAAGAATTTGACAAACCATAAATTATTATGTTTAAGGAGAAAGGTGGGGAAAATAGGGTTAGAGAGATTTGGAAATGTAAAAGGAGAGTGAAATTAACCAAGTCCTAATCTCACAGAGGGAAATGGATTGGAAAGGATGATAGGAAAGAGAGAAGAAAAAAATTTAAAAAAAGAGACAAGAAAAAAATGGAAAGACAAATATTTAAATTTTAAAAGTGAAACTCTTAAAAGTAATGAAAATTTAAAGAAGTAAAATTGAGAGATGAATGGGGATAAGATGAGAGGAAGGGAGGGATAGAAAGGAGACCTGAAAAACAAAAAAATAAAAATACTTCAAATAATTTATAGGTATAAATAGATAATACTGCTATTAAGGAATTTAATCCTAAGAGGTTTTGAATTTAGTAATACGTTTTTGGATTAAGAATGTACACAACAGAGGATAAGGTCTTATAATCAATGACAGGTATATAGGAGGTGAACAGAACAACAAATAATTCATGCAAAAAGAACTAAAGATGAAAAAGTAAAACGAATGAGAAAGAAAGAACAAAAAAGACCAACAGGTCAGTAAACATTTTTTTTTAAAAAAAGCACACACACACATATACACCTAAAATAAAAGTTATAAGAGCAAAAAAATTAATAAAAACAATTTTTATAATTAAAAAGTAAAAATTTAAAAAAGATACAAAAAAAGACTTCTTTGATTTTGTTTTTGGGGGGTTGATGGGATGATCCTATATCTCCCTTGTGTCAGTAACCAGTCTCTCAGTGGAGTCTCTAGTTTGCTTGTGGTGTTTGGTTTTCTGTGGCTTGATTGGTTTCTTAATTCAATTTGTTTGGGCAGGCAGAAAAAATTCTGTTGGTTTATCCAGAAGTTTGTGATCCCCTCCCAGGCTAGTTCAGTGGGAGGGAGATCTGCTTTGAGTATCACAAAAGAGGGAAGTGGCTGTTTCCTCTAGTTTGGAGTTGCTGTGATAAGGCTGGGTTCTGGGTAAAGTTGAGGCCTTTCAGCAAACAGTAGCTTTTCCCTGTGGGGCTAGCTTCTGGGACATTCACAGAGCCCAGCCTGGAGCAATGCTCAGGGTTTATGTTTACTGAGTTTCAATTGATTGTCAGTGCTGCTGTAGGGAGGGTCAGCCGCTGGCTCTGTTTACTCAGTGAAGAAAGCTACTCCTTCTTGGGTGTAGCTTTCTCTGCCTCTTTGTGGTGACTTTCCCATGGGTGGAGTTGAGAATGGCAGATCAGGGTAGGTACTTGTGACTCGCTAAAAGACTCTTTTGTTTTCATCAATGAACTGAGTTGGATCTAGCTGCTTAGCCTGGCCTTTGTCTACATCAAAGATGGATATCTCCGGTGTTGGAAGGAGGGGTGGCCTTCCCTCCTCTGCTCCCTTTGAAAAGGAGTGAAGATGTCAGTTTTGTACTCACGCTGGAGTGTTGGTTCCTGGGTAGCCTCTGGTCTGCTATCTGCAGGATGGTGATATCTGCTACTTGTCAGTTCTTGCTGGTGTTGAGTAAAATCTGCTCGCCCGCTGCATCTGACACATTTGTCCCAGACTCTCTGGGTTGTAGTTATGGCAGCTATGGATGCCACCACAGCCGGCACAGAAACCTCAGCCATGGCTGCTGGAAAATGCTTAGATCTGTCTCCTTACCTGGATTTTCCCTCTCTGCCCAAACTCTCTGTACTGTGATGGCACACTTGGTGTGCCTAGGACTGTTCACTGGAACACTTGAACTGCTTTCTATGTGAGAGCTTGTTTAGCCACCAGATTCTCCTCCGCCATCTTCTCGAAATTTCTGAAGGTGTTTAAATATTACTGGAAATGTTTTGGAATAAATAATGTTCACCTTGACTATCTTGAGAAAGGAAAATTGGTTTCTCAGCACTATAGGTAAGAACTTGAGTGAAAGAAACAAAAGGAAAAATGAGGAACAACTCAACACATTCATTCAAAAGAACCAAAACAACCCAAGAAAACACAAATTAACTCAGTACTCAAGAACCTGCAGGAAATGCAAAGATTTTTTAAAAAATAGCTATGATAAGCTTATGAAAATCCTGACTACATGGGAGTCTACTATTGTGAGGATAGTGGTTAAAGCTCAGACTGGACAGAAAGATCTGTACATAATGCAGGCACTTGTTATTCTAAATTCCAGGAAGAATAATATGAAGTAGACTGAGCCCACGATCATACACAAGTAGGAAGCAAGATTCTATCTGAAAGTTAATCAGGACAATTTAGGGCTGGGGGCATGGCAAAGTGGTAAGAACATCCATTTAGGAGACACAAGACACTCAATTCAAATTCCAATATTATGGGTATTAAAGAAAAAAAGCTATGACTTTATATAATGGGAATAATTACAAGATTTGAATATTTGAGTGGAGAAAAATCCATGAGAGAGATAGAGTTTACCCATATTGCAATACTTTCTACATAAGTGATAATATTATGTGGTACTCCAGACATAACAGAGTTACCTTGCAAATGAGCATGGATGTGCATTTGGGTGAAGGTAATACTCTATTTACACAGGTGTAAATTAAATACTTTTTGGGGGTAGATTTTAGTTCTTCTACTAAGAGCCTGGGTGATATCTCTGAGTCTTTTCTCTCAAGGCTATCACTCTACTACTTTGAGCCATAGTTCCAATTCTGATTTTCTGTTGGTTGTTTGGAGATAAGAGGCTCATGGACTTTCCTGACCAGGATGGCTTCAAACCATGATTGTCAGATCTCAGCCTCCTGAGTAACCAGGATTCCAGGCCTGAGTCGTCCATGTTTTTAGTAATTTAGTAAATTGTACAGTTACAGAAGTTATAATTTATCATTATAACCTTTATAATATATATGTGTATATTTATATCAATGCATACATATAGAAATATTTTAACATAATTTCGTATCTATAGTAGATTTATGAAATCATCCTTCATAATAAAATAACATGGAAACAAGTTTAATGAGGAGCAAAGCAAAGGGAATTGTCAGGTTTCTTGTTGTTGAATGAAATATGAATTGTGAGAATCGGTTTGAGAAAACCATTTAACAAAATGGATAATGACTATTAATTCCAATCCCTTTAGTTGCCCATATTGTGCATCCTCACACATGAGTGTCAAAGTCAAACCACACTT
This sequence comes from Dipodomys spectabilis, assembly GCF_019054845.1. NCBI lineage: Eukaryota > Metazoa > Chordata > Mammalia > Rodentia > Heteromyidae > Dipodomys > Dipodomys spectabilis. The sequence goes on along the minus strand of NW_024870882.1, from coordinate 3,561,811 downwards.
TTTTGTCTTTGTATTTAAATCACATGTTATAATTTAGGGGATAGGTGAAGTAATCAAATAAAGATTAAAATAATAGTAAATGTGGCTATGGGTTAGAGCTGAAAATTATTTTAAATATGATAATAGCTAATTAAATTCCATATCTCTTAGTTTTACTCTATTGTCATATACCTCATTCCCACATTAGGAAAGTACATAGAAGGTTCTCACTAAATTATGTGTAAAATTATGAAAAAATGTATTAAAAGAATATGGGCACATCGGGGCTGCGAAAGTGGCTTAGTGGTCGAGCTCTTGCCTCACATGCATGAGGCCCTGGGCTTGATACCTCAGCACCACATAAGCAAAAAAAGAAAGCCAGAAATGACGCTGTGGTAGATTGCTAGCCTTGAGCAGAAAAGCTGAGGGACAGCGCCAGAGGGGCCCAGTGTTCAGGCCCCTGGACCGGACAGAGAAAAACAACAACAACAAAAGAATATGGGCACAGTGTGGTTTTAGCTGATTGAGACCTGTAGGGGGTAGTGTGTTTATGAGGACCTGAAAAACATTGTGATGGAGATGAAGGAAGGGATGTGCTAATTCTGGCAAATTGGCTAGAGGATTGCTCCCAGAAAAATAGTGATGAATTCTTCTAAAAGGTTAGAGTAAAATCACTCTCACAATCATGTTCACTACTGTACTATTCACCGTAGAGAATTTATGGAAACAGCCCAGACACACTTTAGTAGAGGGATGGTTGGAGAAAGTGTCGCACATATACACAATTGGATTGCACCCATCCATTGTAAAGACTGTTACAACATTTGCAAAGAAATGGATAGATCTAAAATTATGTTAAGTAAACGACGTCACAGCCAGACACAAAAAGGTCGCATATTTAGAAGTCAGAATTTTATGCAAGTTAAACAACAGTATTAATCAAAGCATGCTATTTGTAGAGGAGTATTTAACAGGTGTAATTTCTTATAAAATTGAACTTTTAATCCAACAAAATGAATACCAGGAGACTACCACTTGGAAAATGTGAGGGGAAGTCAAAGGGAAGAAATAAAGAGACTTATGGAAGTAGAGAGTGAAGCCATAATATTCAATGCAGATAATATGAAACTAGTAAAAACGAAAGTGGGTTGAGGTTTGGAAGGATGTGAGAAAGTTGTGTAAAGATCCATTGTACTTATAAACTGATTCGTTGAATGGAAATCCCTTTGTACAACTATTTAATAAAAATATAATTAAAAACAATGGAGACATCTGATCATAAACCATGAGTCAATATGATAATTTTCTTCTCAGAAATTTTCTTTGCAGGTATTTTCCTCATAATGTCAGAAAATTGAACAACGCAATGTATATCAATACATCACTTTGCATATCCTAAATAGACAATATAAAAATCACAGTAAAAATATTAGAATATATCACATGATAAAATAACAGGTAGAAAGTATCAAACTCTGATTATTTTTCCAAGTACTTTACCTTTGGTACCTAATTTAATCCTCACAATAATTCCATAAAGTGGAACTACTTCTATTTTTAATTCTAAGATGGTGATATTTAAGTCTTCACAGTTGGAATTACTAGTACAACATTGTACACATGGTAAGTGTTAGCCTGCGTTCCATTCCCACCATATGAACTAACCTCATTCTATTTTATAACTAAATACCAGCACTCAGTCTACTAATTCTAGGAAAATTCCCAAAATTATTGTGCACACTGTAATAATATTTCATTTTATCTTTGTTAGAAAATAGGTAACTAAGTTGTACACCGGTGGCTCACACCTATAATGCTAGCTACATAGGAGGCTGAGATCTGAGGATTGTGGTTCAAAGCCAGCTCGGCAGGACAGACTGTGAGTCTCTTATCTCTAATAAACTACTAATAAACTGGAAGTGGCACTGTGGTCCAAGTGGTAGAGCGCTCGCCTTGAGTGGAAGAGCACAGGGACAGCACCCAAGCCCAGAGTTCAAGCCTCATGACCAACAACAACAAAAAAAGAAAATAAGAAGTAACTGTAATATGAAAACTCCAAGTTCATAATCAATTTATACCTCCCTGGTGAAAGGAACTGCTAAACTATAACATTCTTGATTTCTAGCTCAAAATAGTAGAAATCATATTTTATCCCTTCACTCAACACTGCACTGCCTGGGGAACCCATCTCTGGTTAACACAGTCTTACTGAAAGAATGACCTGCCCAATTTCTGATGGAAATAGATTGCAGGTCTTTTGGAGCAATTGTTTCCACATTGTAGCTCACCTAAATTGTTTACCATTAGAAGTATTTTCATTGCTTTTTATACCCAACATTTTGAGAGAAATGTACTACTTTAAAATGTTATTAAAGAAAGACTGATATAAAAATCACATTTGACCCCAGATACATATTTTACCTTTCATATACCCAAAAATGCAGTCTTTCATATCATTAATGTTAGGAACGAGAGGATAAAAATCATAGACACCAAGACCTAATTTTGAATCAAAGACTCTCCAACTTGTGAATAAAATTGGTTTAAAAAGAAATCAATACTACTGCATTTTTAAGTCCCTATGAAAAGGATAATGATTCCCTATGATAATGATAATGATAATGATACACTATTAACACTTAAAAATAACTCATTTTCTTGGAAGTAGGACAAAAAACACATGGTTAACCCTAATCATTTTAAAAGACCTTTACTTATACTAAAAGTTCTCTCATAACTATAAAGATTCTAAAACTAACTGAAGTAGAGAAGAAATAATTTAACTGCATCATCTACATTCAATGGACTATTAATTCAAAACAAAATTATACTAATAATTAGCTTACCCAATTCACTTACATTCTTTTATTCTATTCCATTTATTTTCATAAAAACTGGGTTTCCATAAAATGAAGCATAAAAATGCATATGAACCCACTTACATTTTCAGATCTTAACAATATTTATTTCAGAAATTTTAGCTCTACAGTAAATGACATGAAAAAATACTAAAATATTTAAAGGATTTTCAGAAATTGCAAGACTTGCTCTGGGATGTTATGTATATTGGAACAGATATTCAAAAAGCCTTATTTGTTTAAGTTGCCATAGTTAATCCCACAAAAGGGCCATTAGTAAAGATACCTGTGCATGTACAAAACACCTTCAAATGCACCCACAATCTGGACATGACACTTGCTTTTTGTTTGTTCGTTTTTGAAAGGAATACCTAACAAGCATATCCACAATACTTATTTTCAATGAATAAGATGGGATAGTCAAACATAATATGGGTTGGATTATCTCTTAGTGAGAATAAATATAATCTTGCAAAGAAAGTGATTTTCAACAGAAATCCGGAAAGAGTTTATCCAACTTGTGTTTCACAGGAATCACCAGAGAATAATACCTGTTTGTTCAAGTCGGTCCAAATCACTCCATGAGTGTATCTTAAAAGTATAACCAATTTAAGAGGTCAAATACGTGTTTTGTACTGACAATCATCTTATAGCAATAACTTACTAACTAATTATGTCTGTATCTTCTTATCTAACATACAATAAAAGCTGAAAGCGGTCTCTTTTTCTAACTTAATATTGTAAATGCTTTGATTATGATGTTATTATTAGACAAATAATATGTACAAAGGGTGGTTCCACTGAAATGACATGACAGAACACTGATAAATAAAAACATTGCAACACACTTAGCTTTTTTCAGCCTCACCCTGTCCACATTGGCAAGCAACATTGCAACAGCACATGCACACATATACACATACATACATGTTCGCACATGTACACACACATATACATGCATGCTAAATTCAGGGTTTTTTGTACAAAAAAGTCCAAATAAAATATTAGAGATTAGCACAAATGATAATATGCCTTATTACAAAATAATACATAAACCATTACCACGCATGTTACATTTTACCTGCCTCTCCACATGTGACCACTTAATTTATTTTTAATTAATTAATTACCTTATTAATTAATTTATTTGTTTGGTGCTAATACTGGGGCTTGAACTCAGGGCCTGGCTTTGTCCCAGAATTATTTTTTTTGTTTCAGTTTTCACAAGGCTAGCATTTTACTGCTTGTACAACAGCTCCATTTCTAGCTTTTGCTGGTTACTTTCAAATCAGACTCTAATGGACTTTTTTTTCTTGGTCTGCTTTCAAACCACAATGCTCAGATTTCATCTTTCTGATTAACTACTACTAAAGACCTAAGCCATCAGTGTGGCTTCTACTTTTTCCTCTATAGTTATCTAATGTACATACTTAGATGGTAATTTTAAAGTGAGAGTATAGAAGCAAGATGTACAGTGATGATACTGTCTTGTCAGAAATTCAAGTTAGTAATGTAAATTTATTCTTAAAACCATACACAAAAAATACCATGATATAGTGTAAGAGAACTCACTATTGAACATTTGAGTCTTAAGAGCTTTCTAATAGATCCATTATTTATTGGTACCCAACATTAGAAAAATGTATGAGGCATTGGTAAAATAGAAGTGTTTTGCATGACTACATACATTCTTTCTTTTTATAAGACACTTGCTTTCATCTAAAAAGTAGGCCTGTCTATTGTCTTCATGTGATTTTGATGATTGAAAGTGTTTAGTGAGAAGGTCAAAATGTATTAGTAGTCCTTCACTATCAATTCTCATTTTCTTCTTGGAGAATATAATGATCAAATCAATAGTTCAGAATCAGCAAGCAATACTTCAGAATCATGCTTCCAGTGCAAGTGGATCACCAGTAAGAAATCCTCAATACCAATTTCCACAAAGTTTTGTCACAGATACAATCTCCCTGCCTTCTCTAGCTGCTTTATTTTCTTATTCCTTCATTGTACAAGAAAAGTATGATTCTACTGATTTCAGTCAGATCTGTTACTAGAATTATCCATGATTTATTTTATTGTCTGTAATTTGGTAAAGTTATGTCTCTTTACATAGGCTACTAAAAATGTATTTACTAATTTCAAGTAAATACATAAATTCTATTTCCATCTCGTTTAAAAATAAAATTTTGTCTGTTCTACAAATTGATCAGAGGCATGGATTTTGTGGCTAGCTAGGTCATTACACATCTGACTCTTTCTTTCTCTCTACCTTTCATGGTTCTCATAATATGACTGCTCCATAATTATCCTCATTTATTTTGCTTTTATATTTTTGGTTGCATCATTTCACTTTTTGCTCTGCCATTCCCCAAATCATTTATATAGAAGGAATTATTTCCTATTTTCTCATTCCTAGAATAAGTTGCACATGAAGACATCACTGGTCCTCATTTTCAGTGTGTATGTAGAATACGGAGGAACATCTTTCCTCTGCTCTCCATCAATTCCCTACTCTCCATTTAGAATAATTTCGAATAGTAAAATTGGAAAAAGAGAAAATAAATCATGTGAATAAACAGTTGCAGAAAATTCACCAGATATTTCTGACCAGTTCAACCAATATGAACTAGTAGGGAAATACGTGGACACCTCATTCCCACTGGCACTCAAAGTCTCTGGTTAGGCAATTCTTAGGAATATGGGGAACAAGATGAAAAAGTAAGGAATGGTATCAATTGCAGGAAAAAAAATTGGAGAAGGATCCAAGCAATTTTCTTCATTGGGCTGCCGAAAATATTTCAGCTTATTACAATGCGGAGATTTCTTTCCCAAAAGGCCACTCATGTGAATAGTAGGGATGATGATGAGTATACCCCTCTTCGAGAAGCCTACAGTGGACACTTAGACATTGTCAGTGAGTTGGTGTCTCAAGTGGCACATGCAATAACTGTAGATGACTGCACACCCCTGCACAGTGCATATACGTGGAATAATACCAGAGTGGCTTCTTTCTTACTTCATCATGATACAGATACCAATGCCCAAACTAATGGACTCTTTTTTTAAATTTTTTTTTGGTCTGGTCTTGGGGCCTGAACCCTGGGCCTGGACGCTGTCCCTCAGCATTTCAGCTCAAGGCTAGCGCTCTACCACTTGAGCCACAGCATCACTTCCGGCTTTTTTTCTGCTTATGCGGTGCTGAGGAATCGAACCTAGGTCCTCATGCATGCAAGGCAAGCGCTCTACCACTGAGCCACCTTCCCAGCCCAAATATTTTTGTTTGTTTGATTTTTGTTGTGGTGGTGTTTTTTTTTTTGGTCATACATGGGGCTTGAGCTTTGGGCTTGGGTGCTGTTTCTGTGCTCTTCAGGTCAAGGGGAGCACTCTACTACTTGAGCCACAGTTCCACTTCCCCAAACTAAAGGACTTTTGACAGCCTTACATCTTGCTTTCGAGAATTGAGATAGTAAAGATATGCTGGATAGCCTTCTGTTGAACCATTATATGAAACCAGGCCTGAAGAACAATATAGAAGAAACTGTATTTGATATTGCCAAAAGGATAATTATGTATCACTACCTCTATGAAGTTGTGAAAGGCTGTACAAATTGTTCACCGACGTCCTAATGGTCGGGTTAAGGTTCTTAAATTTCAAAAATGCAAGTCCATCTTTTGTGTCCCTACAAAACATTTTCACAATCCAAATAAGAGCAATATCTTTTTTTTTGGTCAATCATGGGGCTTGAGCTCTGGGCCTGGGAGCTATCCCTGTGCTCTTCAGCTCAAGGTGAGCTCTGTACCACTTGAGACACAGCTCCACTTCCAGTTTTCTAGTGGTTTATTTGAGATAAGAGTACCACAGACTTTCCTTCCCAGGCTGGCTTTGAACCATGATCCTCAGATCTCAGCCACCTGTGTAGCTAGGATTATAGGCATGAGCCACCAGTGCCCGGCAGCACCAATATTTTACTGTAAAAATTCATGGATTCCGTGGAATTCTTCCAAGTGAATTTCCTGCCTTGGATGTAAAAATGTATTCAATAGTTTTTGTATACATGTATAATAATTTCTTCAGAGTTTGTGATTTTTTAATCAGAAATAATTTTAATTTACCTGTTGAAATGAGTAGTACAGAAACTAAAATATTTCTGATGCTTGTCTGAAAAAGTATATTTTAAAATATTCTATATTCTATGTTTGCATAATGTTCATAATTTATTTTCTCCTAGATATACTTTGAATTCTACATTATTTTATAATATATAGGTTCATTAATGTGTCCTTTCTGATTGCATTCCATATAGAACAGTTTGATTCCTTTTTTTCTAGGTGTTAATATTATTTTTCTTTGGGATAAAATGTCAGTGATGTCTAATTTGAAAAGTTTTGTAAAGTTTATGCTATGTAAACGCCTTTCTGAGGTGAAGATTTAATACACTGATGTCAAACTAAATTTAATAATATGAATTACGAGTATTGTTACACTTGTAATTTTGTAATCAACTTTTTAATAACTGTTTTTCATTTCTTGCATCTGAAGAATGAAAAATATGGAATACTTCTCAAATTTTCATATTATCCTTTTGCAAGTGCCATGTTAATCTCTGTATTGTAATTTGAGTATACGTGCTGCTGAAGCACGTAATATCCTCTAAATTTAAGTAGTTAATGATGCATTCTTTATACTGGCTTATATCTATGGGTGCCTACTTGTAAGAAGGAAACCTTATTGTTCCTAACAATGCTATCGATCTTATTTCCCTTAAATTCTGTGAATAGTGGAAAAAAATTATATTGATCAGTCGATTGCTCACATTTGCAAAATTTTTTTGTCAATGACTTTATTAAGTCTTTTTATTTGGTATTTGATCATACTCTTAATTATTTATAGATAGGTCCAAAGGTGATGGCTTTTTCAAGTACTTATTTATTCAGCTGAATTAGCTTTGTGGACCTAATGGATTCAAAGTAAGCATTGCTTAAGAGATACTTCTAAACTTCTTCAGCTGACAATTTCCCAAATGAGGTGTTACTGGAACAAATGTCTACCTGAGCCTTTACCCTTCTTCCATGTGGGAACAGACCAACTAGAATATCTTACCCTGACAGCAAAGATTTTCTTACTAGAACAAAACTAATCTTGGTTACAAGAGATCATAGAGAGATGAACCGTTCAAACAGAACTGTTCAGACTAGAAGGTATTTTATCAAAATATAATTGTTTATTATACCTTCCATTTCAAAAGTAGCTAAAGCCAAGAAGGTGCAAAAATTGTTCATATGCATGATTACTTTTTGTTCTGGCCTGTCTACGATCCAACCAGGCAGGAAATTACACTACTGCCTTTTTATAACCAAATATTTTCAGAGTTACAGGAGAAGTGCATATGTTTCTCCTCGTTATTAGGCATTAAATTGATAATGTTTTAATCACAGAGTTTCCTCTTTCCTCCATGCTGTAAATCTACAAATGGTAAAACTTTAGGTCTAACTCTATCAAACACTGAGGTAGAGATAATGGAATAATACTTTAAAACAGAGTTGCCTTTGATACAGTAACTACAACAGAAAAATGCAAAATGTGTGCCTTTTAAATATATATAGTCATACATTTTACATTTATATGTGCTGATTTTATATTTCACACAATGAAACTTACTAGAATTAGTTGATAATTTGACAAATAAATTGATATTTACTTTTTTCCAATAAATAGAATTGGAATATAAATAATTAGGTTTAAAATATATATTAGACTATAAAAAGTATCAATGCAATGTTTTTAGTATAAACTTGTGATACATTATAACTGTTCTTTGCCTTCTGAATCCAAATGGTAAAAAAACAATGTTTTCCTCTAATCTGTAATGGATTTTACTCTGCTGCTCTGTTTATTGTTTTAACTCGCCTGTCCCAAACTGTTTTTCTCCATACTTCTGAAGCATTCCTACTGATTATTCCCAAATTTTGCTAAGATGTCTAAAAAATATTATTTTTCTGCAGTACCCATGGGTCCTAGGATCCCAGGTCCCAGATACCTGCATCATCAGATAACAGGGGCATGACTTTTCACCAAGGCCCATGCAACATATCAACACAAAGTAATTGAAGACCCATCTCAATTTCGCATTTCCTATATTTCAGGGCCCCAATTCCTTGAGATGCAGGAATTAGCAGTAAACAATTGTGAAATGCAAGGCAACTTAAAATGAAGGATGAGATCACAAAATTTGAGAGAAAGTACTGTAATTCAAACATTCAACTTACAGATGACCAGCCCATATGAGTGAACAAGTTCACAAAGTGTCATATGTTTATTTTTAATACCCCTCACCTATGATTAACGAAAGATTTTATTCCAACATAAGTGGGCCAAAAATAGTTCCTGGAAGGACAGATCCATAATTGGTCTACCAAAGCCCGAAAACTTGACTTAGAGGTCAAATGTAATTCAGAAAAACATTTGAAGCACTAAGGAGTGCTTCAAAACACTGGGACTTCAGTACAACATGGTTCTGTGGTATAAAAATGTCAATGGTAATCTACATTTAATCTGAAAGTATATTCATTTTCAAATATACTTTTTAAAATCAATTTCTCCAAAATAACATTTGACAAGTTGATGATACTTAGTGACATTACAAGTTTTTCAAGTGTAGGGAGCAAGTTAAATAGAGTTGAATTATTTATACAGCACTAATGCCAAACATGTTCAACCATTCATTAAAGTGTAGAAATACTATCACCCACAATTTGTGTTTTTCAGTAAGAGCCTTTCAGAAATGTGTTAAATAGATCAACCTCCTAAATTTCAAACCCAAATATTAGCTAATAAATTTCATCCTTTAATAAGGTACATTTTAAAAAAATCACAAATAGTTGCCTTATTATATGTTATTTTATGTTTTCCCTCTGTCTAACATAGTAAGAAATATGACTTGAAGTCTTGAATATGGGTACTTATCAGAGATATGGCAAACAAAGTATCTGTCTTCTACTTCTATCATATTCCTCTCTAGGAATAAATTTTAATTTTCTTCTATTTCCAAAACTTATAGGTAGTAGAAAATATTATTCCATGTAAAATAAAAGAATCACACCATTGTACAAAGCCATTTATAAAAATTCATAGTTAGGAATACATTCTAAGCCATTTTTTAACTTTCTTTTTGACTAAAGATTAACCTTACAAACAGTTGAGAATAAAATCATGTTTAGGTGCTTCCCATCTCCAGTCTTGCAAATTGTTGCTGAAGATGAATGAATTATGGAAATATAAACTGGCATCAGTTAAAGAATATGCAGGATTGAAACTCCATGGAATGTATATAAACTTTTCAAAGTATTAATAGACAGTTTAACAGAATGACAATCAGGAAGTTGAAACCAGAGAGGAATTATAGTAAAGACATAGAATGAATGAAAAATGAACAAGGGGCAGGTACAGTTAGAATACTGAATGTACACATATGATGAAGGAAGTGGTAAATTGGAAATAAATCTTGGAGAAAGGGTTGGTTGAGAATGATGGAAGGAGTGACTCTGATCTAGGAGCATTGGACAATTAGATGGATATATTTAATTGTAACACAATTGCACAACCCTTTAAAATTCAGTTAAAAAACACAACAAGAAACAAAAACACACAAAAATCACAACCAAACAGCAATCTCTAGAGAGTATGAATATGACCACTCAAAATTTTAATCAGTTAATGAAGGGCAGTCTTGGGAAAAGCAAACAAAGCTGTTCAAAGAGGGAAGTTTGGGATAGGGAGAATTTTGAACAGAATTAGATTGTCTAAGGTTATAAATCACCTATATCTGCTGCAAACAGTATCTTTCTTCTACGAGTTTTCTGTCTGAACTGGATAATCCAGTCCTGAGACACACTTGGTAGCTTGTGAGGTAGAATGGAAGAAACAAGATCAAGAACCCATTACTCCACTGGAGAGAAAACAATCCTCTATATTTTCTCTAATCTCTCTTCACTACTCTTTCTTGATACTTTTAAGTCAAATTGCTTTTGAATTATATTTTTTCTTCTTTCTTCTGGCAAAGTAATTGGTCAAAGTAATTTCATTAAATATTATTTGCCATTTTCTTCTTTCATGCTGTTTAATTGGCCAAGTGAGTCCATAAAACTTCCCTCTTGCATTTGGTTGCCATGAAACAACATCTATGTTAATGAGGAGAAATCTAAAGTAAATCTTTGTCTCCAGAAAACTGTCCAAGAGGCTGTGATCACAAATATTTGGCTATATATTTTTTCTTTTACCTTGAAAGACTTCTTGTATCTAAAGTGACCACAAAAATAAGTACTCCATCACTTGTTGGTTCAATCAGAATTGTCTAACCTCAAAGATATATTTGCTAACAAGATGCTTAGAGGAAACCAAAAAATACTGCACTTTTTATCTTCTCTCTTAAGATTCTCCTTAGATACCATATCAGGAACAGTGAAGTTATTCTATGCAAAATTATTTCACTAGATTATTTCTCTCTTGGTCTTGCATTTGTTCACCAAGTTGTATGGAGGAGAATAGAGTTAAATCACCCATACCTTGGAAGAAAGTGTCTGTTACAAAAGGACAATGCTTCTATGTCCTACTTCTATGTCCTCTTATCTTTTGCAGGAGTTCCAATTAATCACAGGTTCTTGGCTTCAAGTCTGGTGAAGCTGAAGGACCATATGGGCTCCACCACTGCTACATCTTCATTATTTCTCTTTTAAAACTCTTTAAGTTGCCTCATTTGGATGTGGAATATATTTTCATGTCTTCATTCAATCAGTTCTGCATTGTAGTGAGCCAAATGCACTCTGTAAAATCACTTTAGGGAGTAAAAATACTAACACAATTTATATCAAAAATTTTTGGCCTCCCTTCACTGCTGAAGTCATTATGCTTAGCTAAGGCTTCTAAGAAATTTTTTTTATTATTTTTTCCATTTGCTCAATTCTTTTCTAAACTTTTTGGCATATGTAATAAAAGAAGTCTTCACTATCTCAAATTAATAAGAATATTATTTTTTGTGAGCCACTTAGAAATGTCAAATCATTGGTTTGAATTTTCCAATCAGAATTTTTTTCTGTGTTTCACTGCTTCACGTCCAAAGACATTGTGGAAAGTGTTACAAACAGAAATGTGTAATCCCAACACCTTCTTTTATTGTGGAGGGCATTTTCTCCCTAAATATTTTGACTCAAATTATCTTTTTCAGAGAATTACTGTTTGGTTATTAAAGGTAAATTTACAAATTTTGATGCCTTATTTTTTTAAGAACTTTTAATTTAAATTCCAATACAATCTGGTTTCAAACAGTGAGAATATAGTTCCTGGGTAAGGACAATTCTAAGGGAACCTACAGGACTTACAGCAAGGTTTCTGAGGTTTGTTTGTTTAGTGTGAAAAAGAGCCATCTTCATCCACATTGCTCCCTCTCTACTAAGTCTCCATGGATTTCTTTGCATGAAAACCTATTCTTCCAGGCAATTTTAAATTTTCTTAATAGGCTAAGTTGTTAAAAATTTTGAACAGTTAAATTTTACTTGTCATAACTTTAAAACCCTTGAAAATCCTTTATCAGAACCGCAAATTCACCAATCCTAATTCCACCTTTACCATCAAAATGTTAACATGCTGTTTTCATGATATAGTATCCATGCAGCTATTATTTTCTAGTGGCTTTGTTATGCGTATATATTACCATATTAGAAGATGCTAAGCAAAATGAATTAGAAAATAAAGAACCAGATTTTTTTTTCATTTGTGGTTGTTGTTTTTGATGAACTATGTGATTTCTGTTTTCTTTGGGGTGTTCCTCTATGGTTTATCCCTGCTGTATGGTGAGACAATGGTGAGCATAATGGTGAGACAAAGGACAAAAGGCAAATCAATGAAGTAGCAATACTCACAAGACAATATTTTGGAAATGTACTTCACAACTTGTGAGCGGTGAAGGGGTGAAGGAAAACTGTGAGAAAAATGAGGGAGTGTTACCAAGTTTGAAAAGTTATGATTTAGTACCTTACAATTATTGTAACCCCACTGTACATCTTTTTTATAATAAAATTGAAAAAATAAGCTGCATAAAATATAATTTCACTGTATTGGCACAGTAAATAATATTCTTCATGTAGTAACATTTTAAAAATCAATACTATTTGGCATCTACTTTGAATTAATTACCCCTTCTTTATCAGAGGGTAATCAACTTGCATGTTATCCAACTAGACAATATTTTCACAATATACTTGCCAAATTTTTCGAAAAAGAATAAATTTAGTATTTTCTCATTCTAAAAGAGAAAACAGTTTAATGCTATGGAAACCCATAACTTTTAAAAGTAAGTAAGTTTTTAAGAGGACAGAATATATGTGTTCTTCAAAATTCCTATGACTAATAACTACTCATTTTTAAATTCTCAACATACCTAAGAGATTCAAAACAGTACCTGTTTGCATGTTATGTACTTCTGCAATAGATGCAGTTTCCAATGGGATGTTACAGATTGAGAAGTAAATAGAAAAATAGCCACATTCTGATAGAGGATAAAACTGTGAAGCATGTGTAATAATTAATTATTCAAGAGTAAGCAATTTTTTATAAGAGTAAGCTATTATGTCTATGACCATCAATCCCAAGATTTATGCCATAAAGTCATACTAGCCCAACAGTTTCCAACTTGTAAGGGACACCTTAAAATTCCTTAATTCACATCATGAGTACCTTATCTCTATTTTGAAAAAATACTACACCTCTGCTAATGTGACACCCTCCTTGTTCTGAAAAGAACACCACCATAAACTGAGCTGCATCATTTTTCCTCCACTGGTATTCTTGACTTGAGAACACTTGCAAATATTATTAATATTTATACTTTTAAGTTATCATAGATATTCACTATGCTAAGATAGGAAAATTATGATTCAAAGCTCACCCAGGCAGGAAGGTTTCTTAGAATCTTATCTCCAAAAACTTCTCCACAAAAGCCAGACTCAAGTGGCACTGAGGTTGAAGTGGTAGAGCATGAGCCTTGAGCATAAACAGGCTCAGAGACCCTATCCAGGCCAAGAGTTCAAGCTCTAGGACGAACCAATAAAACAAAAACAAAATTGAAAACAAACCCCAAACCTAGCATTTTTCTCCATGTATACAGAGGAACGTAAATAAGGAAATGGCTTCCTGTGGTACATATAGGGAGAAGAAAGCAGATGTCACACAATTACTCTCTTCATACCATATTAAACCAAACCCTTAAAAAATTGGTTTTTCTAAATATATAAATTAATGTCATCCATTTCTTGGCAACCCTGTCTAGATCATTCATATTAACATGGTATACATGAACTGTGCGAATTATCTATTAACTATGTTCTAAATATAACACTATTGAAATAATATCTAGGCAAATAGAATGCCAGAATCTTTTGTGAATTTTTCAAATAATCCATCTACTTAAAAAGAATTTTGTAGTATCCTATAGAATATGAAATTACAAACAAAACCAAAAAATATATTTTAAATCTAAATTCTAATTTAACAAGGTCTACAGAGTCCTACATTAGACGAACTTTGCTATTTCTCCAGACTTAAGCTTTTGTAATCCTTCAACATTTATTTGGAATCCAACAGAATGAGGCTTACTTACTTCTGCAAGTTTTTGGATGGGAATCATGAGCTATTTTGCATCTAGGAATGTTCTGTAATGATGAGAGCATCTAAAAAGCAAGTGAGGATATGTATGAGTTGCATTCAATAGGAACTTGACTTCTCAAAACATAATGACAAAATTAGGCCAAACTTTCAACTGTGTATTCGTTTTTTGTTGATGGTTTGTTTTACTGAGACAAAATTATTCTACCTGGTCCAGGGAAGATATCGTTAGGTAATTCTACTCTCTAATCTCCTGCATGAGTGCTAGAATTCCAGGCTTGTATCACATTGCCCTGACATAGTTTGTTTTATTTTATCTAGAAACAGATTAGCAAATCTGAACTTCTCCTATAATCTTATCCACTAGACTGACTGCTGAGACTGTTTATGTACTATTTTCAAAGATGTTTTAACATTTTACACGGGATATGAACATTTTCAGATGCACCTGCAGGCTTCCCTGATTCATTCCACCATGTATCATATCCCGTTAATAATGGTTGCTTGACTTTCTTACTATCTCTGGTCCCTACCTGTGTAATATTCTCAAATTCTGGGGGAAAGTTCACTTGAAGGCTTTCTAATATTAAAAATTATCACTTGATTCTAGTCTTACTCAGGACCTATTTTCTATTGTTTTATAACTTTCCTACATATTCTGAGAGTTGTTTCATTTGTATATTTTTGTGTGCACCTATAAATGCCTCTGTGTGTATGTGTATGTTTGTATGTATGTATGCAAAAACCTAAAGCTGTAATTCAGCAATCTTGCTCGTGACTGGTATCCCAGCTTTTGGCTGGTTAATTATAGGTAGTGTCTCAAAGCCTATACTGTCCAAGCTGGATGCAAATTGAACTTCCCAGACTCCTTTACGTTCTTAGGTTTTATTTTTCCAGGAGTATCAACTTTTAAACTTCAAACACTTTTGTGAGTGTAAAGTCTATCCTGTAGCCCAGATTTTTAACTCAAAATTCATATAAAGATAGATGGACATATACATTACATATCCTGAGTGTACACTGTTAGAAATGTGATCATAAACCAAGTTGTTGTGAGATGTGAGGATTGGGGTTTAAAGCCAGCACGGGTAGGAAAGTCCTGGAGACTCATTTCTCCAATAATTACCAGAAAACTGGAAGTGGCACTGTGGCTCAAGTGGAAGAGCACTAGCCTTGAGCTGCGTTTCAGAGGGACAGCGCCCTGTCCCATATTTCAAGTGACACGAAAAACAACAACAATAAAAAGGAATATAAGAAAAGGAAAGAAAAAGAAATGTGATCTTAGCCACCAGGTTCATTGCTAGTATAATTCCTGTTCCCTCAGGATAGACTCTTTTTTTCCAATTAAGTCTATTCTCCCATATGTGACTTGCATTGGAAACAGAATCATTCTTCCATTCTCCTTTTTGCACATTTACATGATTAGCAAGCGTGATTTAGAAAGGGAGTGGCCTCATGCTTCTTGTTCCACTTAGGAGTAATGCTTTCTCTATATCACTCCTATAAATCTACATACCGGACTTGGCTTTATTGTTTCAATGTTTTCTTATTTGTAGAGTCTTCTATATTGTATTGAACACTTATACATAAACAAAGAACTTCTTTTTCTCCTATAATTGCTATAGTTTCTCTTACTGTTAACTCATGTACACTTGGGAAATTAATGCACAGCATTTAGACTCACAAAAAATGATCTGAGAACCTTCTTCCCATTTAAAATTCACCTTAATTTACAGAGCACATAAGAAGTTTGAACAAAATATTCTCATGAATAATGTATTTATAAGCAATTTAAATTTCAATTCTCTTTACTAAGTTGTCTCTGAAACATGTTTTACCTCATGTGCAAAAGTGTCTTTGTGCTATTTCAATGAAGCCAGAAAACATTCATTTTTTTCTGGAGCAGCACCATAGATTGTTCATGGAAGTAAGTGGAAGTAACTGTTACTGGATGTGGAAACTGATCCCAGGAGAGGAATTGAACATTGAGAAATGATAAAGTTCAAGTTAACTATTACTTTCCTTTTTACTGTACAAGAAAAGAATCCAAGGCTGGAAGGAAAATCTGTCCCTGATTTTTGGGTGTGTCCTTTACTCATATAAAACTTGTCTGTAAACTTCTGGTTGAGAGTATTGCAAAAGGAAACAATATGCCATTTGAAGGCCAGCATAGAACAAAAGGAAGTAACTTTGTTTTAAAAGTGTTCTACTGCAAAGAAGCAAAGATATGGAGGTTTTAAAGCGTCTTATGGATGGATGTTTCACTCCTGAGATGATTCTCTTGTTGCAGGAATCAGTTATCAATTCCTTTAGTCTGGTCTTGAGTTTTCCATAGCAATAAGGATTCCAAAATATCAGGATCCAGTGAGTATGATCAGCAAAAGCAGCCTCTTCTCAGACCGCTACTATTTTAAGGAGAGTCCCAAAAAAATACTCAGGGTTTATTTTGTTTGCTTGTTTGTTTAGTTTGTGCTGGTTCTGGGACTTGAACTTAGAGACTGGCCCCTTTCCCTGAACAGTTGTCTTTCTTTCACACCTGGCCCAAACCTATTGCTCCACTGCTTGAGCCAAAACTCCACTTCTGGATTTTTTGGTGTTTAATTACAGATAAGTGTTTGACAGACTCTCTTGCCTGGGTTAGCTTTGAACTAAGACAGTAAGAAAGCTAAGTGACATCAACTGTATGGACTTCTCTTTTCAACCAAGAAATATTAGAAGAAGTTTATTATAAAGCTAATATTTGACAATTTTTAAAGAAGAGAATATGTTTAGCAAAGAAGCCATAACAAATAACTCAGCAAAAGTAGGTGCACTACTAAATCATTTGGCAAGATTACTATTGACTTCATCATTCCTTTGGGGAAAACTTAAACCTATATTTGCACTTTTTTGTTGGTTGTGGGGATTGAACATTGATCCTGGCTACTGTGTCTCAGCTCTTCAGCACAGCTTGAGCACTCTACTACTTTAGCTACAGCACCACTTCCGGGTTTTGGGGGTTAATTGAAGATAAGTGTTTCATGGACTTTCCTGACCAGGCTGGCTTTGAACCACAACCTCTGGACTCAACCTCCTGAGTAACTAGGATTACAGGCATGAGCCACCATCACCCGGCTCATATTTGCATTTATGTGCACTTAATGTCACTATGTAGACAAAGAATGGAAATATGAACCAAATGATGTGACATTGCCGCTTTTCAGAATAATTAAGGTAGCAATATTTACAATATTTTGTTACATTAATGACTCATGAGCTATGGGATTCTTACATTAGCATCCTCTTTCATCTTTGTAGATGTATATAGTATCAGGAAATGTTCATAGAAAAATACAGAAAGACAGATTTTTAGAAAGCAAAGATCAGGTATGAAAGATCAGCATAGAAGGAGATACATTCATCACACTGAGATTAAGAACTAGCCTAGGAGATTTTGAATGCTAAAGGCAATGAGGAATAAGCCTAGTTGATAACTAGTTCTTTAATAACCAAAAATGGTTCCCTAGAACGGTTCCTGCTATACCTTAGTTACTATCATTTATTCTTTCCATCTGGAGTTATTCCTACTCTTCTGTCACAACTGTTAATTAGCCTCTGCCTTTTTGGTGTGATGACTGGCCAAAATAGTTTCCAAATCTCACTTACACTATCCTTCTCATTGTGATTAGCAGTGATCCCACTCAAAAGCCTGGAATATTTGAATTTCCAGAATTAATCTTCACCTGACATCTAAGCACATTCCTAGCATTAATTGCCATGACCTAATGAACAAAACATTTTTTCAACACAGTATCAATACTTAAAGTACATGTGTTAGTAACTATTGTCAGGTATCAGTATGGAAGGAGCAATTATATATTCCAAGTATGGGTTCTGTATTTTGCATTTACTAACTGTTCATTGTTGTTGTTGTTGTTTTGATAGTCCTGGGGCTGAAACTCGGTGCTTGGGAATTATTCTTCAGGTTTTTTTTTCCTCAAGGCTAACCCTCCACCACTTGAGGCACAGGACCACTTCCAGTGTTTCCTTTTCAATTTATGTTGTACTGAGGAATTGAATCCAGGGTTTCATGCATGCTAGGCAATCACCATACCATGAAGCCACATTCCCAGAACCCTAAATGATTTTCTTAAGATGGCATTACATTGTCATTCTGTAATTCTGTATCATAATTTTAGCCAGAAATTTTTGCTAGAAAAGAGCATTGAACACAATACTGAGTCCAGTAAGACTAGATGGACAATGGATAACTGTCACAGTGTAGCCAGGGCACAGAGGGACTTACCTCATGGAGCTGGTACAACAGACTGAGCGAGACAGCTCCTGACTCACAGGTTACTTCCAGAATGAGAGGACCACCTTGGTTCCATCCACATGGGGATGCTGGGCCACCTCCTCCAGCACCCATTGAATCAGTTCCTGAGAGAGAAAGTAAAAGAAAGAAGGTCAGAATTACACTTAAACCATATACCGGTGGCTCAGGCCTATAATCCTAAGTACAATGGAGGCTGAGATATGAAGATCATGGTTTATAGCCAGCCCGGGCAGGAATACCTGTGAGACTCTTATCTCCAAAGAACCACCAAAAAACTGGAAGTGGTGCTGTGACTCAAGTGGTAGAGTGCTAGCATTGAGCTGTGGAGCTCAGGGAGCTGTCCAGGCCCAGAGTTCAAGCCCCATGACTGAAAAGAAGTGGACTTCCCACCACAAGAAGTGGGATGAATAGCACCCATTGTCTTAGGGAGCATGGCAGAGAAGTCAGGCCGAGCTTCCTGTCAGCTAGGAGTCATTAGTAGGTCACCCGGCTTCTCTGTGCCTCAGTTTCCCCAGCTTCAAAACTGAAAAAAGTGAAAGATTACGTTACTCATGGGGATAGAGTAATGAAGAAAGAGAGCTATGTTTTGTTTCATAATCCCATACCTGTTGCACCGTTAATACACACCATCTGAGATCTTTCCGGGTATCTTCCTATCATATGCTCACAGAATTGCCAAGAAGAGTATCAGATGGCCCCTCCATCTGTGCCTGTCCCTGCTCTAGAGATCCCTCTGTATCAATCCCTTGTTTCCTCACAACTGTCCCATGAGGAGATTGAAGTCCAATGGTTGAGGCCCAACCCAGAGATTCACCTCTGGTCAAGATTCTGCTGCCGTGGACTGAGTTTGGGACAATCCATCTAAACCAATGACTGAGCGTGGCACTACATATCTACCATCCCAACTACAGAAGAACGGGCCTGGTGGCTCAGGCCTGTCACAGATAGGAGGACCATGATCCAGCCCAGCCTGAGCATATATTAATTCTCCATCTCAGAAATGCCCAAGACAGAAAAGCTTGACTCACATGGTAGAAGACCTGACTGGCAAGCCTAAGGCCTTGAGGTCAAACCCTAATATACTAATATACCCAAAAGAACCAGAGTCCCAAAGCCAGAGGCTCATTCCTATAATCCTAGGTACTCAGGGGGCTGAGATCTGAAGATCACAGCTCAAGATTTAAAATAAGGTTGGCCTCACCCATCAGATGTCATGATTAGAAGACCCAGAGTCTGACCTATGGTGTTGCGCTCCATACTAGCAGAACTCGTATCCTTACTAAGTGTTGGCCATGCTCTCTGTCCCCCTTGGAAGCCATACCCTGCAGGCCGCACTCCCAGGTCCTCCCAAGCTCCCACTGCCACCAACCAGGCCCAAGGGAGTACACAGCTCCATTGCACACAGATCCCTTGTTCTTGTAATTTAACAGTGCTGTGTCCTGTTCAAGCGTCTCACCCTTCCAGGATCCCAGACCTCAGCTGTGAAGCCCATACATGCCCCAAAGATAGCAGGTAGAAGTTACCAAAGTATTCAGCCTCCTTGTTACAACCCGCTTCTACACACACACCCACACACACACCCACACACCCACACCCACACACACCCACACACACACACAAACACACACACACATCCAGACCGGTGACAGAAGACTCCTCCATGCAGCACCTGCAATTTGCCAACTGATCACTCAACTGAGCACAGTCAGGCTGTACAAGGAAAAAGATGATCTCTGTCTCTGTCTCTCTCTCTGTCTCTCTCTCTCTCTCTCTCTTTCTCTCTCTCTCTGTCTGTCTGTCTCTCTGTCTTCAGGTGAAAGTTTGACTGAGCACAGAAGACAAGGGCTCACACAGCAAGGTTGTCTGTCTTCTGCATCCAACACCTCCCATCCCCAGAAAAAAAAGGAAAAAAAAAAACAGAAGGCAGGTGTAGACATGCTGCTCCCCACCTCTGACTAAAGCCACTGGGTTCCCACCAGGGAGTGGAAGGGCACAGATGTGCTGCTGTGTGGCTCCCACTGCTCCAGGCCAGGGGATCTTTGGCACCCACTCCTCACCCAACCCTGCATCTCCCTGTATCTTGGGACATTAGCCGCTGGGGATGGGGGTGGCATCCTCGGGTCAACACCCACCCCCACCCCTGGGGCACATTTGTGGCAGGGCGTGGGCCAGAGTGTGGGGCACAGGGGAGGCGCGGGTCTTGGTCGGAGGGGAGGGGATATGGGGTCGCAGGGTGCAGGGCTGTGTGGCAGCCACTCATGTGTTGCTGGTAGAATCTGTAGGCAGCTGCTCCAAGTGGGGCAAGCAGCAATGCCAGAGGCATGACAGACACTCAGGCCCTGAACAGAGGACAGGGGAGCCAGGACCAGGTCAGGGCCGCAAGCTGGCTCATGGCACAACATTGCACCATTGCCTGAGGAAACCATGGGCCTGAGCCTGCAGCATTAGATTTGAAATGCTGCTACATGGGGAAGGTGGGAGGGGGCCGGGGCTCAGGCAGGCACATGGTGGGATGAGGAAGGCCTCTCTTCCTAGGCCTCGAGTCTCTTGCTCACCACTCAGCCACCACTACCTTCCTCAACTGCTGGTAGTGGTGTCAACAAACAGAGCGAATCATGGTGCTACTGGGCAGCATGGAATGTGGGCGTGGCCACCATTCTTGTATCCCATTGGTCAGAAAGAACCATGAAACAATGGAGGTGTGGCTGGAATCTTGTGATGCAGGCAGAATGGGCAGAGTCAAAATGATGGCAGCCCCTTTCCCAGGGAACTCTGTCCAATCCAGTTGAGGACAAGAGAGTGACCTGCTTTAGCTGGATAGCTGCACAGATTGTTGTGTATGTCTGTTTGTTCCCAGACCTTGAACTCAGGATCTAGGCACAATCTCTGAGTTGCTTTTGATCAAGGCTAGCTCTCTACCACTGGAGCCACACGGCTTTACTTCTGGCTTTGTTGGAACAAGTTGGACAGGAGTTTCAAGGACTTTCCTGCCTAGGGTCACTTTGACCATGATCCTCCTATCACAGCCTTGTAAGTTTTAAGGAGGACTGCTGAGAGCCAATGATGCCTGGTTTTGCTGATGTTCTTGGACAGACCTGTGAGTTCCCTATCCTCAGGTTTAAGTGGTAGGAGCTGGAGCCCACAGTTTGAATCCTGGTCCTGCCACCAACAAACGGCAGGAGATCCTATGAAACTCATTCCTATTCATATGATTACCAAAGGAATGTGATGTATGTCATGATTAAATGGGCAGTACTTGAATGATTCGAGGATAAAATTATACACAATTACATTATAGGACACTAGTCGATATTAATTAATACTTTATGAAGCATTTAAACAATCACCTTCATTAAATGGAGGCCAAATGAAATACCTACGAATTGAGCATCACATAGCATGGAGATGCCATTTTTTTTCTGCCAGGACTGGGATTGTAACTCATGGTCTAGGTAACCCTGCTGTTGCACAGTGTGGGAAGGGGAAGCTTGCCTCCTTGAATTCAAGAAATTCAAGTCTGTTCCTTTCGC
Source organism: Dipodomys spectabilis (assembly GCF_019054845.1). NCBI lineage: Eukaryota > Metazoa > Chordata > Mammalia > Rodentia > Heteromyidae > Dipodomys > Dipodomys spectabilis. The sequence continues at coordinate 3,539,473 of NW_024870882.1, read as the reverse complement.
CTGAAATCAATGCCCACCACTAGAAAACATCCTATTTGTTTACATTTTAAATATATGATTTATATTTATATACATATGTTGATTCCATATTGCATTCAGTGTAGTTACTTATTTTACGTTTTGTTTTATTCATGTACTGACTACTCATCTTATTGACTATTAAGACGCATAGAACAGTGATTACATTGATTACATAGGATATAGTTTTGCATATGTATTGCATGTCCTTCCTGACACCCAGGACTTTCACAGAAAAGGAAAACATGTGTCACCATCAGCTTCTTACTACACGATTCATTTTTTGGGAGTGCTGGCATCTGAACTCACAGACTTCAAAGCCCAATTCATGAATGGGTGAGTGTCAGCCTGCCATCCTGTGGCAAGTTGAGCTGACAGGCAGTCCCGAGTACCTGAGATCGAGCCCCAGCGGTTGACAAAATAAGAACAGATTGACATGCAGTTGGTAGTACACTAATAAATGTATATCTTTATAGAGTGCCAGAGATGTCTATACATTATTCACTTATATAGACTACATTCCTACCAATTCTTGGGTATTTATAATGCCTCCATGTAATTAATCTTATTGTTTTCATGCTTAACAAACTATTAAGTAAATCAAACAATATCCTGAAATTATTGCATTCTGTATGTAATAGTATTCTTTTAATATTAATAATAATAAATATTAAATAAATAATAATAAATAAATACATAAATAATAAATATTAAATAAAGTCAGTCTCCTGAAATGATGCTGTCTAATTTCACAGGAGCGTCATTCACCATCAACTCATTCAACTGTGACATTGATAATATTACCTTGTTATTCCCATGGATGGGAATGAGTCTCTTAGTATCTGTTGCCATTGATTGGTGTCATGACTGGGATTCAAAATCAGGGCCTACATTGCCTTGTGGACCTATGACTTCCTCAATAGTCTGACAACCTTCAGCAATGAAAGGTGAAGTACCCTTTCCAACAGTGTCACTCAGACCCAGGAGGGTCACCGTGCAAAAGAAGAAAACATAAAAAGGCCATCTTGATGCATTTTTTCTGTACATTTTTGCCACACAAGGCCTGGGGGGTCTAGGATCCTAGGATCTACTGTGGGTCCAGTGGCTGCACCTCAGCATAGGGTGTCAAAGCTGAGGCAGAATTACCACAACCTGAGTTCAAGCCCCCTGCTGAGCAAAAAATAATTAAAAGAGATTAGCTCCCTGGCTTGCAATTCACCCCGTTTTTTCTGGCAGGCTTTGGATTTGAACGCAGAGTCTAGGTGAATCTGCAGCACTGTGGAAGAAGCGGAAGCTCACCGTACTTGAAGATAAAAAAGTCAGGCCTGTAATCTAAGCCAAAATTCAAGCCCCAGCCTTGGAAAACATACTATTTATATACATTGTAAATACAGAATTTGTACTTACCTATGGATGTTCAGTCCATACACGTTTGGTGTGGTTGTTCCTTGTATTTTTTGTTTTATTCATTTATTTACCGTTGATTTTACTATGATGACTCCCATTCCCTTTATTACATTGATGACATCCTATCACATGGAATCTAAATTTGTAGACGTGTTCTCCATCATGCCAGACACCAAGGACTCTCAGAGAAAAGGAAAAAAGTTTCACACTTGGCTTCTTACTGCATGATCCAATTATTGGTAGTTCTGGGATCTGAACTCAGGGCCTAGCAGGACCAATTGGTGAATAGTTTAAGGAGTTAGGCCATTCCCAGCAACTGACATGGATGCCCAGGGTGGGCTATGATAGTCATAAATTAATAATTAAACATAGGATCAATATTTACATATATGTGTGGACAGCATCTTGCCTTTGGAGTAATTTTTCTCCTTATTTTCTGTCTTATGTAAGTATGCTGTATTTTACTGAGTAACGTAACAGATATAACAGTGCTTACATGGAAGACAACCTATTGCCCTGGCTATACGGTTTCCTATGCATTCTCCATCCAAGGTGAGACCCAGGACTCTCACAGAACAGGAAAACAGGTGAATCGATGGGCTTCTCACATCAGGATTCATTTTTCGGCAGTGTTGGGATTTGAACTCACACTCTATCAGGCCCAATTGGGGAAATGGTCAAGGTGAGGACACCAGCCTGTGAGCAACGAAGGAGATACGCCATTCCTAGGAACTGACATCGAGTCCCAGGGAGGTCCAGATAGTCATAAATTCGTAATTCAAATACAGGATCTATATTTATCTACATGTGTGGACAGCATCTTGCATCCAGTGCACTTCTCCTAAATTTGTGTCTAATTCATGGAGTTATTGTGTATTTTACTGAGAATGGTGACAGGTGTAACTGTGCTGACATGGATGACAACCTGTTCCCATAATTATATGGTTGCTAATGGATTCTACATCCTAGTGAAAGCACGGTACTTTCACAGGAGAGGAAAACATGTTCAACGACTGGCTTCTGACAACAGAATGAATCTTTTGTCAGTCCTGGGATTTGATCTGAGGTCTGGGTAGCTCTGTTGACCTTTGGGGGAAGGGAAATCTCACCATCCTTGAAGACTAGAATGTCAGGCCTGGTCCAGGACCTGATTTGAAGCCCCAGTACTGGACAAAATAACAAGCCTGCCTTTTTTAAACATTGGATCTCTCTTTACCTACAAGTTTGGTATGCATCTTGCATTCAGTGTAGTTATTCTTTTTATTTTGTGTCTTATTCATGGATGTATTGTGTATTTTATTGAGTATGGTGATAGATATAACTATGCTGACATGGATAACAACCTATTTGAATGGCTATAGAGTTGTCTATATAGAATTCTCCATCCCTGCTGAGACCCAGGATTTTCACAGGACAGGAAAACAGGTGGATCGATTGGCTTCTCAAATCAAGGTGAATCTTTTGGCAGTGCTGGGATTTGAACTCTAGCCCTAGCAGGCCCAATTGGCGAATTGGTCATGGTGAACACACCAGCCTGTGAGCAACTAAGGAGGTAGGCCATTCCCAGGACCTGAGATGAAGCCCTGGTGGGGGCCAATATGGTCATAAATTCATCATTTAAACAGAGGATCTATATTTCCATATATGGATGGGCAGCATCTTGCATTCGGTGTAGTCATTCTCTTTATTTTGTGTCTTATTCATTGATGTATTTTTTATTTTCTTTATTGTAGGATGACAGATATAACTGTGGTGACCTGCATGACAACCTATTCCCATGAGTATAGAGTTGCCTATGCATTTCCATCCTAGCTGAGACCCAGGACTTGCATAGCACAGGAAAACTGCTGCAATGACTGGCTTCTCACATCAGGGTGAATTTTGGCAGCGCTGGTATTTGAATTTGGGCCTAGGAGGCCCAACTGCCCAATGGGTCCAGGTGATCAAACCAGACTGTGAGCCACTAAGGAGCTGGTCGGTTCCCAGGAACAAAGATCGAGCACCAGGGAGGCTGCAATTGTCCTGAATGAATCATTTAAACATGGGATATATATTCAAATCCGTGTGTGGACTGCATTGTGCATTTAGTGTAGTTATTTTATTTTGTATGCTATTCATGGATGTATTGTGTATTTTCTTCAGTATATGATGACAGGTATAACTGGGCTCACATGATAACAACCGATTCCCATGGCCACAGGGTGGCCCATGCATTCTTCATCCTAGTTGAGACCCAGGACTTGCACAGGAAAGGAACACAGGTGCAACAATTGGCTTCTGAATTCAAGATCAATCTTTTGGCACTGCTGGGATCTGAACTTGGGGACCAGCAGACCCAATTGACGAATGGGTCCATGTGAGCACACCAGCCTCTGAGCCACTAAGGAGTAAGGCCGTTCCCAGGACCTGAGATGGACCCCCAGGTGGGGTTGGGGGTGCACACAGCAGTCATCCATTCATAAGTTGAAGGTAGTATGCAAATAAGTACACATTTGTATAGAGTAGGAGAGATGATAACCTGTGATGGAATCCAATCTACCATGTGTCTACTGATTCTTGGATCTTTCCAGATTCCTTCATTTCATGACTGTGATGATTATTGTCATGCTTAATCAACACTGCTTTACAAATAAGCGAAACCCCATGAGTCTTGTCTATCACTTCCTAGTCACATCATGCATGAATTACACATTCGATGAGATCGATCACATTCCATGATTTTCCTGGTCCGGAAACCAGTATCTCAGGATTTCCCACCATTGCTTTCTCATTGGGGTGGGCTGAATTCAAGCCTCAGGCATGGAAAACATACTGCTTGTATACATTTTAAAGACAGGATTTATACTTCCATACAGATGTTCAGTAGATACCGTGTTTGGTGTGGTAGGATTTACACTTCCATACAGATGTTCAGTCCATATCACGTTCAGTGTGGTTATTAATTTTATTTCTTTTTTTATTCATTTATTTACGATTTATTTTATTGATTTTGATGACACCTATACCATTTATTACATTGTTTACATCCTATCACATACCATTTAGATTTGTAGATGTGTTCTCTATCATGCCTTCCACCCTGGACTCTCCCAGAAAAGGAAAATTTGTGTCATACTCGGATTCTTACTCAAAAATTAAATTTTTGGCAGTGCTGGTATCTGAACTCAGGGCCTAGCAGGCCCAATTCATGATTGGGTGAGTGTGAGCACAGAAGCCTCTAGCCAATTAAGCTGTCATGTGGTTCCCAGGCACTGAGATCAAGCCCCAAGTTTGGCCAAAACAGCAATACATGGATAGGCAGAGGGTGGTATACAAATAAATATATATTGTTAAAGAATTCCAGAGCTGTCTATCTATGACTGAATGATATCTACTACGTTCCTACCAACTCTTAGGTATTAATTATATCTCCATTGAAACAATATTATTCTTTTCATGCTTAATAAACTATTAATTAAGATCAATCAGCATTCTAGGATTATTGCATACAATTTTAGACTAGACAAATGCATGAACTACTGTTTCAATCTTTATTATTATGCATAGGAACGAATCTCTTGTGATCTCCTGCCATTGGTAAGTGTAAGGATTAGGATCTGAACCCAGGGCCTATGCTGACATGTTGGCTTATGGCTTCCCTGATAGCCTGCCAGCCATCATCAATGGCAGGCCAGGTCCACTTTGAAACCATGTCATTCAGACCCAGGATGGTCACCATGCAAAGACAAAATTGGAAAATCATGAGCCTTCTACAGCTCCCCACTTTTTGTGCTGTTCTGCTTTTTTTTCTTCCTGCAAGCCCTCTGGACCTAGAGTCTCAGGATCAGCTTTGGGACCTGAGGGTGCACCCCAGCCTAGGGAGAGTGAGGCTGAGTCAGAGTTGCCATGACCTGAGTACAAGCCCTGTGGTTGGCAAAATTAATGAACTAATTAATTCATTAATTAACTAACTAAATTGAAATACTAAAGCTCCTTGGTTTGGATTTTTTGCCAGTTTTCTTTCCTAGCCTGGGACTTGAACTCAGAGTCTTGATGAATCTGTAGCAATGTGACAGAAGGTGCAGAGTTGCCGTCACTTGAGTTCATGTGACAGAAGGTGCAGAGTTGCCGTTACTTGAGTTCAAAGCCCATGCCAAGCCAAAAATAAATAAAGTCACAGACCTCAGCAGGAAAGTTAGTTGTGAAGATGGTAGGGAAGGGATGGTAAGGGAAAAACAAACAAGGAGGCAACAATGCTCAATAGGAAATGTACTCATTACTTTGCTCATGTAACTGTGACCCCTCTGTACAACATTTTTAAAATTAAAAACATACAAAAAATTATGTAGTGCTCAAGAAGCACTTTGGGGGTAAGGGATGGATGTCTGCATAGCTGTACAAAATTCTACACTGATTTTTTTCAGTGTTCAGTATGGAACTGAATAAACATAACTGTTTCTGTTACAAATATTAAGTCACTGTCTTGGAACTGGAGCCGTATTTCTGCCATTGCTGGGATTTGAGCTCACTTTCCAAGTAACTCTTTTGCACCTTGGGTGAAGGCTAAGCTCCCTGTCCTTGAGGAAAAGATTTTCAAGCTAGAGTTCCCAGGGCCTGAATTAAGGCCCTGCAATAGAAAAAATATTTGTATACATGTGTAATAGAAGATATATAGGTACATATGCATGCTTTTTTCATATTATGATTATTATTATTGACTTTGTATTTAATTTTTATTTTATACATTTTATTGTTTATTGTATTTAGTATTGTTATACACATGATAGTTATTATGTTGTGTACATATATTATAAAATTATACACAATAATTCAGTACATTGACTCATTTTCATTAATACTTAAGTGTTGAAACATGATACATAATTAAATGGAGGCATTTGTCAAATCATTACATGGTTAGCGTCTGTCCCCAGTATGAGCGTTGTCTTATTTATCTTTGGACAACTTCCTATAGGGATTTGTTTTGATGATTTATACTCAGAAGCTTTTTCTTGTGGATAGGCAAGGTGAGGGATAAAATCGTAAGGTTGGGGCTGGAAATGTGGCTTAGTGGTAGAGAGCTTGCTCAGCATGCATGAATGCCAGGGTTTGAATCCAATGCCAGGGTTTGAATCCTCATTGCAAAATACTCAGAAAAAGCCAGCAGCTGTGGTGTGGCTCAAGTGGTAGAGTGCTAGCCTTGAGAAAAAGAAGCTCAAAGACAGTACTCAGGCCCTAAGTTCAAGCCCCAGGTCTGGCAAAAACAATATGCCAGATTCCAGTGGCTCTGGAAACCTACTTTGTCAGGAGTCTGCGATCTTAAGATACCAGTTTGAAGACAGCCTAGGGAAGGAAAGCCTGTTAGACTCTTACCTCCAATGAACCATCAAAAAACCCCATGTGGGTCAAGAGGTAGAGTGTTTACCTTGAGCTGAAGGGCTCAGGGACAGCGCCCAGGCTTCAGTTTGAAACACACAACTGGAAAAAGAGTGAGGGTTAATCAAAGTAATTTTCCTATTTGCTATTTATGAGAATATTTTTTGGAACATGAATGCTGATGTACACCAGAATTGGAGTCAGACCTCAAGGTTCAAGTGTAGCACATCCATAAGCCCAGCCTCTCAGATTCTAGCATTATAAACGTGGGTCCTACAGGGTTCTGAAAGGCACATTGTTGAAAGGCTTAATATGCTCCCCAAGCCCTTTGTGATAAGCAATGTCAATGTCATTACAGTTCTGACCCTAGCAGAGATCCAATAGCTCACGCCCATCACCCTAGCTCAGGAGTCTGAGGTCTCTATCACAGGGTGAAACCCGCCAAGGCAGGGAAGTCTAGGACATTCTGACTTCCTGTTCTGAAAGGTCAGATGCCTAAGAAATTCCTGTGTTTCCCTTGGTGATGAGAAGTTACTTGCACTCTAAATGTTCTTGGAGTTCTTGATCTACAGAAGAAGGAAAGAAATATTATTGACCCAATCGGGGTTCAAATGAAGTTCGCAGGATCCAAGCCCAGCTCTGTTAGCAGGAAGAACTCCAGTGTAACACTATATTTGAAGGACAGCAAACTGTTTCAAAAGCCAGGCTAGGTACATAGAACTAGGCCTGCAGAATTAGGAGGCAGAATGTACACACTCAACAGGGAAGTGAGCTGCAAAACCACTTCATTCATTCCAGGCACAGCCAGCAATGGGGGAAACCTGAAACATTTGTTAGAGTTACACCAGGGTCAGGCTTTTCTCAGCTTCTTCAAACAATGACTAACCTTCCTCCCTCAGGTGAAGGGAGACTCGGGCTATCTTTAAGTTACCAGCAGAGAGCCGGTTTAGTGGGGGGAGGGGAGGAACAGAGTAGAAAAACCCTGTTCTCTGGACTTAGGGAGTGGGTTTTTGACTCTCCATTTGTCAGGTTTGAAAGCCCTTCTATCTCTGCCAGTACATTCTCCTTACTTCATTCTCCACATCATTAATGCAAATCCCCAGTCCAAGAAGGGGCAGGGCCATTTCTCTTCTGTCTCCAAGCACCTGAGTTAGATCCTGGCTCTGCCCTCTTGACTCTGGGGCTCTTGGCTGCCTGAAAAGTGGGACAGAGACAGTCACCCTGCTCTGCATTTGTGTGGAGGCGATGCTAGTGTCCTGGCACACTGCAGAAAGATTCATGAGTGGGAATGTTCCCTTCTTTCCTTCTGATATCAAAAACAGATTCATCTATCAACTTTCTTTCTTTCTTTTTTTCTTTCTTTTTTTCTTTCTTTCCTTCTTTCTTTCTTTTCCTTCCTTCCTTCCTTCCTTCCTTCCTTCCTTCCTTCCTTCCTTCCTTCCTTCCTTCCTTCCTTCCTTCCTTCCTTCCTTCCTTCCTTCCTTCCTTCCTTCCTTTCTTTCTTTCTTTCTTTCTTTCTTTCTTTCTTTCTTTCTTTCTTTCTCTCTCTTACTCTCTCTCTCTCTCTCTCTCTATCTGTATCTGTATTTCTATTTCTTTCTTTCGATCTATCTACCAAACTTCCTACCTAGGTAGCTATCTCTTTGCCAGTTGTTGGATTGAACTCAAGGCCTGGGCACTGTCTCTAGCACTCTGCTACTTGAGCCACAGCACATATTCTGGCTTTGTCTGTGTACGGGTGCTGCATGCTAGGCAAGCACTCCCTCATTAATCCATATTCCCATCCCCTTCATTTTTTTAATGGTAGTTTTTACATAAGTATGCTACCATTTTATGTTCTCAAGTTTAATTTTCTGAATACTGGTTACTTCTAAGAATCCTGATCTTCTCTTCCTCTGTCTGATTTGTGATTGTTCTGCATTGCCCTCATAATAAAATATACATAAAGGCTGCTGAGAGCTTCAGTGTGCATCATATAAAGGCACAGGCCTAGAACCCTGGAAGAGAAAAGCAATGGGCCTGAAATGAAGAGAATGATGCAGTATTCACAACTAGCATATCTGAAAAATAAACCAGTAAGTAAAAGCAGAGTTTGCACTATGGGAGGTAATATACATACACACATGAGTAGGTAGAGCACTGATACATTTTGTGGCCATCCCAGGGCTTAAACTCAGGGCCTGATGTGTCCCTGAGCTGCTTTTGCTCAAGGCTGAGGCTCTACCACCACCACAGCTACACTTCCCACCTGCTGGTAGTTAATTGGACATAAGCAATTCCCAGGCTTTCCTGCCTGGTCTGGATTATATCTCCTGCTCAATTTTTGCTCTCAAAGCTGGAGTTCTACCCTCTGGGCCACTGCTCCACTTCTGGTTCTCTGGTTGTTTATTGGAGAAGATAGTCTCAGAGACTCTCCTGCTCTGCTGGCTTGAATGGCGTTCTCCTGAGGAGGCTTCAAGTGGTTTCCTCAGGGATTTACAGGAGGAGCCGCTCCACACAAACCCTTAGTCTAAACCTCTAGGAGTACTAGAGAAAAATGGAAACATTGATATACCTCAGTCGCAGGACCCCCACCAAAAAGACCACTGAGAGTCAGACTTCACAGATGTTTTAAGGTTTTATTTAAATGGGCTGCAGCTCGGGCTTTGTTATACACTCCAACACACCATCACCTAGGAGAAGAGCCCCAAGGTAAAGATTTGCAGGGTTTATAAAGGCACACAACCAACCAGGTGTTTGGATTACCACCATGTGTTGCTCTGCTAGAAAAAGGCAACAAGTGGTAACTGCCTCAAAATTTTAACCCTTCATTCTCCCCCCTTGACTTATGGTCCTGAGACAAATCTTGTGGCTCCAGCCTCAAACTAAACTCCAACAGCTCTTGATCTTGAAAGGGTATGGTCCCTAACTGACCTTAGCCATACTATTAAACAACAATACCAATAACAATCAGTTCATTTTTCTTTTCTTGAGGTTAACGCAGAGTGGTTGGGTAGGATGCTTGGAGACTTCCCATGTTCCCCATGGCTGTCCTGGGCAAAGGGGGTCAGCCAGTCTGGCGTGGGAGCAGTGGATCCAAGCAGCATTTCCATCCACCTAAAGGGAAGTAGTTGTAGCCAGTAGCACCATGTGAAGTCCCTTCCACCGTGGTTACAGAGATCTCAGGTTGTGCCTTCGAACAAACACCCAGTCACCTGGTTTAAACAAATGGGGGGTAGGAATAGAAGCAGAATCATATAATGCTCTAAGCTGGGGCCATATCCTCTTATGCACCAGCTGTAAATAGTCAAGTTTACACAGAAATTCAATATCATCCAAATCAGCAAGCAATTCAGTCTGAAGGCTAGGGATAATGGGTAGAGGGTGTCCATACATTATTTTAAAAGGAGTAAAGCCAAGCTGATTGGGTGAATTTCTTACTCTAAACAGGGCAAAAAGAAGCAGCGATACCCATTCTGCACCAGTCTCCAAGGCCAATTTAGTTAAGGTCTCTTTTACAGTCCGATTCATGCTTTCTACCTGCCCTGATCTCTGGGGTCGATAAGCACAGTGCAATTTCCAATCCTTCCCCAGTGCCACGGCTATTCCCTGACTTACTTTTGAGTTGAAGGCCGGTCCATTGTCCTACCCCATGGTGGATGGGAAGCCATACCTGGATAGGATTTCTTCCAGGATCTTCTTCCATATGACATTCGCAGTCTCATGCTTTGTTGGGTAGGCTTTAACCTATCCTGAAAAGGTGTCTACAAAAACTAGCAAATATTTATATCCAAATTTTCCAGTTTTAATTTCTGTGAAGTCAACTTCCCAATACCTGGCCTATCTCCATGGAGTCGAGCTCCTTTTGTAACCAGTTGAATAGGGGCACTGGTGAGCTGACAGGCTTTAAAATTTTTAACAATGTCCTCAATGAGTTGATTTCCTTGCCTGATTTTTATTTCTGAGTCCTTCATTCATCGCGTTCCCATGTGAGAGACCCGATGGATTCTCATAAGAATCCTCTTGCCCAATCTTTGTGGCAAGATAATTTTCCCCTCACCAGTTTTCTACCAGTCTTTATTTCTTTCTCTGTTTGGGGGTTTATAGGCCATGGACATTTTCTATATCCACTCCAAGTCTTCTGGGGAGTACTGAGCCTCAGGCGGCAAAGCTTGTGGCCCTGGGTCTACTTCTGCTCTGGGCTGGAGGTTCACTTCCTTAGCTGCTGATTGGCCAGGTTATTTCCTTTGGTTATTGAATCATTTACCTTTGATGGCCAGGACAGTGCATAATGGCAATATTTGCTGGTTCCCATAAGGCCCGGATGAGGCTTAAAATTTCTTGTTCGTTTATAATAGCCTTTCCCTCACCTGTCAACAGCCCCCTCTCTTGGTAAATGCCTCCATGGACATGCACAGTGGCAAAAACAAACCGACTGTCCATGTAAATGTTTAGTCTCTTCCCTTTTCCCATCTGTAGGGCTTTTGTTAGTGCCTCTAGTTCTTCTCTTTGTGCAGATGTTCCCTGAGGAAGTGCTTCTGCCCACAGTATCTCAGTGTCCGTGGTGATTGCTGCACCGGCGTACCATTTTCCATCTCAAATGAAACTGCTGCCATCTCTGAACCAGGTATGCTTGGCATGCGATAGTGGCAAGTCCAACCAGTCTGGCCTCTTTTCTTTAGCCTGGTCACTCTTTTCACACTCAATTTCACGTTATCTGTACTTCCTTTCCTGTCTTTGCTGCTGTCTCTCTCTTATTGTAAACCTTTTCTGCTGCAGCTACTAGATCCCAAATAGACTTTTCACCAAGTCTGTCGAGAGCCTGCAACTTTCACTTTATGTCTGGTGCAGCTTGATTTATATAGGCAAACATAATCATCTGAGCTGACACTTGGGTTTCAAGATCATACAGATATATTGACTTAAAGGTTTTATGAGCCGCTCAAGATATGCTGCTGGAATTTCACTTCCTCCCTGTCTATCATCATAAACTTTGGCCATATTAGTAGCTTGGCAAGCCACCGCCTTGAGACCTGCCAAAAGAGCCTGGCGATAGATGAGGAATCGCTCCCTACTTTCAACTGTATTGTTGTCCCATGTTGGTCGGATCTCAGGAAAATAGGCAGTGATTAGGTCAGGATCCATGATTGGTGCTCCGGTGGGGCCAGGTATATGTTTCCGGGCTGCCTCTTGGATAGTGTCTCTCTTCGGTGGTAAAAATACATGTAAAAGCTGACTAAAATCATCCCAAGTGGGCTGATGAGTAAAGAGAATAATTTCAAGCAAACAAATTAAATCCTGGTGTTTCTCAGAAAAGGGGGCATTTTGGGTGTGCCAATTGTATAGATTACTGGTAGAAAATGGCCAGTATTGGAGTTGCTGTTGACCATCTGCATCCACAGGACCTATGGCGTGTATGGGAAAAACAGCTGCATTAGAAGGGGGGTTGATCTCATGGCATCGTCCAGTGACTGGCCCCTCAGAAACTATAAGGTCAGGTGCCAAGTGTTCTATAGCTCCCTCTTCCTCTTGATCATTCTCAGGTTCTGAAAAAGGGACCTGGAAAGGAGAGTATGGGGGAGAAAACATTTCTTCTTCCAAGTTATCTCCCTGAAAAACTGGGGTTACCTTTTCTTTTCCTCTGTCTCAGTTTCTTTTTGTAAGTCTAGGGGGCTAGATGGAATGGTGCCTATGGTTTCCAGTCCCATAAGACGTACAGTCCAAAAAACAATAAACAGTACAAACAAAACACACCCAGGCCTGACAGTTACAAAAAAAAGCTTACAAAGTGGAGATCTCCCAAATTGGTCGACTGACTACAGTCACGGTGGGGTTCCACACCCAGGCCACACAGCAGAAGGAGCAGAGTCACAGTGGGCGAGTTGGGCCTCTGTTAGGAGGCCCTCTTGGTCAGTTCCGGCCCAACGCTGAACCGACCCCCACCCCCCAATTCACATGGCGGGGTTCCAAGGATCCCCGTCCCACAAGAGGATCTTGGATGTCTCCCCATTCCTCCAGGGTTGTGATGCAAGCGTGTCTGCTTCAACAACCCTTTATGAGTCTGAGTGTCCATCCTCATAAAGGAAAATGAAAGTAAAACAGACAAATAACAGGACAAGACAAATTAACAATGAAAGCTCTGTTTTACCTTTGGAGTCTGAGATCTCAGGGTTCTTTGGGGGGATCCCGGATGAGCCCCCACTAATATGTTATACCCAGGTCGCAGGATACCCACCAAGAAGACCATCGAGAGTCAGACTTTACAGCTGTTTTAAGGTTTTATTTAGACGGGTTGCAGCTCGGGTCTCATCCTACACCCCAACACAGCAGAGCCAAGGAGGAGAACCCCGAACTAAAGTTTTCAGGCTTTATAAAGGCACACAACCAACCTGGTGTTTGGGTTACCACCACGTGTAGCTCTGCTAGAAACAAGCAACAAGCAGTCACTGCCTCAAAACTTAAACCCTTCACATGAAGATGCTACTAGTGTGTTCTAGACACTTAAAGTTGGACACACAAAACACTCATTTTATAGCAAAAGGAGCAATGCAGACTCTATGAAGATTGCTCCAGCTTTAGGCCCTCATATCCTGAGACAGTAAATTCACAGAAGCTCAATGGTAAGTGACAGAACTGGCATGTATTGTGGATATTTGCTCCCAAATCCTGTGACACTCATTTCTCACTTTTGGCCTAAACCTGTGACCAGAGCGGAAGATGAGGAGAGAAAATCATTCTCAAGGAAAGCAGCTATAAACAACATTGGGTAGTTTACTTACAAATTAAAACCTTGGGAATGACCCTGTTAAGAAGTCAGATTGTCCAGATTAAAAAATGAAGAAGAGAAGAAATAAGGTGCCCGTGGCTGCTGTCTGTAATCCCAGGTCCTCAGGAGGCTGAGATGTAGAGAAAACTAGTTTGAATCCAGCCATTGTAGGAAAGTCCATGACACAGTTTTTTCTAAGAGATCACAGAAATACCCAGAAGTGGGGCTGTGACTCAAGCTTAATGCAGTACCTTTGAGCAAAAGGAGCTCAGGGACCATGCATAGGCTCATATTTCCACCCCAGCACCTGCCCCATCAAAAAGAGTCTGTACTTCCATGTCTTTGTCTATGTATTGTATTCTTATAGGTGAAATTCCCGAGTAGCTATGATGAATGGCACCAACCTAGGAAATTTGTATTCAGTACAATGAGTTCATAACAGAGAGACTTTTTTCAAGATAGTGCATGTTCCGGGACTCCCCTCACTGTTCACAGTGTAACCTGAGGGTTTCTCTGCATCACAGGCCTGCTGGAGGAAGTCTCTCTCATTGTCTGGACAGGCACACAAAAGCCCTCACTCCTGTACAGCTGGGTAACAAACAACTCCATCTGGGCCAGTTAGTGAGGATGAGTGTGGGTGGGCTCTGAAGGTCAGGAGAAAAAGGCCTCTTTGTACCATGAGCTATCTCTCTACCAGTGCTCTGTTTTAACAAGAGAACTTCATTTGTGCCACCTCCCATGGCAGGCCAAGTTCTGTGCACTTATCCTGCCTTTGTGAGACTATATTCTGTTGTTCAGTTACAGAGCTCAATATAATTCAGGAGTCCTTCAGGCAGACAACTAGGGCCCTGAACATAATGAAATGATTCATTGCAGGCAATGTTGGGCCGATGGTGCCTCTCCTATGTTACCATAAGCTTGGGAAATCCAAGCACATATTGGATATCACAAAGCTTCCTGTCATCTAGGACTGGTGAAGCTCATCAGGTTTTGAAACCTTAGACTTCTCCTAGTTTTGCCCTTGGTGGCTAGGTTTTGGGGTTGAACAGAGGGCCTGGGTGCTGACCATGAGCTCAGTGCAGAAGCCCAATGTTTTACCATTTTGTGTAACAACATCACATCTGCTTTGTGAGTATATGTGTGTGTGTGTGTGTGTGTGTGTGTGTGTGTGTGTGTGCACGGGTGTGTGTGTGTGTGCACACATATACATGAGTCCTGAAGCTTGACCTCAGGACCTGAGCACTGTACCTACTTTCTCTTGTAGAATGATATCCCTCTCCCACTTGAGCCACAGAACCACTTCAGGCTTTGTCCTAGTGATGTGGTCCTGAGAAATCAAGCCCACGATTTCATATATGCAAAGCATTCTACCACTAAGGCACATTCCCAGCCCTCTACTTCAGCTTTGTTAGTTTATTTATGTCTTTTTTTTATTGTTGTTGTTGTCAGTTGTAGGAGTTGACGTCTTGGCATGGGTGCTGTCCCTGACCTCTTCAACTCAAGTCTTGTGCACTACCACTTGAGCTACAGAGCTACTTCCAATTTTCTGGTGGTTCATTGGAGCTAAGTTTCTCAAGGACTTTCCTGCCCAGGCTAGCTTTGACCCATGATCCTCAGATCTCATTCTGCAGAGTAGGTAGGATAACCGAAATAAGCTCAAGCACATAGCTTCACCTTCAGGTTCTTAGCAGTGAATTGGAGATAATAGTCTCATGGTACCTTTTGTGTCTGAGATAGTTTGGAGCCCAGATCTTTAGAACTTAGCTTCCCGAGAAGGTAGGATGGCAGACTTCAGCTATTGACCCCTTGGCCATGGCCTCTGCTGCAAGGGGGTCCATGGCTCCACGTAGTGGAGTACTAGCCATGAGCCCAAGAGGTAAGGGTCAGTGCCTCAGCCCAGAGTTCAAGGTTCATGACCAAGAAAAAACCAAACCAAACCATTGTCTGCTGTAGACAACTCAGGAGTCTTCAGTAATACATAATTTTGTCCCTGACATGGGGACCTATCTGAGCCTCAATATTCTGGTTTGTATAATCATCTAAGTTGTGGAGCTCTTACATAGACAAGATGTAAGAATGTACCCAGTTAAGGACATAGCACATGACACTCTTTGCACCACTAAGCACACAACATCCTATGAAAGATTCAGCACCCAGCTCCCAATGCAGGACTCAAAACACTGCATCCTGTGAAAGACTCAGCACATAGCACTCTGTGCAGGACTCAGAACTGAGCACCTTAAGGAGGACTCAGCACATAGCTCCATTCCACAAGCTGTCATTTGAATTAGGGTGCTTTCTTCAGTATCACCATTCTTTGAGGAAAATTTACAAACCATACAAGTTCATATATAATGGTTTAGTGGGGTATTTTTCTGGGGAAAGGGTGTTAGCCATGGGTCTTGAACTCAAAGCTCTACCACTTGGAGCCACATTTTGAGGTGTCTTTCAGACTTCCTGCCAGGACTGGGCTTTAAAGCCCCTGAGCAGCTAGGATGACGGGCATAAGCCAGCATGACATGGGTAACAAGTGGAGCGGGGTTGCAGCGGTTTACATGTGTCTAAGTCAGGTTAGGTGGCAGCTGTCAGCATCAGACTCCTAGCTTGCTTTGTAATGAGGTATTTGAAGTTCTGTCCTTCTATAATTGCAGTTAGAATGTCCTACCTTTTTTTGGCATCAGACCTAGGGCTTGAGTAAGAGCTTAGACACTGTCCCTAAATGTTTGTGCTCAAGGCTAGCACTCAGTTGATTGAAAGACAGCAGAACTTCTGAGTTTACTGTTTTGTGGCACTGAGGAATCGAACCCAGGGCTTCGTGCTTACTATGAGAGCACTCAACCACCGAGCCTCAGGAGTGAATGAGGTATAAATAGATAGAGATTGCTGTATATAAATATTATATACACAAAAATATATTTCTGCATATTACTAAATTATACATAATATTGCTACCAATTCTTAGTTATTAAATTATGTCTCCATTTAATGATGTGTACCAGTTAACAATTAATAAAGCATTAATTAATCATTACTCAATATCCCATAATTGTTTATCATATATGTACATATAGCTGTACATATAATTAGATATTTCATAGAATGAGACCAATGTCTATATATTATTAAATTATGCATCATGTGTTACTCCCAATTATTAGTTATTTAATTATGTCTCCATGTAATTTTTATTCTGTTAATGCTTAATAAAATATTAATTAAACTTAGTGCACATCCTACACATATTTCATCTAATTTTATCCTAGAATGATTCATTACTAATTCAATCTGTTTATCATTTACTGTAGTGGCAATTCTTCTACCTATGATGTTTTTTACCTTTATTACATCCTATTATGTAGCATATAGATTTGCATCCAAATTATACATCCTACCTGACACCGAGCATTTTCACAGAAAAGGAAAACATGTGTCATGATCGGTTTCTCACTCCAAGATTACATTTTTGGGACTGCTGCGATCTAAACTCAGGGCAAAGAAGGCTCAGTTCATGAGTGGGTGACTGCCAGCACAGCAGCCACTAGCCAATTCAGTTGCCAGGCAGTGCCCAGGCCTTGAGATTGAGCCCCCTATATTGACTCAAAATTGTGCTTAGTGTAGTTATTCATTTTATTTTTTTATCCATTTAGCATTTATTTTATTGACTGCTATAACACATGGAATTTTACTACATTTCTTACATAGGATATAGAATTGCCTATGTATGAAACTTCACACCTGATACACAGGACTTACACAGAAAAAGAAAACATGTGTCACCCTGTGTCTTACTGCATGATTCAATTTTTGTTAGTGCTGGCATCTGAACTCACACCCTACAAGGCCCAATTCATGAATGAGTGAGTGTCACCACGCCAGCCTGTGGTATATGGAGCCGACAATCAGTTCCCAGCACCTGATATTTAGCCCCAGGGGTTGACAAACCAAGAACAGATGGACATGCAGATGGTAGTACACAAATAAATATAGATCTTTACAGAGTGCCAGAGATGTCTATATATTGTTTAGTTATATAGGCTACATTCCTACCAATTCTTGGGTATTTGTTATGCCTCCATGTAATTAATATTACTGTTTTCATCCTTAATGTATTATTCATTATATCTACCACTGTCCTGAAACTATTTTCTCCATGTAATTAATAGTATTCTTTTAATGTGTCAAAAATATTCATTAAAATCCATCGGCCTCCTAAAATCACTCTCTAATTTTATGCTAGTATCATTCAAGAACAAGTAATTCAACTTGGACATTCATAACTTTCCATCGGTATTCCTATGAATAGGAACGAGACAATTAGGATCTCCCTCCATTGGTAGGGGTCAGGACCTGGCTCGAACACAGGGCCTATGTTGTCGTGTTGGCCCATGGCTTCTCTGGAAGAACGACAGCCTTCAGGAATGAAAGGTTACCAACACTTTTCAGCCCTGTCATTTAGACCCTAGATGGTTACCTTGAAAAGAAAACAAATGTAAAACCGGAAGCCATCTGCAAGTTACTGGGTTTTTTTTTTCCTGTGTCGTTTTATTTATTTATTTTTACTTTCAGCCTTTGAGGCCCAGGAACCTAGGTTCGGCTGTGGGTCCAGTGGCTGCAACCCAGCCTAGAGTGATGAAAGCTGAGGCAGAGTTGTCATGCCCTGAGTTCAAGCCCTGTGCTTGACAAAATAAAAATATATAATAGATACATGCATACGTACATATACATTAAAATATTTAAACAATTATTAGGCTACTTGGCATTGTATTCATGCCATTTTTTTCTGCCAGGCCTAGGATTTGAACTCAGGGTCTGAGTAAATCTGCATTACTGTGGGGGAAGGGAAAGCTCACAGTGCTGGAAGACAAAAAGACAGGCCTGTTCCTAGCACTCGTAAAAATAATATTTGTATACATTTTAAATACATGATTTATATTTAAATACACATGTTTACTGCATAATGCAGTTAGTGCAGTTATTCATTTTATTTTGTTTTTTATTTATTCATTATATATTTTAGAGTGTATGATTACATGTATGATATTTTTACATCCTATTACACAGAACATAGATTTGCCTATGTATTATACATCATTCCTGAGACCAGGACATTCACTGATAAGGAAAACTAGTGGGACAATTGTCTTCTTCCACCAGGATTAAGTTTTTGGCAGTTCTGTGATTTGAACTCTGGGCCTAGAAGGCCCACTTCATGAATGGGTCAATGTTAGCACACAAGTCTGACGCAAGTGAAGTTGTCGGGCAAATTTGAGGACCTGAGATGAAGCCGTAGGAGTGGCCAATATATAAACAGATAGATGTGTAGATTGCAGCATGTGTGTGTATTTACATATGTATATGAATCTATAAATAAAGTTATATATAGAGACAGATAGACACTTTTGTATATTCTAGTGTATAACTCTATATAAAGAATGATGACCTATATCTTATTTTTATATATTCTATTACTATGAATTATTTGGTCTAAAATTATGCCTCCATTAATTAATCACGGTGGGAGACTTAATAAAGTATTAATTAAATTAGTCAATGACCTATATTTATTGCATACAATCTTATACTACAATGACTAGCTAATTAATAGTTCAATTGGTACATTACAAAGATTCTATTATTGTTCCTATAAATAGGAACGAGTAGGTGAAAGTTCTAGGATCAAACTCGGGCCTAGGTGTCTTGGTTGTGCTCAGGCTTCACTGACAGCCCACCAGCCTTTGGCCATACAAGGACATGTACAATTTTCAAGCTGAGTCATTGAGAGTCAGGATGGTCACAGTGCAAAGGAAACAAAGTTAAAACTGTTGTCTAAAACTTCCTGGTTTTTCTCCTCCATCTTGGTTGGTTTATTTTTTTTGCCAGAGCTGGGATTTGAACTCGGGTCGTAGGATCCCTGGATCATCTTTGGGTTTAAAAGCTGCACCCCAGCCTAGGGTAATCAATGCTGAGGCAGAGTTGTGGCGACCTGAGTTCAAGTCCCGTGCCTGTCCTCCCAAAAAAGTTAAGGTCCTGGCTAGGAGTATGGCCATTTTATCTGCCATACCTGGAATTTGAACTCAGGGACTGGGTGACACTATTGTGCTCTGGGTGAAGTGAAAGCTAATCTCCTAGAGGAAAAAAAAATCTGGAGCATTTCCTCGTGTGTGAATTCCAGCCCTAGAAATGGCAAAAAAATAATATCTATATACATGTATAATATATATCATATACATGTATTTGCATAGATATTACATATTGTATCTAGGGCACAATCTTTCCACAGAAAGGAAATCAGGTCAACATTGGCTTCTTACTCCCCTATTGACCTCGGCACTCCTGGGATTTGAACTCAGGTCCTGGAATGTCTAATTCATCAAGGGGTCAGTTTATGCACAGCAGCCTCAAACAAATTCAATGCCAGGCAGTTCCCAGGACCTGAGTTCTAGCCCCAGGAGTGGCCAATATATAAGTAGATAGATGTGCAAATTGCTGCAAATACATGTATGTAAATATATATAGTGAGAGAAAGAGAGAGAGGTGTATGTATATTCCAGTGTACATTTAAATATAAATATATTTATAGAATGTGAGATGTTTATATATTATTAAATTACATGTAATATATTACTAATAATTATTAGGTATTAAATTATGCCTCCATTTAATGAAGTATCATGGATTAAGGCACAATAAAGTGCTTCCTTGGGTAAATGGAGCTCAGAGACAATTTCTAGGCTCATAGTTTAAGCCTCAGGATTTGCACTAAAAAAAAAGGGGCCAGTACCTGCATGTGTCTGTGTATATATTCATGTATTTCTATCAGTGAACATCATAGTCGTTATGAAGAATAGCACCCAGCTAACAAAATTGCTTTGAATTGAATGGTCATAGCACAGAGAGTGCTTTCAAGACAGTGCATGTTCCTGGTCAAAAAAAAATTAACACCGTGGCTTGGAATTTGCACCATTTTTCTGACAGCCTGGGATTTAAACTCAGGGTCTGATTAACTCTCTGGCACTGTGGGGTAGGGGAAAACCACCATCATTGAAGACAAGAATTTCAGACCAGTTTCCAGGGCCTGAATTCAAGCCCCAGCACTGGAAAAAATAATATTCATACATGAGATCTATTTACATACATGTGTTTACTCCATATGACATTTATTACCCATATTTATTTTTTATTTTATTTAGTATTATTAAATATATAACATTTATTTCATTTATTACATCTTATGAAATGGATTTATTTCCATATAGATTATACATCACACAGAGACCCAGGACTTTCACAGAGAAGGAAAAAAACTGAGTCAAAATTGGCTTCTGACTCCACATATAAACTTTGGCCATGCTGGGATTTGAACTCACAGCCCACAATGCACAAATCATGAATGGGTCAGTTATAAAACAAAAGCCTTTGCCAAACTGAACTGCCAGCCATTTCTGAGGACCTGTGATCAAGCAATAATAGTGGCGGTTAGATAGATAGATAGATTGATAGACAGACAGACAGACAGACATACATACATACAGACAGACAGACAGACAGACAGACAGACAGACAGACAGACAGACAGATAGATAGATAGATAGATAGATAGATAGATAGATAGATAGATAGATAGATAGATAGATAGATAGATAGATAGATAGATAGATAGATAGATGTGTAGTTTGCTATGTATATGAGAGAGAATGTAGGATATTCAATTATATATAATGAATTATTAGTTATTAAATTATGCCTCCTTTTAATGAAATGATGTATCATGGTTGAATACTTACTAAAATTAATGTAAAAGTAGTCAATATTCCTTAATTGGGAGAATCATATCATGGTGCTAGAATGGAAGACATTATCCAATACTTTTTGTGTGGCATTCTATAAGAGAATCATAACTAACTGCAAATTTAATTGTTACTTTTATAACATTCCGTTAGGCATTCCCATGGATAGGATTGATTTTCTCAAGATCTCCCTCCATTTGTAGGTGGCAGTCCAGGCACTTCAACTCCAGGCCTGGGTATTTTACTTCAAAATGCAAACCATTGGAATGACACTGTGAAGATTTCAGATTGTCAGCATGAAAGAAAAGAATGAGAAGAAAAGAAAGTCAAGTGTCAGTGGATCCTACCTGTAATCCTAGCTCTTCAGGAGGCTGAGAGGTAGAGAATGCCAGTTTGAATTCAGCCAGGACAGGAAATTCCACCACACTCTTATTTCTGAGGGATTACAGGAATAAAAAATTCCCATGAACGGAGCTCTGACTCAAGGACAGAGCACTACCCTTGAGCAAAAGTAGCTCAGGAACATCGCCTAGGCTCATAGTAAAACCCCCAGACCAGCCAATAAAAAAAGCCAGTAACAACATGTCTCCCAATGTATGTATGCATGTATTTCTACTGGTGAAGGTCTAGAGTTCCTATGATGAAAGGTATCCAGCTAGGAAATTTGCTTTGAATAGAATGATTTCATAGAACCGAGAGAGTTTTCAAGACAGTGCATCTTCCGGGGCTCCTCTCACTGTTCCCATTGTAGCCTGAGGTTTTCTCCACATCCGGGACTGCTGGAAGAAGTCTTCCTCATTGTCGGAACAGGCCTTACTCCTGTACAGCTGAGTGATAAAAAAAAAAAAACTCCTTCTAGGCCAATTAGTGACGAGTTTGGGTAGGCTCTGAAGGCCAGGAGAAAAAGGCCACTATGTACCTCAAGCTATCTTTCTGCCGAGAGCTCTGTTGTGACAGGAAGACTTCATTTTTGCACCTCCCGTGGCCAAGTTGTCTGCACTTTTCCTGTCTTTGTTAGACTATGTTCCAGTGTTGAAGTAACCTGCTACAATTAATTCAAGGGTCGTTCTGACAGACAACTAGGGAGCTGAACCTAATGAAATGATTCAATATTGGCAATGATGCCTCCCTGGGTTTCCAAAAGCTTGCTAAATCAAAGCACATGTGTAATATCACTATGCTTCCTGTCACCTAGGGCTGGTGAAACTCATCAGATTTTGAAATTTTGACCTCTCCTAGTTGGGCCCTGGGTAGCTGTGTTTCAGGGTTGAACACAGGACCTGGATACTGACCATGAGCTCAGAGCAGAATTTCAGTTCTTTATCATCTGGTGTCACAGCTTCACTTCTGGTATCTGTGTGTGTATGTGTTTGTGCATGTATGTGTGTTCATATACTTGTCCTGGAGCTTCAAACAGGACCTGAATACTGTACCTGAGTTTCTCCTGTACAAGTATAGCACTCTACCACTAGAGGCACACAGCCACTCCAGGCTTTTTTCTAGTGATGCAGTACTAATGAAATCAAACCCAGGGATTCATACATGCAAAACGCTGTACTCCTAAGACACATTCCCAGCACTCTACTTCAGGTTTCTTTCTTTCTTTTGTTGGAAGTTGGAGGAATTTAAGTCTAGGCCTGGGTGCTGTCCTTGAGCTCTTTAGCTAAAGCTAATCACTCTACCACTTGAGCAACAGCACCCCTTGAGGTTCTTGGTGGGTCAGTGGAGAGAAGCATCTCAAGCAATTTCCTGCCAAGGCTGGCTTTGAGCCATGATCCTCAGCTCTCAGTGTCCTGAGTACCTAGGATGACAGGCACGAGTCAGCAGTGACTAGCTTCCACTTCAACTTTCTAAGTCGTGAATAGGAGATAATAGTCTCATGGGACCTTTTGTGTCTGGGATAGTTTTGAACCCAGATCATCAGATATCAACTTCCTGAGTAGGCAGCATGACAGACCTCAGCTACTACACGCCTAGACTGTAACACTCTGTTGCAAGCGGATACTTGGCTCCATGTGGTAGAGCGCTACCCATGATCCCCACTGGTAAGTGTCAGTGGCTAGGCCCTGAGTTCAAGGTTCATGATCAAGAAACACAAACCAAAACAATTGTCTGCAGGAGACAACTCACTAGAGTTAGGTACATACGTAATTTTGGCCCTAACATGAGGACATAGCTGAGCCACAATTTTCTCATCTGCACAATCATCTTACTTGTGGACCTCTTACAAGAACTAGATGAAAAAATGAAAAAATTCACCCCATGAAGGACTCAGCACACAACAACTCATGAAAGACTCATCACATTGCTGTAACCCACATAATGTCATTAGAATTAGGATGCTTTAATCAGTATCACCATTCTTTCAGAAACACGCCACATACAATCCAAATGTAGATTTTAGAGTGCTTAACTTTTTTCGGAGGAGGGAGTCAGCCACGGGGATTGCACTGAAATGTTGGAGGTACTGTACTAAGGTCTTTTGATCAGACTAGAACTCTACCACTTTAAGCCACAGCTCAAAGTTTCACACACTTCCTGCTAGGGCTGGGTTTTAAACCCACCAGTGTCAGATCTCAGCTCCCGAGTATCTTGGATGACAGAGTGAGCAATCCAACAGCATCTAGTCCGTGGAACTGAGTTCCAGCAGTTTACCTCTGGCTAATACAGGTTAGATGGCAAATGTCAGCTCTAGACTACCAGCTTGCTTTTTGATGAGGTATTTGCAGCCCTATCCTTATAGAGTTGCAGTCAGATCATTCTATCTTTTCCTTTTGTTTGTTTTGGTGCCAGTCCTGGGTCTTCAGTAAGGATCTAGACACAGTCCCTAAGCCTTTATGCTCAAAGCTAGTGCTAGAATGTTTGAGCTACAACACAACTTGTGGATTTTTCTATGCACATGGTAGTGAGGAATCGAACTAAGGGCTTCGTACTTACTGGGCGAGCACTCTACCACTGAGCCTCAGTAGTGAAAGGGTATAAACAGATAAATGTATAGATTGGCAGATAGACAGACAGACAGATAGATAGATAGATATATGTAGATATATTTAACGAGAGATGTCTGTAAATTATAAAATTGCATATATGATATTTCTACCAAATATTGACAATTTAATTATTCCTTCCTTTTTGAAGTATCATGATTGAATACATAATAATTTATTAATTGAAAATTAGTCAATGTAGTATAATTGTTGTGTATAATTTTATAATATAATCATACACTAACTAATAATGTAATTGTTACTTTTACAACATTCTATTTGTAAAGATGTCTATTGGAAAGCGTTTCTTTTTTTATTTTATTTTATTTTTTAATTTTTTTGGGGGGGTCCGGTCATGGCGCCTGAATTTTGGGCCTCGTCGCTGTCTCTCAGCTCTTCAACTCAAGGCTAGCGCTCTACCACTTGAGCCACAGCGCCACTTGCAGCTTTTTTCTTTTTGCTTATGTTGTGCTGAGGAATCGAACCCAGGGCTTCTAACATTCAAGGCAAGTGCTCTACCACTGAGCCACCTTCCCAGCCCTGGAAAGTATTTCTTAGAATCTCCTGCCAGACATTCATTAGTGGGAGTCCCTGGATTCAACCTTCAGGCCTAAGTTGCTGATTTCGGCTTGGCTTCCCTAATAGCCCGCCAAACATCAGCAATGTAATGTCATGTATATTGTCTAGGCATTGTTATTTAGACCCAGGATGGTACTATACAAAGGGAAAAAAAAGTAAAACCACCTGATTGAACTTCCCAGTTTTATCCTTTTCCTTTTTATTTTTTTTGCCAGCCCTGAGATTTGAACTCAGGACTGAGGATCCCAGGATCGACTTTGGAAGAAATGCCAACATTTGAGTTCAAGCCTGGTGTTTGGCCTAAAAAAATTAATAATTATAATGATAACAATAACAATAATAATGATGATGATGATAAGGCCCTGGCTTGGAATTTGCACCATTTTACTGGCAGGCCTGGCATTTAAAATCAGGGTCTGGGTAACTCTTGTGGCACTGTGGGTGAAGGGGAAGATCACCGTCCTTGAAGACAAGAACTTCAGAAAAGTTCCAAGGGCCTGAATTGAAGTCCCAGTACTGGAAAAATAATACTCATATATGAGATCTATTTACATACATGGGTTTATTCCATATGACATTTATTACCCTTATTTATTTATTATAATTACACATAAAACATTTATTTTATTACATCATATCACATATACTGAGACCCAGAACTTTCACAGAGAAGGAAAAAAATGTGTCAAAATTGGCTTCTTACTCCATGAATACATTATTGGCCATGCTGGGATTTAAACTCCCGGCCTACAATGCCCAATCTACAAATGGGTTCACAATCTTAGTCAGGAAGTTCTGAGCACTTGTGAACAAGCCACAGTAGTGCCATATATATTGAAAGATTAAAAATTGACCATTACCATTACTAACTTGCTAACTGCTGATTCTGCTTCTGTAAACTTGCTTACGCTAGCATTGACCCTTCCCTTCCCAGAAATGAGTTAAGAAGTTTCAGGGACCAGATGCCGGCCCCAGGACAAGGTCAGTGGTCGTAGATAAAAAACAGACAGTACGTGTTCCTCAGTTCCCATTTAGAAATTCCCCAGACAGGACCTTGAGATAACGACCACCTGGCAAGACCACAAGCTAAGCCAAATGTCAACCAATCATAGGCCTGTAAACATGTAACCCCCCCCTTAAACCAACCATGGGCCAGTCATTTTACAAAGAGTGTTACAAAATTTCCCGCGTGGCAAAGTGATTGTTGGTGTATATGGTGACCTTTAAATGGACCAATCATGGGATGCTTTGTGTTATGCGTTAATCTTGTGGTTTTTGCCTTTAAATTAGCCTGTAATCTCTGCTCGGGGCTCCCTGTCTTCTTGGGACAGAGAGTTCTTTTGTGCAAACGTCAAATAAACTCCTCTTGCTTATTGCATCTCCCGGCCTGGAGTCTGAGTTTTCTGGGGCGCCCTCCTGTTGACAAAAGTATCCTAGGGGACTAGGGTCTTTCAACATATATATATATATATATATATATATATATATATACATAAACATATATGTATATATGTATATATATATATTGTATACTGACAGAGGGAATATGAGGATATTATTAAATTATATATTTTTACATATTATGAGTTATTAAATTATGCTTCCATTTACTGAAGTATCATCATTTAATACTTATAAATATTAATTTAAAAATAGGTCAATATCCTTAATCATACTATGGTGCTAGAATGGAAGATATAAATTCAATAATTTTTGTGTGGCATTCAAAAATAGAGTTATGAATTAACAGCAAATTTAATTATTACTTTTATAACATTCCATTAGCATTCACATGAATAGGAATGAGTTAGTCAGGATCTCCCTTTATTTGTGGGTGGCCATCCTAGCATTTGAATTCCAGGCCTGGGAAGTTTACTTCGAATGCAAACCATTGGAATGATACCGTGGAGAATTCAGATTGTCACGAAAAAAATGAACAACAAGAAGAAAAGGAAACGAGGTGTCAGTGGCTCTTGCCTGTAATCCTAGCCCCTCAAGGGGCTGAGATGCCAATTTGAATTCAGCCTGGGTAGGAAAGACTGAGATATTCATATTTCTTAAGAGATCACAGAAAATCAAAACAAAATAACAACAAAAAAAACCCTGAGTGGCCCTGTGGCTCAAGATGCAGAGCACTACCCTTGAGAAAAGGGCTCAGGGACATGGCCTGGATGATGGGCATTCAGCAGGTTGCCCATGCCCAGTCCCCCAACCTGGGCAAGCTGGAACAAGCCCTCAGAGAGTACTAAGTTTGAGCAGGCACGTTGAAAAAACATCCTTCACTGCAGTTTAAGGACTGAAGCCAGGAAGCATTTGCCTGGGCTGGTGTGTGCAACTGGTGTGTACAACAGGTGAATTATGTCCTGGCACTTATCAAGGGAAATCACAATTCTTAGGCTGTAGGAATTGTCGAAGGTTGTGGCTCCTTATCCTCTATCCCTCTGTAAGATGTGATCTTAGGCCTCTGGGGCCTGGTGGCCATCATTCATTCATCATTCTTCATTGCTGAGTCTCAGGCTGGTCCCAAATCCTGGGAAAGTTAGAAAATAGGCAGCAATTTCGGTGCCAAAAGGGGTAATCCAATAAATCCCACCGTCATAACTACTGTTAGAAGTATGCCTTCGGCTTCAAATCTGGTTTACTGGAAGAGTGCTTACTTAGCACACATGAAGCCCTGAGTTCGATTCCTCCCTAACACGGAAATAGAAAACGCCAAAAGTGACACTGTGGCTTAAGCAATAAAAGTGCTAACCTTGAGCAAAAGAAGCTAAGGAACATGCCCAGACCCTGAGTTCAAGCCCCAAGAGTGGCTAAAAAAAAAGTGAGCAGGGTGAGACATTTTCTACTGGGACTTAGAAGAGAGCCGAGGTTATGGCTAACAGGTAGAGGGCGGGTGCTGTTGCCTCACCCCATTAACCTTAGGTACTCAGGAGGCTGAGATCTGAAGATCCCAAATGCAATCCGGAAAGTCTATATGAGACTCTTTTCTCCAATTAAACTCCCAAAAATCCAGAAGTCCAGCTGTGGTTAAAGTAGTAGAGTGCTAGTCGTGAGCACAAAAGATCAGGGATAGCGTCCAAGCCCTGAATTCAAACCCCAGGACTGGCACACGTACACACGTGCACACACACACACACACACACACACATACACACCAAGATAGAGAATTTGACAGTCAGCCTGCACAAATTCCACTTCAGAAACTCAATATTTAAAAAAAAAAAAAGAGGGAAGGGAAGGAAAGTCTTGCCCCAGGAGGTGATATAATTGGTGCCAAAATTCCACAGGAATTCTAAGATGTGGAACAGGACACAGAGCCTCAGGCACAAGGTACAGCATGGGCACAGGTATTGATTTGTGGGGTAGAGCAGGTGGTGTCGATGAAATGAAGGTTCTGTGGATTCATACAAGTCTGGCCGATCACTGAAAGTTGGGTCAAGTTTTGTACTTGAGTCAAAGGTAGGGCAGAGGGTGGGAGCCCAGATTAAGGCACAGAGAAAGATTAACTTGACTCTTCACCAAAGACCCCAGACAATTTCTGTGGCTGTAAGCCTATTTTTCACAGCTCCTGACCCTCAGGTAGTCTTTGCATGGAGGAATCAGGGCAAATGCAGGGAAGAACTTTTGCTTAAGAAAAGCTTCTAGCTCAATCGCACCAGTGGCTCATCCCCTGTAAATCTTAGCTAATCAGGAGACTGAGATCAGAGATCGTGGGTCAAAGCCATCTCAGAGGAGGAAAGTTAGTGAGACTTTCTTGCCCATGAACTAACAAAAGCCAGAAATGGAGCTGTGGCTCAAGTGGTAGAATGTCCACATTGAGAGAAAACGTTAAGAGAATACAGGTCAGAACCTGAGTTCAGGCCCCAGAATTGGCACCTAAAAATGAAAGAAAAGCTTTCAGGAGCTCCTAGCCCACTGTGGTGAAAGGCCAGATCAGCCAGGCAAGGGTGGCTTATGCTGGTCCGATCAGCCAGGCAAGGGTGGCTTATGCTGGTCCTCCTAGCTCCTCAGGAGCCTGAGATGTGAGGATTGCCATGCAAATCCAGCCTGGGCAGGAATGTCCAGGAGACTCTGATCTCCAATGATCCACCAGAAAACCAGAAGCGATGATGTGGCTGAAGTGCTAAGCTGAAGAACTGAAAGACGGTGCCCAGGCTCAGACTTAGAGCCCCGTGACCAATACCTGGCCTACTTTGACCTCATGCTGTGGCTCTAGGCAGAGTACTTTCCAGTGGGTTCCTGATGGTCTTCCAATGTCTATGTGTCCTACAAGTCTTGAGAGCAGCCTCCTTGAAGGCCTTTGCCTACAGAGCGGGACAGTACAAGATAAGGATCAAGTCTTGTGGCATACAGGTCATCGGCCGGGTCATCAGAAGGGCATCTGTCATGAGTGCAGTGTGTATCTGAGCACTAAATCAATGTCTCAGACCACGGTTCTGCGTCAGAATGGGTAGACCAGTTAACGCCGGCTCACAAGGGAATCACAAGAATGTGAATTTTTCAGGCACACCTTGGGCAGGTTTTGAGTTGGGTTCATGACAGACTTGTAGGCTGAGGAATCCAAAGCAGACTGGCTGCTGCTTGTAGTAGTCACTATATCCCAAGAGTCCCAGGGCTCAGAGCCCTGCTTAACTCACCATTGCTCATTGGCAGATGAAGGTCTGCTATCATGGGATAACTACAAAGGAGCATCCATAGTGTCCTTCCCTTGGTTCTATGGCCCCGTGCTGGGATGGAGGGGCAGGTTCCATGGAACTTACTGCCATATGCCAGACTCCTCAGCCCAAGAAGAACTTATGGGGAAACAACTGATGTAGCTTGAGAGTTTACTATGATTATGCCTCAGGACTGCCCCCAGTTCTAGCTTAGCTTATCATTACTACCTTCCTCAGTGTGTGTGTGTGTGTGTGTGTGTGTGTGTGTGTGTGTGTGTGTGTGTGTGTGTGTTCGCGCACGTGCGCATGTGCGCATGTGGACCCATGCGCATGCGCACATGTGCATTAGTGCATCTTAGTA
This sequence comes from Dipodomys spectabilis, assembly GCF_019054845.1. Classification (NCBI taxonomy): domain Eukaryota; kingdom Metazoa; phylum Chordata; class Mammalia; order Rodentia; family Heteromyidae; genus Dipodomys; species Dipodomys spectabilis. The sequence goes on along the minus strand of NW_024870882.1, from coordinate 3,509,579 downwards.
GTAGGGCTTGAATTCAGGGCCCGTGCTCTGTCCCTCAGTTTTTTCATTCAAGGATAGCACTCTACCACTTGAGCCACAGCTTTTCTTCCAGCTTGCAGGTGGTTCTTGGAAGAGGAGAGTCTCACAGACATTTCTTGTTGGTTTTCATCTGAATGTTAGTCCTCCAATCTCAGCCTGCTGAGGGAGCTAGGAATATGACAGCATGAGCCATTAGCATCTGGCCTCGCTTTGCTTCTTGGATAAAACAGAATAACTATTTCCTAGTCAAACACCCATCTACAGCTATCCCTCCTTTCCCTTCCCCTAACCCTCCGGGATTCAGAGGAAACATATTCTCCCCTGAGGACAAAGAAATAGGATTCCCTGACAGGTTTGAGCTTTATGTTCTCCACAGAGTCAGGGGCTGCTGGGAGCTGATGTAGAGGTCAGAGATGTAGGTCAGGGCAAGTAGACAGCTGTTAGAACAGAAAGTATGAAAAGACATCCGTGCAGCGGCATGGCAGTGGCTCATGCTTATAATCCTAGCTACTCAAGGCTGACACTGGAGGATCAATCAAGATTCAAAGCTAGCCTGGACATACTCTTATCTCCAAAGAATCACCAAAAAGCTGGGGAGAAGAAATACTATAATTCAAATGTTAGAGCACCAAACTTGTGAAAACAAGCTAGGCTTTTCAAGCCTTGGTAAACACACACACACAAACACACACACACACACACACACACACACACACACACACACACACACAAGCCATATGCATGCAAAATCAGAGATTTCTACACTGTAACCTTTGGGTATTCTCTACTTTTTTCCCCACTCAATCTGGTGGTTGTTGGCCTGGGAGTTCGATGCATCCAACACCACCTGACATCTATAATTTTGGGGAAAACACTGGCTATAATGTCAGCCTTCCCCAATCCCATCCCTTGATTGGGTCATGGTCTATCCAGACCCTTTGGGGTTCCTTTTACAGACTCGCCAAGATCTTTAAAGAGGCATCACATGCTGGTCACTGGTGGCTCACGCCTGTCATCCTAGCTACTCAGGAAGGTGAGATCTGGCTTCCAAGCCAGCTCGGGTAGGAAAGTGTGTGAGACCCTTATCCTTGAAGAACCATCAGAAAACAAGAAGTGCCCCTGTGGCTCAAGTGATAGAGTGCAAGCCTGGAGAAAAAGAGCTCAGGAACAACGCTCATGGACAACTACAAGGAGAGGCATTGCATGTTAGTTTTGGGATTGGCATGGGCCAAATACTGTAAATTTCAAGTGCACCAAGATAAAGCATTACCTCCTTTAGGCCCATGCTCCTCTATCTTGTCCAACCCATGGCCTTGGCCGAGCTTTGGGTCAAGAGGGCTCTGGCTTGATGGGAAGGTCCCATGGAGGAAGATCCCAGACCAATTGCACTGGTTCCTTCCTCCCTGCTCACACTGCTGCTTCTGCTCTTTGCCATAGACCTTCTTCCTGAAGTCCATCCATGAGATCATTGACACCAACACAATGGTGAGTGGTCGGTCCAGCCTAACTCGGGGAAGTCAGAGGGGGAAGTCAGTTTGGTTCTAGGAACTTCTACCCTGGGTGTGGGCTGAGGCCACTGCTGACATTTATTTCATTCTGAGCCTTGCAGGGGTAGGGGAAAGTGTAGACAAAACATTGAGTCAGGTAAGACGGGAATCTGTAGGACCACTTGAGTCGGGGAGACTTGGACTCTGGGGGCCATTGTTCTTGGTACTCTTCTCTCAGACGTCCCTCTCCCTCTCTCATCCCTCAATACTAAAAGAGAAACTTTAAGTAAGGGTGTTGAAGAGGGGGCAGGGAAGTATTTTCGTGTGAGCCAGACTTGTGCTTCATATTCATCCTAACCCATAATTCCTATTTATCTGAGGATTGGCCATATGTGTTTAGGGGTGGGGGATCATCCTAGATGAGAATGTGGCTCAGTGATAGAGTGGTCACCTAGCAAGCCTGAAGCCCTGGGTTCGATTCCACAAAGAAAACCTGGAAGGGAGGTGGGGCTCAACTTGTAGACCACCAGTCTTGAACATATAGAGCTCAAGAACAGTGGCCAGGCCCTGAGTTCAAGCCTTATAACTAGAAGAACAAATCTTTGTTGAGGCTTTATTTTCCCTTTGGAAATAATTTATGCTTTGTGATAAACATAACATGGGCCTCTTCCCTGACCACCAATGGGCCATTAGATGTCCCTGGAATTTGTGCCTCCTCACAGCAGCCTCTGCTCTACTCGGCCCACAGTTTACCCTTCCTAGTTCTGGTGGCTGCTGAGGATTTGGGGACTCAGCATGTCACATAGGGAGTCATCATCCCCATCAGTCTACAGGATGGAGCACTGCAAGCCTGAGTGCACCAGCTGTGGTAGTTCTGGATGTGGGGATCTGCAGCAGGACATGCTCTGTGGGCTAGTCCTGTACGGGGCATGGAACCCTGACCTCTCCTCTTGCAGTTTCCACACTATCCTGAAGTTGCAATTCTTCAAAATCTTTCTGCACCTCCCTCATTTTGACCACCCAGGAGACTGAGGCCTCTGAAGCAGCTGCACTGGTGGGGAGCTCAGCCTGTGTCAGCATCTGGAGCCCCCTGTGGAAGTGACAGCAGCTCTTGCAGCTATCTACTCTTCATCTTCTCCTGGAACAGCTGGCACATGCACTCGGCTTTCTCCTGACACAGCTGATCCAGAATGAACATTTGTCCTTTACATGCCAGGAGGGATTCCAGGGCAGTGCGGATATGTGCCGACAGCTGGGTGCATCAATGGTGGAGCTCATCTGCAGGACTCTGGAAGTCCACCTCATCAGGAAGGTTGTGGATGAAGCAGATATTCTTCTCGGGACTGAGCTGTCTGGAGAAGGGGGAAGGGGGAGTGCCTGCAGCAGTCAGGCAGGAGTTTCCCCCTGTGGATCTCAGCTTCTGAGAGTGCTAACAGAGCCACATCCCTCTCAGTTTGGGGGACATCTCCATCCTCTGCCATGGGACCATTGAGGAGAGTCGCTTCCTCAGATTTTGTTTCTCCAGGGTTCACGGATTCCCTTTCCCCAGGGAAAGCCAGGAACCTCAGCTGGGCCTGCAGGTGCTTCCTCTGTGGACTGGTCACTTCCAGGCACTTGAAACTGTCCTGCCATTTGGGGGCACTACCTAGTCCCCCCAGTTGGTCGGACCCTGCACTTGTTTCAGCTGCTCCAACAGGTGAGTCTGCTTCTGCAGGTGCTACTGCAGTACCTACTACTTGGAGCACAGCTGCTCATTTGAAGTGATGTGATGCTCACAGGTGGCTTTGAGCTCCTGCAGCTAGGCCAGAGACTGCTCCTGCTGGTCCTGCAGCTCCCGAATCACTTGGCTCTCTCTCTCTCTCAGCCACCTCTTTCCATTTCTCTATCTTCTCTTCTGAGCAGTCCAGCTGTTCCCGCAGATGTTTCTTCACCTGTTGCTCTGAGTCCACGATGCTGGAGAAATCCTCCTTCTCACTGCTCACCCTGTGGAGAGCGTCCCGTAGCAAGGCCAGCTGTTCCTCCAGCTGTGGGTTGCATACACATGCACATCGTGGGGTCTCGGGGATCTCCTGCCGATCCTTGGTTTTCTTCTCTAGTCTTCCCCCTTGCTCCTGCTGCTGCACAATCTGGAGATGGAGTCTGGTTTTCCTGGACCTAGATATGAAGTTGTTCCTCCAGGTATTTCAACGCCATCTGCATGAGGTAGGCGTGGGCCTGCAGTTGCTGCTCCTCCTGAGATGGACACTTGGGGGGCCATGGCTCTGCCTGCTTCCTTCTCAGTCCCCCCAGCTATTCTCTAGGTGCAGCACCTACCTCAATCCTCACTCCTTCTTCTCTGTCAGTTGGTTTACCTGCTCTGTCAACCACCAGGCCTCCTCCTTCTGCACGGACCTCTCAATGCTCAGGTTCTGTGAGAAGCTGTCTCTCTCCAGATTCACGGTCACCATTCAGCTCAGGTTGTCCTGAAGTCTGTTTAGTACCTCAAACACCTCCAGCACTTGTTGGAACTTGCAGATTCTGTTCTACCTGTTGCTCCTCTATGTCCAGAGTGCTTCCAGCTTCTCCTAAAACTCTGTGTTCATTTGCTCCAGGTCATAGAAGCTACTGGGCTATTCCTTGAGCTGAAGTGTTACATCATTCAGCTGTTCAAACAACATTTCAATCTCCTTCTGTAAGTAGTAACCACAGAAGCCACCATCTCCAGCTCCCCCATGCAGTGCTCTGTGGCCTGTAGGCAGCTGGTGAGAGCTTCATGCTCCATTTCTCTGTCATCGGCCATGAGCTGCATGTGGGCTGGTGCCGATTATAAATCATTTTCTGCTGAAACCAACCTCTGTATGGGTAGCTTGTGGATGTCTAGCTCTGTTTTTGGTGCTTTGTGCACTTGGGCTACCTTCTCCTTCTCTTTCTCTTGTCAATCCTGCAGGTCTGTCTTTTCCAGCTTCAGTGGTTGGATCTTGGCACAGAGCACCTGGTTTCTTCTTTTGCTGCAGTCCAGGGAAGGCACCACATGTTGGTAGCACCTCTGCAGATTCTTGGTGGTATTGGGACCCTTGACACTTGGACCCTTATGGCTGTGACTGTGACCAAAGGGAGGGGAGTCCTGTCGTAGGCATCACCTTTGACCAGATCCTCCATTGAATCACCCTCCCCAGTGGTGTTTGTCTTTGGGATTCTTCCCTTTTTTGTATTCTTTGTTTTCTTGAATGTTGAAGGTCTGACAGGAGGATTCTTCTGCTGGTGTTCTGGCAGTAGTTTGTTGCCTGCAGCTCTGTCTCAGAGTCTTGTTGTTTCAGGCATCTGAGTGCTGGGATGTTAAAGATGGGCTGGCCACATTCCCAGGCTCTGGGAAATCCTCTATTCTCCCACTCACTGACTAGGTCATCAATTTCCTATTGAACTCCAAATTCGACTTGAGACTCTTGCTTACCACTCAGTTACCTCTACTTTCCTCAACTGCTGGTAGTGGTGTCAACCAACAGACAGCCAGATGGCTGCACAGATTGTTGTGTATGTCTGTTTGTTGCCAGTCTTGGACATTGAACTCAGGATCTAGGCACAGTCCATGAGCTGCTTTTGCTCAAAGCTACCCCTCTACCACTGGAGCCACATGGCTCTACTTCTGGCTTTGTTGACACTGAAGTTGGACAGGGGTCTCAAGTACTTTCCAGCCTAGGGTGACTTTGACCATGAATCTCCTTTCACAGCTTTGTAAGTATCATGGAGTACTGCTGAGAGCCACTGGTGTCTGCATAATCATTGTCTTGCTGATGTTCTTGGACAGACCGGAGAGTTCCCTATCTTTGGGTTCAAGTGGTGGATGCTGGAGCCCACAGTTTGAATCTTGGTCCCGCCACCTCCAAATGGCAGGAGATCCTAAGAAACTCATTTTTATCCATATGAATACCAATGGTATGTGATGTATGTCATGACTGAATGGGCAGTTCTTGAATGATTCTAGGATAAAATTATATACAGTTATATTCTAGGCTACTGATTGATTTTAATCAATACTTTATGAAGCGTTTAAAAAATTACATTCATGAAAAGGAGACATAATGATATACCTAAGAATTTGTTGTCATATAGCATAGAGATGTCATTTTTTTTCTGCCAGGACTGGGATTGCAACTCATGGTCTGGGTAACTCTGTTGCACTGTGTAGGAACGGGAAGCTTGCTTTCTTGAAGTCAAGAAGTTCAAGTCTGTTCCTTAGGCCTGAAATCAATCCCAACACTAGAAAACATCCAATTTGTGTACATTTTAAGTATATGATTTATAGTTACATACATATATTGAGTCCATATTGCATTCAGTGTAGTTATTCATTTTACCTTTTGTTTTGGATTTGAACTCAGCATCTGGGTATCTCTGTGGCACTGTGGGTGAAGGGGAAGCTCACTGTCCTTAAAGACAATAAATTCAGACTAGTTCCCAGGGCCTGAAGTGAAGCCCCAGCATGGAAAAAATACACCCATGAGTTTAGTGAGTATGACATTTATTACCCTTATTCATTTAGTGTTATTAGACATATAACATTTCATTTATAACATCCTATCATACAGGATATATTTTCATATGAATTATACATCATACTGAGACCCAGGACTTTTTTTCAGGAAAAAAAATGTGTGAAAATTGGCTTCTTACTACATGAATAAATTTTTGGCAATGCTGGGGTTTCAATTCACGGCATAAAATGTCCAATCCATAAATAGGGTCTTAGCACACCAACCTCTGGCAAACTGAGCTGCCAGGAAGTTCTAACGACCTGTTACTTGTTATCAAGCCACAGTAGTGCCCTATATATGTGTGTGTGTGTGTGTGTGTGTGTGTGTGTGTGTGTGTGTGTAGATTGCTGTATATATATGTATATGTAGAGAGAGAGAATGTGAGGATATTATTAAATTTTATATATATAGTTACCAATAATTAGTTATTAAGTTATGTCTCCATTTAATGAAGTATCATGGTTAAATACTTATAAAAGCATTAATTAAAAATTAATCAATATCCTTCCATTAGGGGAATCATAACATGGTGCTAGAAGGGAAGATATAAATCCAATGATTTTTGTGTGGCTTTCTAAAAAAGAATCATGAATTAACTGCAAATTTAATTACTTCTATAACATTCCATTAGCATTCATGTAAATAAGAATGAGTTTGTCACGATCTCCCTCCATTTGTGTGTGGCAGTCCTGGGATTCGAACTCCAGGCCTCAGAAGTTTACTTCGAATGCAAACCATTGGAATGACACTGAAGATTTCAGATTGTCCCAATTAAAAAAAGAACAACAAGAAGAAAAGAAAGCCAGGTGTCAGTGGCTCCTGTATGTAATCCTAGCTCCTCAGGAGGCTGAGATGGGGAGAATGCCAATTTGAATTCAGACAGGGCAGGAAAGTCTGCAACACTCTTATTTCTAGGAGATCACAGGAAAATATCCCCATCGATTAGGGCTGTGGCTCAAGGGCAGAGCACTACTCTTGAGAAAGAAAAAGGAGATCAGGGATAGAGTCTAATCTCATATTTCAACCTGAGACCTGCCAAAGAAAATGAGAAGGCAGTAACTCCATGCCTCTGCGTATGTATGGCTGATGTACGGATGATATGCATTCAACAGGTTGCCCATGACCAGACCCCCAAACTGGGAAAGCTGGGACAAGCCCTCAGAGAGTACTAAGTCTGAGCCAGTAGCTTGAACAAAGCATCCTTCTCTGCCATTTAATAACTGAAAACCAGAAGGCTTGCCTTGGCTGGTGTATGTAACGGGTTCATTATGTTCTGGCTGAGGTGTCCAATTGGGACATCTTCCTAGGCTGTAAGAGTTGTGGAAGGTTCTGGCTCCATATTCCATATCCCTCTGTAGGACTTGAGCCTAGATCTCTGGGGCCTGGTGGCAATCACTCATTCATCATTCCTCCTTGTTAGTCTCACTCTGGTCCCAAATCCTGTCAAAGATATTTAATGGCCAGCGATTTCTGTGCTGAAAAGAGTATGCCAATAAATCCCACCCTCATAGTTCCTGTTAGAAGTAAGCCTTGGGTTGTGAAAGTGGCTAAGTGGTAGAGTGCTTACCAAGCACAGTAGTTTTATTATCTTCATATATGTCATGATCTGTCTGTGTATGACAAAGACTACTGTGAAAATAATAAGACCTTTCGCAGCACTTATCATTTATATACCATCAATAGATATGAAGGTGCTTAAATATTACTGAAATTGCTTTGGAACAAATCATGTTCACTTTGACTATCGTGAAAAAGAAGAATTGGTTTCTCAGCACTTTAGGTAAGAACTTGATTGAAAGAAACAAAAGTAAAAGTGAGGAACAACTCAACTCATACATTCAAATGAAACAAAACAACCTAAGAAAACAAATTAATTCAGCACTCAAGAACCTGCAGGAAATGCAAAGACTTAAAAAAATATCAGCTATGACAAGCTTATGAAAATCCTGACTACATGGGAGTCTCCTGTTGTGAGGATAGAGGTTAAAGCCCAGACTGGACAGAAATATCTGCACACAATGCCATGCACCTATTATTCTAAATTCCAGGAAGAATAACATAACATGGACTGAGCCCAAGGTCATATACAAGTATCTGAAAAATAATCAGGATTATTTAGGGCTGGGACATGACAATGTGGTAAAAACAACCATTTAGGGGGCACACGACACTCAATTCAAACTCTAATATTTGGGTATTAAAGTAAAAAGCTATGAATTTAAACAATTGGAATAATTGTAAGATTTGAGTATTTTAGTGGAAAAATGCATGAGAGAGATAGAATGAACCCATGTGCAATACTTTCAACTTAAGTGAAAATGTTTTATGGTACTTCAGACAAAACACTTACCTTGCAAATGAGCATGGTTTTGCATTTTGGTGATGGAAATACTTTACTTACACATATGTAAATTAAATAGATTTTATTTGGGTAGATTGTACTTCTTGAACTAAGAGCCTGGATGATGTCCCTGAGATTTTTCTCTCAAGGCTACTACTCTATCACTTTGAGTCACAGTTCCAATTCTGATTTTCTGTTGGCTGTTTGGTGATAAGAGGCTCCTGGACATTCTTGCCCAGGATGGCTTCAAACCATGATCGTCAGATCTCAGCCTCCCGACTAACCAGGATTCCAGGCAATAGCCACCGATAGTTTTAATAATTTAGTAAACTGTACAGTTACTGTAGTTATTCATTATCATTATAACCTGTGTAATATATGTGTGTATGTATATACCAATGCATACGGGTAGAAATATTTTAACATATTTTTGTATCTACAGTAGATTTATGAAATCATCCATTATAAAATAAAATGGAAACAAAAGTTAATAAGGATCAAAACAAAGGAAATTATCACATATTTTTTGTTGTTGAATGGAATATGAATTGCGAGAATCCGTTTGGGAAAACCATCTCTACATTAACAAAATGGATAAGAGCTATTGATTCCAATCCATCTATTTGCCCATGTTGTGCAACCTCACACATGAGTGTCAAAATCAAAAAATACTTTTTGCCTTTGCTTTCAACTCACCTTTTATAATTTACGTATTAGATGAAGTAATCAAATAAAGATTAAAATAATGTTATGTGAGAGTATGAATAAGACCTGAAAATGATTTTAAATATGATAATAGCTAATTAAATTGCATATTTCTTGCTTTTACTCTGTCATGTCCCTCATTCCCACATTAGGAAAGTATATAGAAGGTTTTCACTGAATTATATGTACAATTATGAAAAAAATGTATTGAAAAAATATAGGCACAGTGTGGTTTTAGCTTATTGAGACCTGTAGGTGGAATTGTGTTCTTGAGGACTTGCAATACATTGTGATGAAGATGAAGGGAGGGATGTGCTTATTCTGGAAAACTGGCTAGGGGATTGCTCCCATAAAGGTAGTGATGAATTCTTCCAAAAGGTTACAGTAAAATCACTTTCACAAGCATGTTCACTGCTGCACAATTCACCGTAGCCTAGTTACGGAAACAGCCCAGATGCACTTTGGAGGAATGATGGTTGGAGAAAGTGTGGGACATATACACAATTGGATTGCATCCATCCATTTTGACGACTGTTACATTATTTGTAAAGAAATGAATAGATCTAAAAATATATTAAGTGAACAAAGTCAGAGCAAGACACACAAAGGACAGATGTTCTGTCTCATATTTGGAAGCTAGAAATTTATACAAGTTTACACAAAAATGTTAACCAAAGCATGCTATTTGCAGAGGAGTATTTCAAAGGTGTAATTTCTTATAAAATTGAACTTTACTCCAACAAAATGAATACCAGGAAACTATCACTTCGAAGATGTGAGTGGAAGTCAAAAGGAAGAAATAAAGAGAGTTATGGAGGAAGAGAGTGAAGGTATAATATTCAATGCAGATGTATGAAACTAGAAAAAATTAGAGTGGGGTGAGGTTTGGAAGGGTGTGGAAAAGTTATATAAAGATCCATTATATTAAAAAAAACTGATTTGTTCAGTGGAAATACCCTTGTACAAGTATTTAAGATAATGAAAATATAATTAAAAAATGGTGACATCTGATCTTAAATTCTATTTCCATTTCTTTTAAAAATAAAATTATTTGCTCTATAATTTGATCAGAGGGATGGATTTTGTGGCTAGCTAGATCATTGCACATCTGTCTCTCTCCCTCTTATGGTTCTCATAGGTAATATGATTGCTCCATAATTATCCTAATTTATTTTGCTTTTATATTTTTTAGTTGCATCATTTCACATTCTACTCTGTCATTTCCCAATTCATTTACATATAAGACATTATTTCCTATTTTCTCATTTCTAGAATAAGCTGCACATGAAGACACCACTGGTCCTCATTTTCAGTCTGTCCCTTTGAATACGGAGGAAAATCTTTCCTCTGCTCTCTACCAAATCCCTACTCTCCAGTTAGAATAATTTAGAATAGTAAAAATGAAAAAAAGAGAAAATAAATAATAGTGAAAAAATGATGCAGAAAATTCACCAGATTTTTCTGACTAATTCATGCAATGTGAACTATTGGGGAAATACATGGACAGCTCATCCTCACTGGCACTCAAATTCTCTGGTTAGGCAATTCTGATGAAATTGAGGAACAAGAGGAAAAAGTGAGAAATGTTATCAATTGCAAGAAAAAAAAATGGTGAAGGATTCAAGCAAATTTCTTCTTTGCTGAAAATAATCGCCTTACTACAGTGCAGAGACTACTTTCCAGAAAGGTCACTCATGTGAGTACTAGGGATAACGATGAGTATATCCCTCTTCATCGAGAAGCATACAGTGGACACTTAGACATTGTCCATGAGTTGGTGGCTCAAAGCGGATATTCATGTAATAACTGTGAATGGCTGGACACCCCTGCACAGTACTTATACATGGAATATTACCAGAGTGGCTTCTTTATTTCATCATGATGCAGACACCAATGGCCAAACTAAAGGCCTCTTGACCCCCTTGTATCTTGCTGCTGGGAATAGATATAGCAAAGATACGCTGGATCTCCTTCTATTTAACCATTATATCAAACCAGATCTGAAGCACAACTTGGAAGAAACTGCATTTGATCTTGCCAAGGGGATAAGTATGTATCACTACTTTTTTGAAGTTGTGGAAGGCTGTACAAATTGTTCTCCTAAGTCCTAATGGCTTGGGAAAGTTTCTTAAATTTCAAAATTGCCAGTCCGTCCCATCTGTTCATACAAAATATTTTCACAATACAAAGCAACAGCAATATCTTACTTTAAAAATTCATGGATTCCATGGTATTCTTCCAAGTGAATTGCCTGACTTTGATGTCAAAACATATTCGAGTTGTTTGTATACATCAATAATGATTTCTATAGAGTTTGTGATTTTTTAAATCAGAAATAATTTTAACTTATCTGTTAAAATGAGTAGTAGAGAAACTAAAGATATTTCTGGTGCTTGTCTGAAAAAAGTATATTTTAAAATATTTAATATTGTTTGTATAATGTCCATAATCTATTTCTTTCTCTCCTAGATAAAATAGTTTGAATTCGACATTGTTTTATAATATATAGGTTCATTAATAAATGTGTCCTTTCAGATTGCTTTCCATATGGAAACAGTTTAAGATTCCTTTAATTCCTAGGTCCTTATAGAATTTTATTTCTTTGGGATAAAATGACAATGTTATCTTATTTCAAAAGTTTTATAAAGGTTATGTTATGTAAAGGCTTTTCTAAAAAAGTGAAGATTGAATATGCTGATGACAAAATAACTGTTATTTCTACTATTTACATGTATTATTGCACTTGTATATTTGTAATCAACTTTTTAATAACGGTTTTTCATTTCTTGCATCTGAAGAATGAAAAATATGTAATACTTCACAAATTTTCATATCTTCCTTGTGCAAAAGCAATGTTAATCTCTGTATTGTAATTCGGGTAGAGGAGCTGCTGAAGCATGTAGTATCCTGTAAATTTAAGTAGTTAATGATGCAATCTTAAGACAGGCATATATTCTAGATTACCTATTTGTAACAAGGAAACCTTATTGTTCCCATATTTGCTATTCATCTTATTTCTGTAAAATTCTGTGTATGGTGGAAAAAACATATTGTTTGTTCGATTGCTCACATTTGCAATTTTTGTCAATAACTATTTTAAGTCTTTTTCATTTGAAATTTGATCATACTTTGAAGCCTTTATAGCTACGTCCAAAGGTGATGGATTTTTAAGTACTTATTTATTAACTGATTTAGCTTTGTGGAGGTAATGGACTCAAAGTAAGCCATGCTTAAGAGCTATTTCTAAAATCCTGCAGCTTAAAATTTACCAAATGAGGTCTTACTGGCACAAATGTCTGCCTGACCCATTACCCTTGCTCCATGTAGGAACAGACCAATCAGATCATCTTACCCTGACAGCATAAATTGTCTTATTGGAGCAAAACTAATCTTAGTTACAAATGATCATAGAGTGACAAACAGGTCAGACAAAGCTGGGCGCTGGTGGCTCATGCCTGTAATCCTAGCTACTCAGGAGGCTGAGATCTGAGGATCACAGTTCAAAGCCAGCCCAGGCAGGAAATACTGTGAAACTCTTATCTCCAATAAACTACCAGAAAACCGGAAGTGGTGCTGTAACTCAAGTGATAGAGCACTAGCCTTGAGCTGAAGAGCTGAGGGACAACGCCCAGGCCCAGAGTTCAAGCCCCATGACTGACAAAAAAAAAAAAAAGAAGTGTTCAGGCTAGAAGGTATTTTTTCAAAATATAATTGTTTATTACACCCTATCATTTCAAAACTAGCTAAAGCCAAGAATGTGAAAAAATTATTTATATGCGTGATTACCTCATGTCCTGGCCTGTCTACCATCCAACCAGGCAGGAGCTTACACCACTGATTTTCTATCACAAAATATATTCTATAGCTCCAGGAGAAGTTCATATGTTTCTCCTCGTTATTAGGCCTTAAATTGGTAATGTTTTAATTACAGTGTTTCCTCTTGCCTCTAGGCTGTACATCTCTGAAGGGTAAAGCTTTAGTTCTAATTCTACTAAAAAACTGATGTAGAGGTAATGGAATAATACTCTAAAACAGTTGTCTTTTATACCCTTACCACAACAGAACAATGCAAAACATTTTCTTATATTATATATAATTATATATTTTATATTCATATGTGCTGATTTTATTTTTCACACAGTGAATCTTACTGGAATTAATTGATAATTTGACAGATTAATTGATATTTATTCCAATAAACATATTGGAATATAAATAATCAGGATTAGAATATATATTAGAATACAAAAAGTATCAATGCAATGTTTTCGGTATAAACTTGTGATACTTTCTAAGTGTTCTTGGTCTTCTGAATTCACATGGTAAAAAAAAAAAAATGTTGTTTTCCTCTAATCTATAAGGGATTTTACTCTGCTGCTCTGTTTATTGTTTTAACTCCCTAGTCCCAAACTGTTTTTCTCCATATTTCAGAAGCATTCCTACTGATTATACTCAAATTTTGCTGATATGATGTCTAAAAGGTATTATTCTTCTACAAGATCCACGGGTCCTAGGATCCCAGGTCCCAGTTATCCACATCATCAGATAATTAGGGCAAGAGTTCTCACCTAGGCCCATGCAACATGCAAACAGAAAGTAATTGAAGATCCATCTCAATTTCTCATTTCCTACATTTCAGGGCCCCAATTCCTTGAAATGCAGGAATTAGCAGTAAGCAATTGGGAAATGCAAGGCAACTTAAAATGCAAGATGAGATAACAAAATGTGAAAGTACAGTAATTCAAACTTTCAGTTTTCAGGTGACCATCCCATATGAGTGAAAAATACCACAAATGTCATAAGATTATTTGTAATACCCCTCTCCTAATGATTAATGAATGATGTCAGTCCAGCATCAGCAGGCCAAAAAATAGTTGCTGGAATGATAGATCCATAATTAGTCTACCAATGCTAGGAATACTTGTCATAGAGTTCAAATATAATTCAGAAAAAACATTAATTGAGAAGATCCTTAGTGCTTCAAAACACTGGTACTTCAGTAAAACTTGGTTCTGTAGTGTAAAAATATTGTCATTCTCAAACAAATGATAACCTACATTTAATTTCCTGAAAGTATATTCCTTTTCAAATAAACTTTTTAAAATCACATTTGCCAAAATAACACTTTACAAGTAGATGATATTTAGTGACGTTATTAGTTTTTCAAGTGTAGGGAGCAAGTTACAACAGAGTTGATTTATTTACCCAGCACTAATGCCAAACAGGTTAAACCATTCATTAAAGTGTAGAAATAGGACTCCTCACCATTTGTGTTTTTCAGTAGGTGCCTTCGAAAATTTATTAAATAGATCAGCCTCCCATATTTCAAACCAAAACATTAGCAAATAAAGTAAATTTCATCACGTAATAAGAACATTTTAAAAAGTCTTAAATAGTTGCCTTATCATATGGTGTTTTACGTTTTCCCTATCTGTCTAACATAGTAAGAAATATGACTTTAAGTCTTAAATATGGGTATGCATCAGAGATTTGACAAACATAAAATCTGTCTTCTATTTCTATCATATTCCTCTACAGTAGTAAATTTTAGTTTTTTCCTTTTTCCAAAACTCATAGGTATTAGAAAGTATTATCCCATGTAAAATAAAATAATCACAAACCACTGTTCAATGCCATTTATAAAACTGGTTGGGGAGGGGGGGTATGATTGGGTGGGAGGGAGGGGGGAGGCTGGGAAGGGAGGTGAAGGGTAAACAAAGGAGGAGGATGCAATGCTTGGTAAGAAATGTATGCATTATCCTGCCCATGAAATTGTAACCCCTCTGTACAATATGTTCTCAAATAAAATAAAATAAAATTTAAAAAAAAAAAAAAAAAACCAACAAAAAAAAAAAAAAAAAACTGGTAGTTAGGAATACATTCTAAGCCATTTTTAAACTTTCTTGTTGACTACAGAGTAATCTTCCAAATGGAAGGGAATAAAATCATGTCTAGGTGCTTCATGTCTCCAGTCTTGATAATTGTTACTTCAGAATTATGGAAATATCAGCTGACATCAGTTTAAGTATATGCAGAATTGAAACTCCATGGAATGTATATAAACCTTTCAAAGTACTAACAGACAGTTTAACAGAATGACTATCAGGAAGTTGAAACCAGAGAGGAATAATAGTAAAGACATAGAATGAATGAAAAATGGAACAAGGGTCAAGTACAGCTAGAATACTCAATGTACACATGTGAGAAAGGAAGTGGTAAATCGGAAATAAATCTTGTAGAAGGGGTTGGTTGAAAATGATAGAAGGAGGGGCTGGGAAGGTGGCTCAGTAGAGTGCTTGCCTTCCATGCTTGAGGCCCTGGGTTCGATTCCTCAGCACCTCATTAGCAAAAAGAAAAAAGCCGGAAGTGGCGCTGTGGCTCAAGTGGTAGAGCACTAGCCATGAGATGAAGAGCTGAGGGACAGCGCCCAGGCCCAGAGCTCAGGCCCCACAACCGGACCCCCCCCCCAAAAAAAAAAGAAAATGATAGAAGGAGTGACTCTGATCCAGGAACATTGAACAATTAGATGGACATATTTCATTGTAACACACTAACACAATCTTTTGAAATTCAGTGAAAAAACACAACAAAAAACAAAAACACACAAAAAGAACAACCAAACAGCAATCTCTATAGAGTATGATGTATGATTATGACCTCTCAAAATTTTAAATAGTTAGTGAAGGACAATCCTGGGAAAAGCATACAAAGTTGTTTAAAGTGGGCAGTTTGGGGTAAAGGAGAATTTTTTAACAGATTTAAATAGATTGTCTAAGGTTATAAATCACCTACATCTGCTTCAAATATTTTCTTCTGTGAGTTCTCTTGGTCTGAACTGCATACTCCAGTCCTGAGCCACACTTGATAGCTTGTGAAGATAGAATGGAAGTAACAAGATCAAAAACCCATTATTCCACTGGAGAGGAAACAGTCCTCTATGTTTTCTCTCATTTCTATGGACTACTTTTATTCATAAGTTTACGTCAACTGATTTGAATTATATATTTCCTTCTTTGTTCTGGCAAAGTAATTGTTCAAAATAATTCACTAAATATTATTTTCCATTTTTTTCTATCATGCTGTTTACTTGTCCAAGCGAGTCCATTAAACTTCCCCCTTGCATTTGCTTGCCACGGAAAACCAGAATCAATGATAATAAGGACAATCTCTAATGGAAAACTTTGTCTCCAAAATACCCGTCCAAGAAGCTGTGATCACAAATATTTAGCTATACTTTTTTCTTTTTCTTTTACCTTGAAAGTCTTCTTGTGTCTAAAGTGCCCTCAAAAATAAATACTCCACCAATTTTTGGTTCAATCACTTCTAACCTTAAAGATATATTTTGCTAACAAGATGCTTAGAGGTAACCGAAGAATACTGCACTTTTATCTTCTCTCTTAAGACTCTCCTTAGATACCATATCAGGACTAGTGAAGTTATTCTTTGCAAAATTATTTCAATAGATTATTTTTCTCTTTGTCTTGCATTTGCTCAACAAGATGTATGGGGAAGAATAGAGTTAAATCACCCATACCTTTGAGGACAGAGTCTGTTACAAAAGAACAATGCTCCTATGTTCTATTTCTCTGTCCTCCTCTTAGCTCTTGCCGGATTTCTCACTTATCACAGATTCTTGGCTTCAAGTCTAGTGAAGGTGAAGGACTGTAAGGCCTCCCCCATTGCTACATTGTAGGGCTAGATCTCCGGCAGGAGGTAAGCATGAATGACGCAAACAAGGAACACATGTTGGGAGAACAGGTTTAAGCATCTCTGGTTTATTTCTGCACAAGGGTTGGGATTTTATAGCCCCAGCTTTCCCAACCTCCTGAGTCCTTGCCAACCAATTACTTAGCAGACAATTGATGATGGGCACTGCTGGGTGACAGGCATTGTTTGGTCCCGAGGGGCATGTAGGGAGCTTGGACAGCTAATGGCTGGCAAGCTAGGCAGACATGCCTGTGGGTCACGTCTCTATGAGCAGGAAGTGTGCTTCAACTGCTACTCTAGCTGACTCAACCAGATCTGACTGGCTCTACCCACAAATTTCCCCTTTTATTTTAAAAGGACCGTCATTATGGTGACCCATCGTTGGAAGCGTTTTTGCCAGGAGTGCAAGCATTTAATAATTCCTAGGAGAGTAAGCCCTACAAGTGCAAGGCCTCCCCAGATGACCAGAGAGGATGGCGAAAGCCATTGTTGTAACTTTTTAAGCACATCTTCTAAAAAGGAGGCAGCGGGAATAAGCTGTATGGTGGTCTGGTTTAGGCGGGTAATATCATGCAGCAGGTTTTGGGTGAATAAGGGACCTAGGGCCTTTGATGTAGTTACTAAGTTCAGTGACATTGGGTGCAGGAGTGGAAAGCTGACAGACAGAATAGTCATAGCATTATATAGTCCTCCTTGTTGTAACCAAAGAAATGTAATCTGTTCTTGGAGCAAGTCTATTTGTTGTTGGAGCACAAGGAGGCCTCCCTTAAGATGATTGGCAATTTGTAAATGTTGTAATTCTATGGATGACAGTTGAGGGATGAGCTGGTTTATCTGTTGCACAGTGGACACGCCTTGGGACAGCAATATAGCACCGGTGGTAGCTGAAGCAATTGTAGCAATGATTGTGGACTCGATTGCAATGATCAATCCTACTGCTCTTTTAGTGCATGGACGAATCAATTGAACCTGGGAAAACTGAGAGCCAGAACAGTAAATGGGGGAACACGTACCAAACCTGCAAAGGGATATGAGTCATTGGGTTGCCAGTGATTGCTGAGAGTGCAAGTAGCAGAGGAGTTGTCTCCTAGACAAAAAAAGAACGGGGCTCTAACCACTACCTTTCCTGACACCTGGTGATATCCAGATCGGTTACAGCAACGAATATTGGCCAATAGGAAAGGGGACAAATCGAGGCAGGAATGTGATGAGCAAACGATTGGCATCGGAGCTCCTAGGTCTCCCAATCGTCCTCCTGAAGAGTCATAAAACTCGTTTAGATTTGGAGGTTTGGGATCTATTTCAGATTGGTTGTATATAGC
Source organism: Dipodomys spectabilis (assembly GCF_019054845.1). Lineage (NCBI taxonomy): Eukaryota > Metazoa > Chordata > Mammalia > Rodentia > Heteromyidae > Dipodomys > Dipodomys spectabilis. The sequence continues at coordinate 3,491,488 of NW_024870882.1, read as the reverse complement.
CGGGTAGAGGGAAAACGCGAGGTCCCCAAATACTTTGCCTTGCCAGGAATTGGCACAAAGGCTAATAACTAATTCCTCAAGAGGAGTGGAAATAGTGCCAAAGTTATCAAACCCCCTGCGTGGGCACAACTGCATATGAAAAGGTATGTCAGTAGCCTGATTGCAATTTTTTCCAGTGGGACAAATGGGATAGGGTCCTGTGTAGTTCTACCATCCCATCCCATGTGTTACTGCTGCGAGGGGGATGGTACAGCCATCAATTTGCTTTATCATCTCGTTTGAAAAACAAAAAGAGCTGGCTCCCTTCCATCTAAAAGTAAGGTTTCTTTTTTTGTTGTTGTTGTTGTCAGTCGTGGGGCTTGAACTCTGGGCCTGGGCGCTGTCCCTCAGCTCTTCAGCTCAAGGGGAGTGCTCTACCACTTGAGCTACAGCACCACTTCCAGTTTTCTGGTGGTTTATTGGAGATAGGAGTCTCACGGTCTCTCCTGCCCGGGCTGGCTTTGAACCGCGATCCTCAGATCTCAGCCTCCTGAGTAGCTAGGTTACAGGCGTGAGCCACCAGCACCCTGCTAAGGTTTGTTTTTTGATGCCATAAGGTGTCTGGTGAGAAACAAGGCCAACCATGAGATTGGGAGAAAGCATTTGAGGGAAGATGGTGGTAACTTCCCCTAACATCATTAAGATTTGGGGACTGGGCACTAAAGTTATCTTACACTGCCCTGCAGCAGATTGAGAATTGGCTGTAATAATGGCACACAATAGGAGGAATAGAGTACCATGCCCAGGATCAGGGTCTGGGGCTATAGCCTAGGCTTGTTCAACCAATCCCTTTAGGTCTCCCCAAGTGATGGCATGGGCTCTAGCTCGAGGTTTGTGTCTCCTCCTCCTTGTGCTGTTCAAGCATAGCTGACACATCTTGTTCATAGGTGGTGATGGTTGGTCAGACAACTCCAGCTGGGATCCAAACAGGTTTATCACTCGTGTCTGGAAAGATACAAGGAAATCCTCTCCCTTGTGCCATTAAGGGAGCAGAACCCTCCCATTTTCTTGTGATGGGGTCCCTCCATCTAACCAAAGGGACCAGAGTAGGTGTTTTCATTAGTCACCAATGCAGGGACGCAGGGGTCCCACATGTGGTGGGTGTGAATGTTAAAAAGTTTTTTACAATAAGGCAATAATTTAATTGTGTTTGGGGATCTTTAAGCCCTAGCCACTCCAGTTCCCCCTTTTCTTTTAAAAGAACGGTCTTGATTTCTTTATGACTGTGTTCAACAATGGCTTAGCCTTGTGGGTTATATGGAATACCTGTCTGGTGTGTAATGTTCCAAAAGGTACAAAATTAACGAAAATGTTTGGAGGTGTAAGCAGAGCCATTGTCTGTTTTAAGGGTCCAAGGAACAGCCATAATTGTAATGGCATGTAGAAGTGACTTAATAGCGTGCCGTGTTGTTTCACTGTTAAGGCTAAAGCTGTTATAAAGCCTGAGAATGTATCTATGCATACATTTTCGTATTTTTGTTTACCGAATTGGGGGATATGGCTAATGTCCATTTGCCATGTGCTATTGGGTCTAAAGCCTCGTGGATTTGTTCCCATGGGCTGAAGTGGTCCTAAGGGTAAAAGAGGTGCACAAGAGGAGCAGGACCGAATCATGTGCTTGCATTTTTGTGTGTTAAATCAGGAAACAACTGTTTGATAGTAGCTGCCGATAAATGAAAACGATGATGTAACGTTTGGACCTGGTCCATGCACATATTGGTGAGTAGTACAGTTGGTATGACAGCGTGATCAATGGCTTCATTACCAGCAGCTAGGGGTCTGGGGATGTTAGTATGAAATCTAATGTGTTGAATGTACCAGGGTTGGACACGATTGTCTAATACATTTTGCAGTTTACACATTATTTTTGCTACATCATGACCATCATTTTTTAAAAAGCTCCAGGAAGAATGGCAACAGTTTGTACAGTATTTAAACTATCAGAAAAAATATTAAGAGGTTCTTTGGGAAAAGATGTAAGGGCAAGCAAAATGGCCAGTAATTCAGCAGCTTGAACAGACAGGGAATGTTGTTGAAGCATGTAGGTTTTAGTATTGGCATTGTAAAATCCATAAACAGTTTTGTTAACATCGGTAAAAAGTACAATGGTTTGATGGATAGGTTGCCCATTGGGACGAGTACAATATTTCCATGAAAGTGGGAGTTCTTGGGTAACTTTTAAAATGGGGTTTGGGGGCATATGATTATCAATGTTAAAATAGTAGTGGATGACTTGTAAGGCTAATGCCTCTTCGGTTGTTAGGAAATCAAAGATTGTTTTTGTAATGGGCCATATAAGATGGTCGGGGAATCGGCCATAAGTTTGACGCCATCATTCTACGCCTTTGATGGCCACGTTGCATAGCATGGTAATGGATGTGCTAATTTTTGGTAATTGGGAAGTGGCAAGTTGTACCCATTGTAACACACCATGGGTTTGCATCAGTGCCGCCATTAGGCCATTATTACTTAATATAATTAGGATGATTTCTTGGATGTTATCTAAAAACACCAAGGGTGTTGATCATAATCAATCAGCGACTTGTTGTGAAACTTGTTGAGCATCAGGTGAAAGTATACGAAGGGAAGTTGGGTCAGAGGGTCCCTGAAGCAATTGAAATAACGGTTAGAGTTGTTGGGTGGGGAGACGCATAAAATCGCATACCCAGTTGATATGTCCACATAATTGTTGTAATTCAGTTAAAGTATATTGGGATTTAATGACGCTATGGGGCCCATTTGGGGTAATTGTTTGATTTACATGGTATCCAAGATAGGTGTAAGGGTCGTGTAGCTGAATTTTTTCGGGGGCAATATTGAGGCCCAGCACTGTAAGGCTCTCCTTAAGTTGTGTTAAACAAGTTTGCAATGTTGTCACATCTTTATGTGCTATTAAAATGTCATCCATGTAATGGACACAAAAGCATCTGGAAAACAAAGGCCTAATAGCATGGGCAACATACATCTGACATATAGTAGGGCTATTTTTCATACCTTTAAGGATAACTTTCCATAGATATCGATGAGTGTATAATTGACAATTCGTTTCCAATACAGAGAAGGCAAAATATTCTTGATCTTTGGGATGTAGCAGGGTGGAAAAAAGCAGTCCTTGATGTCAATAATGGCAATGTGCCAATCTTTGGGTATTGAAGAAGGGTGTGGAAGTCCAGGTTGAAGCGTTCCTATCTTTTGTATATGACAATGGAATGTAGATCATGGAGAAATCTCCACTTTCCTTGAGCCCATTTCTGGATAATAAAAATGGGGAATTGTGGGGACTGATGCTAGGTTCTATGTGTCCCTTTTTTAGTTGCTCCTCCACTAGAGCCTGGAGATGAGGGAGCTTTTCAGAGGAAATAGGCCACTATTCGACCCAAATGGGTTTGGTAGTGTCCCATTAGAGTGGAACTGGCTCTGGTCACACAACAGTGGTCATTAGAATTGGGGGTACTGTGGGTGATTAATGGCTCGATCAGTTATGATGTCTTCATAAAAAGCCTTATCATCTGTTGTCAGAGTACCCATATTAGTGAGGATATCTCTTCCCCAAATATTGCATGGAAGGCGAGGGGCAACAAGAGGTTTAAATGCCCCGATGGTCCCACCACAGTCTTCCCATCTTACAGGCCATTGGACATGGAGGGAATCTGTTTTTTCACCGACACCTTGTATGCAGGGGCCAGGAATTAGGTTCCATCCCAACCCTTCTATTTCATCTTTTCTAAGGACTGTGCAGTCAGCTCCTGTATCAATTATGCCCTTAAATTCTGTTCCATTGATTTTAAGTTTCATTCTAGCTTTTCCATTTTGGATAGGAATAGTCCATCACACTTGAGGTGGTGGCTGTTGCTTTGTCCTATTGGGGTCGGGGCTGAGGACTGCCCCTTATTTAGTTGAAAGGCTGAGTCGTAGAGCAGCATTCAGAGACCCAATGAAAACCCTTTTTGCATTTAGGACATACAGAAGGAGGTTGTTTTCTTTTGGGTGAGCGCCAGAGTGATGGGCAATCCTTTTTAAAATGACCAGTTCCACCACATCCCCAACAAGGTCGATTTCCAATTGTGCCATTAGGGGGCGCGCAAGCACTGGTAGTCATAGAGGCGAACTCCTGCGCAAGGGAAGTAATAGGATGAGTTTATGTCCCCAAATCCTTGGTGGCTAGGATGCAATCAGTGATCTCCCCATTTCATTCAGGGGCAATGGCTTTTCTGCATTCCTGAGTGGCCCCTTACCATATTAGGCTCTTGATTAGCGCATCTTGGGCTCCAGCCTGGAATACTTTCTGGGCCACTGCTTCTTGAACACAGGCAACGAAGTCAGTGAGAGGATCATTGGGACATTGTATGAGGGGTTTTAGATGTTTGTCCCCTTCTTTAGAAGGGACTGAGGAGACAACCCTCAACGCACAGAGGCTTACTTGGTCAAAATACTGCGGAGGTGCCACTGCTTGTGTGGCAGGAGATGCATAAGCGCCCTCCACTTTTAAGCAATCAGGGTCCCCCATGGCAGCATCCTGCCCTCTGGCAGTGATATTTCATGTGCTTTGTTGTTCACAATCATCATAAAAAGCAGCCTTCCATAAAAAGAAGACCCTGAAGATAATGCTGCACTCATTAAGCTCTTCCAATCATGGGGCAGTTAAGATCAATGCTAAGGGTTTCGAGCATCTGTTGAGCATTCAGGGAGTTTAACCCATCTTCCCTGGCAGCAGCCCAGTATTTGTCAAGTACTTTTGGGTCATGCAGGTATCATTGGTTAGGTCATGCAGAGGTTCGGTGGAAGTTTACCGGGAACATGAACTGGGGTTCATTTATAGGCTTGGCTGTCGTTGCCACGATACTTGTGGGGCCCATGAACAACTGTTGTATTACGGGGGAAAAATGGGTTTTTGTTCTTGGGCAAAGTTGGATATCTCTACCCAAGGATACAAAGTTTTCTGAGGGGAGTTCCCAGGCTGGCCTAAACAGCCAAAAGAAGTGATTGGGAAGGCTTCCTGGGACTGATAGTGTGGGGGAGGCGGTTTTACAAGCATAGCTGGCCAGCCCCCTGGGTCACCTGATAGTGGAAGTTGTTGGTTATCTGTGTTCTTGCTGGAATTGTTTGCTGTGTCACAAGAAGATGGGAGTGCTTGAGCAGCTTCTCCATTTTCCTTTTGTTCTGTTTCTTCTTGCAGCAAGGTGTTAAATGCCTGCAGAGTTTCCCCTTCTTCTTTCCCTGATAGACAGGCTTGAATAGCTACTATTATGGTGTAAAATATTAGGGGCAGCTCAGCGCTTTCATGGACTTCCTTTTTATGAGCTGCCTGAATGACGTGGGTCCACCTGTCTGGATCCCAAATGTCCCTGCAGTCAATCCAGGGACACAATTCACTCACTATTTCCCATATTAAACTAGCTTCCTTTTGTGTTACTTTTATCTGCCTACTCCTGAGCAGGGCAACAAGTACTCATGATTGAGGCTCTCGTGCTGTGGGGGGAAGGTTGCCCATGGAGGCACTAACCTTGCACTAGACAATAGACCGTCCATCTGCTTAAAGCAATCGAGCCCCTTGTTGGGCGCCACTTGTAGGGCTAGATCTCCAGCAGGAGGTAAGCATGAATGATGCACACAAGGAACACACATTGGGAGAACAGGTTTAAGCATCTCTGGTTTATTTCTGCACAAGGGTTGGGATTTTATAGCCCCAGCTTTCCCAACCTCCTGAGTCCTTCCCAGCCAATTACTTAGCAGGCAGTTGATGTAAGGCACTTGTGATGGGTACTGCATGGTGACAGACACTGATTGGTCCCCCGGGGGCATGTAGGGAGTATGCACAGCTCATGGCTGGCAACCTAGGCAGACACACCTGTGGGTCAGGTCTCTATGAGCAAGAAGTGTGCTTCAACTGCTACTCTAGCTGACTCAACCAGATCTGACCAGCTCTACGCACACTACATCTTCATGGTTTTCCTTTTAAAACTCTTTTATTTGGATGTGGAATTTATTATCATGTCTTCATTCAATCTGTTCTGCATTCTAGTGAGCTAAATAGGCTCTGTAAAATCACTTTAGGTAGCAAAAATATTAAGACAATGTATATCAAAAAGTTTGGCCTCCCTCCACTGCTGAAGCCAATATGCTTAGCTAGGGCTTCTAAGAACGCGTTTTCTTGCCTTTTCAATTTGCTCAATTGTTTTCTGATCCCAAAACTTTTTGGCTTATGTAATAAGAATAGTCTTCTCTATCTCATGTTAATAAGGATATTATATTTTGTGAGCTACTAAGAAATGTGAAATAATTGGATTCAAGTAGTCAATCAGATTTTTTTCTGTGGTTCAGTGCTTCATGTGCAAAGACATTGTGGAAATAATTACAAACAGAAAAGTGTAAACCCAGTACCTTCTTTCATTGTTGATGGCACTTTCTCCCTAAATATTTGGACCCAAATTATATTTTTCAGAGAATTACTTTGGTAATTAAAGTCATTTCACAAATTTTGATGTCTTTTTTTTTTTTTTAAGAACTTTGAATTTAAATTCCACTACAACCTTGTTTCACACAGTAAGAGTAGATTTCCTGGGTAAGGACAATTCTCAAGGGAACCTAAAGGATTTATAGCAAGGTTTTTGAGGCTTGTTTATTTAGTGTGAAAATGAGATATCTTCACCCACATTGCTCCCTCTCAGCTAAGTCTCCATGGATTACTTTGCATGAAAGCCTATTTTCTCAGGCAATTTTAAATTTTCATAATAGGCTAAGTTGTTAAAAAGTTTGAACAAATTAAAATTTACCTGTCATAATTTTAAAACTTTTTTGAAATTCCTTTATTAGAACTGCGATTTCACCAATCCTAACTCCACCTTTACCATCAAAAACAGTTAACATGGTGTTTTCATGATATAGTGTCCATGAAACTATTATTTTCCAGTGGCTGTGTTTTATATATATATATATATATATATAACCTTATAAACTGATTCTGAACAAAATGAACTCCAAGATAATGAAACAGAGAGTATTATTTGCGGTTGTTGTTTTTAATGTACTATGTGATTTCTATTTTCTTTTGGGTTATTCCCCTATGCTTTATTCCCTGCTGTATTTGATTTTGATAGCCTGTGTATTGTGTATATATTTACCTTAACTAGAGAAGGGATGAGGAACAACAAAATGGTGAGACAAAGGACAAAGGCAAACCAATGCAATAGCAATACTCACAAGACAATATGTTGGAAATTTACATTACAACTTGTGAGCGGTATAGGGGTGAAGGAAAACTGAAGAAAATGAGGGAGGGGGTAACAAGTTTGAAAAGTTATGTATTCACTACCTTAAAATTGCTGTAACCCCACTGTACATCAATTTGACAATAAAATTAAATTTAAAAAATAAGGTGCATGAAATAAAATTTCACTGTATTGGTAGAGTAAATATTATTCTTTATGTAATAACTTTTTAAAAATCAATAATGTTTGTCATCTAATTTGAAGTAATTACCCCTTTTTAATCAGAGGACCATCAACTTGAATGCTATCTGAATAGACAATATTTTCACAATATACTTACCAATATTTTGAAAAAAGAATAAATATAGTACTTTCTCATATTAAAAGCAAAAACAGCTTAATTCTTTGGAAACCTATAACTTTTAAAAGGAAGTAAGTTGTTAAGAAGACAGGACATATGTGTTCTTCAACATTCCAATGACTAATAATTACTCATTTTCAAATTCGGAAGATTCTATACCTGAGAGATTCAAAACAGTACCAGCTAGCATGTTATGTAGTTCTGCAATAGATGCATTTTCCAATGGGGTGTTACAGATTGAGAGTCAACAGAAAAATAACCACATCCTGGTAGAGGATAAAACTATGTAGCATCGGTAATAATTCTTCAAGAGTAAGCAATTGTTTATCACAGTAAGCTATTATTTTTATGACCACCAATCTCAATATTTATGATATAGAGACATCCTAGCCCAACAGTTTAGAACTTTTAAGGTGCACCGCAAACATCCCTTAATTCACATCATGAATAACTTATCTCTATTTTGAAAAAAATACAACTCTGCTAATGTGGTGCCATACATGTTCTGGAAAGAACACCACAATAAACTGGGTTGCCTCATTTTCCCCCCACTGGAATACTTGAGATCAGAACACTTGCAAATATTATTTATATTTATACGTTTTAAACTATCATATAAATTGTGGATGCTAACATCGGAAGATTACAGTTCAAAGCTCACCCAGGCAGGAAGATTCCCTAGATTCTTATCTCCAATGAACTTATCAGCAAAAATAAGACACAAGTGGCATTGAAGTTGAAGTGGCTGAACAAAAGCCTTGAGCATAAACAGGCTCAGAGACAGTGTCCAGGCCCAGAGTTCAGGGTCTAGGACAAACCAATAAAACAAAAACAAAAATAAAAACAAACCCCAAACCTAACGTTTTTCTCATTGTATACAGTGGCAAATAATTAAGGAAATTGCTTCCTGTGTTACATACAGGTAGAAGAAGAAGATGTCACACGATTATTCTCTTCATACCATGTTATAACAAAGCCTCAAAAATTTGCTCTTATTCTAAATTTATAAATTAATATCATCAATTTTTGGCAACTCTGTCTGCAACATTCACATTATCATTTTATACATGAGCTATTTTAATTATCTATTAAATAAGTTCTAATTATAACTCTCTTGAAAGAATATTCTAGGCAAGTAGAATGCAAAATCATTTGTGAATTTGTCAATTAAACCCTCTACTTAAAAAGAATTTTGTAGTATCCTATAGCATATGAAATTACAAACAAAATCAAAATACTTATTTTAAATCTAAATTCTAATTTAGCAAGATCATCAAACATTAGACGAACTTTGCTATTTTTCCAGGCTTAAGTTTTTGTAATCCTTCATCATTCCTTTGGGATACAACAGAATGATGATTACTTACTTTTTCAAATTTTGGAAGGGAATCACAAGTCATTTTGCATCTAGGAATGTTCTGTTAAGAAGAGAGTATTTAAAACACAAGTGAGGATTAATTATGAGTTGCATTTCAACAGGAAATTTGACTTCTCAAAACATAATGACAAAAATTAGCCCAAGCTTCCAACTATGTATTCCTTTCTTGTTTGTTTTGTTTAATTAAGACAAAATTATACTTCCTGGTCCAGGGAAGGTATCACTATGTAATTCCACTCTCTAATCTCCTGTCTTAATCTCAGTGCTAGAATTCTAGGCTTGCATCACATTGCACTGCCATAGTTTCTTGGTTTATTTAATCTAGATATAGACTACCAATTCTGAACTTCTCCAGTGATATTATACACCATAGTGACTGTTCAGACTGTTTATCTATTATTTTCAAAGATGTTCTAACATTTGACACAGTATATGAACATTTTCAGATGCACCTGTGGGGTCTCTGATTCATTCCTCCATGGATGCAATCCCTTTAATAATGATTAATTGACTCTCTTCCTATCTCTGGTCCCTACCAATGTAATATTCTCAAACTTATTTGAAGGAAGTTCACTTGAAGACTTTCCAATATTAAAAATTATCATTTGATTCTAGTCTTATTCAGGACATATATTTATTTTTTCCTAGCTTTTCTACACATTCTGAGAGTTGTTTCATTTGTGTATTTGTGTGTGCACATATAAGTGCCTCTGTGTGTATGTGTATGTTTGTATGTATCTATGCAAAAGCCTCAAGCTCTTATTCAGCAATCTTGCTCGTAATTGGTATTCCATCACCTGAGCCATTCTTCCAATCCAGCTTTTGGCTGCTTTATTATATGTACTGTTGCAAAGACTGTTCTGCCCAGGCTGGATGCAAACTGAACTTCCCAGACTCCTTTATATTCTGAGGATTAATTTCTCCAGGAGTATCAACTTTTAAACTACAAATATTTTTGTGAGGGTAACGTCTAAGCTGTAGCCCAGATTTTTAATTCAAGAAGTATTTTTTGTTTTGTTTTGGTGGGGGGTCCGGTCATGGGGCCTGAACTCTGGGCCTGGGCACTGTCCCTCAGCTCTTCAGCTCAAGGCTAGAACTCTACCACTTGAGTCACAGAACCACTTTTGGCTTTTTTCTTTTTTGCTTATGTGGTGCTGAGGAATCAAACCCAGGGCCTCATTCATGCAAGACAAGCGCTCTACCAATGAGCCACCTTCCCAGCCCCTAACTCAAGAATTCTTATAAAGATAGATGAACACACACATTACATATCCTGAGTGTACACTGTTAGAAATGTGATCATAAGCTGGGTTGTGGTGATGTATGAGGATTGGGGTTCAAAGCCAGCCCAGGTAGGAAAGTCCCAGAGACTCTTTTCTCCAATTAACTAAAAAAAAACTGGAAATGGCACTGTGGATCAAGTGGTAGAGCATTAGCGTTGAGCTGAATAGCAGAGAAACAGCTCGCAGGCCCAGAGTTCAAGTGCCAAGACCACGGCCAACAAAAAATATACATATATAAGTAAAGAAAAAATAAAAGAAATGTGATCTTAGGCACCAGTTCATTGCTAGTATAATCCCTGCTCTCACAAGATGAACATTTTTTTTCCAGTTAAATCCATGCTCTTATATCTGACTTGCTTTGGAAACAGGATTATTCTTCCATTCTTTCTACAAAGTTGCATAATTAGCAAACACGATTTAGAATGAGAGTGGCCTCATACTTCATGTTCAACGTAGGAGTCCTGTTTATGTATATCACTCCCATAAGTCTACATACTGGAATTGGCTTTATTGCTTCAATGTTGTCTTATTTGTAGTCTTCTATATTGTATTGAACCCTTATACTTAAACACATAACTTCTCTTTCTCCTATTATTGCTATTGTTTCCCTTACTGTTAGCTCATGTACACTTGGGAAATAATGAACAGCACGTACACTCACAAGAAGAATGTTCTTAAAACCTTCTTCCCATTTAAAATTTGCCATAATTTACAGAGAACTTACAAAGTTTGAACTCAATGTACTCATGTATAATGTATAAATCCAGTAAGGCTAGACGGACAATGAATAACCCTCCCTCACAGTCTAGCAAGGGCAAAGAGGGCTTACCTCATGGAGATGTATCAAAACGCTGAGTGAGACAGCTCCTGACCCACAGCCCACCTCCAGAATGAGTAGGCCATCTTGGTTCCAGCCACCTGGGGATGTTGGGCCACCTCCTACAGCACTCATTCAACCAGTTCCTGAAAGAGAGATAGAGAGAGAGACAGACAGACAGACAGACAGACAGACAGACAGGCAGACGGATGGACAGAGAGACAGACAGACAAACGGACAGAGAGACAGAGGAAACCAGAATTACAGTTCAATCCAGTGCCAGTGGCTTAGAACTCTAATACTAACTAAACAGGAGGCTGAGATATGAGGATCATGGTTCATAGACAGCCCAGGCAGGAACGTCTGTGAGAATCTTATCTCCAAAGAACCACCAGAAAACTGGAAGGGGCACTGTGGGCTCAAGTGTTAGAATGCTAGCCTTGAGCTGAGGAGCTCTGAAACAGTGCCCAATCCTAGAGTTTAAGACCCACAACTGAAAAGAAGTGGACTTGACACCACAAGAAGTGGACTGAATAGCACGCATTGTCCTAGGGAGCATGGTAGAGAAGTCAGGCCGAGCTTCCTGTGAACTTGAGGTCATAAATAGATCACCTGGCTTCTGTGTGCCTCGGTTTCCCCAGCTGCAAATCTGAACAAAGTGAAGGATCCCCTTCCTCATGGGGATAGGGTAATAATGAAAGAGATCCATGTTTCGGTTCAAAAGCCCACACCTGTTCAACGATTAATAACAGGCCCCACTTGAGCCCTTTCTGGTATCTTTCTGTCATATGCTCACAGAATTGCCAAAACCTTATCTGAAGGCCGCTCCCTCTCCGCCTAGACATTCTCCAGAGATCTCTCTGTATAAATCCCTTGTTTCCTCACAATTGTCCTGTGAGGAGACTGAGGTCCAATGGTTGAGGCCCCACCAAGAGCTTCACGTGTGGTCAAGAATCCGCTGCTGTGCACTGAGTTTGGGATAATCCTTCTTAACCAACGACTGAGCATGGTGCCACATGTCTACCATCCCAACTACACAGGACCAGGCCTGCTGGAGCATATCTTTCACAGGAGGACCGTGATCCAGCCAAGCCTGAGCATATATTTAGTTTCTATCTCAGAAATGCTCAAGACAGAAAGATGGCTCATCAGAGCCGCAGAGAGGAAACAACTAGGGGGGTCATGGTGCCCCCAGAGGGGTGTTTGACCCGGGTTGAGTTGATGTTGTGGCAGCTATACACCTGTTGCTGAGAGAAGCTGTTGGCAGCTGCTCCAAGTCGGGCAGAAGCGATGGCAGCAGCATTGCAGACACATGGGCCCAGAGCAGAAGACTAGGGGCAGGCCCAGGTCGGGGATTTAAGTTGGCTGGCAGCACTCCATTGCCTGAGTTTGAAACCTGGCACCACATGAAGGGAGGGAAGGGAAGGGATGGGGGTAGGAGCATCAGTTTCCTACTATACTCCAAAGTCACCTCAAGACTCTTCCTCACCACTCAGCCACCTCTACCTTCCTCAACTACTGGTAGTGGTGTAAACTAATGGAATCCCAGTGCTCCCTGGCAGCATGGAATGTGGGCGTGGCCAGCATTCTTGTATCCCATTGGTCAGAAAGAAACAAGAAAGAATGGGGGTGTGGCCAGAATCTTGTGAAGGAAGCAGAATGGGTGAGTGTCAACAGGCCATCCTGGGGCAATTTGAGCTGACAGAATGTTCCCAGTACCTGAGAATGAGCCCCAGGGGTTAACAAAATAAAAACATATTCACATGCAGATGGCAGTATGCTAATAAATATATATCCTTATAGAGTGCCAGAGATGTCTATAGATCATTTAATTCTATAGACAATATTCCTACCAATTCCTGAGTATTCATTATGTGTCCATGTAATTAATGTTATTGTTTAAATACTTAAATTATTAATGTAAGCACTCAGTGTCCTGAAATTATTGTGTTCCTGTAAGTAATAATATTGTTTTAATGCTTCATAAATATTAAATAAAATCAACCAGCCTTCTGAAATGATGCTGTTTACTTTTATAGGATCATCATGCACGATGAACTCATTCAACTGTGACATTGACAAAATTCCAGTGTTATTCCTTTGGATGGGAACCAGTTTCTTAGTATCTCCTGCCATTGGTTGGTGTCAGGACGGGGATTCGAAATGAGGGCCTAAGTTGCCACATGGGCCTATGGCTTCCCTGATAGTCTGTCAGCCTTCAGTAATGCAATGTGAAGTACCTTTGCAACAGTGTTGTTCAGACCCAGAAGTGTCACTGTGCAAAGGAAGAAAACATAGAAGGCCACATTTTTTCTGTGCATTGTTTTCCCTGCAATACCTGGATTTCTAGGATCACAGGAGCACCTGCGTGTGCAGTGGCTTCACCCCATCCTAGGGTGATCGAAGCTGAGGCAGACTTGCCACCACCTGAGTTCAAGTCCCATGTCAGAAAAAAATTAGCTCCCTGGTGTGTAATTCACACATTTTATTCTTACAGGCTTTGGATTTGAACTCAGAATCTGGGTAAATCTGCAGCAATGTGGATAAAAAGGAAGATCACCTTACATGAAGATAAAAAGTCATGCCTGTTCACTAGCCCTGAATTCAAGACCCAGCCCTGGAAAACATACTATATATTACTATATGTATGTATATATACATATATATATATATAGTAAGTATATATATATATATGTATATATACATATATATATATAGAGAGAGAGAGAGAGTAAAGGTAGGATTTATACTTATCTATAGATGTTCAGTTCATACATGTTTGGTGTGGTTGTTCCTTGTATCTATTGTTTTATTTATTTACCATTGATTTTTCTATGATGAAACCCATTCTGTTTATTACATTGATGACAATCTATCACAGAATATCTAGATTTGTAGATATGTTCCCCATCATGCCTGACCCCCAGGATTCTCAGAGAAAAGGAAAAAGTGTTTCACACTCTCCTTCGATCCACTTGTTGGTATTGCTGGGATCTGAACTCAGGGCAGAGCAAAACCAATTGGCCAATCAGTCAAGGTGATCATATGAACCTGTGAGCAACTAAGGAGTGTGGCCATTCCCAGAATCTGACATTGATCCCGAGGGTGGTCCACTATAGTCATAAATTCATAATTTAAACATAGGATCTATATTGCCATACATGTGTGGACAGCATCTTGTGTTCAGTGCAATTATTCTCCTTATTTTGTCTCTAATTCATGGAAGTATTGTGCATTTTAATACGTTTGGTGACAGGTATACCTGTCCTGGCATGGATGACAACTTGTTCCCATGGTTACATGGTTGTCTATGCATTCTCCATCGTATTTGAGACCCAGTACTTTCACAGGATAAAAGGCACAACGACTGGCTTCTGACATCAGGATGAATCTTTTGTCAGTGCTGGGATTTGAGCTCAGGTCTGTGTAACTCTGTTGCACTGTGAGGGAAGGGGAAGCTCACCATCTTTGAAGACTAGAATGTCAGGTCTGATGCAGGGCCTGATTTGAAGCCACAGCACTGGACAAAATAGCAAGCCCACCTTTTTAAACATAGGATTTCTCTTTACCTACAGATGTGGTAATCATCTTGCATTCAGTTTAGTTATTCTGTCTATTTTATGTCTTATTCATGGATGTATTGTGTATTTTATTGTGTATGGGGTGACAGATATAACTGTGCTGACATGGATGACAACCTATTCCCATGGCTAAGAGTTGCCTACATAGCATTCTCCATCCTCAATGAGACCCAGGACATTCATCGGACAGGAAAACATGTGCCACCATAAGATTCTAACATCAGAATGAATCTTTTGGTAGTTGCAGGAATTTGAAATCAAAGCTTAGCAGGCCCAATTGGTGAATGGGTTATGGTGAGCACACCAGGCTGTGAGCCACTAAGGAACTAGGCCATTCCTGGGACCTGAGATGGAGCCCTGGTGGGGGCCAATATAGTCGTAAATTCATGATTAAATAGAGGATCTATATTTCCAAACATGGGTGGGCGGCATCGTGCCTTTGGTGTAGTCATTCTCTTTGTTTTGTGTCTTGTTCATTGATATATTGTGTATTTCCTTGAGTATAGGATGACAGATATAACTGTGGTGAACTGGATCACAACCTACTACCATGAGTATGGAGTTGCATATACATTCTCCCTCCTAGCTGAGATCCAGAATTTGCATAGTATAGGAAAACAGGTGCAAAGACTGGCTTCTCACATCAGGGTGAATTTTTGGCAGTGCTGGGTTTCGAACTTCAGGCTTAGGAGGTCCAACTGCCCAATGGGTCCACCTGATCACCCCATACTATGAGCCACTAAGGATCTGTGCCATTCCCAGGAACTAAGATCGAGCCCCAGGGAGGCCAAAATAGTCCTCAATGATCATTGAAACATGGGATGTATATTTACATCCGTGTGTGGACTGCATCGTGCATTGAGTGTAGTTACTCTCTTTATTTTATATGCTATTCATGGGTGTATTGTGTGTTTTCTTGAGTATATGATGACAGGTATAACTGGGCTGACGTGGATAATTATTCCCATGGCTACAGGGTGGCCCATGCATTGTCCATCCTAGCTGAGATCCAGGACTTGCACAGGAAAGGAAACCAGTGCAATGATTGACTTCTGACATCAAGATGAATCTTTTGGCAGGGCGGGGAATCTGAACTCGAGATTGAAAGGCACACCAGGCTTTCAACCATGAAGGACCTAGGCTTTTCCAAGGACCTGCGATTGAGCCCCATTTAATGACTGTGATGATTATTGTCATGCTTCATCACCTGTTCTTTACAAATAATCGATACCCCATGAGTCTTGCCTATCATTTCCTACTTGTATCATGAACAAACTACTCATTTAAGGATGAGATCGATCACATTCCATGACTTTTCCAGGTAAAGAAACGAGTATCTCAGGATCTCCCGCCATTCCCTCTACTTAGGGGGTCTGAATTCATGCCTCAGGCCTGGAAAAGATATTCCTTATATACTTTTTTTTTTGGTCCCCTCATGGGCCTGAACTCTGAGCCCGGGTGCTGTCCCTCAGCTCTTCACCTCAAGGCTAGCGCTCTACCTCTTGAGCCACAGTGCCACTGCCTGCTTTTTTTTCTGCTTATGTGGTGCTGAGGAATTGGGCCTCATGCATGCACGGCAAAAGCTCTACCACTGTGCCACCTTCCCAGCCCTCCTTATATATATTTTAAAGATAGGATTTATACTTCCATACAGATGTTCTGTCCATATTGTGTTTGGTGTGGTTATTTATTTTATTTCTTGTGTCATTCATTTATTTAGAATTTATTTTATTGACTCTGATGACACCTATACCATTTAATACATTGTTTACATCCTGTCACATAACATCCAGATGTTAGATGTGTTCTCCATCATGCCTGGCAGTGCCAGGATCTGAACTTAGTGCCTAGCAGGCCCAATTCATGTTTGGGTGAGTTTGAGCATGGCAGCCTCTAGCCAATGAAGATGTCAGGTGGTTCCTAGGCTCTGAGATCAACCCCCAGGTTTGGCCAAAACAGTGATACATGGATAGGCAGACCGAGGTATACAAATAAATATATATTGGTAAAAAGTTCCATGGCCGTCTACTTATGATAGAATGACACCTACTATGTTCCTACCAACTCTTAGGTATTTATTATACCACCATTAAAGGAATATTATTCTTTTCACATTTAATAAACTATTAATTAAGATCAATCAGCACTCTAGGATTATTGCATCCAATTTTAGAATAGACCGATGCATAAACTACTCTTTCAATTGGTATTCCTATGCATAGGAATGAGCCTCTTGTGATGTCCTGCTATTGGTGTCAGGACTGGGATTTGAACCCAGGGCCTATGTTGACAGGTTGGCCTATGGCTTCACTAATAGCACACTAGCCACCAGCAATGGCAGGTCAGGTCCACTTTGCAGCTTTGTCATTCAGAACCAGGATGGTCACTGTGCAAAGAAAAAAAATCGCAAAACCCCAGATCTCTGCAGCTCACCACTTTTTTGCTTTCCAAATTGTTTTTTTTCCTGAAAGGCCTCTGGGCCAAGGATCTCATGATAGGCTATGGGTCCAATGAGTGCACCCCAGACAAGTGAGAGCAAAGCTGAAGCAGAGTATCCACGACCTGAGTTCAATCCCCATGCTTGGCCAAAAAAAAAAAAAAAAAAAAAAAAGAACATGTAAAAATTAACTATTTAAATTTTTAAAAAATGAAGCTCCCTGTTTTGGAATTTTTGCCAGTTTTCTTTCCTAGCCTGGGATTTGAACTCAGGGTCTTTGTAAATCTGTAGCAATGAGAGCAAAGAGTTGCCATTACTTGAGTTCAAACCCCGTGCCAACCAAAAATGAAGAACTAAGTCACTGACTTCGGCAGGGGGAGATAGTTGTGGAGATGGGAGGGCAGGGATGGTAAGGGAAAAATACAGGATGAGTAAACAATGCTCAATAGGAAATGAACTCATTACCTTGCTCCTGGAACTGTAACCACTCTGTAGAACATTTTTACAATAAAAACTACAAAAAAAGAAACAATGTAGTTCTCAGAGAAACACTTTGCAGGTAAGGAAAGGATGTTTGAATAGCTGTACAAAACACTACACTGGTTTTTTTCATGTTCAGTATGGAACTGAATAAACATAACTGCTTCCATTACAAAAATTAAGTCACTGTCGTGGAACTGGGGCCAGTATTTCTGCCATTGCTAGTTTTTGAGCTCACCGTCCAGGTAACTATTTTGCATCATGGGTGAATGAGAAGCTCACTGCCTTTCAGGAAAAGAAATTCAGGATAGAGTTCTAGAGTTCCCAGGGCCTGAATGAAGGCCCTGCATTGGAAGAAATATTTCTATACATGCATAACACATGATATATACTTATATATGCATGTTAATTTCATATTATGATTTTTATTATTGATTTTGTATTTTATTTTTCTTTGATTCATGTATTGAATATTGTATTTAGTATTATTATACACACAATATTATCTTTGGCACATCTATTATAAAATTATACACAATAATTTAGACATTGAGTCATTTTAATTAACATTTTATTAAGTGTTGAAACATGATACATAATTAAATGGAAGCATTTGTCACAGTCTTCACATGTATAGAGTGGCTCCAAGTATGAGCTTTGAGTTCAAGCTCCAAGACTGGCAAAAAAAAATTGAGCCTGGTGAGACATATTATACTGGAACTCAAAGGAGGGCTGAGGTTGTAGGTAAGACATAGGGTAGAGGGCAGGTGCTGGTGGCTCACCCCTGTAATCAACTCAGGAGTATGAGATCTGAGGATGCCAATTCCAAGCAGGAAAGTCAATATGAGATATTTTTCTCAAATTAAACACCAAAAAAGCCAGAATTAGAGCTATGGTTGAATTAGTACACTGCTAGCCTGAAGCACAAAACCTCAGGGATAGGATAGCATCCAAACCCTGAATTCATACCCCTGGATAGGCATACACACACACACACACACACCAATAAAGAGCATTTGCCAGTCAGCCTGCACAAGTTCCATCTATAGCAACTCAATATTAAAAAAAAATAAAGATGGAGAAGGGAAGGAAAGACTTGCTCCAGGAAGTGATATACCCAGTGCCAAAATTCCACAGTAGTTCTAATATGTGGGTACAAGACAGAGAGCCTCAGGCAGAAGGTATAGCATGGGCAAAGGTCCTGAGATGTGCTGTAGAGCAGGTGGTGTGAGTGGTATGAAAGTTCTATGGCTTCAGAAAAGTCTGGCAGGAAATTCAAGGCTGGGTGAACATTGACTTGAGTAACAAGGCAGAGGGTGGGGTCCCAGAATGGCACGCAGGGGGAAGATTAGCTTGGCTTTTCGCCAGGGACCCAAAGCCATTTCCTGTGGCTAGAAACCTGTTTTCACAGCTCCTGACCCTCAGGCCTCCTTTGCATGGAGGAGTCAGGGCAAACACAGGGAAGAACTCTTGCTTTAGAAAAGCTTCTAGCCTAATGCCACCAGTGGCTCAACCCCTGTAAATCCTAGCTACTCAGGAGACTGAAATAGAGATCGAGGGTCAAGCCTGTTCAGTAGAAGAAAGTTAATGAGACTCTTCTTGCCGATTAACTACCAAAACCCAGAAATGGAGCTGTGGCTCAAGTGGTAAAGTGGTAACCTTGAAGGAAAAAGTTTAGAGACCAGAGCCCAGACCCTGAGTTCAAGCCCCAATACTAGCACGGGAAAATTAAAGAAATGATTTCAGGAGCTCCTAGTCCACTGTGGTGTCAGGCCAGATCATCCAGGTACAGGTGGCTCATGCCTGTCCTCCTAGCTCCTCAAGAGGCTGAGATGTGAGAATCACATTTCAAAGCCAGCCCAGGCAGAAAAGTCTGGGAGACTCTGATCTCTAAGGACCCTACAGAAAACCGAAAGTTGCTCTGTGGCTCAAGTGGTAAGGTGAAGAGCTGGGGGACAGTGCCCAGGCCCAGAGTTCAAGCCCATTGACCAACACCTGACCTGCTTGGACCTTACTTTGTAGCTCAAGGCAGAGTTCTTTCCAGTGGGCCCCTGAGGGTCTTCTAATGTCTAGGTGTACGACAAGTCTTGGTAGCAGCCTTTTTGGAGGCCATTGCCTACAGAGCAGGCCACAGTACCAGAGAAGTATCGAGCCTTGGGGCATGATGATCGTCAGAATGGCATCTGTCATGGGTGCAATGAGGATCGGAGTAGTAAATCACTGTCTCAGACCACAGTTTGGGGCCAGGAGGGCCAGGAGCATAAGATGTTACACCAGCTAATGCCCTGTCATATGAGTATCACAAGAGTGCAAATTTGTCAGTCAGACCTTGAGCAGGTGTTGAGTTGGGCTCATGAAAGTTTTGTAAGCTCAGGAATACACAGCCAACTGGCTGCTGCTTGTAGCAGTAGCTATCATAGGAGTCTGAGGGCTCGGTGCCCTGTTTTCCTCACCAGTGCTTGGGGAAGGGGTCCAGATAAAGGTCTGCAATCATGGGCCGACTACCAAGGAGCAAACTTAGTGTCTTCTATTGATCCTGTAGCCCCATGTTGAGATCGAGGAGCAGGTTCCATGGAACTTACTGCCATGGCCCAAACCCCTCAGCCCAAGAAGGACTTAGGGAGAAACCACTTGATCTGGCTTGAGAGTTTTACTGTGACTATGACTCAGAACTGCCCCCCCCCCACCCAGTTGTAGCTCAGCTCATCCAGGTCAAAATTAATATCCCAGAACATTGAGGTATTGCCTGTACCGGTCTCTCATACCCCAGTTCCCTGGCCCTGGAATCTAAAGTATATGCCCCTGTATTCTGTGCATCCAGAATTGACTAGAAGAATCTGAGAGGCCCAAGTGGGGCCAGAAGATAGATTTGCCTATGATAAGGTACATTGACATTTCCTAGATATCGAACAATATATCCAAGCCACCTTGGCCTCACTTCTCATGTAGCCCCAGGTTATCCTTGTTTGGGGAGCCTTCAGTCAGCTATCAAGGTTGAGTTGGCCAGAGCCACTGGCAACCACCCTTCCCCCACACCACTACCAGCCTGCTGGGAGTGGGACATGCAGCCAGGGGCCCAGCTGAGAAAAGGACAGGACACAGCATGACTGACCCTGCCCCCCCTCCAGAGGCAGGAGAGAACATATGCCAGCCAGCCCTGAGGACTCAGAATTCCCTGGATGAGGACAAAGATATGGACAGCCGGACATGTTTCCCAAGTAAAAGCTGGAATATGCAGGTCTCTGGCAATTTAGGACTCATTGTAGACTATGATAGGGGACTAAAGACAAGGTTGCTATTGAGGAAGGGCACCATCCAAGGTCAGGAAGTGTAAGACAAGCATCCAGGAAGTGGGCAGAGAATGATGAGGGAAAAATACACACACACACACACACACACACACACACACACACACACACACACACACACTCACACACAGGTTGCGCAAGGCCTCAGTGGTCCCTGAACAACTGAACATCCCAACCTCCGAGAAGATGGCACTACCATCCTCAGACCAAATGTTGACAAAACTCAGAGCCTCTAACACATCTGGAATGGCTCATAAAACATCATGGCATTTCCTACTGTACACACCACTATGAAGAAAACTCAGCCACCTTATTTTGGTTGTCGGTCATGGGGTTTGAACTTTGGGTCTGCGTGCCATCCCTCAGCTCTTCAGCTGAAGGTGTGGGCTCTACTACTGGAGCCACAGCACCACTTCCAGTTTTCTGGTGCTTCACTTCAGTTAAAGTCTCACAGACTTTCCTGCCCAAGCTGGCTTTGAACCATGATCCTCAGATCTCAGCCTCCTGAGTAGCTAGCCACCTTCTTACAACCAGAGGAAATCCAACTTGTCAGGCCATAAAGCACATGCAACCCTTCACTTTCAGACTTTGACACCAGTATCCAAAGCCATTCTTCCTTGGTTGGAGAGAGTATAACCGACACTACCCTCCAACCCTGCTCCCATTCGCCCACTCCCTTCCTATGATAGGCCACAACCTCCCGAGTTCTTGGTAAGACAACGCCCAGCGTGCTGTAACTTCACACTTGGGCACACTTGGGGAGTTCTTAGAAATTGCTGTACACTGAGGCTAGAACGTGGTGTCCCAACCACAGCAACCCCACTCCTTCACCATCTCTGGCAAGCAAGGGGTGTCTTTCTTTCTTGTTTTTATGGATGAGGGGCTTGAACACAGGGCTTGGGTACTGTCCCTGATGATGAATTTTGTTCAAGGCCAGTGCTCTACCACTTGAGCCATGGCAACACTTCTGGTTGGAGATTGGAGATGAGACTCTCATCGGACTTTCCTTCTTGTGCTGGGAAACAAGACCCTCTGGATCTCAGCCTCTTGAGTAGCCAGGATGACAGGTGTGAGCCATCAGCGCATGGTCTATGGTGTCTCATTCTTTACAATTTCCAACTAGTCCTCCTCTAGACACTACCATCTAGACACTCCTCTACCTCCCTCAGGGACAGCAAAGAGAGGCTCAGAATCTGGGGGGGCCATGGGCATTAAAGGGCCCCCTTCACATCACTACCCCTTTCTAAGCTCCCATCAGCTTCCTCTGGATGGCCTGGTTGTCTGGGTCATATCAGACAGCCTAGTACTTCATAGGTCTGCCCTGTATCCCCCTGCCACACCCAACAGGTACCTGAGGATTTCTGGGGCCACCTGCTCCATGTCCCAGTGGAAGCCTTTGGGAGGGTTGCTGATAACCAGGTCCAGGGGTGCCCAGGGAAGAAGGAGTTTTCAGATCCCCTTTGTCAAAGGAGACACAAAGCATGGATGGATCTACTAACAGCTACAGGGCACAGCCATCCACCTGTTACCCAGGTCCCTTGGAATGAAGTTTTACGTTGACAGTGCTGGGGCGTGATCTCGGGGTCCAGGCACTGTCCCTGAGCTTCTTTTGCTTGAGGTGAACCACGGTACCACTTCTGACTTTTTCTGTGTATGAGGGACAGGAATTGAACCCAGGGTTTCCTGTGTGCTAGGTGAGCCCACTACTGCTAAGAAAAAATCCCAACATTGGATAGCTGTTGGGCCTGTCTTGGGACAGTCTTGCACATTTTTACCGAGTATCTAAGCAGCAGCCTTGGCTGGAAAAGAACATGCTCTGCTATGTTGTCCTTTATCTATGGCATCTTTTCTATCTGTGCTTCCTGTCACATCCTTCTTGTTAAGCAAGACCCCCTTTCAAGTGCTGCCTCTAAGAAGCCCGCTCCAATAACCCTGGCAGAGGGGGATCTTCTCTGTTCTGCAGGCTGTTGGCCTTGTCATGCTCTGCCTCCAGCTGGTGTGGGTTGAGAGTGCGCAAAGGCGAAGGCCTGGCTTTCACCACCCAATTTCTGAAGGCTCTGATACACTACTGAGGGACCAGTTTGGTATCACACTCTGTGAGAGGGCACTTGAGGCCCAGGCAGTCTGTGGGCAGCAAATGGGGTCATTTCTTTTGTGGGTTTGAACTGAAGATCTGGGCGCTGTCTTTCTGAGTTTTCATGCTCAAGGCTGCTACTCTACCACTTGAGCCACAGCTCCATGTCTGGATTTTTGGTAGTTCCATGCAGAGAAGAGCCTCATTAGCTTTCCAGCTTATGGCTGGCTTCGAACTTTGTTCCTCAGATCTCTGCCTACCGAGGAGCCAGGATGTCAAGTGTGAGCCTGAGACAGACAGGCTCCAGAACCTTTCCTTTGAGCTTCTATTTATCTCGTGTCAAAGTAGCAAGCCCTAGTTAAAATAGTCATTTCTAGGGGATCAAGTTCCCCTCCTGGGTCAGTTAACCCAAGATTAACTATCTTTGGAAAAGGCTAGTCAGATTTGGCCTAGGTGAGTGTGTGTGTGTGTGTGTGTGTGTGTGCGTGTGTGTGTGTGTGTGTGTGTGCGTGTGTGTGTGTGAGTTTCAGGGATACCTACCCCCATCTCTCTGATGCTTCTTTCACCCAGTGTTGAGTACATCCAGGATCCCCACCTCAAGAAAGGCAGGTAGCGGAGGGTACTTAAGGTCACATCAATTGGGATGATCTGAATTCTATCCTGCAACTGAAGCCAGGAGAGATAATAGAGAAAAGGAGATGTTTAGAGGAACATCAAGAGAAGCACCTTACCTTTGGCTACAATTAACTGAGAGAAGAATGAATCCATCCTCTTTGGTAGTAAGATAACAAGTGCCCACTATTCATTTATTTTATTTTTTTGTGAGTCCCAAGTCTTGGATTCAAGGACTCGGTGTCATTCCTGAGCTTCTTTTACTTAAGGTTGAGGCTCTATCACTTGAGCCACAGCATCACAACTGGCTTTTTTAAGGGGAGGGTGAAGGGAGGTAGTTTATGGGAGATAAGAATCTCACAGACTCTCTTGCCTAGGCTGGCTCTGAGTCATGACCATCAGAATTCAGCCTCCCAAATAGCCAGGATGACAGGCAAGAGACACTGGCACCTAACCACCACCATCCATTTATAATCCCCTAGGGCCAGTGCTGCGCTACCTGTACTGCATCCTCCTTTTTGTGAATGGGAAGCAGACCTGGGTGGGATTGATACTTCAATAGCCTACCTTCCTTTGAGATTGTTCCGGCTCAGTGTGATGCTGGACTCCTCCTTATCCCACAGCAATGACTTCGCACTGTACCAGAACAAATGTCCCCCAGGAGGTGTCGGACCTGGGGTCTTTCCTCTGCATCCTGCCCCCAATTCCCGAAACAACACACTGCAGCAACGTGAAATATACACAGAGTGAATTCAGTTTCTTATAATCAGGGTCTGGCCAGATAGGTGGCAGTGAGGAACAGAGCCTCGGGATAGTGCTGTGCAGTTGGACAATGCGATGCCTCCTCATCCACATTCCTTTAACTGTCTTAGCAGAGGGTAGTGGGGAAGGACTCACCAGACAGACTGACAATGAGTAAGCATCACAGTCTACCCTGGGCACAGAGGGGCTTACCTAAGGGAGCTAGTTCCACAGTCCAAGCAAGAATGATCCTGACACACCACAGCCTACCTCCAGAATGAGAGGGTCACCTTGGATCCCAGCCACATGGGGATGTTGAGCCAACTCCACCAGCACACATTCAACAAGTTACTGAGAGAGAGACAGAGACAGAGACAGACAGAGACAGAGACAGAGAGAATTACACTTAAGCCGGCTGCCGGTGGCACAGGCCTACAATGGTAACTACACAGGAGGCTAAGATATGAGGATCATGGTTCATAGCCAGCCCAGGCAGGAACGTCTGTGAGACGCTTATCTCCAAAGAAGCACCAGAAAACAAGAAGTTGTGTTGTGGCTCAAGTGTTAGAGCCCTAAACTGGATCTGAGCAGCTTGGGGACAGTGCCAAGGCCTAGAGTTCAAGCCCCATGACTGAAAATTAGTGGACGTCCCAAAACAAGAAATATACTGAATAGCACCAATTGTCCTAGGGAGCATGGCAGACAAGTCAGGCCGAGCTTCCTGTTACCTGGGGGTCATGAGTAGGTCACTGAGCTTTTCCGTGCCTCATTTTCCCCAGCTGCAAAGCTGAAGAGTGAAGGATCCCCTTCCTCATGGGGATAGGATAAGGATGAGAGAGAGCCATGTTTTGTTTCATAATCCCATACCTGTGGCATGATAACTAACAGGCCCCTTCTGAGTCCTTCCCAGGTATCTTATTGTTATATGATCACAGAATTGCCAAGAAACTTATTTGATGACCGTTGCCTCTAGGCCTGCCCCTGTCTCAGAGTTCCCCTTGTATGGATCACTTGTTTCCTCACAACTGTCCTGTGAGGAGACTGAGGACCAATGGTTCGAGGCCAAACCCAGAGCTTCAACTGTGGTCAAGAATCAGCTTCTGTGGACTGAGTTTGGGACCACCATATAAACTGCTGACTGATCATGGTGCTACATATCTACCATCCCAACTACAGAGGACCAGGCATGGTGGCGCATGCCTGTCACAAGAGGACCATGATCCAGCCAAGCCTGAGCATATATGGAGTCTCTATCTCAGAAATGCCCAAGACAGAAAGGCTTGGCTCCCATGGAAGAAGACCTGACTGGAAGCCTAAGCTCTTGAGTTCAAACCCTAATCCACCAAAAAGAATCTGAGGCCCGATGCCAGAGGCTCATGCCTATAAACCTACCTACTCAGGAGGCTGAAATATGAAGATCACAGGTCAAGATTTAAAGTAGGTTTGGCCTTGCCCATCAGATGTCATGATGAGATGACCCAGAATCTGACCCATGCCAATAAGGTCCATACTAACAGGGCTTACAACCTTACTAAGTGCTGACCACGCTCTCTGTCCCCCTGGGGAGCCAACCCCTACCGGCCTCACCACCAGGTCTTCCCGGGCTCCCTCTGCCACCAACCAGTCCTAAGGGAGTAGACAGTTCCAGGTCACAAAGATCTCTTGCTCTTATAATTTAAAGGTGCTGAGTCCCCTTCAAACGTCTCACCCTTCCAGGCCCCCAGACCTCAGCCACAAAGCCCATGCACCCCCCCAAAGACAGTGGTTAGAAGTTATCAAAGGGGCCAGCACTCCTTGTTACAAACAACTTCTATACACACACATACACACACACACACACACACACACACACACACACACACACACACATGATCAGATCCCACCCCCTAGAAGGTGCCAGTACCGACATCAGACCCACTGTAGACAAAACATTGAGCCTCACACATATCTGGAATGTCTCATAGACCAGTATGGCATTTCCTATCATTCACAGTGCTACGTGGAAAACCAAGTCACCTCTTTTTTTGTTGTTGGTCAAGGGGTTTGAACTCTGGGCCAAGGTGCTATCCCTCAGCAATTCAGCTGAATGTGAGCACTCTCCCACTTGAGCCAAAGTAACACTTCCTGTTCTCTAGTGGTCTATCATCAAGTCTCACAGATTATTCTGCCCAAGCTGACTTGGAACCACGGTCCTCACATCTCAGCCTTCTGAGTAGCTAGGATGAGAGTTGTGAGCCACCGGTGGTTTCCGGCTTCAGCCACATTCATATAGACAGAGGAAACCCATCTCGTCAGGCCACAAAGTTTTTGAACCCTTCACTTCAGATTTTGATTCCCAGCATCCAAATCTATCCTTCAATGGAGAAAATAAAGACACAAAAATCTCACAACTGCACCCCTTCTCCCACTCCCTGCCTGTCATAGGACACGTCCTCTTGAAGCTGTGGCTTCAAATAGGGGCAATCTTGGGGAGTTCTTACAAATGTCTGTACAGTGAGGCCAGCACTTGGTCTCCAAAACACAGTACCCTCCCCACACCCCCACACCTCCACCATCATTGGCAGGCAAAGATGTCTTACTTTCTTTCATTTTTATGTTGTGGGGCTTGAACTCTGGGCCTGGGTGCTGTCCCTGAGCTCTTCAGCTAAATGCAAGCACTCAAGTGCTTGAGCCCCAGCACCACTTCTGGTTTTCTGGCAATTTCTTTTCGGTAAAAGTCTCAGGGTCTTTCCTGACCAGGCTGGCTTTGAACCATGATCCCCAGATCTCACCTCCTGAGTACCTAGAATAATAGCCATGAGCTACTGGCACCCAGGCAAACAAACTTTTCCATTCCTGTCATCCTCTCCCTTCAGGAGACTGAAATCTGAGGACTGCAGTTGGATGCCACTTAGCAGCAAAGCCTGAGAACTCTTTATCTCCAATTAAACACCCCAAAAAGCTGGAAGTGGAGCTGTGATTCAAATGCTAGAGTGCTATCTTGGAGCATAAAAGACAAGATCCACTCCCTAGTTTCAAGCTTTTCCTATCATATACCCACCCAAGAAAGGGAAGCAAGTGGGCACACGGGAGCTCAAAGCTAACACATAATACTCAAGACTCCCAGAACAGACACCATCCGGCTCTGATTCTCTAGATTCTATGTCCTACATCATGGCAGTCTTAATTGGGTCTGACCATGCTCCAAGTTGGGACATTCAAGAACAATCTCATACTGAAGATACCTTGACTTATCAAAACTCAGAATCTCTCGCTGTCCTGCCTGAACACTGGGCAGCGAGGTAAGGTCTACTTATCCAACCACATGATATGGGAACCAAAGGGATTCCTGGTCAAAGGACAGATACTGGGGGGATCTAGGTCCCTCTTGGGGAGGTGAAAAGGGCTTCTCTATCTCAGAAATATTCCTATGTTGTGAGTATTATCAAAGAAACAACCCTGCTCAGAGCCCAGTGCCTCTAGTTTTCCCACTAGGTTTTACCCAACTCTGCCCCACCTTCAGCCTGGCCTCTCTGAATCCCAGATGTGCCATCTAGACTAAAGACTGAGGCAGACAAGAGACCCATTTCCTGCCCTCATTCCCAGGCTGTCATATGGCAGTGGCATGCTGACCTCAGTCTTTGGTGAAGGAATGAACACCAAGGGTGGTATCATCAGATTGAGCCCTGGAAAGTCCTAGTCCCCAAGGATGTATTGCACAGGCATCCTGCAGTGAATGACAGCCAGGTCGTCAATGATGAACCCAAGGTGCCAGGACTTTTAATAGCAGTGTGGCTGGATCAAAGTCTGGTAGTCTATGTTGTCAGGCGAGGTCATGGCTCCAATTTCCTGACACACCTGACCTGGGATCATTCTCCCTCTTCAAATTCCTACTTATCCTTTGACCCCACCCTTGAAACTCTGACTCCAATACCTCCCTAGCCCTTGGAAACTTTCTTCTTATCTGACCAGAAAATAAACTCGATGAGGCTGGGGATAATTGAAACCTGGTGACCCACCCTGAGCCCTACGTTCTACCCAAGGCTGGTTCCCTCTATAGTAGGTGACCACACAGCTCCTGGATGGCATGAAGTTGCTGATGGTTCAGTGGCTTGGTCCTACATACTGGCTTTAGGCTCTGAAACTGTCCCAACATAAACTGTGAATAGTTGGCTCCCTTGATACAAGGACTCCAAACCAAGGCTTGCATGTACTCCCTTCTTCCTTCCTTTCCTCTTTTTCTCCCTCTGTCCTTCCCTCCTCTCTCTTTTTACTTTCTTTGTGTCAGTCCTGGGCCTTGTACTCGGAGCCTAAGTGCTGTCCCTAAGCCTTTTTACTCAAGGCTAGCAGTCTACGGCTTGAGCCACACATCCATTTCTGGTGTTTTGTTTTTGGTAGTTAATTGAAGACAAGAGTCTTACAGGCTTTCCTGCCAGGGCCAAACCTCAATCCTCTGATCTCAGCCTCCTAAGTAGCTAGGATTGCAGGCTTGAAGCACTGGCATCCAGATCAATCCAAGTTTTCTTCATGGGCTGTGGAACCAGTCCTAGAACTTTTCATTGTCTATGACCCCCAGATCCGGGTGCAGACTGTAATGGTTTGTTGGATAAATAAATGAGCATCTGTCTATGACAATACTACAGAAAATTTCCATCTGATTCTGGTAAGAATCCTCTGTGTGGGAGGGAGGATCAAGCCTGATGTAGCTTTCCCTCAGGTCTCCCTCCTCCTTCTTACCCCTCCTGGTGCCACCACACTTAACTGTTTTGGCTCTGAAGGTGTGAGCCACTATGTATTCGCTACATTCCTGTGCCTCTGGGATGCCTATCTTCTCTGTCCAGGAGCTGACCAGCTCTGTGGCACTCAATTTCCCACGTAGGTGTGAATAAGGTTGCTGCTGTGGGCTGAATGCCTGGCACAAGGGGCCTCCTGTCCTTCCCCTGGGGCCAGCCAGGAGCATCCACCACATCTGGCCCCTAAGTTTCATGTTGCAGAGGAAGGATCCTTGAGGCAGCCTGGGTTCTCTGAGTCTCCCAGAGTCCAGTACAGATGCTGGGGATCATCTCTGTTCATAGCTGACAGGCTGGGCATGGTGAGTTCACAATCTCTGCTCCCCTCAATGTCCTTGAGTGGGATGGTCACCCTAGAGAGATTCAACAGCGGCCACAGAGAGGCAGTTAAGGCACAACATTCAAAGCAGGAGACAATCTGGCTTGGGAACGCTGCCTGTGCCGCTTTGAACATCATTGTTTGGTGGCTGAAACCATCCATCTAATTTGATCCATAATCCCAGGCATTAGTGGAAATTGACAGCTTAACTTAAAAAAACATGGAATATATGGTATTTAATTTGTCCCAATCAAACTTAAAGGGTTCCAAAGTCAGTGGTCACCTTTTCCTTACAGACAGCCTATAGCAGGTTACAGAAATGGGCATTCAGTGAGCCCTAGCTAACTGCCACCTCCTGATACCGAGCAGGCTCCAGCAGGGGGAATGGATTTGCCTACAACTGCCCAGCTGGAAACAGCCCAGGCGGGACACAGATTGGATTCTGCACGACTCCAGGGAGGATTGACACTGGGCACCGACCCAGGAGGGTATCCTCACCACCAGTGGGGGCCCTCATCCCTGTGCCCTGATGCCCACAGAGACTGATAATGCCCTAGATATGGTTCCCCTCTCACCCACTGTCATGGTGAACCATCTGCCATGTCACACCGTACGCCAGTCCCCAAAACCTCATAGGTTCACAGCCCCTGCCCTATCCTTTCCCTCATCTCATTCCCCAATTATGTTGGGCAGACACATTCCAAACCCTTGAATTACCTCCAACTAAACACACAAGAGCAGCGTGTCTGCTTGGAAGAGTGTGGCTGTGATCTCATTCGCCTCACCAAACTTCTGGCTGGGGATATAAGGACAGGTGGCCACTCCAGTCCAGGGTTCACACAGTTCTTCTAGGGGAGGCCCACTCAGTCCCAGCAGCTACTGTGGGCTACAGGAAAGGGGGAAGAGAGAGGTGGAAAGGGGAGAAAAGTAATGTCTACTGAAATCTTCCATAAAGGAGCAATGAAACTGTGAAGGAGAAAACAAAAATTGTGGCTGGGCTTGTACTTGGTATTGATGAAGAAAGAACAACAAAAAATACACACAAACACACAGAGAAATAAAGTGCTTTTGCTGTTTTTCGACATGGTGACTTAAATATATTTTCATTGTTCTCATCTCCCTGCTCTCCCAACACACACACACACACACACACACACAAACACACACACACAGACACCCCTCTAGAATGTTGACAGATGACTATTCCATGCAGCACATGCAATTTGCCAACTGATCACTCACTTGAGGACAGTCAGGCTGTACAAGGAGAAAGATTCTCTCTCTCTCTCTCTCTCTCTCTCTCTCTCTCTCTTACACACACACACACACACACACACACACACACACACATACACACACACAAACAGACTCAGAGTAGTACCTCTCCAAAGTTTGTTGGTTCCTCATCTGGGACAATGTATTAGCTGGAGCATGCGGGTTACCATTCTCTGTTCCCTTGTCAGAACCAAAGGCTCCCACCCAAGGGAAGCAGCACTCTAATGACACAGCATGACCCTGCCTCTCCCCTTCTCCAGGGCCAGACCCTTGCCCTTGGGAACAACCAGCCTTAACTCCCCATTCATCAAAACCCTAGGCCAGGACGCTGGGTGAAGGAATCCCCAGACAGGTGGCTCCTCAGAGCCAGGACAGTCGGTCATGGGGTCCCAAGGGGGGTGTCTAACCCAGGGTGGGGGCGGTGTTGAGGAAATGGATGGGGTCCTAAAGGCTACATACATGGAGAGAATCTTACTTTCAGCCTAGATGCTTCTGCGAAAATGGGCAGATTCTTGGGGAGGACAAGGAGACCATATGGACAGGGAGCACCAGCAGACGCTGGCAGAGATGGGAAATGTGATCACCCTGTGAGTACTGTTGACAGCTGGGGTGGGGGGATAGGCCGGGTATATGTGTGTCTGAGGGAGTGTGTTCCTCCCATATATTCATGTACTATCTGACCCCCAGTGCCCACACCTCACTAGTGGGGTTTCTGGGACCCTCCTCAGATGAAAGGTAACTGAGCACAGAGGACAAGGGCTCACACAGCAAGGGAGGCTCATCTTCTGCATACAACACCCCCCACTCCCAGAAAAAAAGGAAAAGACCCAAAAAGGCAGGTGCAGAGGTGCTGTTCCCCACCTCTGACTAAAGCCACCAGCTTCCCACTAGGGAGAGGAAGCATTTAGATGTGGGAATCTGTGGCTCCCACTGCTCCAGCCAGGGGCTCAGTGGTGACCCATTCTCACCCATTCATGCATCTCCCCATTTCCAGTGATACTGGCCACTAGGGATGGGCGTGAGTTCCCAGAGTCAACATCCACTCCCCCACCCCCCACTCCTGGGCCATATTTGTGGCAGAGTCAGAGCTGGCCTGCCTGGTGCTGGGAAGGCATGGTTGGGACACAAGAGGTGAGGCGGGATTTGCAAGGGGGGGAGAGTGAGTGGTATGGGGTGGTGGCAAGGTTCCGACCTGCAGGAAACCACTCACTTGTGCTGCTGGGAGCATCTTTTGGCTGTGGTTCTGTGTGCAGCGTGCAGTGATGACAGTGGCATGGTGGACGCTTGGGCCCAGAGCAGAGGACCAGGGGCTGGTATCGGGTGAGGGCCTTAAACCAGCTGGGGGCGCACCACCACTGGATGACTCCAAGAGATGCCACAGGTCTGAGCCAGCGGCGATGCAATGCTGCAGGGAGCAAAGGAGATGGGGCAGGGGCTGGGGCTGGTGGATGTCTGGGCTGAGCATGCCTTTGCTTCAGCTGAGCTCCCAGTGCAGGGGCCTAGGACTCAGGGCATACCTAGCCTCTGAGCCTCCCTGGGGTTGTGCGAGGGATATACCTGATGTGCTGGCTTTGTGCTCTATGCTCCTGACCCAGACCCATGCTCCTACAGCAGCAGAGGCATTGAGGCCGCCATCCCTGGTGCATGTGCCTGCTCTTCTCTCTGCTCTCTCTCTCTGCCCCCACTTCTCTCCCGGGCTGCCCCGCCCCCACTGCCCAAGTGCTCCAGCCCCTGTGTACCCCTGGCTGCAGCAGATAAGTGCCCCCTCAGCCATGTCCTGTCCTCCCCTGAGTCATGCCTCCTTCCCCCCTCAGCCACACCCCCATCCCTGGCTTTGTGCTGTCCTGACTCTGCCCTAAGTTTACCAGGCCATGGCAGAAGCAGCCTCACCTCAGGTCAGGGCTTCCCCCGAACCCCAGAAGCTGCCCGGGGTGGGGGATTGAATCTCCCCTCAGCTCAACCGCTGGGGGACTCTTCTCCATCCACCCCACACACCAAGCAGGTTCATGGTGTCACTCCATATGTGTGTGTGTGTGTGTGTGTGTGTGTGTTTGTGTGTGTGTGTGTGTGTGATTGTTGGGGATACCTACTTCTCAAAGACTCAGAACAATTTTAAAAAATAACACAAAGAACCCTGTGTAATGGACTCAGCAGAATGAGCCTTTTGAAGGACTCAGCACATAGCAACCTTTGGGATCCTCATGGTAATCTAATGACTAATAAGATAAGACATGCCATTTTGACATCACTAAATTTACATATCATAGTATTATGACATCATATGTCATAGTGACAGTATAGACATATTGTGAATGCCTATTCTGTGATTTCATTTTATTTCAAGTGATCAATATTGGTGGATATCAGAAATCGATTATGACCTCAAAGCCATTGTGACATGAAAATCCCTTTGTGACATCACAGTGCCATTGTGATACTAACCTGTTATGACGTCACAAACTGGTCCTGTCCATTGTGACCTCATCACCAATGTGACATCACAAACCCATTGTGATGTCACATTGCTGTTGTGACATTACAATCACCTTGAGACCTCCCAAACCCATTATGACATCTTTAGCACCTTTTTAAAAACACATGGCCTTTGGGACCTGACAGTCCCGTTGTGAATCCAAATCCTCATTGTGAAATGTCAATTGAGACAAGATATGCCAAAGAAATATCACAAAGGATTTACAATATAATCATCGGTGTGACATCACATTGTCATTATGACAACATCACCTCATTGTGACATCACAAATCTGTAATGACATAATACCACTATGAAATCACATTGTCACTGTGACATCATATATACATTATGAATGCCTATTATGTGATTTCATTATATTTCAAATGTGGCATGTGGGTTTATATCAAAAAAACATTTTGACTTAACCATTGTGACATCACAATCCTTTTGTGATGTAACATTGAAATTGTGATATCTCTAAACAACTGTGACAACTCAAACATGTCCTGTCCTCTAAAGTTTTGTGACATGTTAGCACTGTGTTATGTTAGGCCCATTGATAGCTCAATCTGTTTTTGACCTCGTATTATTTCAGGAATGACATGAAATATTAGAAATATACTTTGACATCATGAGCATAGTGACATCACACTGCTAGATGTAATGACCATTGTGTCATATTGTCACATCACAAATCTGTTCTGACTTCATCACATTTGTGCCAACAAATGCTTTGGAATCTTCACAAGCCCATTTTAAATTTATATACTCATTGTGAGTTAATGACAGTTGAGGTCTGGAATGCCATTGTCACATCACCAATCTACTGCGACATCACAAAACAATGTTGAACTCATCACTATTATGGCATCACCAATTAATTAGAATTTGACATCATATTGCAATTGTGATATTACTGTACCATCATGCTTTCACAAACCTATTATGACCTAATCACATCTTAGAAAATGCATGGCTTTTGGGACATCAAGCTCCTTCTGTGAACTTGTATCATTGTGAACTTGTAGCAATTGAAATTTGAAATAATATGTGATATTACAAACTAGTTTTGACATCATTAACCCATTTTTATATCATTAACACTTTGACAACCAAAATTTGTTAGAAACTTTAGCACTTTTGACAAAAAACACAGCGTTTCTGTCGTCACAGTTCATTTGTGTATGTCATGGTGACTTCATTCTCATGTCCTCACTGTAAACTAATAGCAATTAAGATCTGACATACCATTGTGACATCACAAACCATTTGTGACATCATCACCAGTGTGATATCAATCATTATGACACCATCAGCACATTGTGACATCGACAAGATACAGTGACCTCATAGCATTATGACGTCGCATTGCAATTTTGCTGTCTTAGACACATTGTGAATGTATATCCTGTGATTTCATTCTATTTAAAATGTGGCATGTCAGTTGATATCAGAAACACATTGTGACCTCATAACCATTGTAACATTATAAACCCTGTGTGACGTCATAACTGGTGTAACATCACATTTTTGTTATCTTTAGCTTATGGTGACATCGCAAATTGGCAATGACATTGTAACATTTGCCATTATGTCATTGTGATATCATAGTCACATTGTGAATGCCTAATCTGTGATTTCATTGTATTTGAAATGTGGCATGTGGGTTAATATCAGAAACTCATTGTGTTGTCACAACCCTTGTCACATCAAAATCCCTTTGTGACATCAATTTGGCAATGTGACATCACAATGGCAATGTGATGGAACTAAGGCATAGTGATATCAAAATGGTCATGAACACACAATTGGTTTTCTGATAACTGACATGCCACATTAGAAATAGAATCAGTAACGTAATAGGCAAACACAAAGTGTCTATGACATCATAATAACAATGTGATGTTACAATGCTATGATGTCATTGTAGTTTTACATGTCAAAATGAGCTGATGGTGTCATAATGGCAACATGATGTCACAATTATGATGTCAGAAAGGATTTGTTATGTTTCCTTGGTATGTCTGATGTCGGTTGTCATTAGTTCCCCATGAGGTTATGGATACAAAAAAGGTTCTGTGAAGTCACAGAGGCCATGTGTGTTTTGGAATGGCACAATTTGATCCATAACATCATAATGGAAATGAGATATCCTATTGGGTTTTTGATGTCACAGTGGTGATGAGGTCACAATGGCTTTGTGATATCACAGTTTGTTTGTAATACCAGAATGATATATTCAATTTCAATTACTCATAATTCAATATGAGGATACCAGTTGATAGAAGAAGCTTCATACTGTGAGGTCATACTATGTGAAAACCAAACAGGACAGTGATTTCACAATGACAATGTGATGTCTCAACATCATGTTATAATGATGTTTTGATGTTACAATTGGTGATGCCATACTGATGAGGAGGTCCTAACTTAGTCCTAACTTGTGTGATATGCTGCCATTAGGATATTTCAGGCTGTTAGTAAGCTTATAATCTGTTTTGAAACTCATAATAATTCAGGTATGACATATTATATCAGAAATTGACTCTGACATCATGAACATTGTGACATCATGAACATTGTGACATCACATTGATAGACATCAAGACCATGGTGGCACATTATGAACTCACAAATCTGTTAGGACTTCATCATAATTGTGAAACACATGACTTTAGAGACAACAGAGTCCCTTTGTGAACTCATATCTTCATTGTGAATTAATGACATTTGAGATCTGGCATGCCATTGTGATATTTCCAACCAATTGTGACAGCACAAACCTATTATAGTAGAAACACATTGTGATATAATAGCCATTGTGATAGTACAATCCCTTTGTGACCCCACATTTCCTAGTGATAACAGTAACTCATTGTGAAATTCCAATCCTCTCAAACCCAATCCAGGTATGAAATGTGATACTCAAGTCCAGTGTGACATCTTGATCATGGTGATATCACACTGATAGATGTTATGAGCATTTTGTCACATTCTGATAACACACACCTGTTAGGACTTCATCACTTTTGTGAAAATGCATGCCTTTGGAGACATCAGAGTCCCTTTGTGAGTTCATTTACTCATTGTGAGTTAATGACAATTGAGATCAGATGTGTCATTTTGATATCACCAACCCATTGTGACATCACACACTTCTTGTGAACTCATCAATGTGGCATCACAAATTGTGATATCAAAACATTATTAAGTCATCATATTGCAACATCACATTGCCCTTGTGATATCACTGTCCCATTGTGTTTTCAAAAACCTAGTATGTCTTCATAGTATTTTAGAAAATTCATGGCCTTTTATACTTGTCTTCTGTGAGCTCATATCCTCATTGTGAAATAGTAGCAACTGAAATTGGACATGAGATTATGAGATGCGACTTCACAAAACTATTTGATTTCATCACCAATGTGTCATCACAAAACCATTGTGAGCTTTCATTGCCATTTGACATCACTATCACATTGTGACATCGCAAACCTATTAGGACCTCTTAGCACCTTTGAAAAAACACATGCCCTTTGTGACAACCCAGTCCCTTTGTGTAACTATACCCTCATTATGAAGTGACAATTGATATCAGACATGCCAATTTAACATCATGAACCCTTTGTGACATCACCAGAGTGACATAACATTGTCATTATGACAGCATCAACTACTTTTGACATGACAAAACTACAATGACAATATAGCATTATGAGATCACATTGTCATTGTGATGTTATAAAAAGATTGTGAATGCCTGTTTTTAATATGTTTTTTGTTGGTCGCTGGGCTTGAACTCTGGGCTTGGGTGTTGTCCCTGCTCTTCAGCTTTAGGCGAGTGCTCTATCGCTTGAGCCACAGAGCCACTTCCAGTTTTCTATTGGTTTTTATTGGGAATAAGATTCTCATAGACTTTCCAGCTTGAGCTGGCTTTGAACTGCGATCCTCAGATCTCAGCCTCTGGAGTAGCTAGGATTTCAGGCGTGAGCCACCGGTGACCGGCTTTTTCATTCTATTTCAAACTGGCGCCCGGTTTTTTCATTCTATTTCAAATTTGTCATGTGTGTTAATATCAGAAACATAATGTGACCTCATAACTATTGTAACATCATAAATCAGCAATGACATCAAATTGTCATTATGACACTATCAGCTCATTGTGACATAACCAAATGAGAATGGCATCATAGCATTATAAATCACAGTGACACTGTTACATCATAGACGTAACAGTGTGAAGGCCTATTCTGTGAATTTATTCTATTTCAGAAACCCATTTTGACCATATAACCATTGTGATATCACAATCCTTTGTGACATCACATTGCCATTGTGATATCATTAACATGCTGTGCCATCAAAAACCAGTTCTGTCCTTATAAGGTTTGTGACATACTGCCATTGCCATATATTAGGCCCTTTGTGAGCTCATAATCTGTTTTCAATCTCATATTTCTGGTATGACATGTGATATCAGAAATCCCCTGTTACATCAAACTGCCAGATGTCATGACCATTGTGTCACATTGTGACCTCACAAGCCTGTTAGAACTGCATCACATTTGTAACAAAACATGCCTTTGGAGACATTACAGTCCCTTTTTGAACTCATATATTCATTGCCAATTAATGACAGTTGAGATCTCCCATGTCACTCTGACATCGTGAACCCATTGTGACATCACAAACTTATTGTGACCTCATCACGAGAA
The DNA here is from genome assembly GCF_019054845.1 of Dipodomys spectabilis. Taxonomy (NCBI): domain Eukaryota; kingdom Metazoa; phylum Chordata; class Mammalia; order Rodentia; family Heteromyidae; genus Dipodomys; species Dipodomys spectabilis. Next base: position 3,453,615 of record NW_024870882.1, on the reverse strand, counting down.
TGGCGTCAACAACTAATTGTTTTATCAAATCATTATTTTGAGATGATATTGAGGTATTGCTGTTGTGATATCACCCTCCCATTGTGTTTTTACAAACCTGTTATGGCCTCATCAGATCTTAGAAAATTCATGGACTTTGAGACTTCAAGCTCTTTCTGTGAACTCATGTACTATATTACCTCTAAGGCAAGGAGACAAGCCATCGAGTCACATTTAATATAATAAACCATTTTTCACTAGAAAGGGGACTGTGATTACCTTATCCTGGACTGGATACCCAGGTTCAAGAGCAGCCTTGACCACCAAACCTCAGACCTCCAATGGGCAGCCCCACCCTTTCTTAATTGTTCTGCAAACCATTAACCACAAAATTATGATCTCCAAAGCTCCAAACCTCAATGGGCAAGGCTTTTTTTCTTTTCCATTCTTCCCTCCTTCTCTACAGACCTGTCATTCCTTCCTGGTCTTTCCATTTTTCCCTTCCACCACTTCCTTCTTCTCTTCAGGCCTCTCTACTCTCCACAGTTCTGCCCTACTCTGCCCCAGTGACCACTTGCCAACCTTCTGCTCTCCCTCAGCTTCCTCTCTTCTCAGTTTTTTCCTTTCCTGCTGTCTCACCACTTTCTTCCTTCTGCGTAACTCCCATTTTTATCTCCATTACAATGCTCTGAAAATGCAACTTATATATAGGTTGTACCCCTCCTCCCTCCAACGGATCTCCTGACTAACAGTTTACAACCATCACTTCCAAAACTACCCAATGCTCAATCACTTCTTGACAGCTCACCGTGTGAGGCTTGACACCTCCACCTTTGGCGGCATTCCCCACACTCTCCTTTGGGCCAAGCCAAGAATTTACAATGAATATCGGCCCCCACAGATAATTCTGGACCCACTGTTTATTATAGTATCCTCATAGGAATTAGAAGAAATTGAAGTTGTATATATCATTGTTATATCACAAACTTGATGAGACATCATTAACTCTTTGTGACCTCAACACCTCGGAGACATCACAAACTCATTTTGTTATCACATTGCCATTTTACCAACATGATCACATTGTGAAATCCCAAAACTGATATGACCTCAGAAGCTTTGAAAGAAAGCATGGCCTTTGTGACATGACAGGCCTTTTGTGTACTCATATCCTCATGTTGAGCTAATGACAATTGAGATCAGGCATGCCATTTTAACATCGCAAAACCTTTGTGACATCATCACCAGTGTAACATCACATTGTCATTATGATAACATCAGCCCATCATGACATCACAAAACAACAATGACATCAAATCACATGTAATTGTGATGTCACAGATACATTGGAATGCCTATTCTGTGATTTCATTCTATTTCAAATGTTGCAGGTGGGTTGATATCAGAAATACATTGTGACCACAAAAGCATTAAAATATCACAACACCTTGACGACACCACATTGCCATTATGATATCACTAACCTACTGTGACATCACAAAACACTCATCCTCATAAATTTTTTGACATGCTGCCAGTGTGATCTCTTTGGCAACTCTGAGTTCATAAATTGTTTAACTCATAATACTTCAGGCATGACCTGTGATATCAAAAATCCACTGTGATATCATGACCACTGTCACATCACACTGCCAGATGTCATGACCACTGAGTCACATGAGGAAATCACAGACATGTTTAGACTCATTACACTTGTGCCAACATATGCCTTTGGATACATCATTATCCATTGTGAACTTAAATAGTCATTGTCAATTAGAGATCTTGCATGAGATTGTGACATCAACATCCCATTGTGAAATCACATACTTATGTGACCTCATCACCTGTATGGCATCAACATTTGTGACTTCAAAGCAATACTATCTCATATAATGGTAGCATCACATTGCCAATGGGATATCTCTGTCTCATTGCATTTTCACCAGCCTATTATGTCCTCATAATATTTTACAAAATTCATGGACTTTCTGACTTCTAGCTCCTTATGTGAACTTGTATCTTCATTGTGAACTAGTAGAATGAAATTGGACATGTAATGGTGATATTACACCTTCATTGTGACATCACTATCCAAAGGTGACCTTATCACCACTTGATATCACAAACCCATTGTAACATCATATTGCCACAGTGATATCATGATCGCCTTGTGACATCCCACACCTATTGTGACCGCTTAGCACCTTGGAAAAGGCACGTGGTGTTTGTGGTATCATGATCCCTTTGGGTAACCATACCATCATTGTGAACAAAGACAACTGACATCAGACATGCCAGTGTACCATTATAAACGCATTGTGACATCATCTCCAGAGTGAGCTCACATTGTTGTTGTAATACCATCAGCCCATTGTTACATCCTCAAATGACAATGACATCATGGCATTATGACATCATATTTTCTTTTTTTTCCTGTAGCCTCCTCCTTTGTTTACCCTTCCCATCCCTTCCCATCCTCCCTCCTCCCCCTAAACCTCCCCCCCCAAGTTGTAAAGATCGTTTTTGACATGACAACTTGAACTTCTCATTGTTGCAACAGGTCCACCTGTATCCTTATTTAAACGACTTGTTTTTCTCTTTCCCCTCCACAAATTATACCGACATCAAATACAGTGAAACCAGGGGTTATACTGTGGGGGAGGGACATACAAAGCAACAAAGGAATAATCTTATAATTGTGTTAAAAACAAATGCATGAATGAAAAAAAAACATTAAAAATACATATCTTAGGGTTCATTTTCCTAACATCACCTTATCTGAACTTTTCTGCTTGACTCATACATATACTAGATATTGCAAATAAGGGAAATCATGGGACTTATGTTTCCTTGGGCTTGGCTTACTTCACTTAATATAATTTTTTCCAAGTCTTTCCATTCCCTAACAAATGGGGGCAATGTCATTCTTTCTGATGGAGGCATAGAATTCCATTGTGTATATATACCACATTTTCTTGATACATTCATCTACTGAGGGGCATCTGGGTTGGTTCCATATCTTAGCTATGGTAAATAATGCTGCAATAAACATAGTTGTGCTGGTAGCTTTAGTGTGGTCTTGTTTGTAAACATTTGGGTAAATGCCCAAAAGTGAGACTGCTGTGTCATAGGGGAGCTCTATGTGGAGTCTTTCGAGGAACCTCCATACTACTTTCCAAAGTGGTTGAACAAGTTTACACTCCCACCAACAATGAAGTAAGGTTCCCTTCTATGACATCACATTTTCATTGTGAGGTCCTAGAGACAATGCAATTGCCTATTCTGTGATTTCATTCTATCACAAATGTGGCATATAGGTTGATTTCAGAAACCCATTGTGACCACATCATCATTGTTACCTCACAATCCCTTTGTGACCTCATATTGACAATGATATCATTAATGCAATGTAACATCACAAACTTGTCTTGGCCTCATAAATTTTGTAACAAGTGACTACCTTGGCCTGGGCTGGATGCTGAGAGCTAAATTCACTCTCAACCATGGACCCTCAGACCTCCAAAGAGCAGTTAAGCCATTTGTTAACTGGTCTGCAAACAACCAACCCACAAAATAAATAATGATCTCCAAAGCTCCACACTTCAAAGGACAAGGCTTTTTCCTTTCTCTTCAATCTCCTTCTCTACAGATCTGTCCTACCTTTCAGGTCTTTCTTTTTTTCCTTCCACCATTCCATTCTTCTCTTCAGGCTGCTCTGCTCTTGACAGGCCTGCCCTCTCTTGTCCAAGTGGCCAGTTGCCGTCCTTCATCTCCTACTCTCTTTCAATTTCCTCTCCTCCCAGGTTTTTGCCCTCCAGCAGTCTCATCACTTCTTTCCAACCAGGCCTTTAACATTTTTCTCTCCATTTCTCTTGCTCTGAAAATGCAGCTTATATATAGGCTGTATCCTTCCCCAACTGCAATGTTTCTTGCCTTCCAGTTTTCAATTATCACTTATCAAATGTCCATGACCAATCACTTCTTGGCAGCTCATCATGTGGGGCGTGACATCCTATCTCCTTCAGCAGTATGCCCTGCCCCCTCCAGTGTCATGTACCCCCCTTATCCATTGGTCCAGACTAGGAGGCCATGATGACTGTATCTTCCCATGGATTATAGGGGCACTTCTGGTTATTACAGTGTCCTGGTGAACTAGTAGCAATTGAAATTGGACAAATAATTTTGATATTACAAACGCGTGACACAACTAACCCATTGTGACCTCATCACCACTGTGACATCACAAACCCATTGTGACTTCACATTGTTGTTTTGATACCAGGATCACATTGTGACATTCCAAATCAATTATAACCTCTTATAACATTTGAAAAATACATAGCTTTGTGCTATCAGAGTCCCTTTGAGTACCCAAAGTCCCACTGTGAAATATTGACAATTGAGAATCAGACATGACATTTTGACAACCAGTTTGTGAGATCATCATAATTGTGACATCATAATATCATTTTTATACCATCTACTCCTTGTGAAATCACAAAACTAAAATGATATGATAGAATTATAACTTCACATTGTCATGGTGACATCATAGACATTATGAATGCCTTTTCTGTGATTTCATTCTATTTCAAATGTGGCATGTAGGTTGATATCATAAACAAATCAGGAACTCATAACCATTGTGACATCACAATCCCTTTGTATATCATGTTGCCATTGTGAAATTACTAACCCGCCGTAATATCACAAACCTATCCTCTCATCATAACTTGTTTTTTTTTGGGGGGGGCCAAGTCGTGGGTCCTGAACTCTGGGACTGGGCACTATCTCTCAGCTCTTCAGCTCAAGGCTAGTGCTCTACCACTTGAGCCACAGCGCTACTTCTGGCTTTTTTTCCTTTTTGCTTATGTAATGCTGGGGAATAGAACCCAGGGACTCAGGCATGCAAGTCAAGTGCTCTACCACTGAGCCACCACCCCAGCCCCTCATCATAACTTTTGTGACATCCTGCAATTCTGATACCTTAGGCTTTTTTGTCCTCATAATCTGTTGTTGACCTCATTAGATTTCACATATGACATTTGATATCACAAATTCCCAGTGACATCATGACCACACTGCCAGATGTCATATCCATTGTGTCAAATTCTGACATCACAAACCTTTTAGGATTTCAATATATGTGTGACAACACATACTTTTGGAGAAACCACAGTCCCTTTGTGAATTCATATACTAATTTTAAGTTAAGACAATTGATAATCATCATGTAATTTTGACATGCCCAACACATCACCAATATTTTGTAACCTCACCACCAATATGGAATCATCAACTAATTGTGACAACAAAACAATATTTTGACATAATGTAATGAGTTGACATTGTCATGGTTATATCACTGTCCCATTGTATATTCACAAACCTAAAATGACTTCCTAACATTTTAAAAAATTCATGTCCATTATGACTTCCAGCTCCTTCTGTGAACTTGTATGTACATTGTGAAATAGTAACAATTGAAAATGGACTTGTGTTTGAGATATTTCAAAATCATTATGATATCAAAAGCCCATTGTGACCTCATCACAACTGTGTATCATAAAGCTATCATGACCCCTAAGCACCTTTGAAAACACACATCGCATATGTGACATCATAGTCCTTTGTGTACCCATATCCTCGTTGTGGATACATGACAATTGAATTCATATATGCCATTGTAACGTCACAAACCCTTTGTGACCCCATCACCAGTGTGACAACACATATTCATTATTACAAAATTACCTCCTTGCAATATCAATTTATAATGTCCTCATAGCATTATGACATTATATTGTCATTGTGATGTCATAGACACATTGTAAATGCCTATTCTCTTATTTCATTCTATTTCAAATGCGGCATGTGGGTTGATGTCAGAAATATATTGTGATCTCATAAATATATGGCATCACAATCACTTTGTGACACCACACTGCCATGGTGATATCACTAACACATTGTGACATCAAAAACTTGCCCTGTCCTCATAAGTCTTTTGATGTGCACCAATTGTGATGTCTTAGGCCCTTCATGAGCTTGTAATCTGTTTTCAACCTTATCATATTTCAGTTATGATATATGGTATCAGAAATCCACTGTGACATCATGACCATTGTGACATCACACTGACAGACATCATATACATTGTGTCACACTATGACATCACAATCCTCCTAGGACTTCATAACATTTGCGAAAACACATGACTTTGGAGATACCACAGTCTGTTGTGAACTCATATTCTCTGTGATTTCATGACAAATGAGATCCGTTATGCCATTTGGATATCACTAACCAATTGGGACATCATAGATCCCTTACCATATGGCATCACCAATCAACTGTGACATCAAAACCTTTTATGATGTTACAATGTGACATGATGATCATGACATCTGTCAGTGTGATGTTACAATGGTCATGATGTCACAGTTGATTTATGTTATCTCACGTCATACATGAGATATGAGTATGAAAACAAATTATGAGGGCAAAAAGGTCTAAGATACCACAATGTTAGCATGTCACAAAAGTTATGAGGACAGGAGAGGTTTGTGATGTCACATTGTGTTAGTGATATCACAATGGTACTGTGATGTCACAAAGTGATTATGATGTCAAAATGGTTTGTAGGCACAAAAATGCATTTCTGATAACAACTCTCATGCCACATTTGAAATACAATGAAATCACAGAATAGGCATTCACAATGTGTCTATGACATCACAACGAGAATTGTTGTCATACTGAGATTCTGTCATTGAGTTTGGTGATGTCACAATGAGCTGATGCTCTCATAATGAAAATGTGATGTCACACTGTTGAGGATGTCACAAACACTTTTTGATGTTAAAATGGCATGTCTGATCTCAACTGTCAGTTCACAACAAGCATAGGGGTACATAAAGGGCCTGTGATGTTGAAAAGGGCATGCTATTTTTCAAAGGAGCTAAGAGGTCATAATAGATTTGAGATGTCACTACGGAATCATGATGTCACAATGACAATGTTGTCACATGGGTTTTGTTATGTCGTGGTAGTGATGATGTCAAAATGGGTTTGTGATGTCACAACAAGTATGTAATACCACAATCAAATTTCCAATTTCAATTGCTACTAGTTCACAAGGAGGATACTGTAATAATCAGCAGGGCCCAATAATTTATAGGGTCTGATAATCAGCATGGGCCCATCTCCTGGCCAGCTGGAGAGGACAAAGAATGCCACCAAAGAAGGTGAGACATCCTGTGGGAGGGACTGGTGCATTAAACACCACGTGTTGAGCGGTTAAGAAGTGATTGGGCTGTGGGCATTTTGGGATGTGATAGTTGAAAACAGGCAGTTGGAGGGAGAAGGAGTACAGACTTTATATAGACTGCTTGTTCAGAGCAATAAAATGTAAGAGAAAAAGGAAAATGTCCTGGAAGGAAGGAAGTGGTGGGATAGCATAAGGGGAAAGACCTGGGTGGAGAGTAAGTTGAGGGAGCGCAGAAGGTGAAGGATGGCAACTTATGAGCCTTGCAAAGCAGTTCAGGTCTGTGGAGAGTGGAGAGTCCTAAAGAGAAGAAGGAACAAGTAGAAGGGAAAAAGGAAAAGACCTCGAAAGAAGTATAGGTATGTAGCGAAGGAGAGACAAAAAGAAGGGGAAAAGAGGCTTTCCCTTTGATATTTGCAGCTTTGGATATCATAATTTTGGGGGTTGGTGGTTTAGAGAAGATTTAATATATAAAACGTGTCTCGATGGATTTTCTTGAACTATAGAGGTCCTTATTTTTGAAGACTCCATCGAGATAATCCATTTGGATTGCATCAGGACTTGGCCCCAGGGAAAAATCCCTATAGGTGAGAGTGTCAGCCCTCAGGGTTGAGAGTCCACCTCTTGTGTTTGTCTCCAGAGGTCCAACATGGACAAAAGTCATTTATGTACCTTTAGAGGTGCATCTTGGCAAGCTTGCCAGCTTGTTTTGGACTCCTCTGGAAGCTATTTGTGGCTTCTTTGGGACACCATCTGGAAACTACTTGAGAGATAATGTAGGGCTTCCGTGGGAAGCCATCTGGAACCTCATCAAGCGTACATCTGCGACTTCCTTGAGAAGCCATATGAGACCAATGCTGGAGGTCATATTGGGCCTTCTCCAGGGGCCATCTTGGACTTTCTCCAGAGGTCAGCTAGGGCTCCTTTGGGAGGCAACCTGAGACCTCTTCAAAATAGTCATGGTCATCAGGAGCTTCTTTGGGAGGACATCTCAGGCTACCATGATGAGAAATCTATGACCGTTTTTGGACATCATCTGGGACTTCCTTGAGAAGTTATATAGGACCTTTTCTGAAGGTCATCTGTCGCTTTCTCAGGAGGATTATCTGGAACTTCCTCTGGAGTTCATAGGTGGCTTCCTTGACTGGCCATCTGGGGGCTACTTGAGAGGAAATTTCAGTCTCATTGAAAAGACATCTGGAAACTCCTTTGAAGGTCATCTGACAATTCCTTGGGAATCCATTTGGAACTTCCATGAGAGGTCATCTAGGGCCTCCAAGGGAGGACATATGTTACATCCTCCAGAGGTCATCTGTGGCCTCCTCAAGAGGCAATCTGGGACATTCTCTCGGTCATCTGGGACCTCCTGTAGAGGTCAACATTGAGAGGTATGGGGCATGTGGGTTAAGTGTCTGTGGCTCTTAGTCTTTGTATGTATGCTGATAGTTCTATCTGTGTCTTTATGCACCCGTTTACTCCTTTTCTCAGGATGGGAGAACAAGGCCTTCGGTTGTCATATCCAAAAACATTCTCCCCCAAGTTTACAGAATCCCTCAGAGGAAGATGCACTGATGTACTCTTTCTCCTATTCTTTGTCATCAGCAACTCTAATAAGTCCTCCCGTAACAAAAGTGGTTACTTGTACCAGACTGAGGTGGTACAACGTGTTATGTTACCCTTATTACCCTTGAGACAGGAACATGGAGGAGATGGTTTGCAGTACCCCTTTCTAATATATGTTCCCTTTACAAGTAGTGACCTGTATAACTGGAAACAGAAAAATCCATCCTTTCCAGAAAAAAAAAAAAAAACAGGGGCTCATTACCTCATTAGAGACAGTAATATTCACACACAAGCACATCTGGGATGACTGTCAGCAAATTTTACAGGTGCTTCTCACCTGGTAGAAAAGGGAATGAATATTGTTGGTGTCTTGTCAGTGGTCCTTGGAACAGACAGTAGCCCCACTTTTGAACCAGATTATTTGGAGCAAGTCTTTCCCCAGACTTGCCCAAATAAGACTAACAGCAGTCGAGGTATGGAAGTGCTGACCAATTATTTTCAGGTTAAGCTAGCAGGGATACCGCAGTGGCAAGAAAGCCAAGTCTTCAATCTAAGGTGAGTGAGATGGTACTATTCCCCAATGAGTACCCTAATGCTTTTTCTGGAACTTCTCCCAGAAGACTATAGGACCTATAGGCTATAGATCTGTAAGTCCTGGAGAATCAAAGAGCCCTAAATATGGCCTTTGTTACCCAGTCAGCCACAGATATTAGAAGAAAGCTTGAAAAGATAGAAGGTTTTGAGGTAAAGTGGTTGCCCACTTGGTGTTTGATAACAGAGACACCCTGAAAAAAAAACGAGTCTAAGAAGGGAGTTTGAGTTTTGGTAGGAGCACCAGAATAGGGATCAAGAAACCTTTGGCAAAGACAGTATAGATCATTTGCAAATGGCAGTATGGAACCTCTAGGACTAGATCAGTGAGCTAAATGCAAGCAAAATAGACATTAGGAAAAGGAATGTCCAAGGAGGAGAAAGATAGAAAATGACAGATTAAGTAATCACATTAACCACATGGAAAATGTGTTCAGAGCTCTGGAGAAACATGCAAAGGCCCTCTGAATTCCATTAAGAAATTATGGCTATGAAAAAGGAGCTGGGGAGCTGGGAAGGTGGCTCAGTGGTAGAGTGCTTTCCTTGCATGCATTAGGCCCTGGGTTTGATTGCTCAGCACCACATAAGAAAAAAGAAAAAAGCCAAAAGTGGCACTGTGGCTCAAGTGGTAGAGTGCTAGCCTTGAGCTGAAGAGCTGAGGGACAGTGTCCAGGCCAGTGTTCATGCCCCATGACCGGACCCATAATAAAAAGAAAAAAAAAAAAGAAAAGAAAAAGGAGCTGAACCTGATATAAGAATATAGTAAGATGGGCTGGGAAGTTGGCTCAGTGGTGGAGTGCTTGCCTTGAATGCATGAGGCCCTGGGTTCGATTCCTCAGCACCACATAAGCAAAAAGTTAAAAGCCAGAAGTGGCGCTGTGGCTCAAGTGGTAGAGCGCTAGCCTTGAGCTGAAGAGCTGAGGGACAGCACCCAGGTCCAGAGTTCAGGCCCCACGACTGGACCAAAAAAAAAAAAGAATATAATAAGTTGAAGTACATGTCGATTATAAGCTTTCAAATGTGTCACCAGAAATTCAAAGCAACAGAGAAAGAAGGAAAATAGTTAGCAGAGAAGACGGGGAAGTGCTGTGTCATAGAAGATGAGGCCAAGAAAAGAGAACAGGAAAATATCAGGCTCAAGAAAGAGAATGTTTCTCTTCAGAAAGAGTTAAAGGACCACTTGTTTGATAGAGAATGCCATGGAAAGGGAAAGAGCATTAAAAAGAAAAACAGAAGCCCTAAACAAACAGTTGAAAGATCTGTCACAAAAATACACTGAAGTGGAAATCTAGAAAGAGAAATTACTAGAGTAAAAGCCCCAAAAGACTGCTGAGATCTTCACCATAAATGTAATGCAGAAGCATCGTGTCCCAGTGGAACAGGTGGAGGTGGGAAAAAATACCTCTCAATAGCACTTTGTGAACTTAAGGGAGGAGCTGAAGAGCAAGAAAAGGTGTTGTGAGAAGGAGCAGCAGTTGGCCAGTCAAGGGAAATCTCCTTTGACCCTGCCAAAACACTTGCAGGTTAAGGAGCACATTGAGAAGGAGAATGGGATCATGAAAGCAAGTTTGAGAGAAAAGGAGGAGAATAAAAGGGAAGAAGATTGTGGAGGAGATGGGGAAAAACAAGTCGTTTAAGGATACAGGTGGACCCAATGCAACTATGAGAAGTACAAGTTGTCATACCAAAAACGAACTTGACAACTTTGGTGCGGGGTGGGGGGGGGGAATTGGGTGCGGGGGGTGGGGGGAGGCTGGGAAGGGATGTGAAGGGTGAACAAAGTAGGAGGCTGCAATGCTTGATAAGAAATGTACTCATTATTTTGCCCATGTAACTGTAACCCCTCTGTACAGTATGGTCACAAAAAATTAAAATTAAAATTAAAAAAAAATGGAAGAAGTCTCCAAGGTTCAGAGTACTATACAGCAGTTAAAGAAACTAGAGACCCTAAGATACAGGGAAACATCTGAGCTGATCAGGTAGCTTGAGAGACCAGTCTAAACCCAGTTGGTTCTGTAGAGCTACTAGTCATCAATATTAAAGGAAGAAGCAAAAACAGTGGTAATAAGTGTGCAAATGTTGACACTGAACTTGTGAAAAATGCATACAGGCGCAAGCTTTCTGTCAGTTTACATGTAGATATTTGCAACCTGGTAAATTGTCTGAGGACACTGCCTAAAACTGTTCGGAAAACCGGTGGGGCCTCAGCCTGACAATACTTTGTAATGTGTGTAGGTAATTTCCAACAGGTAAATGCTGAAATGCTGGAACATATGGAAAGAATTCATATGTGAGGAACCTCAGATGGTGAATTTGGGAAAGTGGACTCCACAGAGGTAAAGCCTAGAAAGTATGTCTATTGGTATCTGTTAGTAATAATGGACATTTTTTCAGGCTGAGCTGAGGCATGTAATAATACCTGGATTTGGCTTACCCTTAGCTGTGGGGTCCAAAGATGGCCCTGTATTCCTGGCCCACGTTCTCAAGTATTAACTAATGCCCAAGGAATAAATTGGAAATTACAATCCATTTATAAGCCTCAGATTTTAAGCACTAAAAAGAATGAATATGACCTTAAAGGAAAGTTTAAATTAATTACAGAGAGTAGCCATGGCTAGGTAAGCCTCCTCCACTTCACTCTCCTTCGAGCAAGATGTAGCCCTTATGTTAAAGGATTCAATCCCTTTGAAATACTTTAGTGTAGAACACCCCCTTGGGTTCCTAAAATTAGGACGGCTATATGAACAGAATTGTCTAACTACAATCTGCAGGCTTTACAACATATTCTTTGATATACCTATCCTTTGTTAACCAAAGCCCACCGGCCAGATAAGAAAAACTCCACCTGAAGGGGAGGGAGCAAGAAGATGACGGGAGAGCTGGGAAAAATCACAGCTCTCCCGAATCAAATACAGAGTTTGGATTTCAATGCCCTGTTTCTCCAAGTGACTCACAAAGAAAAGGCAATTACTCAGAGAGATAAAGGAAGTGCAAAAAGAAAAGGAAAAAACTACAGACAGTAAAGTGGAAAGATCTTTCCCCCATCCTTTGTTGGTGATGGGGCTCCATGTTGTGTAGCTTAAGTGACGGGGTTTTGTGCCACGCTGCTTAAGTGCCCCCTGTCTGGCCCCCCTGAGGACCACACACCCACAAGCATCCCAAGTCTCCCAGGAGACTCCTAAGAGCTTGGCCAACCCATAATATACAAATTGAAATTTCAGAAGGCAGAGCTGGAACTAAGACTCCCCTCACCCTCCCTGGAACAGCGCCTCTGCCTGGCTCGTACAATTAGCCCAGCCCAGTCAGGAGCAGTAGCAGCTGTCAACAGTGGCAAATGACCCTAGACTCTCAGGGTGACACCTCTGTCTTGCTAGTGTAAATAGCCTAGCCTAACCTGGAACATCAGCAGCAGCTGGCAGTGGTGGCAAACCACCCAGAATTGGGGCACAATGCCTCTTGGCACTTTCTCAGACCAGCCTGGGTCGGCAGCCTTAGCTGAGGTGGGGACAGGTGCAGTGAACAAGTCCAGACCCGTGGTGGTTTGTGCCTCTCCATACTGACCTGCATAAGTGGCTCAGTCTAACCCGAGACAGCAGCAGTGGTTAACACCTGACTTTTGGTGGGTTGCCTGGCTTGCATAAGTGGCCCAGCTGATCCTAGGGCAGTGGCAGCAGCTGGGGCAGTGGCAGCAGCTGTGGCAGCAGCAGTGGCATCAATAGTGGCAGCGAACAACTCTGGACCCGTAGTGGGGTGTGGCGCCTCTCCATACTGGCTTGTATAAGCAGCCCATGGTTGCAAAGGTGGTGAACAACCCCAGACTTGAGGCAGGGTGTGGTACTGAGCAACCTCAGAAAAGCCTCATGACCTTTCCTACCTGGGCTGGCTTTGAACCTGAATACACAGATCTGAGCCTCCTGAGTAGCTAGAATTACAGGTATTCACACCAGTAGGGTCTTCCTCTTCCAACCCTCCTAACTTTTTCTAAAATAGATCATTTCTTAGTTCATACATGGAATTTAAGCAAATACAAGAGGATCGACATAATAGCCTGTATTCTGTCTGAGCATAGTTGAATCTAACTAGTTCTCAATAACAAGGCATAAAGTAGAAGAAAACACATGGAAATTAAACAACACTCTGTTGAACAATACATGGATCACAGAAGAAATTAAAGAAGAAATTTAAAAGTTCCTACAATTCAGTGAAAATGAAGATACATCACAAAGAAACCAATGGGACACAGCGAAAGCAGTCCTGAGGGGCAGATTTATTGCTCTCAGTGCACACAACAAGAAAACATAGAACAAGTAAACGATCTTATGATGCAACTAAAACTGCTAGAGAAACAAGAAAAAATTGAACCTAAAGTTGCTAGACAGAAAGAGAACCGAAATAAGAGCTGAAATTAATGAGACAGAGACTATGAAAATTATAAATAAAATTAATTTTTAAAAGCTGTTTAAAAAAAGTCACTAAAACTGAGGGACCACTGGCAAGAGTAACTAACAAAATAAGGGAGGAGACCTAATCAATAATATCAGAGATACCACAGGAAAAATTACAACAAACATCCAAGAAATCAAAACAAATAATTCCAGACTCTACTCACAAAGGAACGAAAACCTAGCAGAGATGGATGAATTTCTACAGAAATAAAAATTGCTATCCCACCCTTTCCTTTTCAGCCATTCTTCTCTACCATGTATGGGGGGGGCAGCAGTTCGGTAAATAAACTTCTTTTCATGCCTGAATAGCGTCTGGTTTCTCTTCATGGGCTACTTAATGAAACCTACCTATTTAATATACCTTACAAATGGTGCCATGACTGGGATGAGGTTTTTGACTTGGAAATGCTAGAATTTCCTAACCACCCCTTTTCTGCAAACCAAACAGCCTTGAGACACCACGTGAGACTTTTCACCAATACCATTGCTGGCCTTCACATCCACGTCCACAGCACTTCTCTACTCTGGTGAATGAAATTACTCTCCACGGCTCTCTGTTGCTCAATCTCTGCTCAGATATGGTGCCATTCCAGAGAGCTCCTATGGCCTTTAGCAGAAAAGACGGTCATCTCTGAAGCAGAGAATGCCTGGTTTGGGAGGCTTAGCCATTTCTCTCTATAGGGGTCTGGGGCAAGCATGGACACAGCTTCTTCCTGGTCAGCTCTCCTTCACTCACCAGACTGACTAACACATTTAATGGGGTCCTGCGAATCATGCCTGAGCTGTGAAACCCCGCTGACATGCCTCCTGCACTCCCTGGATAGCCAGATGACCTATTTGTTTTTTTTTTTTGCTGTTCTCAGATTTAGACAATTTATGCCTCTGCAATGGTACATGGTCAGAAGTCTCTTTACTTTTAGGCTCTCTTTGCTCTCTGCTATTCATGTCCAATTTTCTATATCTCTACAAATTTTTGGATTGTGCCCTAAAGAGTGCAACATGGACTGGTTCCCTGGGACCCCCTCTAGCTTCCCTCTCAAAGGCTAGCCAAACGAGGCCTGATTTTTTGTTAAGGCTTTCTTTGCATTTTTTTTTTCAGAAATTCGCCATCTTGAGTTCACTATCTCGGCCACATGGTGGGTTAAGGGTTTGGCCCCATCCAACCCTTACACCTCCACAAAGCTTGCTACTCCTCCAACCATCTATTCTAATACGCATTGCTAACAAGTTGCTCTTTTCACAGACCCTGGAAACTGAGGCCCAACCATCTGATGTGCTTTGTTAGCAAAGATTTCTAAACACTGTTGTCAAAAATTTTAAGTTTTGAGTTTTGCCTTTTTTGTTTTGTGTTGTGTAGTCTAGTACTGACTGTGATTCTAATATATTGGGCATATCTGTGCTAAGATTCTCACATATAACAAGTTTTGTCATTGGAGAATATTTGATCAATTCTTGATAAGGACCAGGTAAGCTCTACGTATTATATTTGATCTCCTTGTTGTTTTAATTGGAAATAACAAAGAGCTTTTTTGGAAAAGATTGCAGTGCAAGCCAGGCTGGGCTGAAAAATCCCTCAAACTCCATTTCCCAACTAACCTGCAAAGAACCAGGCTGGAAGCATGGCTCGAGCCTCTTATCTCTAACCAGCAAACACAAGTGGTACCATCACTCAAAATGGTAGAATGCTAGCCTTGAGCAGAAATGCTCAGCGACAGTGCTCAGGCCTTGCATTCAAGCCTCCTTGAATACCAACTGGGACTAACCATCCCAGCAACGAGCACCTAGACTCAGCCAGTCTGGGGAACAAAGGAACATGTAGAGGAGTAAGAGGAGATGATATCACATCAGCCACTTTGTGCCTGCCCTATCAAAATTAACCAGAGCCGGGAGGCCAATAGAAGTAAGAAGACTTCCCATCTAATGTCTATACCAGTCTACCTTTCAACTGGACAGGAATTTATATTCTTAACTTTGTTAATTGACTTCTTCTCTATCTAGTCGCCAGGTGTCAGAAGAAGGTAGGGCATTTCTAGCAACATTTTCAGGCCCAAGTCCTTCCTCTTGCCATTTATTTGCGCTCTAGTGTTTTTTTAGTCCCTCAATGCATCATGAGACATCTCCAGACTTCGTCCAAGAGACTTGCCTCCTCCAGACTTTATCTAAGGACTCAATGCCCAAGTGACAACTGTTGCCTTCTGCCTTCTACCAGATGGGACCACATATCAGTCTTTTACCCTTACTGTCAATGCCGCTTGCAAACAGGAAGTAGCCAGAGAGAATCTTCACCCTTTATCATAATTATCAAATGACTGGAATGTAAGTTCTGAACAGGGACACCTCCCTCCCTCTTGGCTAAGTTTCCACCCAATATCTGTTACATAGGTAACTGGCAGAACTGGAAGCAATCACCTTCTCCTGTTAGGTCACATCCTAGGCCACCTCTGGTCACATGCCTCCCATCTGAACTTCGGAGGGTTCCAGACCCTGAGGTCACATCCGGATCCAGTTTGGCCACAATTTTCTAGCACCTGGCCACACCTCTTCCTGTCCTTGGACTAGATAAGTTTTGGATCAGAGGTGGGTTGACTCCCTTCCTTTTCAGTCATGCTTCTCCACCATGCATGGTGGGGGCAGCCTTTTGGTAAATAATTTTTTTTCCTGCCTGAAAAGAAAAGAAATACCAATGGCCCAAACAGAACCAAGAAGAAATAAATCAATTACAAATGTCAATAACCTACAATGAGATAGAAGAAGTAATAAGAAACCTTTCAACAGGAAAAGCCCAGGACCTGATGGATTCACTACAGAATTCTATAAGACCTTTAAAGAGGAGCTAATACCCATACTCCTCAAGGTCTTCAGAGAAATTGAAACAGAGGAAGTAATTCCAAACTCATTCTATGAAGCCAATATCACATTCATCCCCAAGCCAGGCAAAGACCCAACAAAAAAAGAACTACACACTAATCGCTTTGATTAAGACAGATGCTAAGCTCCTCAATAAAATTGCAGCCAACAGAATCCAGAAACATATAAAAAAATCATACATTATGTCCAAATAGGGTTCATTCCAGAGATGCAGGGATGGTTTAACATATGTAAGTCAAAAAATGTAATCCATCATATCAACAGATCCAAGGTCAAGAACCACATGATTATCTCCATTGATTTGGAAAAGGATTTTGATAAAAATCAGCACTCATTCATGTTAAAAGCTCTGGAAAAAATATTAATAGACGGAACATTTCCTAAGACAATAGAAGCCTTACATGTCAGATCAAAGCCAATATTGTGCTTAATAGGGAAAAACTACAAACAATTCCCCTAAAAACAGGAACAAGGCAAGGATGCCCAGTCTCTCCACTCCTCTTCAATATAGTTCCGGAATTTTTAGCCAGAGCAATAAGGCAAGAAAAATACATTGAAGGGATCCACATAGGAGAGGAAGAACATAAACTCTTTCTTTTTGCAGATGACATTATTTTATAAATTAATGATCACTAAAGCTCCATCCACAAACACTTAGAGCTTATAAACCAAATTGGTAAAGTACCAGGATACAAAATTAACCCACAAAAATCAGTCGGCTTTCTGTAAACCAATTAAGTACAAACAGAAATGGACATCAAGGAAACAACTTGATTCACAATAACCTCAAAAAAAAGTATTTAGGAAGTAACTTAACCAAAGATCTAAAGGTTCTATTTCATGAAAACTATAAAAGCCTAAAAAAAGGAATCTTAGAGGATACCAGGAAATGGAAAGACTTCCCATGTTCCTGGATAGGCAGAATTAATATGGTGAAAATGGCCATACTGACAAAATTAATAAACACAGTCAATGCAATTCCCATTAAAATTCCAATGACTTACTTTACTGAAATAGAGAAAATAGTCCAAAACTTCATATGGAACAACAAAAAACCTAGCATAGCCAAAACAATTTTAGGCAAAAGAAAGGACGCAGGAGTGATCATTTTACAGGATTTCAAGCTCTCCTATAGAGCCATAATAACAAAAATAGCTTGGTACTGGCACAAAAAGAGACCCAAAAATCAGTGAGACAGGTTAGAGGACCCAGAAATATAGCTGCATATATACAGGAGCCAAAGACATACGGTGGAAGAATCATAACCTCTTCAACTACTGGTGATGGGAAAACAGGCCACATGCAGAAAACGAAAAGTGGACCCTAGCCTATCACCATACACTAACATCAACTCAAAATGGATTAAAGACCTTAACATCAAGCCTGAAACTCTGAAACTATTGCAGGACCGAGTATGAGAGAGACTTGGACTTATAGGCAAGGGCAGGAACTTCCAGAACAGATTCCCAAGGTCACAACAAATTGGAGAATGACTCGATAAATGGGACTACCTTAAAATAAAGTTTCTGCACAGATAAAAATAGCAACCATACTAGAAAGAAAGCCAAATAATTGGGAAAAAATATTTACTAGCAATATATCAGACAACGGTCTAATATCCATTATATATGGTAAACTCAAGAAACTAACCCTTTACAAACCTAGCAAACCAATTTTGAAATGGTCAAGGGAGCTAAAGAGAGACTTCTCAGAAGAAGAGGTAAAAACGGCAAAGAAACACATGGGGAAATGTTCATCATCCCTGGCTGTAAAGGAAATGCAAATAAAAACAACTCTGAGATAACACCTTACCCCAGTCAGACTGGCCCAAATCCTAAATTCAGCCAATGACAAATGTTGGAAGGGATGCAAAGAAAGAGAAGCATTACTGCATTGCTGGTGGGAATGTATACTAATGCAACCACTTGGAAAGAAGTCTGGAGGTACCTCAGAAAGCTAAATATCCACCTCTCCTATGAACTGGCCATACCACTCCGAGGCATCTACTCAGAACAACAGGCACCAGTATACAAAGACACACACACCTTTATGATTATTGCAGCACTGTTCACAATAGCCAAGATTTGGAGACAACCCAGATGAGCCACTACTGATAAGTGGATCAAAAAATTGTGGTACTTATATGCAATGGAATGCTATGCAGCCATTAGACAGGACAAAATAATGACATTTGTAGAGAAATGGATGGAACTAGACCAAATTATCTGAGTGAGGTAAGCCAAGAATAAAGACACAAATGGCACAGGGTCTACCTGATATGTGGATTCTAAAGCCAAACGCAAGAAGGTATCACAAATTAAACAGGACTCGAGAAACAAAGGACAGCCACTCTTTTTGTTATATCATCATTAATGCCTCCATGTTCTTGACTATGTAGATGGTAGAAATATGCACGCAATGGAGGGAAGCCAGGAGGAGGAATACAATAAGTGAGAAATGGAACAACATACAACAAATGGGTCCATCAGCTGCACTGGACATAGAAGAAATATAACTAAGTATCCCAAACACAGTGATGCGAAGGTAGGAATGAGAGTGAAAGAGGGAAAGAGGGAATAGCTTACACTAAGCAAAAGGGAAAAAATGTAAACATCACCTGAGGTGGGAAAAATAATTTGGATTGACAAAGCTCATAGAATTAACAACCTTTAGACCATGATAACGATAATTTGCCTTGTCAAGGTTAAAATGTGTTTTTGACTTTAACTATCACAATTCCACGATATTGTGAAATATATGTAATCACCTATCTCAATTTTTACAAAAAAGTGTGAGAAGGGAAGGATTATGAGCGATGGGTGACAATGTTGTCAGACACCTTGTATTCATGTACTGTTTTGTAGAATGGGAACTTCTTTCTACAAGTACTTAAAAATAATAACAATACAAAGTATTTAAAAAAATAAATAAACAGGATGGCAACAGATAAGTTCAAATATAAAATAAGAAATTAAATCCAATTGGAAGGCAAATTTCTTTGGGGAGAGTAATGTAGTTTATTCTATAGCAAGTCTCCTTCAGCAATAAATTCAAAAGCTAGACCTCAAGTAAGTGAAATAAACTAAGAAATGGAGATAAAAAAAAAAAACACTTCACACACTTTCTTGCCTGGACAGCTGGTGTGGGAAAAAATTCATCATGCTTCTGAATTAGAATCAAAGTGCCAAGGACCATAGTTGGTGGTGCTAGGACGAATATATAGAGAAGGCTGCAAGATGAACTGTTCAGAGACACTCAGATGATCACTTAAAGATAAGACTTACTAAGTGTTAATCTCTTCTAACTAGTGTGTTTCTATAATTTACTTGTTTTCTATTAAATTTACATTTTAAGCCAGTTCATTGGGTGGAGAGAAGGGAATTTTTAGGATTTGGTAAGAAGGAATCAAGGATTTGATTGGACATGAAAACCACTGGGGGGTGTATAAAGCAGCGGGTCCCTAATAATCAGGAGGGCCCACTAATCAATGTGGCCCCATGTCCTGGCCCACTGGAGTGCATGGGACATACCACCAAAGGGCCAGAGTATGTTGTTGGAAGGGGTAGGATATCATCCTCACATGATTAGCTGTGAAGAAGTGATTGGGGAACGGGCAGTTTGTGAAGTGATGGTTGAAAATTGTTAGTCAGGAGACCCACCGGAGTGATGGAGGGGTTCAACCTGTGTATACGCTGCATGGTCAGAGAAATGGAATTGGAGAAAATCAAGGGAAGGAAGTGGTGAGACAGCAGGAGGGGAAAGACTTGGGAGAAGAGGAATTTGAGGGAAAGTAGGAGGGAAAGTATGCCAATTGGCCACCAGGTCAGAGGAGTGTAGGCCTGTGGAGAAAAAGGAAGTGATGGAAGGGACAAGGAAAATGAAGGAAAGTCTATAAAGAAGGAGGGAGTAAGGGAAATGGACAAAGCCTTACCTATTGAAGTTTGGAGCTTTGGAGATGATAATTTGGGGAGCTGGTGCTTTGCAGACCAATTTACTATGTGTAGCTGCCCATTAGAGGTCTGAGATTTGGTTGTTGGGGCTGGCTTGTCACTGAGTGTACAGCCCAGGACAAGGTAAATGCAGGCCCATTTCAAGTGTAAATAAAGTTATTTTCAATGTGCCTCATTGGATTGTCTTGTGTTTTATGCATCATAAGTATACTAGTTCACGTTAGTAGTCTCAAAGGCCATGAAATTTGTAAAATGTTATGAGGTCATAATCGGTTTGCACATCTGAATGGGACAGTGATGGCAATATGATGTCACAATATCAATTAATAATAATATTTTGATGTAATACTTAGTTGGTGATTCCATAATGGTGATGAGGTCACAATAGGTTTATGATGTCACAATTGGGTTGATGATGTCACAATGGCATGCTGGACTTCAATTTTCATTAACTCCCAATGAGAATATGATTTCAGAATGGGATTATGAGATCTACAAAGTCATGCGTTGGCCCAAATGTGATGAACTCCCAACAGGTATGTGATATCACAATGTAACACAATGCTCATGATATCTGACAGTAATGATACAATGTCCATGATAGGGTGCATTTCTAATATCACACATCATACCTGAAATATGAAGACAAAAACATTATGAGATCACAAAGGCCTATGTATCACAAGGACATCGTGTCAAAGTTATGAAGAAAGGACCGGTTAATGATGTCACACTGGTGATCCTGCCTCCTAGGGTTTGTAATATTACAATGGTATACTGATCTTAATTGTTAGAACCCAATGATTATATGGATAAACAACTGAACTTTGATGTCACAAAGGCCATATGCTTTTTCAAAGGTGCTAAGAGGTCATAACCGATTGATATGTCACAATGTGATTGTGATGTCACAATGGCAATGTGATGCTGCAATAGGTTTGTGATATCAGGTTGGTAATGAGGTCACCCATGGAATAGTGATGTCACTACTAGTTTGTAATATTACATGTCTGATTTCAATTGCTACTAGTCTACAATGAGGACAAGAGTTCAAGGAAGGAGATAGAAGTCCTAAAACCCATGACTTTTCTAACATGTGATGTCATAATAGGTTTGTGAAAACAGAATGCACAGTGATATCACAATGTCATTGTGATGTCACAATATCATGTCATAAAAATGTGTTAAGGAAGTTCAGAAGAAGATAGCTGAGGATTTTGGATTCAAAACAAGTGCTCGCATAGAAAGCAGTTTTAGTGTTCCTGTGAACAGTCCTAGGCTAGAGAATCACAACCAAGTGTGCCATCACAGTACAAAGAGTATGGCCAGAGAGGGAAAATCCAGGCAAGGAAAGAGATCTGAGCACTTGCCAGTAGCCGTGGCTGTAAGGGTTGTGGTGGCAGCGGCAGCGGCCATAGACACCATACCTACAACAGAGAGTCCAGGACAAAGGAGCCAGACACACTAGACTGGCAGATTCTACTCAACACCAGCAAGAACTGAAAATGAGCAGATATATTCGTCCTGCAGATTTCAGACCAGAGAGGGTCCAGGAACCAAGATTCTGGCATGAGTAGAACCCTGACTTCCTCACTCCTTCTCAGCGAGCAGAGGTGGGAAGGCCGCCCCTACCCTCACCACCACTGGAGGTCTCCATCTTTGATACTGACAAAGGCCCGGTTGAGCAGATAGTTCCAACTCAGGCCTTGGAAAAAAAACAAAAGAGTCATTTTGCAGGTCACAGGAACTAGAAGTGACCTGCCAGGCTCAGTTCCACTCAGGGGAAAGTCACTTTGCCCAGGTAGAGTAAACTTTGCCCTTGGAGAAGAGACTTTCTTCACTGGGAAAACCGAGCCAGAGGCTGCCCCACCCTACAGAAGCCTAGACAACAATTGAAATTCAGTAAACATAAACCCCGAGAATGGCTCCAAGCTGGGCTCTGTGAGTGTCTCAGGAGCTAGCGCCTCATGGAAAAGCTAGTTTGCTGAAAGGCTTCAACCCTACCCAGAACCTAGCCCCATCACAGCATCTCCAAACTAGAGGAAACAGCCATCTCCCTCTTTTGTGATACTCAAAGATCTCCCTCCCACTGAACTAGCCTGGGAGGAGGATCACAAAATCCTGCCTAAAACAGGGCATTTTCTGCCCTATCAAACTGAATTAAGAAACCATAGGTAAACCAAACACCACAGGTAGACCAGAGACTCCACCAAGACACTGGTAATAGACAAAGGGGAGATACAGGCTCTTCCCATTCCTCCTTCCAAAAAAAAACCCCCAAAACAAAGAACTCTTTTTTGAACTTTTTTTTTTAATTTCTATTTTTTTAACGTGTTTTCTGTTGATCTTTATTTCCTCATAATTTTTATTTTTGGTGTATATGTATGTGTGTGTGTGTATGTGTGTGTGTGTGTGTGTGTGTGTGTGTGTGTGTGTGTGTGTGTGTGTGTGTGTGTGTGTGTGTTTAATCTCTTTGACCTTTTGGTCCTTTTTTATTGTTTTCATTTTTTCTCTCTTTATTTTTTGCATGACTTAATTGCTGTTCTGCTCAACTCCATATATATACCTGTTGTCAATTTTTAGACCTTCTCCCCAATTATGTACATACTTAAGCCAGAAAGTTATTACTCAGTTCACACCCTCTAAGGCTTAACTTCAATAGTAGTATTATCTCTTTATACCTACATAATTTTCAAGTAACTAATTTAAAAATTTTTATTTTTTATTTTTCACGTTTCTTTTCTATCCCTCCCCTCCTCTCATCTTATCCTTTTCTTCTCTCAATATCATTTCTTTAAACTTACATAATTTTTAAGTGTTTCATTTCTTAAATTTAAATTTTTGTTTTTCCATTCATTCTTTTTTTAAAAAAAATTCTCTCCTGTGATTCTTTCCAATCCATTTCCCTCTCAGAGATTAGGAATTGGTTACATTTACTCTCATTTTACCTTTCCACATCCCTCTAGTCCTATTTTTCCCCACATTTCTCCCTGAAGCTAATAATTTCTGGTTTGCCAAATCCTTCTTCGTTGTTCTTAACCCATTAATCCATGGTTGTTTCATTTAGAATAGATTGTATCTGTTGAACTAGATTGTATCTGCAGCCATTTTGGTTGTGCAACTGAAGGACTCTGGTTGATGCTTACCTTAAAATAGTGTTCTAGCACAAAATTGCTGTTACTTTCATACCAAATGGGCAGAACTAGCCAGAAAAACACAAGAAAAATGGCAAGTCCAGGTATCTGAACTCCCACTAATGATAATCAGGTGACAGAATAGTTAATGATAATAATAATAAGAATAGTTAATGATAATAATAATAATTAATAGTTCCCCAAAAGCTCTACAAACACTACTGGTAAACATGGTGAATGAAATGATTGAAAATTTGCAAGGTCTTAGTGTGAGCATGATAGGGACCAAGAGGAGGCAATCCAAAGAGTAGTACAGGAATCTTGTGAGCATTAGGAAGCTACTTAAAGATTAATACAGGTATTATTACAGCAATTGCTTTAATGTGAGGAAACTAATCAAAGAGTAATTCAGGAATTGCGAGAGCGTGATCAGAATAGACAGAGATAAAGAGACAGCTGAGACAATTCAGGGAGATCACAAAGGGAATGCAGAATACAGCCTGCCAGAAGGAATGGGAATCCAAGGAAACCATAACCAATCAGCTAAGTGATCTGAGAATAAACACAACATCAAATTAAGGAAGTAAGGCTCATATAAGATCTAAACCGAGGCTCCAACAAAGAATTTGAAGCCTTCAAAGCCGACCAACTAGAAGAAAAGAAATTACAAACAAATAGAAAGTCTTGACAGTAGGTTTGACCAGGCAGAAGATCAAATCTTGGGGATTGAAGACAACCTAGATATTATAGAGAAATAACATACATATATCCAAAATAAATCCAAGAAATATGATAGATCTATTCAATATTTGGAAGACACTATCAGAAGGTCTAATCTAAGTATAATGGGTATAGAGGAGCACCTAGAGACAGAAGTTAATGGTCTAGGAAATTTATTTAACAGAATCCTAGCAGAGAACTTCCCAAACATGCAAAAAGAAAGGCCTATGTCCTATTCAGATTCAAGAAGCTTTCAGAACACCAAATAGACAAGAACAGAACAGGACATGTCACCATCACATTATAATCCATACAGGATCAATTCAGACCAAGGAAAGGATCCTTAAAGATGTCAAGGAAAAATACCAATCACCTATACAGGGAAACCAATTAGAATAACCTCAGATTTCTCAGCAGAGATGATTAAAGCAAGAAGAGCCTGGAATGATGTATGCCATGCCCTAAAGACAAACCACAACAAAGAATAGTGTACCCAGCTAAACTCTCCTTCATAACTGAAGGTCAAATAAAAATTGTCCATAGCAAAGAAAAATTGAAACAATATATCTCCACAGAACCAGACCTACAAACGTACTTAAAGATATCCTACACATAGAAAACTAACAAGACAACTGCCATGAAACTGCATCTAAGGGAATAAAATTAGGACTCAACATGAAAAGCGCCCAAAGACAGACCTGTAACACATGGAGGCTGAACAACACACTGTTGAATCACCAGTGGGTGAATCACCAGTGGGTCATGGAAGAGATTAGAAAGGAAATGCAAATGTTCATTATAGTCAACAAAAATGAACACACAAATTACCAGCTCCTCTGGGGCACAACAAAAACAGTACTCTGAGGCAAGTTTATAGCTCTGAATTCCTACATCAACAAATTAGAGAGATCTGAAACCAACAATTTAATAAGACATCTGAACCTCCTTGAGAAAGAGCAGCAACGTAAACCCCAATCCAGTAGACAGAAAGAAATAATTAAAGTTAAATTAGAATTAAGTAAATTAGAATCCAAAAACACCATAAAAAAGAATCAACAAAACAAAACAAAATTGACAGAACCTTAGCAAATCGTATCAGAAAAAGAAGTGAACACATCCAAATAAACAAACTCAGAGACGAGAATGGGATCATCACCATCAGAACATTATAATGGAATACTTCTCAAAACTTTATGCTAATATGTTTGAGACCTGGCAGAAATGGACTTTTCCTATCAAATACCGACATGCCGAAACTCAACCAAGATGAGTTAAATCAACTTAACATGCCCATATCAAGCATAGAAGTAGAAATAGCAATAAGAGTCCTCACATCTAAGAAAAGCCCAGGACCAGATGGATTTACAGCAGAAGTCTACAATGCTTTCAAAGCAGGGCTCACACCAATCCTCCTCCAACTATTCAATAAAATTGAAAGAGTAAGTTCACTACCGAATTCATTCTATGATGCCAACATAAACTTTATCCCAAACCAAGCAGGGACTCATCAAAGAAAGAGAACTATAGACCCATTTCTATGATGAACATGGATGTTATAAACACCTCAAAATTTTGGCCAATCAACTTCAACAATGCATCCAAAAAATCATGCACACGATCAAATAGGATTTATTTCAGGGATGCAAAGCTGGTTCAATATATGGAAATCAGTCAATATAATTCATCACATCAACAAGAGCAATCATGAGAACCACATGGATATATCAATAGAGGCAGGAAAAGCATTTCACAAGATACAACACCCCTTTATGATGAAGACTCTGGAAAAAACTATGAACCCGAAGAACATACCTCAATACAATAAAGGCTGTATATGACAAACCTACATCCAGCATTATAATTAATGGTGAAAAACGAAAGCCATTTCCTCTTAACTCAGGAATGAGACAAGGATATCCACTCTCCCCACTTCTCTTCAATTTAGTATTAGAATGCGTACCTACAGTAATAAGACAAGATGCAAACATAAAAGTGATCCAAATAGAGAAAGGTGATGTAAAACTCTCCCTCTTTGCAGATACCATGGTCTTGTATTTAAAGAATCCCAGAGACTCCACTCCCAAATGGCTGATTCAAAACTTTGGCAAAGAAGCATAGTATAAAATTAACTCTCAAAAATCAATGGCTTTTCTGAATGCCAACAATGAGAAGTGTGGCTGAAATCCGGAAAGCAACTCCATTCATAATAGCCCCACAAAAAATAAAATACCTAGGAATTAATCAGAGAAGTGAAGGACCTTTATGATGAAAACTTTAAAAACCTGAAAAAGGAAGTCAAAACAGCACTTAGAAAGTGGAGAAACCTCCCATGCTGCTGGATTGGAAGGATCAACATTGTGAAAATTGCAATATTTCCCAAGGCTATCTACCAATTCAATGTGACACCTATCAATATACCAAATTCATTCTTCAAGAAAACAGAAAAAGCAATCCAAAAATTCATATGGAAAAATAGAAGAACCTGAATAGCAAAAATGATCCTTAACAGAAAGAACAGTGCTGGAGGAATATCAATTCCAAATTCCAAACTCTACTACAAAGCCATATTAATCAAAACTGCTTGGTATTGGCACAAGAACAGACCTCAGGACCAATGGAATAGAATTGAAAACCCAGAAATGAACCTACAGACCAATAGCCACCTAATCTTCGATAAGGGAGCTAAAAAAAATAGAATGGAAGAAAGACAGCCTGTTCAGTAAATGGTGCTGGCAAAAGAGGTTAATCACTTGTAGCAAAGTAAAGCTAGATCCTTATATATCACCCTGCACCAGAATGAACTCCAAATGGATCAAAGACCTCGGAGTCAAAGAAGACAACCTGAAAACATTACAGGATGGAATAGGAGAAACGCTAGGTCTCCTTGGCACAGGCTGAAACTTTCCTAATAGAGACCCAGAAAAACGAATAATCAAAGATAGGTTGGACAAATGGGATTTCATGAAATTGCAGAACTTCTGCCTGGCAAAGGACAAAGATAGCAAGATCAATAGAAAGCCCACAGATTCGGAGAAGATCTTCATTAGGCATTCAACAGACAAGCGTCTCATATCTAAAATATACCTGTAACTCAAAAAATTATATCCCCAACAAGAAATCCTCAAAGAAAGAACTCCCCAATAAAAAAGTGGGCTGAAGACTTACAGAGAAACTTCTCTGAAGAGGAAATAAGGATAGCGAATAGACACACAAAGAAATGCTCAAACTTCCTGGCCATAAAAGAAATGCAGTTCAAAACAGCATTGAGATACCACCTCACCCTAGTTAGAATGGCTATAATCAAGGACTCTAATAACAACAGAAGCTGGTGGGGATATTGGTGGGACTGTATACTTGTTCAACCACTTTGGAAAGCAGCATAGAGCTTCCTCAAAAGACTACATAGAGCTCCCCAATGACCCAGCACTCCCACATTTGGGCATTTAGCCAAATGATTACAAACAATACCATACTAAAGCTACCAACACAGCTATGATTATTGCAGCATTATTTACCATAGCTAAGATACGGTACCTACCCAGATGCCCCTCAATAGATGAATGGATCAAGAAAATGTGGTTTATATACACAATGGAATTCTATGCGTCCATCAGAAAGAATGACATTGCCCCATTTGTTAGGAAATGGAAATCCTTGGAAAAAATTATATTAAGTGAAGTAATCCAGGCCCAAAGAAAGGTAAGTGCCATGGTTTCCCTTATTTGCAATAACTAGTATATGTCTGAGACAAACAAAAACTGTCAGACAAGTTGATGTTAGGAGAAATGAACCCTAAGATAAGGACTCAAATTGTTTTTCGTTACTGTTATTGTTTCTGCCATATTTAAGACATGATTTATTTGTTGCTTTTTATGTCCCTCCCCCACGTTATAACCCCTGTTTTCACTGTATTTGATGTTGGTATAATTTGTGGATGGAAAGGGAAAAACAAATTGTTATACACGTGGACTAATTCCCACAATGACATGTATAAGACATTATGTCGAAAAATGAACTTTACAACTTTGGTTCAGAGGGGGTGGTGGGGTGTTAGAAGGGGAGATATGAAGGGATGGGAATGGGAAACAAAGGAGGAGGCAAATGCTTGATAAGAAATGTACTCATTATCTTGTTCATGTAATTGTAAAGCCTCTGTATTTTCACAATAAAAAATCATAAAATAATAAAGTAAAATTCATGTCAATTTTGTTTTGTCGGTCGTAGGGCTCTAACTCTGGGCCTGGGCACTGTCCCTCCTCTCTTCGGCTGAAGGATACCACTGTATCTCTTCAGCTACAGTGCTGTTTCTAGTTTTCAAGAGATATATTGGAGACAAGAGTCTCACAGACTTTTCTGCCCAGGCTGACTTTGAACCACTATCCTCAGATCTCAGAGTTTTGGGTAGCTAGGATTACAGGCATGAGCCAACAAAGCCCAGATCTAAGAAAATTTTTAAAAAGTAAGCTTATTAAAACTTCTGGCTTTTTCCAATAAACAATCTTACTTTTTCAGCATTAGTTTATAACTATGATTTATTTTTAGATGTAACTGAATTTTTTAATTGAATCATATATAAGTTTTACTATTACTCAGTATCTCACAAAAATCCAGTTACTGACTTTCCCCAAAATCAACTGTTACATACTATATTACTTACTATTATTATTACACTCTATATTACATATAATGTGAAGTGAAAATAGTTTGGATCATTTCAGATAAATTAGTAGCTGCTATTTTAGCATTATAAATTCACATCTGTGATTTTAAACGGAGGAAAGACTTTCAAGTTAAAATGAAGTATGAATGTGTAGTAGTGTGTCCCAATTGAAACAAAAATTCTGAATTCATACAGACAAAATTATTTTCTTTCCACTTATGACTTTGCAGTAATACTATTGGAAATAGTGAGGCAAGAGGAAGAAGAATTCAATCTTTTTTTTTTTTTTTATGTCAGTCATGAGGCTTGAATTCTGGGCTATAGCCCTGTTCCTGTGCTCTTCAGCTCAAGGTGAGTGCTCTGCCGCTTGAGCCCCAGCTCCACTTCTGGTTTTCGAGTGGTTTATTGGAGATAAGAGTCTCACAGAGTTTCCTGCCCGGGCTGCCTTTGAACCATGATCCTCAGATCTCTGTGATCCTCCTGAGTAGCTAGGATTACAGGCGTGAGCCACCGGTGCCTGGCAAGGAGGAAGAATTCAAATCATGTCAAACAATGTCTCTGTATGAAGACCTGCCTATTCCCAGTTGTCACAAAATTTCAAGTGTCTATCTTATAATTCTATTTGGAAAAGTTCTAAATCATTGATTCTTTTTGTACTTTCTGTTAGGAAACAAAATATAGACACAAAACAATTGAAATAAAATGCACACATATGTTGAAGTCACAACTGGAAAAACAACCAACAAAGTAGAACTCCCGCAGGAACAAAAGCATGTTTTGCCCAGTTTTTTTAAGCACAAAACCCTCAAATGCATGATAACGTAGCGTAGAGCCATAAAGATAACTGTGTCTCAGAAATACGGTTGTGTTAATTTATAATTAAATTCATCTAGATGAACCTAATATAGCAAATCCCTTGAATGGATCAAATGGTTTAAAACAAATGTGACTGTATGTGGAGTGAGATCTGCACATATTTAAAAGAATAAGATAACAAAATCATGACATACTTAAAAAATTCAGAAATGTAATGAATAACTCCAATAGTATCCATATTGAGAACTAATTCCTACTGATTTAACAAGAAAAAATGTGCAAATAGTAGAATCTTAGCATTGTACATGAGTGTACATAATTTTAAACTACTCCAAATTACACTTTGTAAAAGACTGAATGTGGCTTATCTAAAGGAAAACATCAACACATGATATGAAGGAAATTAAAAATTTCATGAAAAGAGAGAAGTAGTTTCTGTAAAATGATAGTTTAATAAATGGTGATCAAAATCTTTCTAGTACTGAAAAAATTGCATATCTATTTATTTAGATCCAAAAAAGATCTAAGTTACTCATGTAGATTTGAAACTTTGGCAAATTATCAGTATACATCTGGAAAATTATTATGGGTGTTGACTCTGGCAAGGAATTCATTTCCTCTTTGAGCTGACAAATGAATATATGAAAGAACTTCTCCAACTAAATATCAAGACCTAACTAAACATATAACTAGAAAAGTCATCATGTAAGCCGTATTGCAACTGAGGTAAAAGAAAAATCAGTCATACTGATTCTGTATTATTGTAAATGTTGATTTTTTTCATAAATTATTTGCTTTAGCTTGCATTTTTTTTTGGGGGTCCGGTAGTGGGGCCTGAACTCTGGGCCTGGGCACTGTCCCTCAGCTCTTCAGCTCAAGGCTAGTGCTCTACCATTTGAGCCAGAGAGCCACTTCCGGCTTTTTTCTTTTTGCTTATGTGGTGTTGAGGAATTGAACCCAGGGCCTCAGGCATGCAAGGCAAGCGCTCTACCACTGAGCCACCTTCCCAGCCCCCTTTAGCTTGCATTTTTAAATCATTGTGTTACATGATGTATATCTTAGTAACTAATTTTGAATGCCTCGTTATATTTTGTTCTGAGTATAATGTCTCACTTCAGTTCCTAACCCATGAAATGATGTTGATTACAAAAAAAATTCTAATAACCACTGTTTATAATACACAAAATCTCATAAGCATGACACCAGTAAGCACTGGTTAACATTTTGATATCAGGGTCTCATGACTGTTGAGGCCTATCTGCATGAATATCATTGTACCTAGATTCCTCAGCCTCAATTTGGCTACTGTTAAAAAACATATCTTTATTTGTCACCGATTAGAGATTAAATTTGAGTATAAAGCCTAAGGAAAATAATAAAGTACGAATTTGGCTTTTCTGAATATAAAGTAAACAAAATTCAGCATAGAGTAACTCATGGTTTGAAGTCAATCAATTTCTCCAAAACATTCTAAGCATTTCCTTACAATGTGTATTGTTTTCAAGAAGGGAATGGGTAATGTTAGAAGAGGACTAACCAAGCATTGTCTTCAAATATACATAATTTGGATTACCCTCTACATTTGAATATAAGCATTTCTGATAAAAACTGTTTGAATAATTGATTTTCAGGTCAGGTATAAATATCCTAGTTTAATATACCAAACTACATTCAGAAAATGGTATATACCAATTAACTAAAGAAAGTCCTGGCAGAAAAATGGCATCTCTATACTATTTGATGCCCAATTCTTAGGTATTTCATTATGCCTCCATTTAATGAATGTGATTGTTTGAGTCATGAAGTATTAATTAAAGTTGATCAGTGTCTTATAGTATAATTGTGTATCATTTTATCCTAGAATTATTCAAGAAAAGCCCATTCAATCATGACATACATCACATTCCACTGGTATTCATACGGATAGGAATGAGTTTCTTAGGATCTTCTGCCATTTGGAGATGGCAGGACCAGGATTCGAACTATAGGCTCCATCTCCCACCACTTAAACCTGAGGATAGGAAACTCACCGGTCTGTCCAAGAACATCAGCAAGACCAGTGATTAGGCAGTCACCAGTGGCTCTCAGCAGTCCTCTTGATACTTACAAGGTTGTGATAGGAGGATCATAGTCAAAGTCACCCTAGGCAGGAAAGTCCTTGAGACCCATGTCCACCTTCAGTGCCAAAAAAGCCAGAAATAGAGCCATATGTCTACAGTGGTAGAGGGCTAGCCAAAGCAAAAGCAGCTCATGGACTGTGCCCAGATCCTGAGTTCAAGGTTCGGGACTGGCAACAAACAGACATACACAACAATATGTGCAGCCATCCAGCTAAAGAATGTCACCCTCTTGTCCCCAACTGGATTGGATCGAGTTCCCTGGAAAGGGGCTGGGGGAGCCGCTGTCACCTTGACTCCACTCATGCTGCCTGCATCACAGGATTCCGGCCACACCCCCATTCTTTCATGTTTCTTTCTGACCAATGGGATACAAGAATGGTGGCCACACCCACATTCCATGATGCCCAGCACCAGGATTCCCTTTGGTGTTTGACACTACCACCAGCTGTTGAGGAAGGTAGAGGTGGCTGAGTGGTGAGCAGGAGACATGAGGCGACTTTGGAGTAGAGTGGAAAATTGATGTCCTAATCAGATAGTGAGAGAATAGAGGATTTTCCAGAGCCTGGGAACATGGCCAGCCCATCTTTCCCATCCCAGCGCTCAGATGTCTGATACAACAAGACTCCGTGGAAGAGCTACAGGCAAGAAACTACTTCCAGAACACCAGCAAAGGAATCCTCCCATCAGACCTGCAACATTCAAGAAAACAAAGAACACAAAAAAAGGTGGGATCCCCAAGACAAACACCACTGGGAAGCGTGATTCAACAGAGGGTCTGGCCAAAGGTGATGCAGACTGTGTGCCTTCCCTGCCTTTGAACACAGTCACAGTCACCTGGGGCCAGAGTGTCAAGGGTCCTGATACCATCAAGTATCTGCAGAGGTGCTAGTGACACGTGGTGCCCTCCCTGGACTGCAGCAAAAGAAGAAACCAGGTACTCAGTGCCAAGATTCTACCACTGAAGCAGGAAAAGACAGACCTGCAGGATCGACCAGAGAAAGAGAGGTAGAAGATAGCCCAGGTGCATGAAGCACCACAAACAGAGCTAGAGATCCACAAATCACCCATACAGAGGTTGGTTTCAGCAGAAAGAGATTTACAATCTGCATCGGCCCAAGTGAAGCAGGTGGCCAATGACAGATAAATGGAGCACGAAGCTCTTATCAGCCACCTGCAGGCCGTAGAGCGTTGTGTGGCAGAGCTGGATATGGTGTCTTCTGTGGTCACTGCTGCACATAAGGAGACCGAAATGTTCTTTGAATGGCTGAATGATATGACCCTTCAGCTTGAGGAAAAGACCAGAAGTTTCGATGACCTGCAGCAAGTGAACACAGAGTTGCAGGAGAAGATGGAAGTTCTCTGGACACAGAACAGCACCAGAAGAACAAAATCTGCAAGTTCCAACTAGTGCTGGTGGGGCATGAGTTACTGAAGAGTCTACTGGACAACCTGAGCTAGATGGTGACCTCAGCAAGTCTGGTGAGAGACACATTCACAGAGGAACTGAGCATTGAGAGGTCCACATGGGAAGAGGAGACTCGGTGGCTGACCGTGCAGGTGAACCAACTGACATAGGAGAAGGAGAGAAGGGGGAGGCAGGTGCTGAAGAATGAGTTGGGGGAACTGAGAAAGAAGCTGACAGAGCCATGGCTCCCCGCAGGACCATCTCAGGTGGAGCTGCAGTTGCACGCCTATGCCTACTGCACACAGATGGAGTTGAAAAAACTGGAGTAACAAGTTCACATCCAGGTCCAGGAAAACCAGAAGCTCTGTCTCCAGAACACAGAGCAACAGGAGCAACTGCAGAGACTGGAGGATAAGGCCAAGGATCTGCAGGAGATACCCTAGACCCCACAAGGTGCATGTTTGTGTGTGTGATCTCTAGCCAAAGGAAGAGCTGACCCTGCTGTGGGAGACTCTCCACAGAGCGAGTGGTGAGAAGGAGGAGTTCACCAGCATCCTAGACTCAGAGCAACAGGTGAAGAAATACCTGTAGGAACAACTAGACCATTCAGAGGAGAAGATAGAGGAATGGAAACAGGTGGAAGAAAGAGAGAGAGAGAGAGAGAGTGAGAGAGAGAGAGAGAGAGGGGGAGAGGGAGAGAGAGAGAGCCAAGTATCATGGGAGTTGCAGGAGCAGCAGGAGCAGTCCCTGGCCCACCTGCAGGTGCTCAGAGCCACCTGTGAGCAGCACATTGCCTCCAATGAGCAGCTGAACTCTGAGAAGGAGGCCAAGCAGCAGTACCTGCAGAGGCAGACCCAGCTGCTGGACCTGCTGAAGAAAGTGCAGGGCCCGAGCAACTGGGGGACCAGGTGGTGCCCCCAAAGTGGCAGGACACTCTCAAGTGCCTGGAAGTGACCAGGCCATAGGAGGAGCTCCTGCAGGCCCAGCTGAGCTTCCTGGCTTTCTCTGGGGATGTGGAAAGTGTGAGCCCTAGGGATGAAAAGTAGAGGAGTTTACTCCCCCCGACGTGACCATCCCAGAGGATGGAAACATGCCCCAGACCTAGAGGGACGTGGATCTGCGAGCCCTCTCAGAGGCTGAGATCCACAGGGGAAAACTCCTGCTGCAGGAGCAGCAGACCTGCTGCAGGTGTCCAGCCCACCTGCAGCTCAGAGCCAGACAGAGCTGGAGCCACAGGCCCCCTGGTCTGTGAGCTGCCACCACAGCTGGTGTGGGGATGGCAAGTGGAACACGTGGGCATCCGAGAAGAAAATCTGCTTCATCCACTACCTGTCTGATGAAGTGGACTTCCAGAGTCCAGCAGATGAGCTTCACCATCAATGTAGCCAGCTGTTGGCACACATCCGCACCATCGAGGTGTCCCTCATTGTATGTAAAGAGCAGACGTTTGTCATGGATGAGCTGTGTCAGGAGAAAGCCGAGCACGTGTGCTTTTCTCTTCCAGGAGAAGATGGAGAAGTGAGAGCTGCAGGAGCTGCTGTGGGTCCTCACATGGGAAGGCGTGCACAGCGGGCTCCAGATGCCAGCACAGGCTGAGACCCCACCACCACCATTTCTTCAGACTCCTCAGGCTCTTAGGTGGGCGAAATGAGGTAGGAGCAGAAAGGTTTTGAAGAACTGCAACTTCAAGACAGCTTGGAAACTGCTAGAGGAGAGGTCGGGGTTCCAACCCCGTAGATAACTCCCCCATGGAGCACATCCTGTGGCAGATGCCCCACATCCAGAGCTACCTACAGCTTGAGGGCTTAGGCAAGGAACACTCCCTCCCTTTCTTCTGTAGACTGATGTGGATGATAACTCTGTATGTGACATATTGACTCTCAAAAGCCTCGGCAGTCACCAGAAGTAGGTGGCAGGTGGCCTTCTCTCAGGCCTCCATCTCCCACAAGATGGGAGTAAACTATGGGTCAGGTAGGGCAGAGCCTGCCGGGAAGCAGCCCAAATTCAAGGGACATCTAATGGCCCATTGGTGGCCAGGGAAGAGACCCATGTTATGCTTATCACAAAGAATAAATTGTTTTCAAAGGGAAGAAAAGCCTCCAACAAAGATTTGTTTTTCCAGTCTTGGAGCTTGAGCTCAGGGCCTGGCCACTGTCCCTGAGATCTTTATGAACAAGGCTGGTGCTCTACCAGTTGAGCCCCACCTCCCCTTCTAGGTTTTTCTGTGTGGAATCAAACCCAGGGCTTCAGGCATGCTAGGCAACCACTCTACAGCTAAGACACATTCTCAGCTAGGATGATTGCCCCTGTCCGAAAACCATATGGCCATTCCTCAGATAAATAGGAAGTAGAGGCTAGGATGAATATGAAGCACAAGTCTGGTTCACACAGAAATACTCCCCTACCCCCTCTTGGACCCACTTAGTTGAAGTTTCTCTTCTACCATTGAGGGATGAGAGAGGGAGGGGGGAGTCTCGAGAGAGGAGTACCAAGAACGGTGGCCTACTGGCCCCACAGCCTACCTCACACAAGTGGTCCTCTAAATTCCAATCTTAGCTGACTTAATGTGGATTCTACACTGTCTCCTCACCTTTTCAATGTTCAGGATGAAATAAATGTCGGCCCTGGCTTTTGCCCACACACAGGGTACAAGCTCCTAGTCCCAGACCGACTTCCATCTCTGACTGCCCGGAGTTAGGCCAGGCACACCACTCACCACAATGTTGGTGGTAATGACCTCATATATGGATTCCAGGAAGATGGTCTGTAGCAAAGAGTAGAAGCAACAGAGAGCAGGGCAGAAGGATGTGGTGGGGGTGATTGCTCTATCTTCCTCTTTGGAGCCCTTCTGTCAAGCCAGAGCCATGCTAACCAAAGCATGGCCAAGGCCAGAGTGTGAGATGAGATGGAGGAACACAGGACTAAAGGAGGTACTCCTTTGTCTTGGAGCACTTGAAAATTCCAATTATATTTGACCCATACCAATCCCAAAGCCAATGCAATGCCTCTCCTTGTTGTTGTCTGTGAGCACTGTCCTTGAGCTCTTTTTCTCAAGGCTGACACTACCGCTTGAGCCACAGGGACACTTCTTGTTTTCTTATAATTCATCGAGGATAAGAGTCTCATACACTTTCCTGCCCAGGCTGGCTTGGCACCATAATCCTCCAGATCTCAGCTTCCTGAGTATCTAGGATGACAGGTATGAGCCACCAGTGCCCAGCATGTGATGCCTTTTGAAGGCATCTTGGCGAGTCTGTATAAGGAGCCCCAATGGGCCTAGATAGACCACAACCCAATCAAGGAGCTGGTATGGGGGAAGGCTGACCTTCTAGCCATTTTGTTCCCCCAAATTAAAGATGCCAGCTGGTTTTGTATGCATCAAACACCTAGGCCAACAGCCATGAGGCTTAGTGGGGAAAACGTGGAGAATACCTCAAGATTGCAGTGTAGAAATCTCTGATTTTGCATGCATGTGGTGTGTGTGTGTGTGTGTGTGTGTGTGTGTGTGTGTGTGTGTGTGTGTGTGTGTGTGTGTACTCAGGGCCTAGGCTCTATCCCTGAGTTTTCTTGCTCAAGCCTAGTTCTCTGCCACTTCAGCCACCGCCCCACTTGCTTTTTGATGGTTAATTTTATGTAAGAGTTTCAAGGACTTTCCTGTCCATGGTGGCTTCAAAGCATGATGGGGGGCCCAGGGCAGTAAGAGTAAACATAACTCACAGGTACAATCCCTGTGGTGGGTGACTCCTGCTTCCTCGTGGCCAGATGCGGGACATGCAGCCCCGTGTCATCATCCTCTAGAGTTCAATTGGGGGAAGTGACCAGGGCCAAGCTGACTTTTGCTCACCCTGAGTACTGATGCCAGAGCAGGTCTGTTCCACCCTAGGCCAAGAGAGCTCCAGGAGGCCCGGCTCCCAGAAGCACAAGGAAGGGAGAGGTCAGCTCCAGGCTGAGCGAAGAGCCTTTGGCCATGCATACCCCAAGTTGGCCTTCCTAATCACCATAAGTCCTGTCAAAGAATAAACCAAAAAAAAAAAATTGGAGCTGTGCCTCCAAGTGCTAGAGCTCTAGCATTGAACCAAAGAACTCAGGGACAGGGCCCCCAAGCTTTGAGTTCAAGACCCTCAGCTGACCCTCCCCCAGTTTAGCTAATATGAACTAGTAGGATTTGTGAAGTGTTTCTGAAGAATGGTCATACTGAAGAAAGCATCCTAATTCTAATGAAAGCTGAACTTGTGACATACAGCTTTGTGCTGAGTCCTTCACAGGGTCCTGTTTGCTGAGTCCTTCCGACATGGGGGTTTTGTGCTGAGTCCTCAAAAAGTCCTGTTTGCTGAGTTATCCCAAAGGGTGCTATGTGCTGAATCCCTGAGAAGAGTGGGCCCTGCTGTTTTTTTCCAAATGTGCTGTGCACTATGTCCATTACACAGTTACTGTATGCTGAGTCCTTCTAAAGGTGCGGTGTGTTAATTCATCCCAAAGGATACTGCTATGTGCTCAGCCCTTGAGAAGTGATGGATAAGGTGAATTTTTCAAGTGCTATGTGCCCAGTCCTTTACACAGGGTGCTCTGTACTGTCCTTCAAATGGTGCTATGTGCTGAGTCCTTTTGACAATGTGGTATGTGCTGAGTCCTTCCACAGGGTAGTATGTGCTGAGTCCTTAAAAATTGTGCTATCTGCTGAGTTTTTAGAAGGGTGCTGTGCACTAGTTTACAGAGTGTGCTACGTACTCAGCCCTTCAAAGGGGGCTGTGTGTGGTCTTAACACAGGGTGCTATGTACTGAGTCCCTGGGAAAGAATGGTACACGTTAAGTTTTTCAAAGCATGCCATGCACTTAGTCCATTACCTTGTGGGCTATGGACTCCCTCCTTCTAAGTGTGCTGTGTGCTGATAACTCTACACAGGGTACTATATGCTGAGTCCTTCAAAGGGAGCTGTGTACTGAGTCCTTTACACAGGGTGCTTTGTGCTGTTTTTTGAAGTGTGCTGTGTGCTGACTCATCTCAGAGTACTATCTTCTGAGTCCTTGAGAGGTAGTTATCCCCAACAATCACACACACACAAACACACACATACATACACACACAAACATACACACAAGGGTCACTGTGCACCTTTTTGGTGTGTGGGCATGGAGGAGAGTCTCCTCCAGCGGTGGGGCTGAGGGGAGATTTGATACCCAGGGCAGGTACTGTGGTTGGGAGGGAGTGATGAGCTGAGGTGAGGCTACAATTTCCATGGCCTGGAAGCCTTTGGTCCCAGTCAGGGCTTGGCTTGCAGCCAGGGGTGTGGGCCAGGCCCGAGGGGAAGAGGGGGAGGGGGCCAAGAGGAGGATGAAGCAGGGCCCAAGGCACACTCTCATGGCAGCAGTGGCCAGGGGCAAGACTCAGGGGAGGGCGAGGGGGTGGGCATGCCCGGCGGGGACAACACAGCCCAGGAGAGGAGTGGGGGCAGAGAGAGAGCAGAGAGAAGAGTGATTACACACAAGGTCAAGTGGCTTCATCAGCTGGCGACCTCACTGATCATAGTGCAGGTTCTGGTAGGGAGCACAGAGCACATGGAGCTGGCACAGCAGGCACATCGCCACAGGCAGCCACGTGGAGGCATGGTGGCCATAGCAGCACTGAATCTGAGGTCCCGGCAAGGGGATGCCACAGAGCTTCTGGCATGGAGCAGTGGGAGCCACACAGCCTCATATCTGCACCCTTCCTCTCTCTGGTGGAAACCTGGTGGCTTTAATCAGAAGTGGGGAGCAGCACCTCCATGCCTGACTTCTCGAGTCGTTTTCTTTTTGCTGGGGGTGGTGGGTGTTGGATGCAGAAGATAGGCCCTCCTTTCTGCGTGAGCCCTTGTCTTCTGTGCTCGGTCACCCTTTCACCTGAATAGGGTCCAAGAAGAGCCCACTAGGTATGTGAGGGCACTTGGAAGCAGACAGAAGGTGAATATCTGGGAGGAATATACCCATCAGACCCACATACACCCAGCCTGTCTGCCCTCCCCCCCATCCCAGCTGTCAACAGTACTCACAGGGTGATCACATTTCCCAGCTCTCCCAGCATCTGCTGGTGCTCCCTGTCCATCTGGTCTCCTCGTCCTCCCCAAGAATCCACCAAGTCACCCAGAAGCATCTAGGCTGGAAGTAGGGAGTCCATTCATGTATGTAGCCTTTAAGACTCCATCCATTTCCCCAACACTGCCCCAAACCCAGGTCATACACCCCTGTGGGGCACCATGACCCCCTGCTTGTTTTCAGCCCTGGCTCTGAGGAGCCATCTATCTCGGGACACCTTCACCAAGTGTCCTGGCCTAAGGTTTTGGTGAATGGGGAGCCAAGGCTGGTTGTTCCCAAGGGAAAGTGTCTGGCCCTGGAGAAAGGGACAGGCAGGGTTGTTCTGCATTATTAGAGTGGTGCTCCCTTTGATTGGATCCCCTGTTCTGACCAGGCACCTCCCCCCGTGTTCCACCTTGTACCTTGTCCCAAAGGAGGAAGCAACAAACTCAAGAGAGGCACTGCTCTGAGTCTGTGTGTGTGTGTGTGTGTGTGTGTGTGTGTGAGTGTGTTTGTGCATGAGAGAGAGAGAGAGGGAGCATGAGAGAGAAAGAGAGGGAGGGAAAGAAAGAGAGAAACAGAGACAGAGACAGTCAGACAGACAGACAGATTATCTTTCTCCTTATACAGCCTGACTGTGTTCAAGTGAGTGATCCGTTGGTAAATTGCAGGTGCTGCATGTACTAATGTGTCACAGTTCTGGATTTGTGTGTGTGTGTGTGTATGTGTGTGTGTGTGTGTGTGTGTGTGTGTGTGTGTGTGTGTGTGTGTGTGTGTTGGGAGAGCAGGCAGATGAGAACAATGAAAACATATTTAAGGCACCGTGTCTACAAAGAGCAAAAGCATTTTATTTGTGTGTATGTGTGTGTGTTGTTCTTTTTTCATCAATGCCAAGTATGAGTCTAGCGATAATTTGTGTTTTCTCATTCACCGTTTCATGGTTCCTTTGGGGGAAGGTTTCAGCACACGTTCTTTTCCACCTCTCTCTTCTCCCTTTCCTGTAGCCCACAGTAGCTGCTGGGCCTGCGTGTGTCTCCCCTAGGAGGCCTGTGTGAACCACAGACCAGAGTGGACACCTGTCCTTCTGTCTTCAGCCAGAAGGCTCGTGAGGCAACTGTGACCACAGCCATACTCTTCCAGTCTGCTCTAGTTTGTATAGTTGGAGCTAATTCAAGGGTTGGGAATATGTCTGCCAAACGCAATTAGGGAAAGAGATTGGTGGAGCAGTAGGGCAGGGGCTGTGAGGCTAGCAGGGTATGGGAAGTGGTGAACGTTGTGACATGGCAGATTGTTCACCAAGACCGAGAATGAGAGGGGAAACTTACCCAGGGCATTGACTGTGTCCATGGGCATCTGGGCAGGGGACTCCAGGCCCCCACTGGTGGCATGGATTCCCTCCAGGGGCAATGTACTGGTGGGCAGTCCTCCCTGGAGTCCTGCAGACTCCAGTCTGTGTCCGGTCTGGGCGGTTTCCAGCTGGGAAGCGGTAAGCAAGTGCGTTCTCCCTGCTGGAGGCTGCTTGCTAACTGCCATGGCAGTTAGCTAGGTCTCTCTGAATGCCACCTTCTGTATCCTGATGTAGTCTGTCTGGAAGAAAAAGCAGACCACTGAATTTAGAACTCTTCAAGTTTGATTGGGACAACTGAAATGCAATGTTTTCCAGGTTTTTTTTTTCCTTGAATCTGGCAATTTCCACTAATGCCTGCAATGAGGGATCAAATCAGACAGATGATTTCAGCCTCCAAACAATGACGTTCAAAGCAGCACAGGAAGAGTTCACAAGCCAGATGGTCTCCTGTAATGAACGTTATGCCTTGACTGACTTTCTTTGGCAACTGTTGGTTCTCCTCTGGCTCTCTCTAGGGTGACCACCACAGTCAAGGATGTCCTGGAGAGCAGAGCTTGTGACCTCACCATCCGTAGCCTGCCAGCTGTGAGCAGAGACGATTCCCAGCACCTGCACTGGACTCTGGGAGATTCAGAAACCAGGGATACCTCGAGGAAGCTTTCTCTGCAACATGAAACTTGGGGGCCGAATGTGGTAATACTGACTGGCCCCAGGGGGAGGAGAGGAGGCCCCTTGAGCCAGGCCTTCAGCTCACAGCAACCACATTCACACCTACATGGGGAATTGAGTGCTACAGAGCTGGTCAGCAGCTGGACAGAGATCTTTGAGAAGATACGCATTCCAGAGGCCCTGGAGTCCAGCGAGTACATAGTGGCTCACATCCTCAGAGCCAAAACAGTTAAGTATGGTGGCACCAGGAGAGGGTAATAGGGAGGAGGGAGAACTGAGGGAGAGCTACATCAGGCTTCGTCCCTCCTCCCCCACAGAGGATTCTTACCTGAATCAGATGGGATTTTCTGTAGTATTGTCATAGACAGATGCTCATTTATTTATCCAACAAAACATTACAGTGTGCACTAGGCTCTGGGGGGTCATAGACCATGAAAAGTTCCAGTACTGGTTCCACAGCCCATGAAGAAACCTTGGATTGATCTGGATGCCAGTGCTTCAAGCCTGTCATCCTAGCTATTTAGGAGGCTGAGATCAGAGGATTGAGGCTTTTGGCCCGGGCAGGGAAGCCTGTAAGACACTTGTCTTCAATTAACTACCAAAAAAAAAACCCGCCAGAAGTGGATGTGTGGCTCAAGCCATATACTGCTAGCCTTCAATAAAAAGGCTTAGGGACAGCACCTAGGCTCCAAGTACAAGGCTCAGGACTGACACAAAGAAAGTAAAGACAGAGAGGAGGGAAGGACAGAAGGAGAAAAAGAGGAAAGGAAGGAAGGAGGGAGAACATGCAAGCCTTGGTTTGGAGTCCCTGGATCAGGGGAGACAATTATTCACAATCTCTGTGGGGACAGTTTCAGAGCCTAAAGCCAGTATGTAGGACCAAGCCACTGACCCATCAGCAACTTCATGACAGCCAGGAGCTGTCACCGACTGTAGAGGGAACCAGCCTCGGGTAGAACCTAGGACTCAGGGTGGGTCAGCAGGTTTCAATTATCCCCAGCCTCATCGAGTTTATTTTCTGGTCAGATAAGAAGAAAGTTTCCAAGGGCTATTGAGGTATTGGGGTGAGAGAGTTTCAATGGGAAGTCAAGGGATAAGCAGGAATTTGAACAGGGAGGATGGTCCCAGGTCAGGTGTGTCAGGAAATTAGAGACATGACCTCACCTGACAAAATAGACTACCAGCCACACTGCTATTAAAAGTCCTGGCACCTTGGGTTCATCATTGAAGACCTGGCTGCCGTTCACTGCAGGATGCCTGTGCAGTACATCCTTGGGTACTAGGGCTCAATCTGATGATACCACCCCCGGTGTTGATTCCTTCACCAAAGACTGAGGTCAGCATGCCACTGCCACAGGACAGCCTGGGAATTAGGGCAGGAAATGGGTCTCTTGGCTGGCTCAGTTTTTTGTATAAATGGCAGATCTGGGATTCAGTGATGGCAAGCTGGAGGTGGGGGAGAACTGGGTAGAGGCTGATGGGAAAACCAGAGGCACTGGGCTCAGAGCAGGGTGGTTTCTTTGATAATACTCACATCATAGGAACATTTCTGGGATAGAGCAGCCCTGTTCACTTCCCCAAGAAGGACCTAGTTCTCCTTAGTATCCTTCCCTTGACCAGGAAACACTTTAGTTCTCATATCTTGTGGTTAGATAACTAGACCTTACCTCATTGACCAGTGCTGAGGCAGGACAGTGAGAGATCCTGAGTCTTTGATATTTTCAGGGGATCTTCAGTATGAGATTATACTTGAATGTCCCAACTTGGTGCATGGTCAGTCCCATCTAAGACTGCCATGAAGTAGGACATAGAATGTAGAGAATCAGAGCTGGATGGGGTCTCTTCTGGGACTCCTGAGTATTATGTGTTAACTTTGAGCTCCCTTATGTCCACCTGCTTCCCTTTCTTGGTTGGGTCTATGCTAGAAAAAGCTTGAAAGTAGGGCATGGATCTTATCTTTAATGCTCCAAGATACCACTCTACCATTTGAATCATAGCTCCACTTCCAGCTTTGTTGGAGTTTTTAATTGGAGATAAAGAGTTCTCACAGGCTTTGCTGCTAAGTGGCATCCAACTGCAGTCCTCAGATTTCAGTCTCCTGAGGGGAGAGGATGACAGGAATGGAAAAGTATGTTTGGCTGGCTGCCAGTAGCTCATGGCTTTTATCCTAGGTACTCAGGAGGTGAGATCTGAGGATCATGGGTCAAGCCAGCCTGGTCAGGAAAGACCCCCAGACTCTCATCTCCAAGGAATTGCCAGAAAACCAGAAGCAGTGCTGTGGCTAAAGCAATTGAGTGCTTGCCTTAAGCTGAAGAGCTCAGGGCAAGCACCAAAGCCCAGAGTTCAATCCCCTAAACCAACAACAACAAAAAAGAGGTGATTAAATTTTCTGCATAGCATTGTGTATGGTAGGAAATGCCATACTGGTCTATAAGACATTCCAGATATGTGAGAGGCTCAATGTTTTGTGTACAGTGGGTCTGATGTCGGTACTGCCAACTTCTCAGGGGTGGGATGTGATCCTAATTGAGGTAGTTCATGTTACTATTCTCAGGGACTGCTGAATCCTTGGGCTATACGGGTGTGTGTGTGTGTGTGTGTGTGTGTGTGTGTGTGTGTGTGTGTGTCTGTGTCTGTGTCTGTGTCTGTGTCTGTGTCTGTCTGCCCGTCTATCTGTCTGTCTGTCTGTGTCTGTGTCTGTGTGTGTTTGGAGGTAGAAGAACTGGGCCTTGAACTCAAGGCCTAAATACTATTCCTGAGATTTCGTGCTCAAAGCTAGAGGTCTGACACTTGAGGCACAGCTCCACATTTAGCTTC
Source organism: Dipodomys spectabilis (assembly GCF_019054845.1). NCBI lineage: Eukaryota > Metazoa > Chordata > Mammalia > Rodentia > Heteromyidae > Dipodomys > Dipodomys spectabilis. Next base: position 3,409,212 of record NW_024870882.1, on the reverse strand, counting down.
TTGGTGGTTCAGTGTAGATAGAAACTTCAGAAACTTTCCTGTGTGGATGGCTTTGAAAAGTGATCCTCAGACTTCAGCCTCCTGAGTAACTAGGATGACAGACAGGAGCGACCCGTGATGGCTTTGTGTGTGTGAATGTGTGTGTATGTGTGTGTGTGTGTGTGTGTGTGTGTAGAAGTTGGTTGTAACAAGGAGTGATGGACCCTTTGCTAACTTCTAAACGCTGTCTTTGGGGGCAGCATGGACTTTGAGGCTGAGGTCTGGGGGCCTGGAAGGGTAAGACGCTTGAAGGGGACTCAGCACCGTTAAATTATAAGATCAAGGGAACTTTGTGCCCTGGAACTGTCTACTCCCGTGGGCCTGGTTAGTGGAAGGAGTGTGGGAGGATTTGGAGGTGGGGCCCACAAGGGATGGCTCCCCAGAGGGACAGATAATGTGGTCAGCATTTAGTAAGGCTTTGAGTCCTGTTAGTATAGAACAAATTGGAATGGGTCAGACTCTGGGTCTTCTCAGCATGACATCTGGTGGGCAAGGCCAACCCTACTTTAAATCTTGACCTGTATTCTTCAGATCTTAGCCTCCTGAGTAGGTAGGGTTATAGGCCTGAGCCTCTGGCACCGGGCCTCAGATTCTTTTTGGTATATTAGGGTTTGAACTCAAGAGCTTAGGCTTTCCAGTCAGGTCTTCTTCCATGGGAGCCAAGCCTTTCTGTCTTGGGCATTTCTGAAATAGAGATTTCATATATGCTCAGGCTTGGCTGGATAATAGTCCTCCTAGGACAGGCATGCGTCACCATGCCTGGTCCTCTGTAGTTGGGATGGTAGATATGTAGCACCATGCTCAGTCATCGGTTTAGATGACTGTCCCAAACTCTTTGTCCACAGCAGCCGATTCTTGACCACAGTTGAAGCTCTGGGTTTGGCCTCGAACCATTGGTCCTCAGTCTCCTCACAGGACAGTTGTGAGGAAACGAGGGATCAATACAAGGGGAACTCTAGGGCAGGACCAGGCCTAAAGGGAACGGTCATCAGATAAGTTTCTTGGCAATTCTGTGAGCATATAACAAGAAGATACCTGGAAAGGACTCAGAAGGGGCTTGTTATTTATCATGCTACAGGTATGGGATTATGAAACAAAACATGGATCTCTTTCATCCTTACCCTATCCCCATGAAGAAGGGGATCCTTCACTGTTCAGCTTTGCAGCTGGGGAAAAAGAGGCATGGAAAAGCTTGGTGACCTACTCTTGACCCCCAGATGACAGGAAGCTCGACCTGACTTGTCTGCCATGCTCCCTAGGACAATGGGTGCTATTCTGTCCATTTCTTGTGGTGGGAAGTCCACTTATTGTCAGTTGTGAGGCTTGAACTCTGGGCCTGCGCACTGTCCCCAAGCTGCTCAGATAAAGTTTAGGGCTCTACCACTGGAGCCACAAGACCACTTCTAGTTTTCTGGCGGTTCTTTGGAGATAAGCGTCTCACAGACATTCCTGCCTGGGCTGGCTATGAACCATGATCCTCATATCTCAGCCTCCTGTGTAGTTATCATTGTAGGCCTGTGCCACTGGCAGCCAGCTTAAGTGTAATTCTCTCTCTCTCTGTCTCTCTCTCTCTCTGTTTCTCTCTCTCTGTCTCTCTCTCAGTAACTTGTTGAAATGGTGCTGGAGGAGGTGCCTCAGCGTCTCCATGTGGCTGGGACCCAAGATGACCCTCTTATTCTGGAGGTAGGCTGTGGGTCAGGAGCTTTATTACTTGGCCTGTTGAACTAGCTCCCTTACGTAAGCCCCTCTGTGCCCGGGGTAGACCAGTGATGGTTACTTGTTGTCAATCTGTGTGGTGAGTACTTCCTCACTACCCTTTGCTAAGACAGTTAAAGGAATGTGGATGAGGAGGCATCTCATTGTCCAACTGCACACTATCCTGAGCCTCTGATCATCACTGCCACCTATCTGGCCAGACCCTTTTTATAAGAAACCGAATTCACTCTATGTCTACTTCACATTGCTGTAGGGTGTCGTTTCGTGGAGAGGGAACAGCGTGCAGAGGAAAGACCCCCGATACCTCCTGGGGGACATTTGTTCTGTGACAGCGTGAAGTCATTGCTTTGGATAAGGAGGAAGCCGGCTTCAGACTGAGCCGGAACAATGCTCAAAGGTAGGTAGGCTATTGAAGCATCAAACCCACCCATGTCTGCTTCCCACTCACAACAAGGACGGTGCAATGCAGGTAGCCCAGCACTGGCCTTAGGGGACTATAAATGGATGGTGGCGGTCAGGTGCCAGTGGCTCTCGCCTGTCATCCTGGCTATTCGGGAGGCTGAGTTCTGATGGTTGTAACTCAGAGCCAGCCCAGGGGAGTCTGTGAGATTTTTTTTTGGTCTTGACATGGCTCCTGAACTCTGGTACTGGGCACTGTACCTCAGCTCTGCAGCTCAAGGCTAGCGCTCTGCCACTTGAGCCACAGCGCCACTTCTGGCTTTTTGTCTTTTTGCTTATGTGGTGCTGAGGAATCGAACCCAGGACCTAAGGCATGCAAGGCAAGTGTTCTACCACTGAGTCTCCTTCCCAGCCCCAAGTCTGTGAGATTCTTATCTCCCATAAACTACCTCCCTCCTCCTCCTGAAAAAAGCCAGGTTTGGTGCTGTGGCTCAAGTGATAGAGCCTTGGCCTTGAGTAAAAGAAACTCAGGGATGACACCGAGTCCCTGAATCCAAGACCTGGGACTCTTAAAAAATAAAACAAATGAATAGTGGGCACTTGTTATCTTACAACCAAAATGGATGCATTGATTCTTCTCTCTGGTACTTGTAGCCAAAGGTAAGATGCTTCCCTTGATGTTCCTCTAAACCTCTCCTTCTCTCTATTATCACCCTGGCTTCAGTTGCAGGATAGAATTCAGATCATCCCACTTGGTGTGACTTAAGTACCCTCCCCTACCCACCTTTTGGGGGTGGGGATCATGGATGTACTCAACACTGGGTGAAAGAAGCACCAGAGAGGTGGGGGTAGGTATCCCTGAAACTCATACTCACACACACACACACACACACACACACACACACACATATACTCACCTAGGCCAACTCTGACTAGCCTTTTCCAAAGACACTTTATCTCCTTGGATTAACTGACCTAGGAGAGGAACTTGATCCCCTATAAATGACTATTTTAACTAGGGCTTGCTAGTTGACATGAGATAAACAGAAGCTCAAAGGACAGGTTCTGGAGCCTGTCTGGCTCAAGCTCACACTTGACATCCTGGTTCCTTGGTAGGCAGAGATCTGAGGAACAAAGATGGAAACCAGCCATAAGCTGGAAAGCTGATAAGACTCTTCTATGCATGGAACCACCAAAAATCCAGACTTGGAGCTGTTGCTCAAGTGGTAGAGTAGCAGACTTGAGCATGAAAACTCAGAGAGACAGCTCCCAAATCCTCAGTTCAAACCCACACAAGAAATGGCCCCATTTGCTGCCCCCAGAATGCCTGTGTCTCAAGTGCTCTCTCACAGAATGTGATACTGCACTGATCCCTGGGTAGTTTATCAGTGCCTTCAGAAATTGGGTGGTGAAAGCCAGGCCTTCACCTTTGTGCGTTCTCAACCACACCAGCTAGAGGCAGAGCATGACAAGGCCAGCAGCCTGCAGAACGGAGAAGATCCCCCTCTGCCCGGGTGATTGGAGCGGGCTTCTTAGAGGCAGCACTTGAAAGGGGGTCTTGCTTAACAAGAAGGATGTGACAGGAAGCACAGAGAGAAAAGATGCCATAGATAAAGGACAACATAGCGGAGCCTGTTCTTTTCCAGCCAGGGCTGCTGGTTAGAAATTCGGTAAAGATGGGCAAGACTGTCTCAAGACAGGCCCAAGGAGTCACAGAATAACAGCTATCCAATGTTGGGATTTTATCTTAGCAGTAGCAGGAAACTCTGTGTTCAATTCCTAGGTCCCGCATACACAGAAAAAGCCAGAAGTGGTACCATGGCTAGGGTGGAAGAATGCTCACCTCAAGCAAATGAAGCTCAGGGACAGTGCCTCGACCCCAAGTTCAAGCCCCAGCACTGTCAAGGTAAAACTGCACTCCAAGGGACCTGGGTGACAGGTGGATAGCTGTGCCTGTAGCTCTTAGTAGATCCATCCATGCTTTGTGTCTCCTTCTATGACAGAGGGGATCTGGACACTCCTTCTGCCCTGGGCAACCCTGGACCCGGTTATCAGCAACCCTCCCAAAGTCTTCCACTGGGACATGGAGCAGCTGGCCCCAGAAATTCTCAGGTACCGATTGGGTGTGGCGGGAGGATACAGGGAAGGCCTCAGAAGTCCTAGTAGGTCTGATCTGCCCCAGACATCCAGGCCATCGAGAGGAAGCAGATGGTAGCTTAGAAAGCGATAGTGATGTGAAGGGGGCCCTTTAATGCCCATGGCCCTCCCCAGATTCTGAGCCTCCCTTTGCTGTCTTTGAGGGAGGTGGAGGATTGTCTAGGTGGTAGTGTCTAGAGGAGGACTAGTTGGAAATTGTAAATAATGAGACACCATAGGCCATGCGCTGATGGCTCATCCTGGCTACCAAGGAAGCTGAGATCCAGAGGGTCTTGTATCCCTGCACAGGGTGGAAAGTCCAATGAGAGTCTCATTTCTAGTCTCCAACTGGAAGTGGCACCATGGCTCAAGTGGAAGGGCACTGGCCTTGGGCAAAAATCACCATCATGGACATACACAAGCCCTGATTTCAAGACCTTCATCCAAAAAACAAAAAAAAAAAAAGAAAGAAAGAAAGAAAGACACCCCTTGCTTGGCAGAGATGGTGAAGGAGTGGGGTTGCTGTGATCCCAACCACAGCAGGCTCTGGGACACCAGGCTCTGGCCTCAGTATACAGCCATTTCTAAGGACTCCCCAAGTTTGCCCGAGTGTCAATTTACAGCAGGGTGTGCATTGTCTTACCAAGAACTGCAGAGGTTGTGGCCTGTCTAAGGCAGGGATTGGGCGAATGGAAGCAGGTATGGGAGAGTAATGTCAATTATATTCTCTCCAACCAAGGAAGAATGTTTTTGGATGCTGGTGTCAAGGTCTGAAATTGTAGGGTTACATGTGCTTTATGACCTGACAAGTTGTGTTTCCCTGGTTGTAAGAAGGAGGCTGAAACTGGGCACTGCCAGTGTCTCACGACTGTCATCCTAGCTACTCAGGAGGCTGAGATCTGAGGATCATGGTTCAAAGCCAGCTTGGACAGGAAATTCTGTGAGATTTTAACTCAAGTGAACCACCAGAAAAATGGAAGTGGTGCTGTGGCTCCAGTGGTAGAGTGCACACCTTCAGCTGAAGAGGTGAGGGATGACAAGCAGGCCCAAAGTTCAAACCCTATTACCGACAACCAAAAATAATATGGCTGAGTTTTCCTCATAGCGGTGTGTACAGTAGGAAATGCCATGCTGTTTTATGAGCCATTCCAGATGTGTGAAAGGCTCTGAGTTTTGTCAACATTTGGTCTGAGGAGGGTAGTGCCATCTTTTCGGAGGTTGGGATGTTCAGTTGCTCAGGGATTGCATGGTGCACTTCCTCAGTAGCAACCTTGTCTTTAGCCCCCTATCATGGTCTACAATGAGTCCTAAATTGCCAGAGACCTGCATATTCCAGCTTTTCCTTGGGACCCATGTCAAGCTATGCATATCTATTTCCTCATCCAGAGGATTCTGGGTCAGCAGTGCCGGCTGGCATATATTCTCTCCTGCCTCTGGGGGGTCAGGGTCAGTCATGCTGTGTCCTGTCCTTTTCTAAGATGTGCCCCTTGCTGCATGTCCCACGCACAGCAGGCTGGCAGTGGAGTGGGGGAAGGGTGGTTGCCAGTGGCTCTGGCCAACTTGACCTTGATAGCTGACTGAAGGCTCCCAAATCAAGAATAATCTGGGGCTACATAAGAGGTAAGGCCAAGGTGGTTGGATGTATTGTTTGATGTCTAGGAAATGCCAACATACCTTATCATAGGCACAACTATCTTCTAGCCCCAGCTGGGCCTCTCAGGTCCTTCTAGACAATTCTAGATGCCCAGAATAGAGAGTAATATACTTTAGATTCCAGGGCCAGGGAACTGGGGGATGAGAGATTGGTGTGGCCAGTACCTCACTGTTTTGGAGCATTAGTTTTGACCTGGATGAGCTGAGCTAGAAATGGGGGCAGTCATGAGTCATAGTCACAGTAAACTCTCAAGCCAGATCAAGTGGTTTCTCCCTAAGTCCTTCTTGGGCTGAGGGGTTTGGGCCATGGCAGTAAGTTCCACGGAACCTGCCCCTCGATCTCAATACCGGGCCACAGGATCCAGGGAAGGACACTAGGAATGGTCCTTTGTAGTCGGCCCAAGATTGCAGACCTTCATCTGCCCCCCTTCCTCAAGCACTGTTGAGGAAAGCAGGGCACTGAGCCCTCAGAGTCCTTGGATAGTGACTGCTACAAACAGCAGCCAGTTGGCTGTTGATTCCTGAGCCTACAAAACTTTCATGAGCCCAACTCAACACCTGCTCAAGGTCTGACTGACAAATTTGCACTCTCTTGTGATTCTCCTGTGACTGGGCATTATTTGCTGTGATATCTTGCAGCTCCTGCCCTCCTGGCCCAGATCCGTGGTCTGAGACTGATTTACTACTCGGATCCACACATTGCATCCACGACAGATGCCATTCTGATGATCTTCATTACCCAAGGCTCGATACTTCTCTGATACTGTTGCCTGCTCTGTAGGCAATGGCCTCCAAACAGGCTGCTACCAAGACTTGTAGGACACCTAGACATTAGGAAACACTCAGGGGCCTACTGGAATATACTCTGTGTAGAGCCACAGAATAAGGTCCAAGCAGGCTAGGTGTTGGTCATGGGGCTTGAACTCTGGGCCTGAGCACAGTCCCCCAACTCTTCACCTTACCACGTGAGCCACAGAGCAAATTCCAGTTTTCTGTAGGTTCCTTGGAGATCAGAGTCTCCCAGACTTTTCTGCCTGGGCTGGCTTTGAAACGTGATCATCACATCTCAGCCTCCTGAGGATCTAGGAGGACAGGCATGAACCACCTGTGTCTGGATGATCTGGCCTTACACCACAGTGGACTAGTAGCTCCTGAAATCATTTCTTTAATTTTCCTGTGCTAGGATTCGGGCTTGAACTCAGGGTCTGGGCTCTGGTCTCTAAACATTTTCCTTCAAGGTTACTACTTTACCACTTGAGCCACAGCTCCATTTCTGGATTTTGGTAGTTAATCGGCAAGAAGAGTCTCATTAACTTTCCTCTCCTGAGCTGGCTTGACCCTTGATCTCTATCTCAGTCTCCTGAGTAGCTAGGATTTACAGGGGTTGAGCACCTGGTGGCATTGGGCTATAAGCTTTTTTAAAGCAAGAGTTTTTCCCTGTATTTGCTCTGACTCCTCCATGCAAAGGAGGCCTGAGGGTCAGGAGCTGTGAAAACAGGTTTCTAGCCACAGGAAATGGCTTTGGGTCCCTAGTGAAAAGCCCAGCTAATCTTCCCCCTGGGCGCCATTCTGGGACCTCACCCTCTTCCCTGTGTCTCAGGTCAATGTTGACCCAGCTTTGAATTTCCTGCCTGCCTTTTCTGAAGCCAAAGCACCTTCATATCACTCACACCACCTGCTCTACAGCACACAAGAGAACCTTTGCCCATGTTATACCTTCTGCCTGAGGCACTCTGTCTTGTACCCACATATTAGAACTACTATGGGATTTTGGCACTGGCTATAACACTTCCTGGAGCAAGTCTTTCCTTCCCTTCTCTATCTTTTTTTTTTTTTTTAATATTGAGTTGCTAGAGATGGAATTTGTGCAGGCTGACTGGCAAATGTTCTATATTGGTGTGTTTGTGTGTGTGTGTGTGTGTGTGTGTGTGTGTGTGTGTGTGTGTGTGTGTGTGCCAATCCTGGGGTTTGAATTCAGGGCCTGGATGCTATCCTATCCCTGAGGTTTTGTGCTCCAGGCTAGCACTCTACTACTTGAACAACAGCTCTACTTCTGGCTTTTTGTGTGTTTAATTGGAGAAAAGTGTCTTAAATTGACTTTCCTGCTTGCAATTGGGATCCTGAGATCTCTTCCTACTGAGTAGCTTACAGGGGTGAGCCACCAGCACCTGCCCCTTATCTATAACTTCTGCCTGCCTCTGAGTCCCAGAAGAATATGTCTCACCAGACTCAATTTTTTTTGCCATTCTTGGTGCTTGAACTCAAAGCTCATACTTGAGAGAAACTCTAAACCTGTGAAGACTGTGACAAGTGTTTCCATTTCATTATATATCATGTTTCAACAATTAATATAATGAAAAATGAGTCAATGTCCTAAATTATTAGGTATAATTTTATAATAGATGTGCAAAATATAATATTTTGTGTATAATAATACAATAATCAATAAATGAATCAAAAAATAACACACAAAATCAATAATAAAATCCATAATATGAAATTAACATACATATATGATATGTTATTTCTTTCTTCTCTTAAGAAGAAAGAAGGATGGACAATAAACACATGAAGAAATGCTCAACCTCCCTAGGCATAAAAGAAATGCAAATCAAAACAACATTGAGATACCACCTCACCCCAGTTAGAATGGCAAAAATCAAGAACTCTAATAACAACAGATGCTGGAGGGGATGTGGACAGAAGGAAACCTTACTTCATTGTTGGTGGGAGTGTAAACTTGTCCAACCACTCTGGAAGGCAGTATGGGGGTTCCTCAAAAGACTCCACATAGAGCTCCCCTATGACCCAGCAGTCCCACTTTTGGGCATTTACCGAAATGTTTACAAACAAGACCACACTAAAGCTACCAGCACAACTATGTTTATTGCAGCATTATTTACTATAGCTAAGATCTGGGACCAACCCAGATGCCCCTCAGTAGATGAATGGATGAAGAAAAAGTGGTATATATACACAATGGAATTCTATGCCTCCATCAGAAAGAATGACATTGCTCCATTTGTTAGGAAATGGAAAGACTTTGAAAAAATTATATTAAGTGAAGTAAGCCAAGCCCAAAGAAACATAGGTCCCATGATTTCCCTTATTTGCAATACCTAGTATATGTATGAGTCAAGCAGAAAAGGTCAGATGAGGTGATGTTAGGAAAATGAACCCTAAGATATGTATTTTAAATGTTTTTTTTCTTTCATGCATTTGTTTCTAACGCAATTATAAAATTATTTCTTTGTTGCTTTGTATGTCCCTCCCCCACAGTAAAATCCCTGCTTTCACTGTATTTGATGTTGGTATAATTTGTGGAGGGGAAGGGGAAAAACAAGTCGTTTAAATAAGGATACAGGTGGACCTGTTGAAACAATGAGAAATACAAATTTTCATGTCAAAAACGAGCTTTACAACTTGGGGGGGAGTTTTGTGGGGAGGGAAGCATGGGAAGGTATGGGAAGGGTAAACAAAAGGGGAGGCTACAATGCTTGATAAGGAATGTACTCACTATCTTGCCCATGTAATTATATCCCCGATGTACTGTATTTTCACAATTAAATTAAATTAAAAAAGAATGATATTCCTTCAATGGCGGTATAATAAATACCTAAGAGTTGGTAAGAACATAGAAAGTGTCCTTCTATCATAGATAGATGGCTATGGAACTCTTTACCAATATATATATTTATTTGTGTACCTCCGTCTGCCTATCCATGTATCGCTGTTTTGGCCAAACCTGGGGGTCGATCTCAGAACCTGGGAACCACCTGACATCTTCATTGGCTAGAAGCTGCCATGCTCAAACACCCAATCACCCAACTTAGTGCTAGGCACTAAGTTCACCTCCTGGCAACTCTAGGAATGATGGAGAACACATCTAAAATCTAGATGTTATGTGATAGGATGTAAACAATATAATAAATGGTATAGGTGTCATCAGAGTCAATAAAATAAATTCTAAATAAATGAATGAGCCAAGAAATATAATAAATAACCACACCAAAAACAATATGGACTGAAGATCTGTACAAAAGTATAAATCCTATCCTTAAATTATATATAAGGAGGGCTGGGAAGGTGGCTCAGTGGTAGAGCTCTTGCCTTACATGCATGAGGCCCTGGGCTCGATTCCTCAGCACCACATAAGCAGAACAAAAAGCCGGCAGTGGAGCTGTGGCTCAAGAGGTAGAGCGCTAGCCTTATGGTGAAGAGCTGAGGGACTGCGCCAGGGCCCAGCGTTCAGGCCCACGAGTGGACCACAAAAAAAGTATGTAAGTAGTATCTTTCCAGCCCTGAGGCTTGAATTCAGCCCCCCTATGAAGAGGGAATGGCGGGAGATCCTGAGACACTCATTTATGGACCTGGGAAGAGTCATGGAATGTGATCGATCTCATCCTTGATGATGCATGATACAAGTAGGAAATGATAGGTAAGACTCCTGGGGTATCGATTATTTGTAAAGAAGTTGATGAACCATGACAATAATCATCACAGTCATGAAATGGAGGCATCAGCAAAGATCCAAGAATCGTTAGTCACACCGATTGGATTCCACCACAGGTTACCATCTCCCCTATCCTAATCAAATGTGTACTTATTTGCATACTGCCTTCAGCTTATGAATGGATGACTGTTGTGCTCCCCACTCTACCCTCGGGGGAGGGGGACTCAATGGCAGGTCCCAAAGTCTTGTGTGCTCATGTTGACCCATTCCCCATTTGGTCCTTCTAGGTCCCAAGTTCAGATTTCCCGCCCTGCCAAAATATTCATCTTGATGTCAGAAGTCAATCGTTGCACCCGTTTTCTTTCCTGTGCAAGTCCTGGATCTCAGCTAGAATGGAGAATGCATGGGCCACCTCGTGGCCATGGGAATAAGTTGCTATCCATGTCAGCCCGGTTATACCTGTCATCATATACTCAAGAAAATACACAATACACCCATGAATAGCATACAAAATAAAGAGAATAACTACACTCAATGCACGATGCAGTCCACACACGGATGTAAATATATATCCCATGTTTCAATGATCATTGAGGACTATTTTGGCCTCCCTGGGGCTCGATCTCAGTTGCTGGGAACGGCCCAGCTCCTTAGTGGCTCACAGTCTGGTGTGATCACGTGGACCCATTGGGCAGTTGTACCTCCTTGGCCCAAAGTTGGAATCCCAGCACTGTGATGTGAGAAGCCAGTCATTGCACCTGTTTTCCTGTACTGTGAAAGTTCTGGGTCACAGCTAGGAAAGAGAATGTATACGCAACTCTATACTCATGGGAATAGGTTGTGATCCAGTTCACCACAGTTATATCTGTCATCCTATACTCAAGGAAATACACAATACATCAATGAATAAGACACAAAACAAATAGAATGACTATACCAAAAGCAAGATGCCTCCCACCCATGTTTGGAAATATATATCCACTGTTTAATTATTAATTTGTGACTATATTGGCCCCCACCAGGGCTCCATCTCAGGTCCCAGGAATGGCCTAGTTCCTTAGTGGCTCATAGCCTGGTGTGCTCACCATGACCCATTCAACAATTGGGCCTGCTAGGCTTTAAGTTCAAATTCCTGCACTACCAAAAGATTCATTCTGATGTGAGAAGCCTATCATGGCACATGTTTTCCTGTCCTGTGAATGTCCTGGGTCTCATTGAGGATGGAGAATGCTATATAGGCAACTCTTAGCCATGGGAATAGGTTGTCATCAATGTGACTTATGCAATAAAATACACAATACATCCATGAATAAGACAAAATAGAATGAATAACTACACTGAATGCAAGATGCATACCACACCTGTAGGTAAAGAGAAATCCTATGTTTAAAAAGGTGGGCTTGCTATTTTGTTCAGTGCTGGGGCTTCAAATCAGGCCCTGTACCAGGCCTGACATTCTAGTCTTCAAAGATGGTGAGATTCCCCTTCCCCCACAGTGCAACAGAGTTACCCAGACCCGAGATCAAATCCCAGCACTGACAAAAGTTTCATCCTGATGTCAGAAGCCAGTCGTTGTGCCTTTTATCCTCTCCTGTGAAAGTCCTGGGTCTCAAATATGATGGAGAATGCATAGACAACCCTGTAACCGTCGGAACAGGTTGTCATCCATGTCAGCACAGTTATACCTTTCACCATATTTATTAAAATACACAATACCTCCATGAATTAGAGACAAAATAAGGAGAATAATTGCACTGAACACAAGATGCTGTCCACACATGTATGTCAATATATATCCTATGTTTAAATTATGAATTTATTACTATAGTGGACCACCCTAGGGATCAATGTCAGATTATGGGAATGACCACACTCCTTAGTTGCTCACAGATTCGTATGATCACCTTGACTGATTGGCCATTTGGTTTTGCTCTACCCTGAGTTCAGATCCCAGCACTACCAACAAGTGGATCGTGGAGTAAGGAGAGTGTGAAACTTTTTTTCCTTTTCTCTGAAAATCCTGGGGGTCAAGCATGATGGAGAACATGTCTACAAATCTAGATGTTCTGTGATATGTTGTCATCAATGTAATAAACAGAATGGGTTTCATCATTGTAAAATCAATGGTAAATAAATGAATAAAACAAAAGATACAAGTAACAATCACATCAAACGTGTATGGACTGAACATCTATAGGTAAATATAAATCCTATGTTTACAATATATAAAATAGAATGTTTTCCAGGGCTGGGTCTTGAATTCAGGAGTAGTGAACAGTCCTGACTTTTTAATCTTCATGTAAGGTGATCTTCCCCTTTATCCATATTGTTGCAGATTTACCCAGATCCTGAGTTGAAATCCAAAGCCGGTAAGAATAAACTGTGTGAATCGCAAGCCAGGGAGCTAATTTTTTTTCTCAGCACGGGGCTTGAACTCAGGTCTTGGCAAGTCCGCTCCAGCTTCGATCACCCTAGGATGGAGTGCAGCCACTGGACATGCAGTTGTTTCTGGGGTCCTTGACCCCCCAGGTGTTGCAGGGATAATAATGCACAGAAAAAATGTGGCCTTTTATGTTTTTTTCCTTTGCACAGTGACCCTTCTGGGTCTGAATGACACTGTTGCAATGGTTACTTTACGTTGCATTGCTGAAAGCTGGCAGAATATCAGGAAACCCATAGGCCCACCTGGCAACAAAGGCCCTCATTTCAAATCCCCTTCCCAACACCAACCAATGGTAAGAGGTACTAAGAAACTGGTTCCCATCCAAAGGAATAACACTGGAATTTTGTCAATGTCTCAGTTGAATGAGTTGATCATGAATTATGATCCCATAAAATTAAATAGCAGCATTTCAGAAGGCTGGTTGATTTTATTTAATATTTATGAAGCATTAAAAGAATATTATTACTTACAGGAACACAAGAATTTCAGGACACCAGTGCTTTCATTAATATTTCAAGGATGAAAACACTAACATTAATAACATGGACGCATAATAAATACCCAGGAATTGGTAGGAATATAGTCTATATAAATGAATAATGTATAGACATCTCTGGCACTCTATAAAGATATATATTTATTAGCATACTGCAATCTGCATGTCAATCTGTTTTTATTTGGTTAACCCCTGGGGCCCTTTCTAAGGTCCTGGGAACAACCTGTCAGCTCAATTTGCCCGAGGATGGTGTGTTTACACTCACCCATTCATGAATTTGGCCTTGTAGACCATGAGTTCAGATGCCAGCGCTCCCAAAAATGAATCATGGATTAAGAAGCTGATGGTGACACATGTTTTCCTTTACTGTGAATCTCCTGGGTGTCAGATATGTCATGGAATACATATATAGACCTGTATCCTATGTAGTCAATGTTCTATGTGCTATAATAGTCAATAAACTAAATGGTCAATACATGAATAAAACAAAAAATAAAATAACTACACTGAACACAATATGGAGTCTACATATGTATATAACTATAAAACATATATGTAAATTGTACATGAATAGGGTGTTTTCTAGTGCTGGGGATCGATTTCAGGCCTAAGGAACAGACTTGAATTTCTTGACTTCAAGAAGGCAAGTTTCCCCTTCCTACACAGTGCAACAGAGTTACCCAGACTATGAGTTCCAATCCCAGTCCTGGTAGAAAAAATGTCACCTTTAGAGTATGTGAGGCCCAATTCTTAGGTATTTCATTATGCCTCCATTTAATGAATGTGATTTTTTAAATGCTTAATAAAATATTAACTAAAATCGATCAGTGTCGTGTAATATAATTGTGTATAATTTTATCCTAGAATCTTTCAAGAACTATTCATTCAATCATGACTTACATCACATTCCATTGGTAATCATATGGATAAGAACAAGTTTCTTAGGATCTCCTACCATTTGAAGTTGGCAGGACCAGGATTCGAATTGTGGGCTCAAGCTCCCACCACTTCAATCTGAGGATAGGGAACTCACCAGTCTGTCCAAGAACATAAACAAGACCAGTGATTAGGCAGAGACCAGTGGCTCTCAGCTGTCGTCCTTGATACTTACAAGGCTGTGATAGGAGGATCATGGTCAAAGTCACCCTAAGTAGGAAAATCCTTGAGACCCCTGTCCAACTTCAGTGCCAACAAAGCCAGAAGCCTTGTGGCTCTCGTGTAGAGGACGAGCCTTGAGCAAAAGCAGCTCATGGACTATGCTCAGACCCTGAGTTCAAGGTCTGGAACTGGTAGCAAACAGAAATACACAACAATCTCTGTAGCTATCCAGCTAAAGCAGGTCACCCTCTTGTCCCCAACTGAATTGGACAGAATTCCCTGGGAAAAGGGCTGGGAAAACCGCTGTGTTCTTGACTCCGCCCATGCTGCATGCTTCACAGGATTCTGGCCACATCCCCATTTTTCGTTCTTCTTTCTGACCAATGGGATACAAGAATGGTGGCCATGCCCACATTCCATGCTGCCAGATAGCACTGGGATTCCCTCTGTTAGTTTACACCATTACCAGCAGTTGAGGAAAGTTGCCGTGGCTGAGTGGTGAGGAAGAGACTCGAGGTGACTTTGGAGGATAATAGAAAATTGATGCTCCCACCCCCACCTGGCCCCTTCCCTCCCTTCACAAGGTTCCAGGTTTCAAACCTCAGGCAATGGCATGCTGCCAGCAGGCCTAAATCCCGGACTTGGTCCCTGCCCCTAGTCTTCTGCTCTGGGCCTATGTGACCGCGTTGCTGCCACCATCGCTGCTGCCCCAATTGGAGCAGCTGCCAACAGCTTCTCCCAGCAGCAAATGTGAGTGGCCACCCCAACACCAACCTACCCTGGGTCAAACACCCCTCTGGGGCACAATGACACCCTTTCTTGTTTCCTCTTCCCGGCGCTGATGAGCAACCTTTCTGTCTTGAACATTTCTGAGATAGAAACTAAATATATTTTCAGGCTGGGCTGGATCGCGGTCCTCCTGTGAAAGATATGCTCCACCAGGCCTGGTCTTCTGTAGTTGGGATGGTAGACATGTGGTGTCATGCTCAGTCATCTGTTTAGATGAATTATCCCAAACTCAGTCCACAGCATCAGATTCTTGACCACACTTGAAGCTCTTTGTAGGGCCTCAACCATTGGACCTCAGTCTCCTCACAGGAAAGTTGTGAGGAAACAAGGGATTTATACAGACAGATCTCTGGAGAACAGCTAGGCAGAGAGGGAGCAACCTTCAGATAAGGTTTTGGCAATTCTGTGAGCATATGACAGGAAGATACCAGAAAGTGTTCAGGTGGGGCCTGTTATTAATAGTGCAACAGGTCTGGGTTTATGAACCAAAGCATGGCTCTCTTTCATTATTACCCTATCCCCATGAGGAAGGGGATCCTTCACTTTGTTCAGTTTTGCAGCTGGGGAACCGAGGCACAGAGAAGCCAGGTGACCTACTTATGACCTCAAGTTCACAGGAAGCTCGGCCTGACTTCTTTAACATGCTCACTAGGACAATGGGTTCTATTCAGTCCACTTCTTGTGGTGGGAAGTCGTGGGTCTTGAACTCTAAGATTGGGCACTGTTCCGGAGCTCCTTACCTCAAGGCTAGTGCTCTATCACTTGAGCTCACAGTGCCACTTCCAGTTTTCTGGTGGTTCTTTGGAGATAAGATTCTCACAGACGTTCCTGCCTGGGTGTCTATGAACCATGTTCCTCATATCTCACCCTCCTGTGTAGTTAGGATTACAGTTTTATGACAATGGTACCCGATTTAAGTGTAATTCTGATTTCTCTCTCTCTCTCTCTCTCTCTCTCTCTCTCTCTCTCTCTCTCTCTCTCTCTCTCTCAGGAACTGGTAGAATGGCTGCTGTAGGAGGTGGCCCAACGTCCCCAGGTGGCTGGAACCCAAGATGGCCCACTCTTTCTGGAGGTGGCCTGTTGGTCAGTAGCTGTCTCATTCAGCATGTTGATAGATTCCCATGAGGTAAGCCCTCTGTGCCCTTGCAAGACTGTGAAGGTTATTCATTGTCCACCTAGACTTACTGGACTTATTGTATTCTTTTCTAAATTATTTTCTAGCACCTGGCCAATATTATGGTATATAGATACTGAATAAAAATGTAATGTCAACTTAAGAAGTCATTTAGGGATCTGGGAATGTGGCTTCATGATATGGTGATTGCCTAGCATGCATGAAACCCTGAGTTCAATTCCTCAGTACCACATAAACAGAAAAACACTGGAAGTGGTGCTGTGCCTCAAGTGTTACAGTGATAGCCTTGAGCAAAAAAGCAAAAAAAAAAATCCCAAACCAAAACAAAACCAAAAAACATTTAGTTAGTAAATGCCAAATAACGAACCTTACTTGGAATATATAATTGCTCCTGCCATACTGACATCTGACAATAGTCCCTAATTCATGAACTTTACTTATATTAGGATATTGTGTTGAAAAAAAGTTTTGTTCATTAGGTCAAAGCAGTTAATGGCTTGAGTCTGCTTAGATGTCAGGTGAAGATTAATTCTGGAAATTCAAAGATTCCAGGTTTTTGAATGGTCACTGTTAATCACAATGAGAAGGGTAGTCTAAGTGAAATTTGGAAATATTTTTGGTCATTCATGGCACCAAAATGGCAGAGGCAAATTAACAGTTGTGACAGAAGAGAAAGAATAACTCCAGAGTTAATGAATAAATGACAGTAACTAAGGTATACCAGAAACTGTTTTAGAGAACCATTTTTGCTTATTGAACAAATAGTTATCAACTAGGCTTATTCCTCATTACCTTTAGCATTCTAAATCTCTTATGTTACTTCTTAATAAATGTATCTTCTGTGCTGTTTTTTCTTACCTTATCTTTTTTGCTTTCTAAAAATCTGTCTTTCTATACTTCTTTATGAACATTTCCTGATACTAAATACATCTACACAGATGACAGAGAATGCTAAATTAAGAGTCCCATAGCTCATGAGTCATTAATACAAAAAAACATGGAAAAGGAGGATATAGTTAGTGTTACATCAAATTTTCTGAAAAGCTGTAATGCCATCATTTGATCCAAATTTCCATTATTTGTCTACATAGTGTCATTCAGTGCACATAAATGCAAATATGAGCTGGGCACTGGTGGTTCAGGCCTCTAATCCTAGCTATTCAGGAGACCAGAGGATTGTGGTTCAAAGCCAGCCTGGTCAGGAATGTCCATGAGACCATTATCTTCAATTAACCACCAGAAATCCGGAAGTGGTGCTGTAGCTAAAGCGGTAGAGCACTCAACTTGAGCTAAAGAGCTGAGAGAGTGCCCCCAGGATCAGAGTTCTAGCCCCCAACCAACAAAAAGTGCAAATATTACCTTAAGTTTCTCCAAAAGGAAAGACAAGATCAATAATCTTCCCAAGCAGAAAAAAATAATTTCAAAATGGTTCAGTGCACCTACTTTTGCTGAATTATTTAAGTTATGGCTTCTTTGCTAGACATATTCTCTTCCTTTAAAAATTGTCACACATTAGCTTTACAATAAACTTCATCTATTATTTCTTGTTTCAAAAGAGAAGTGTATACAGTTGATGTCACTTAGCTTTCTTATTATCTTAATTCAAAGCCAAACCAGGCAGGAGAGTCTGTCAAACTCTTATCACAAATTGAACACCAAAAAACCAGAAGTGGAATTTTGGCTCAAACAGTAGAGTACTAGCTTTGGGGACAAGTGGGCAGGAAAGACAACTGTTCAGGGACAGGATCCAGCCTCTGGGTTTAAGCCCCAGAACTAGCAAAAACTAAACAAATAAGCAAACAAAAATCCCAGATATTTCTTTGGGACCCTCCTAAAGGAGTACTGGTCAGAGAAGATGCTGCTTTTGCTGATCATACTCACTGGATCCTGCTTTTTTGGAATCCTTATTCCTCTGGAGAACTCAGGACCAGACCAAAGGAACTGATAACTGATTCCTGCATCATGAAAATCATCTCAGGGTTGAAATATCCATTCACAAGACACATTAAAACCTCCATGTCTTTGTTCCTTTTCAGGAGAACACTTTTAAAATAACGTTATTTCCTTTTGTTCTATGCTGACCTTCAAATGGTACATTATTTCTTTTTGTAACACTCTCAACAAGAAGTTTACAGAAAAATTTTATATGAGTAAAGAACACACTAGAAAAAGCCAGGGACAGAGTTTCCTTCAAGCCTTGGGATACTTTTCTTTTACAGTAAAAAGGAAAGCTCAAGGTAACTTGAACTTTGTTATTCCTCTATGTTCCATTCCACTCCTGGGGTCAGTTTCCACATCCAGTAACAGTTACTTCCAGTAACAATCGATGGTGCTACTTGAAGTATAATGAATGTTTTCTGGCTTCACTGAAATAACACTAAGACACCTTTGTACCTGACATAACACGTATTATAGTGACAACTTAGTAAAGGGAAAATATGAAATTTTTATTGTTTATAAATACATTATACATAAGTATATTGAGTTCAGACTTTGTAAGTTCTCTGTAAATTGAGGCAAATTTTAAATAGGAAGAAGGTTCTCAGAATATTCTTTTTGTGAGTGTATGTGCTATTCATTATTTCCCAAGTGTACATGAGCTAACAGTAAGGCAAACAATAGCAATAATAGGAGAAAGACAAGTTCTGTGTTTAAGTATAAGGGTTCAATACAATATAGAAGACTACAAATAAGGCAACATTGAAACAATAAAGCCAAGTCCAGAATGTAGATTTATGAGAGTCATATACAGAAAGCAAGACTCCTACGTGGAACATGAAGTATGAGGCCACATTCATTCTAAATCATGCTTGCTAATCATGCAACTTTGTAGAATGTAGAATGGAAGAATCATTCTGTTTTCAATGCAAGTCAGATATAAGAGCATGGAATTAACTGGAAAAAATGCACATCTTGTGAGAGCAGGGATTACGCTAGCAATGAACTTGTGGCTAAGATCACATTTCTTTTTTTTCTTTACACACACACACATACACACACATATGTATATATGTATATATATATGTATATATGTATATATATGTATATATATATGTATATATATATGTATATATATATGTATATATATATGTATGTATATAGATATATATTTGTTGGCGGTGGTCTTGGCACTTGAACTGTGGGCCTGCGAGTTGTCTCTCTTCTATTCAGCTCAAGGCTAATACTCTCCCACTTGATCCACAGTGCCATTTCCAGTTTACTTTTAGTTAATTGGAGAAAAGAGTCTCTGGGACTTTCCTACCTGGGCTGGCTTTGAACCTCAATCCTCATATCTCACCATGACCCAGCTTACGATCACATTCCTAACAGTGTGCACTCAAGATATGTAATGTGTGTGTTCATCTATCTTTATAAGAATTCTTGTGTTAAGGCTGGGAATGTGGCTCAGTGGTAGAGCTCTTGCCTCGCATGCATGAGGCCCTGAGTTCGATTCCTCAGCACCACTTAAGCAAAAATGAAAAAAGCCATGGCGCTGTGAGTCAAGTGGTAGAGTGCTAGCCTTGAGCTGAAGAGCTGAGGAACAGAGCCCAGTTAAAAATCTGGGCTATAGCTTAGACATTGCCCTCAAAAAAATCTTTGTATTTTAAAAGTTGATACTTCTGGAGAAATAAAACCAAAAATGTAAAGGAGTCTTGGAAGTTCAGTTTTCATCCAACCTGGGCAGAACACTCTTTGCAACAGTATATAAAATTAAGCAATCAAAAGCTGGATTGGAATAATGGCTCAGGTGATGGAATACCAGTCATGAGATACACACAAACATACACATACACACAGAGGCACTTATATGTGCACACACAAATACACAAATGAAACAACTCTCAGAATGTGTAGAAGACTTAGAAAACAATAAATATGTGTCTTGAATAAGACTAGAATCAAGTGATAATTTTTAATAATAGAAAGTCCTCAAATGAATTTCCTTCAAATAAGTTTGAAAATATTTCATTGGTAGGGATCAGAGATAGTAAGAGAGTCAATAATCATTATTAAAGGGATCGGATCCATGGAGAAATGAATCAGAGATCCTGCAGGTGCATATGAAAATATTCATGTCCTGTGTCAAATGTTAGAACATCTTTGAAGATAGTAGATAAACATTCTGAGCAGTCACTATGGTGTATAATATCCCTGGAGAAGTTCAGAATTGGTAGTCTATATCTAGATTAAATAAACCAAGAATCTATGGCAGGGCAATGTGATACAAGCCTAGAATTCTAGTACTGAGATTAAGACAGGAGATTAGAGAATGGAATTATATAGTGATACGTTCCCTGGACCAGGTAGTATAATTTTGTCTTAATAAAACAAAACAAAAAAGAAAGGAATACATAGTTGGACGTTAGGACCAATTTTGTCATTATGTTTTGAGAAGTCAAATTTCCTGTTCAAATGCAACACATACTTAATCCGCACTTCTGTTTTAAATTCGCTCTTCATTACAGAACATTCCTAGATGCAAAATGACTCATGATTCCCATCCAAAATTTGAAAAAGTAAGTTATCATCATTTTGTTGTATCCCAAAGAAATGATGAAGGGTTACAAAAGATTAAGCCTGGAAAAATAGCAAAGTTCGCCTAATGTAGGATTTTGAAGATCTTGCTAAATTAGAATTTAGATTTAAATAAATATTTTGGTTTTGTTTGTAATTTTATATTCTATAGGATTCTACAAAATTATTTTTATGTAGAGGGTTAATTGACAAATTCACAAATGATTTTGCATTCTATTTGCCTAGAATATTCTTTCAAGAGAGTTATAATTAGAACTTAGTTAATAGATAATTCCAACAATTCATGTATAAAATGATAATGTGAATGTTGTAGACAGAGTTGCCAAAAATTGATGATGTTAATTTATAAATTTAGAATAAGAGCAATTTTTGGAGTCTTTGTTATAACATAGAATGAAGAAAATAATCGTGTGACAATCTTCTTTCTTCTACCTGTACGTAACACAGGAATCAATTTCCTTAATTATTTGCTACTGTATACACTGAGAAAATTTTAGGTTTGGGGTTTGTTTTTGTTTTTGTTTTATTGGTTTGTCCTAGGGCTTGTACTCTGGGCCTGGACACTCTCTCTGACCCTGTTTATGCTGAAGGCTCGTGCTCTACCACTTCAACCTCAGTGCCACTTGCATCTGGCTTTTGCTGAGAAGTTTATTGGAGATAAAAATCTAGGGAATCTTTATGACTGGGTGGGCTTTGAACTGTAATATTCAGATCTTAGCATCCAGAATTTATATGATAGATTAAAAGGTACAAATAGGAATAATATTTGCAATGTTCTGATCTAAAGAATACCAATGGGGGGTTACCAGTTTATTGTGGTTTTCTGTCCAGATCATGGATGGCATCACATTAGCAGAGTTGTATTTTTTCACAATAGAGATAAGCTATTCATGATGTGAATGAAGAGAAGGGTGAGGTGCACCCTAAAAGTTGGAAACTGCTGGGCTAGGATGACTCATAAATATTGCTATTGATGGACATAAAAATAATAGCTTACTGTGATAAACAATTGCTTACTCTTGAAGAATTCATTATTACTGATGCTACATACTTTTATCCTCTACCAGAATGTGGTTATTTTTCTGTTGATTCTCATTCTGTAACAACCCATTTGAAAATGCATCTATTGCAGAATTACATACCATGCAAGCCGGTACTCTTTTGAATCTCTCAGGTATGGAATCTTCCGATTTTGAAAATGAGTAGTTACTGGTCATTGGAATGTTGAAGAACACATACATTCTATCTTCTTAACAACTTATTTACCTTTAAAAGTTATAAGTTTCCATAGAATTAAAGTGTTTTCACTTTTAGTATGAGAAAATACTATATTTATTCTTTTTTCAATATATTGTTAAGTATATTGTGAAAATATTTTCTAGTCAGATAGCATTCAAGTTGATGGTCCTCTGATTAAAAAGGGATAATTAATTCAAATTAGATGCCAAACAGTATTGATTTTTTAAAAATTACTACATAAAGAATAATATTTACTATACCAATACAGTGAAATTTTATTTCATGCAGCTTATTTTTTAAATTTAATTTTATTGTCAAAGTGATATATGGTGGGGTTACAGTGATTTTAAGGTAGTGAATACATAACTTTTCAAACTTGTTACCCCCTCCCTCATTTTCTTCACAGTTTTCCTTCACCCCAATACCCATCACAAGTTGTAATGGACATTTCCAACATATTGTCTTGTGAGTATTGCTATTGCATTGGTTTGCATTTGTCCTTTGTCTCACCATTTTGTTCTTCCTCTGCCCTTCCATAATTAAGGTAAATATATACACAATACACGGGCTACCAAAATCAAATACAGCTGGTTATAAAGCCTCGGGGAACACCCAAAAGAAAACAGAAATCACATAGTACATAAAAAACAACAACCATATATAATACTCTCTGTTTCCATATCTTGGAGTTCATTTTGCTCAGAATCAGCTTGTATGGTTATATATAAACGCACAACAAAGCCATCGGAAAATAATGGTTTCATGGTCACTATATCATGAAAACAACATCTTAACTGTTTTTGATGGTAACGTGGAGTTAGCATTGGTGAATTCGCGGTTCTAATAAATGAATTTCAAAAGAGTTTTAAAATTATGACAGGTAAATTTTAATTTGTTCAAATTTTTTGACAATTTAGCCTATTATGAAAATTTAAAATTGCTTGGGAAAATAGGCTTTAATGCAAAGTAATCCATGGAGACTTTGCTGAGAGGGAGCAATGTGAGTGAAGATGGCTCATTTTCACACTAAACAAAAAAACCTCAGAAACCTTGCTATAAATCCTGTAGGTTCCCTTGAGAATTGTCCTTACCCAGGAAATCTACTCTTACTGTGTGAAACGAGGTTGTAGTGGAATTTAAATTAAAAGTTCTTAAAAAAAAGACATCAAAATTTGTGAATTGACTTTAATTACCAAACAGTAATTCTCTGAAAAAGATAAATTGTGCCCTCAACAATGAAAGAAGGTATTGGGTTTACACTTTTCTGTTTGTAATACTTTCCACAAAGTATCTGATTGGATACTTGAAACCAATGATTTCACATTTCTTAGTAGCTCACACAATATAATATCCTTATTAACATGAGATAGTGAAGACTTCTTTTATTACATAAGCCAAAAAGTTTTGGGATCAGAAAAGAATTGAGAAAATTGAAAAGGAAAGAAATCACGTTCTTAGAAGCCTTATCTAAGCATATTTGCTTCAGCAATGGAGGGAGGCCAAACTTTTTGATACAGATTGTTGTAATATTTTTGCTACCTAAAGTGATTTTATAGAGCCTTTTTAGCTCACTACAATTTAGAACTGATTGAATGAAGACATAAAAATAAATTCCACATCCAAATAAAAGAGTTTTAAAAGAGAAACCATGAGTATGTGGCAATGGTGAAAGTCTTATAGTCCTTCACCTTCACTAGACTTGAAGTAAAGAATCTGTGCTTAGTTGGAAATAAGGCAAGAACTAAGAGGAGGACAGAGAAATAGGACATAGGAGCATTGTCCTTTTGTAACAGACACTGTCATTCAAGGTATGGATGATTTAACTCTATTCTTTTCCATACATCCTGCTGAGCAAATGCAAGACCAAGAGAAAGATAATCTATTGAAGTAATTTTGCAAAGAATAACTTCACTGATCCTGATATGGCATCTAAGGAGAGTCTTAAGAGAGAATATAAAAGTGTAGTATTCTTCGGTTTCTTTGAGCATCTTGTTAGCAAAATATTTCTTTGAGTTTAAAAGTGATTGAAACAAAAAATGGTGGAGTACTTATTTTTGAGGGCACTTTAGACAGAAGAAGGCTTTCAAGGTAAAAGAAAAAATAAAAAAGTATAGCTAAATATTTGTGATCACAGCTTCTTGGACTGGTATTTTGGAGACAAAGTTTTACATTAGAGATTGTCCTCATTAACGTTGATGCTGGGTTTCTGTGGCAACCAAATGAAAAGGGGAAGTTTAATGGACTCACTTGGACAAGTAAACAGCATGATAGATAAAAATGGCAAATAATAATTAGTAAATTACTCTGAACAATTACTTTGCCAGAACAAAGAAGGAAAAATATAATTCAAAATCACTTGACTTAAAATTATGAATAAAAGTAATCAAGAGAAATGAGAGAAAACATCAAGGACTGGTTTCTCTCCAGTGGAGTAATGTGTTCTTGATCTTGTTTCTTCCATTCTATCTTCACAAGCTATCAAGTGTGGCTCAGGACTGGAGTATCCAGTTCAGACCAAGAGAATTCACAGAAGAAAATATTTGCAGCAGATGTACGTGATTTATTATCTTAGATAATCTATTTAAATCTGTTAAAAATTCTCTTCTACCCAAAACTGCCCACTTCGAACAGCTTGGTATGCTTTTCCCAAGATTGTCCTTCATTAACTATTTAAAATTTTGAGAGGTCATAATCATACTCTATAGAGATTGCTGTTTGGTTGTGCTTTTTGTGTGTTTTTGTTTTTTATTTGTTGTGTTTTTTCACTGAATTTCAAAAGGTTGTGCAAGTGTGTTACAATTAAATATGTCCATCTAATTGTCCAATGTTCCGGGATCAGTCATTCTTTCTATCACTCTCAACCAACCCCTTTTACAAGATTTATTTCCGACTAACCACTTCCTTTCTCACATGTGTACATTGAGTATTCTAGCTGTAATTGCTCCTTGTTCCATTTTCATTCATTCTATGTCTTTTAATATTATTCCTCTCTGGTTTCAACTTCTTGATAGTCATTCTGTTAAACTGTCTTATATATCCATAATTCATTCATCTGAAGTAACAATTTGCAAGACTGTAGTCATGAAGCACCTAGACATGATTTTGTTCCCCTCCATTTGGAAGATTAATCTGTAGTCAACAAGAAATTTTAAAAAATTTTAAAAATGGCTTAGAATGTATTCCTAACTACCAGTTTTTAAACTGGATTTGTACAATGGTTTGTGATTATTTTATTTTACATGGGATAATATTTTCTACTACCTATAAGTTTTGGAAAAAGAAAAAAACTAAAATTTACTACTGTAGAGGAATATGATAGAAATAGAAGACAAATTTTATGTTTGTCAAATCTCTGATAAGTACCCATATTCAAGAATTAAAGGCATATTTCTTACTATGTTAGACAGATATGAAAAAAATAAAACAACTTATGATAAGGCAACTATTTGTGACTTTTTAAAATTTACTTTTATGTGATGAATTTTACTTTATTAGCTAATGTTTTGGTTTGAAATATGGGAAGCTGATCTATTTAACAAATTTTCGAAGGCACCTACTGAAAAACACAAATGGTGGGAGGTACTATTTCTACACTTTAATGAATGGTTGAACATGTTCGGCATTAGTGCTGAGTAAATAAATCAACTGTATTTTAACTTGCTCCCTACACTTGAAAAACATGTAACGTCACCAAATATTATCTACTTCTAAAGTGTTATTTTGGCAAATGTGATTTTAAAAAGTTTATTTGAAAAGGAATATACTTTCAGGAGATTAAATGTAGGTTATCATTTGTTTGAGAATGCAAACATTTTTATACTACAGAACCAAGTTTTACTGAAGTACCAGTGTTTTGAAGCACTGAGGATCTTCTCAATTAATGTTTTTCTGAATTATATTTGACCTCTATGACAAGTATTCCTAGTCTTGGTAGAATAATTATGGATCTATCGTTGCAGGAACTATTTTTTGGCCTGATGATGCTCGACTGAAATCATTCATTAATCATTTGGAGAGGGGTATTACAAATAATCTTGTGACATTTGTGGTATTTTTCACTCATATGGGATGGTCATCTGAAAATTGAAAGTTTCAATTACTGTACTTTCACATTTTGTGATCTCATCCTGCATTTTAAGTTGCCTGGCATTCACAACTGCTTACTGATAATTCCTGCATTTCAAGGAATTGGGGCCCTGAAATATAGGAAAAGAGAAATTGAGATGGGTCTTCAATTACTTTCTGCTGGCATGTTGCATGGGCCTAGGTGAGAACTCTTGCCCAAGTTATCTGATGATGCAGATAAGTGGGACCTGGGATCCTAGGACCCGTGGATCTTGTAGAAGAATAATACATTTTAGACATCGTATCAGCAAATTTTGGGTATAATCAGTAGGAATGCTTCAGAAATATTGAGACTAATAGTTTGGGACCAGCGAGTTAAAACAATAAACAGAGCAGCAGAGTAAATTCCTTACAGATTAGAAGAAAACAACATTGTTTTTGTTTTACCATGTGAATTCAGAAACCAAGAAGACTTAGAAAGTATCACAAGTTTATTCTGAAAACATTGCATTGATACTTTTTATATTCTAATATATATTCTAATCCTGATTATTTATATTCCAATGGATTTATTGGAATATCAATTCATTTGTCAAATTATCAATTAATTTCTGTAAGATTCACTGTGTGAAATATAAAATCAGCACATATAAATATAAAATATATAAGTAAATATAATATAAGTAAATGTTTTGCATTGTTCTGTTGTGGTTAGGGTAACAAAGGCAACTGTTTTAAAATATTATTCCGTTACCTCTACCTCAGTGTTTGGTAGAATTACATCTAAAGCTTTACCATTCGGAGATGTACAGCTTAGAGTCAAGAGGAAACACTGTGATTAAAACATTACCAATTTAAGGCCTAATAACGAGGAGAAACATATGGACTTCTCCTGGAGCTATGGAACATATTTGGTGATAGAAAATCAGTGGTGTAAATTCCTGCCTGGTTGGATGGTAGACAGTCCAGGACATTAGGTAATCATGCATATGAACAATTTTTTCACCTTTTTGGCTTCAGCTACTTTTGAAATGGTAGGGATAATAAATAATTATATTTTGAAAAAATACCTTCTACTCTGAACAGTTCTGTCTGAACTGTTCATCTCTCTATGATCCCTTGTAACTAAGATTAGTTTTGCTACAGTAAGACAAGCTATGCTGTCAGGGTAAGATATTCTGGTTGGTCTGTTCCTACATGGAGCAAGGGTAAAGGGTCAGGGAGACATTTGTGCCAGTAACACCTTATTTGGGAAATTTTAAGCTGGAAAATTTAAGAAGTAGCTCTTAAGCAAGGCTTACTTTGAATACATTAGCTCCACAAAGCTAACTCAGTTGATAAATAAGTACTTGAAAAGCCATCACCTTTGGACATAGCTATAAAGGCTTCAAAGTATGATCAAATTTCAAATTAAAAAGACTTAAAATAAAATAGTTATTGACAAAAAATTGCAAATGTGAGCTTTGAATAAACAATGTTTTTTCCAACTTAAACAGAATTTTACAGAAATACGATGAATAGCAATTTACGGAAAAATAATGTTTCCTTGTTACAAATAGGCAACCATGGAGATATGCCTGTCTAAAGATTGCATCATTAACTACTTAAATTTACAGGATACTACTTGTTTCATCAGCACGTCTACCTGAATTACAATACAGACATTAACTTGTTTAATAGGATAATAACAAATGTGTGTATGTGGTGTGTGTGTATGTTTATGTGGTTTATTTGTGTCTGTGCTTTGTGTGTACTTTGTAATGCTTGGGAGATCACACAATTGCTTCACATATGTTAGGCCCATGTTTTACCACTGAGCTATACTATTTAGTTAAAATACAAATTGTATTTTTAATGAAGACTTTTAAATTTTCATTCCTAATATGTTTTTTCAAAATTACATATGGTAATATTTCATCCACCATATATCCACGTTAGCAATTGTTATTGTTATTCTTTTTCTTATTTCTTTGGAAATTAATTATATTCCTATTACAACTTCTTTACATTGTAACAGCTCTATACAATGCTTTATTTTCTATTTTATTATTCCCATGTTATCTGACTTTCAGTCCAAACTATCAGGTGGATTAAAAAGGGACTAGATTCAGGACACTTTATTTTTCTCCTTCTCTTCTCTGAAGTCTTTCTGTTTTTTGAAACAATACCAATGACATACCCCTCCAATGTGGTCCACCATTCTTCCACATCTCACTGTCTTCTTCAGTACAACTCAATTAGTTATCATTCAGCTTTATTTTGCTGTACTGCTATCTAAATCTTAACTCATTCCTAAATTAATTTTAGTTGCACTGAGCAGTCTCTAAAGACATTTTTACATATAATATCAGGAGTTTGTATTTTCACAAGGTGCGAAATATGAGTGACTATCAAATATTTACATATCTCTGTAGAATATTGGTCCACCTGCTCAATAATCACGTATGTAAATTCAAGGAATACAGGTCAGTCAGAGCAATCTTGTAAAATGGCGTAGCTTGAACCTTCATACTAGCTTTGAATAGTATTGCCATGTTTAGTAGTGAAGACAACATAGGTCTACTATAAGAACAGACACATAGAGGAAGGAAACAGATTTGTCAAAAATAAATTCTTAGTTTTATGATCCACAGGTTTTGAAAAGGATGCTATGACATTATGAAATAAAAAACAGAATATTAAATGGTTGTGTTGGCACAATTGCCTCTCTAGATTTAAAGAATGACCTTAGACTACTACCTCAAGCCTTTGTTTGTTTCTTTGTATGTAGGTCATGGGGTTTGAACTCTGGGCTTGGGCGCTGTCCATGTGCTCTTCAGCTCAAGGTGAGCACTCTACCGCTTGAGCAAATGCAAAAACTTCCGTTTTTCTAGTGGTTTATTGGAGATAAGAGTCTCATGGAGTTTCTTGCCCAGGATGGCTTTAAACCATGTTCCTCAGATCTCAGCCTCCTGAGTACCTAGGAATACAGGCAGGAGCCACCGGCACCTGGCCTACCTCAAGCCTTATAAAGAATGATTATCAAGCTACATGTGAGATGTAAAAACCTATAAAACAGAAATGTAAAAATTCATGACATTGATCAGTAAACGTTTCTAAAAATTTGACATGGAAAACATTAGCGGCTAAAGAAAAGCAAGAAGTGGATTATATCTCGTGATACCCTTTCAGAACTCAAGGGACACTATAACAGAAATGAAACCATATCCAACAGATAGAGGGCACATATTTGTTAATGCTACAATGTTAATGCTACAATGATTCTGAAACTTAAATATTTTTATATCTTCTAATTCTATATACATTTTTCCTGAATAAGATATTTCTTTAAAAAACATATGTAAATTAAGTCTATATGAAGAACATATGAAATAAGCTCCTCTTTAGTGTCTAAGAAATTATAAAAAGAAAACTCAATAGTATGACCATAATATAAAAAGAAGACCCAAAATATAGCAATGCATTTGTGGAGAAATCGATATACTTCTCAGAGTGATCGATTTGTATAATACTGCAATCATTTTAGCAAACAAGTTTTCAAGTCTTAAAAGGGTGAAAGAGTATTGTATAGGATATAGGCATTACATTTCTATGAATGTATTAAACAGAAGTAAAAAACGTTTTTGGACAGAGAATATAGTTAATTGACAGTGAACTTGAATGGTATGTGTGAGACCCTAGAAATGATCCCCCAAAAAAAATTTTTGAAAAGACACACTATAGAGGATGTATGCTGGACAAATTCCTGTAACTGAATTTTATATCTATTTTAATGTCTGTTCTAAAATTACAACATTTCTATTTGAAGAAATGCAACTTTGTGACACTTAGGGTTTGAAAACCTATGAAGATACAATTCACTTCCAAAGCACTAAAATGTATACAATAAAAGGAGATAATATATTGTAAGTGAATTGCATGTCAGGAAAAAAAAAACTTGTTAAAACTTCTTCACACAAAATGCAGAATTGCTAAAAAGATGATTTTGGTGCTGGCTAAAAACTCTTTGTAAACTACTGCATTTAAAACAAAGATGTGATTTCTGTTTATTTTGAGGGTATTTTGTCCGTTTGAGTTTATACAGAGATAACTCAATCCAAAAGTATATGTGATAACTGGAATACCTAGGAATTATGCATCACTTCTAAGTAATTTTTTTATTATTTTTATTTTTTAATGTGAAAATACTGCACAGAGGGGTTACAATTAAATGGGCAAGATAATGAGTACATTTCTTATCAAGCATTGTAGCCTCCTCGTTTGTTACCCCTTCCCATCCCTTCCCATCCTCCGCCGCCGCCTCACCCTATCCTCCCAGCTACCCCCACCAAGAATGTTGTAAAGTTCATTTTTCGACATAATGACTTGTACATCTCATTGTTGCATTGGGTTCACCTGTATGCCTATTTTTCCTCATAATTAACCTTATTTGCAATATCTAGTATATGTCTGAGTCAAGCAGAAAAGGTCAGATAAGGTGATGTTAGGGAAATGAACCCTAAGATATATATTCAAATGTTTCTTTTTCTTTCATGCGATTGTTTCTAACACATTTATAAGATTATTTCTTTGTTGCTTTGTATGTCCCTTCCCCACAGTATTACCCCTGCTTTCACTGTATTTGATGTCAGTATAATTTGTGGAGGGGAAGGGGAAAAACTTCTAGGTAATTGAGAAACTTTTATGGAAGAAACTTTTAGCAAATGACAGAAAACACAAATCTATGCATCTGCATTTTATGAAAGTCATATGTTACTTGTTCATTCGAATTGCTTATCTCTACTTTGTTAGGAAAAACATATTCTCAAGATAGCCAAAAGCAGTAAAAAGAACAAAATACACAATCATCTTGATTTATTTGTGAAAGTAACAATTGAAATAAAACAATTCCACTTAAGGGACTCCAATATTAGTGTATGTGAAGATGTTCCTGACTACCAATATCCATTAAATTTTTCGAATTTTAATTTCTACTAACATATGAAAACTAGAGCAAGAAAACAAATAGAGACTTAGAGTGAATCAGCCTTGAAATCCTTTTCTTAATTGTATTGAATTTACAAAAGAATTGAAACTCCTTTACTTTGGAAATCATTTAAAATATTTATCACTTATGATAATTCAAATACCAAGCAAGAGTAATTTTATAGAATCATTATAAATATCCTTTTATTACTATTATAAAATAGAATAAAAAAAAGTCCCAATATATGACCTACCTATCATCATTCTTAACTTTTAATCATTACCTAACTATCTTAAACAATCTAAATAGTCATGTCTTTAACATAGACGTAAATATTCTATACTTTTTTACTTAACATTTTCCAGGGGTATGTATTCATGTTTCTAAGAAATGTTCACAGCAGTTAAAAGATGCTTTTGTGAAATTAATGTGATACAATTTGTTGTTGTGGGTGTTGTTTGCAAGGCCTGGACATTGTCCCTAAACATTTTTATGCTCAAAGACAACACTCCAGAACTAGAGGAAAAGAGCTAATTCCTGTTTTTAGTGGTTAATTGGAGATAAGAATCTAACAAGTACTTTTCTGTCTGGGCTAGTTTCGAAAACAATTCTAAGATCTCAGCACCCAGAATATCTCGTAATATAAGGGTGAGTTAGCGGCACTTAGGTTCATGAAGTTTTTTTTTTTATTTTAATTTTAATTATATTTTAAGATGTTTGTTTCACTATGATGTATATCATTCTGCAAATAAATTTAGATATATGTATATTTCTCCTGGGTAAACTAATGAACTCAAGGAAAATGTCCCTAAGGAGCCTGTCAATTCTAATATCACTGTTTGTCTCAAAATGCTTTAAATTCTACATCCTCTAATGTGGGCATAGGGTTATATTGTGGAACTTTTCTCCTCAGAGAGTGACTATTACCCTATTGCTTAACATGGACAAAGTATCTTCATACATAGACTGGGTGTGTGCAAATAAGAAGTGGTAGTTGAACAACGTTCTTAGCAGTCTGTACAGATGAAATGGAAATAGAGCAACTATGAACTCAAAAGGAATGTGCAAAAAAGACAAAGGAACGAAGTAGAATATGCCAAGAAAAGCTGAAGTATAATTTCAAATAATGTGCTCAGGTGTGAGGGTGTGTTCAAAGTACAGGTTCAGACAATGTAGTTGGATATCTTGGGCAGAAAACTGCTTTAAACTATTCTGGGATAATTGTACAAGTAGAAGCCCCTAACTCTGACTCTAATCAGCGACAACATCATCAACTTAGGGACTATTTTCCACGTGCAAAGTGAGAAAAAGAGGGCTGATCATAGTTAGTGTTCAAGTTGAAGCAATGGCAATCACATAAATTTTCTTATAATTCTTCATTTATTTTGGGGCATTAGAGTATGAAAAAGCCAAGTAAATATTCTGCATATACCTAAATTAAGTGGGACGTATTATATTGGTCTCTCTTTAACTTGGAAGTTATCGATTATGTCTTTTTATACTCTAACTTTGGACAATTATCTGCTGTCAGTTATTTTCTTCTCTTACCTTTCTTTTGCCCTTCCACTTACATAATTATTATTTAAAGAGATATAACTGAGCTTGCATTTCTAAATTCTTCAAAATTATCTGAACTACTTCATACTTATGGAGGCATCCTATATCTTTCTCAAGGGAAATATTCTGTCACTACCATTTTTATCCTATATGATATTGGATATATTCCTGCCAAATTCAGTGCAAGATATATATTAGACTCATTCAGATATCTCAACACTTGTACCACCATAAAATACTATCTTACTTGGAAATCATGATATTAGTATATCTGGGGAGTTGGCATCTGTCATTTTTGAATGGCCTTAAGTGATTCTTACATGCTATCATGATTTAAACTAATATACCACTCAGTAAATGAACGAATTGACAAAATGTGGTTTATATATATACAGAGGAATTCTATGCTTCCAATTCATAAGGAAATGGAAAGACTTGGAAAGATCCTACTAAGAAAAATAAGCAAGACACAAAGAAATAGATTCCATGGTTTCCCCCATTTGTAATAACCAGGAAATATCTAGGATAGTCCTAGCAGATGAGCAGAATGGCTCAATAGCTATGTGTATATGACCACATAAAATGATGCTGAGCAAAATAAACTCCTAGATATGGAAAGAGAAGTTTTTCTTTGTGGTTTTTGTTTTTAATGTACCATGTGATTTCTTTTTTCTTTTGTTTTCCTCTATGGTTTGTCCATTGTTGTATTTGATTTCAGTATCCTGTGTATTGTATATACATTTATCTTCATTTGGCAAGGGAAGCAGAACAATAAAATGGCGAGACAAAGGACAAAAGGCAAACCAATGCAATAGACATACTCACAGGACAACATGTTGGAAATTTACATTACAACTTGTGAGGAGTATTGGGGTGAATGAAGAATGTGAGAAAAATAAGGGAGGGGGTAAAAATTTTGACGTTATGTATCCAGTACCTTATAATTACTGCAACCCCTTCTATATATCATCTTGACAATAAAATTAAGTTAAAAATGAGCTACATAAAATATAATTTCACTGTATCGGTATAGTAAATATTATTCTACGTGCATTACCTTTTAAAAAATGAACATTTTGCCTGCCAATTAAATTACCTCTTTCTTTATCGGAGGGACTTCAACGTGAATGTTATCAAACTATACAATATTTTCAGAATATACTTGCCATTATTTGAAAAAAAAAACATTATTTTAGTATTTTCTCATATTAAAACAGAAAACAGTTCAATTCTATGGAAACTCCTAACGTTGAAAACTGACTAATTATTAAGAGGACAGAATATATCAGTTCCTCAACATTCCTATGACTATTAACTACTCATTTTCAAATTCTGAACATGCCATACCAGAGACATTCAAATCAGTACCTGTTTGCATTTTAATTAATTCAGCAATAGATGCAGTTTCCAATGAGGCATTACATATTTAAAAGTCAACAGAAAAAATAGACATGTTCGGTTGAGGATAAAACTATGAAGTATCTATAATAATTAATTCCTTAAGAGTAAACATTTGTTCATCAGACTAAGCTATTATTTCTATGACAATCAATCCCAATTTTTTATGCCATAAATTCATCCTAGCCCAACAATTTCCAACTTTTAAGGTGCACCTTAAAATTCCCTAAATTCACATCATGACTACTTTATCAATATTGTGAAAAAATACTACACATCTGCTAATGTGATGCCCTTCTTATTGTGGAAAGAATGCTACACTACACTTTGCTACATCATTTTCCCTGCAATGGTATTCTTGAGCTCAGTACTCTTGTAAATATTATTTATTTTTATTTTATTTTATTATATATATTATCTATCATAGATATTCAGGAGATCTGTATATCTTAATATTAAGATTTGAAGATTATGGTGCAAAGCCCACCACGACAGGAAGGTTCTTTAGATTCTTACCTCCAATAAACTCATAAGGAAAAGCCAGACCCAAGTGGCACTGAGGTTCAAGTGGTAGAGCAGTAGTTTGGAGCAGAAACAGGCTCTGGGACCGTGCCCAAGCCCAGAGATTAAGCCCTAGGACAAACCAAGCAACAAAAACAAAATAAAAACAAACCGCAAACCTAGCATGTTTCTCATTGTATACAGAGGTACATAATTAAGGAAATTTCTTCCTGTGTTATGTATAGGTAGAAAGAAAAGATGTCATATAATTACTCTCTTCATACCATGTTACACCAAAGTCTCAAAAGATGGCTCCTTTTCTATATTTATAAATTAATATAATCAATTTGTTGACAATTTGTCTAGATTATTCACATTATCTTCTTAAACATGAACTGTTGGAATTATCTATTAACTAAGTTCTTATTATACTTCACTTGAAAGGATATTCTATTTTTTTGGGGGAGAGGTCCAGTCGTGGGGCCTGAATGCTGGGCCTGGGCACTGTCCCTCAGCTCTTCAGCTCAAGGCTAGTGCTCCACCATTTGAGCCACAGCGCCACTTCTGGCTTTTTTTCTTTTTGCTTATGTGGTACTGAGGAATCAAACCCAGGGCCTCAGGCATGCAAGGCAAGCGCTCTACCACTGAGCCACCTTCCCAGCCGAAAGAATATTCTAGTCAATTAGAATGCCAGAATCATTAGTGAATTTGTAAATTAAATCTTTTACTTGAAGAGAATTTCGTAGTATCCTATAGAATATTAAATTACAAACAAAAAATATCTATTTTAAATCTAAATTCTAATTTAGCCAGGTCTACACAGTCCTACATTAAATGTACTTTCCTATTTCATCAGGCTTAAAATTTTGTAATCTTTCATCATTTCTTGGCACTCTAACAGAATGATACTTACTTTTTTCAAATTTTTGGTTGGGAATCATGACCTCTCTTGAATTTAGAAATGTTCTTTAATTAAGACAACATTTAAAACACGACTGAGGATTATATGTGAGTTGCATTTTAATAGGAAACTTGACTTCTCAAAGCATAATGACAAAATTAGCCCAAATTTCCAACTATGTATTCCTTTCTTGTTTATTTTTTATTCCTTTCTTGATTGGTTTTATTGAAACAAAATTATATTCTTCAAGTTGGCCAAAGTTTCTGATCAGCTCACATAACTTGGGAGTGGAGTCCATGGGGTCCATTAAATACAAGATCATGTCATTTTCATGTTTTTTTCTATTTTTAAATTTATTATTTTTTTATTGGGAAAAAATTGTACAGTGGGATTGAAATTACCTGGGCAAGATAATGAGTACATTTCTTCTGAAGCGTTGTAACTTCCTATTTTGTTTCCCCTTCCCATCTCTTCCCATTCTCCTCTCTTACCCCACCCAATCCTCCTCCCCACCACCAAAGTTGTAAAGTTTGTTTTCGATATAACAACTTGTACATCTCATTGTTGCAATGGGTCCACCTGTATCCCTATTTAAACGATTTGTTTTTTCCCTTTCCCTCCACAAATTATACCAACATCAAATACAGTGAAAGCAGGGGTTATACCGTGGGGAGGGAATACAAAGCAAGAAAGAAATAATCTTATAAACGTGTTAGAAACAATCCCATGTAAGGAAAAAAACATTTGCATACATATCTTTGGGTTCATTTCCCTAACATCAACTTATCTGACCTATTCTGCTTGACTCAGACATATACAAGTTACTGTAAATAAGGGAGACCATGGGACCTATGTTTCTTTGGGTCTGGCTTACTTCATTAATATAATTTTTTCCAAGTCTTTCCATTTCCTAACAAATGGAGCAATGTCATTCTTTCTGGTAGAGGCATAGAATTCCATTGTGTATATATACCACATTTTCTTGATCCACTCATCTACTGAGGGGCATCTGGGTTGGTTCCATATCTTAGCTATGGTAAATAATGATGCAATAAACATAGTCGTGCTGGAAGCTTTAGAGTGGTCTTGTTTGTGAATATTTGGGTAAATGCCAGAAAATGGGATTGCTGGGTCATAGGAGAGGTCTATGTGGAGTCTTTTTAGGAACCTCCATATTTCTTTCCAAAGTGGTTGAAAAAGTTTACACTGCCACCAACAGTGCAGTAAGGTTCCCATCTGTCCACATCCCCTTCAGCATCTGTTGTTATTAGAGTTCTTTTTTATAGCCATTTTAACTGGGGTGAGGTGGTATTTCAATGCTGTTTTGATTTGCATTTATTTCATGGCTTGAGAATTTGAGCATTTCTTCATGTGTTTATTGGCCATCCTTCTTTACTCTTCAGAGAAATTTCTCTTTAAGTCTTTAGCCCACTTATTTATTGGGCAGTTGATTCTTTGAAGATTTGTTGTTGGGGGATTTAATTTATTAAGTTCCAGGTATATTTTAGATATGAGACCCTTTATGTTGTATGGCTAGTGAATATCTTCTCCCAATCAGTGGGCTTTTTAGTGATCTTGCAAGCTATGTCCTTTGCCAGGCAGAAGCTCTGCAATTGCATGCAATACAATTTGTCCAAACATTTTTTGATTTTTTGTGTTTCCGGGTCTCTATTAAGAAAATTTTGGCCTGTGCCAAGGAGACCTAGGGTTTCTCCTATTCCATCCTGTAATATTTTTAGAGTGTCTGCTTTGACTCCGAGGTCTTTAATCCATTTGAGTTGATTTTGGTGCAGGGTGATAAATAAGGATCTAGCTTTAGTTTTCTACAAGTAGTTAACCAATTTTGCCAGCACCATTTACTGAACAGGCTGTCTTTCTTATATTCTATTTTTTTAGCTCCCTTATCGACTATTAGATGCCTATGGGACTCTAGGTTCATTTCTGGGTTTTCAATTCTATTCCATTGGTCATCTTGGATGTTTTACTTCATCTTTCCCTACTTAGATTCCCTTCAAGTTTGAATCTTGTCTTATTGCCCCAGCTAGCATTCTAATACTAATTTGAAGAGGAGTGGAGAGAGCAGACATCCTTATCTCTTTCCTGAATTAATGAGAAATGGCTTTAACTTTTCACCAATAATTATAATGCTGGCTGTAGGTTCGTCAATTCTTAGCAGAAAGAACAGCACTGGAGCAATATCAGTTCCAAATTTCAAACTATACTAAAAAGCCATAGTAATTCAAACAGCTTGGTACTGGCACAAGAACAGTCCTGTAGACCAATGAAATAGGACTGAAATCTCAGAAATAAACCCACTGACCTATAGCCACCTAATCTTTGAAAAGGGAGCTAAAAATATAGAATGGAAGAAAGACAGCTTTTTCAGTAAATGGTGCTGGTAAAATTGGTTAAACACCTGTAGAAAACTAATGCTAGTTCTATCTATCTATCTATCTATCTATCTATCTATCTATCTATCTATCTATCTATCTATCTATCTATCTATCTATCTATCTATCTGTCTATCTATCTATCTATCTATATTACCCTGCGTGATAATCAAATCAAAATGGATCAAAGACCTCAAAATAAAAGTAGACACCGTGAAAACATTACATGAAGGATAAGAGAAACTCTAGGGCTTTTTAGCAGAGGCCAAAAATTTCTTAATAGAGAACCAGAAACAAATCAAATCAAAGAAAGGTTGGAGAATGGGATTGCATGAAACAGCAGAGCTTCTACAAGGTAAAGTTCATAGATAGCAAGATCAATAAAAAGCCCACTTACTGGGAGAAGTTCTTCATTAGTCATAAAACAGACAAATTCTTATATCTAAAATGTACTTAGGACTCAAAATCATAAATCCCCCAAAAACAAATCCTCAAAGGAACAGCTGCCCAATAACTAAGTGGGCTGAAAACTTAAAGAGAGACTTCTTTGAAGAAGAAATAAAAAGTGTCCATTAGACACATGAAGAAATACTCAATTTTTCTAGTCATAAAACAAATGCAAATCAAAACATTGAGATTGCACCTCACTCCAGTTAGAATGGCTAAAATCAAGAAATGTAATAATGACAGATGCTGGTGGGGATGTATCTAAAAGGGAACCCTACTGCATTATTTGTAGCTGTGTAAACTTGTTTAATCACTTTGTAAAGCAGTATGGAATTTCTTCAAAAGACTCCACCTAGAGCTCCCCAATGACCCAGCAACCTGACTTTTACACACTTACCCAAATGATCACAAAACTACCAGCACAACCATGTTTATTGCAGTATTAGTCACCATAGCTATGATATGGAACCAACCCCAATGCCCCTCAGTATATGAATGGTTCAAGAAAATGTGGTACACACACACACACACACACACACACACACACGCATACACATACACAAACACACACACACACACACACACACACACACACACACACACACACACACACACACACACACACTGGAATTCTATGCTTCCATCAGAAAGAATGACATTGCCCCATTTGTTAGGAAATGGAAAGACTTGGTAAAAATTATATTAAGTGAAGTAAGCCAGACCAAAAGAAACATAAGACCCATGGTTTACCTTGTTTTACCTTTGTTTGCAAGGATTACTACATGTCTAGGACAAGTAGAGAAGATCAAAACTAGGTACATATGACCATAAAAGATGATCTTAAGCGAAATGTACTCCACGTCAGAGACACAAGTGGTTTTTCCTTTCTTTCTTTTGTTTTTAGTATGCTTATAATGTACTATGTGATCCTTTTGTACTTTATTCCCCCATGATAAACCCCTGTTTTCACTGTATTTGATTCCAGTGTTCTGCACCATATATATATATATATATGTAATTTGGGCAGTGGAAGGGATATAGCAGAATGCTTATATGGGGATGCAGGTTGACCATTGTGACAATGAGTTGTACAGCACACTGTGTCAAAAATGAATTTACAATGTCAGGCAGGGGTCGAGGAGGGAGGAGTTGAAGATGTGGGGAGGAAAAAGATGGTACGGGAAAAACAAAGGAGGAGGTAACAATGCTGTATAGGAAATGTACTCATTATCTAGTCCTGTAATTCTGAGGCCTCTGTACAGTATTTTTCCAATAAAAATATATTTAAAAATATCTGCCCGCTGTAAATTTCCAGTGCTGCCCTCGGAATTGCATTTTCTACGTATTCTGGCTGTGGTTAGGTCCACCTGCCCAATTGATCAGTGGTCTTCAAGGCATCTTGGTCCTGCAGTGTCGGTTGGAACCAGGCCAAGGAAAGGACAAAACAATTTCCAGGACATGGTTTCCTCATTGCCCATGCAACTAGGATTGCAAGCAGAATTTCTCTGAATTTGACTCCAGAAAACAATCAGTGAATCAAAAGGCAAGTTCACCAAACACCTCATTTCCCCCCCCCCCCATTTGCTCCTTTCTCCCTCCCTCAGAAAGTACAAAATAATTTTGCAGGTTTTGATACACACACAATATGCCCACCATCTCCCCTGGTAAACTTGGTTTCAAGTCACTAAGTCATATCAACAGATAATGCTGCATTCATTATTCTGGACAACATCTTCAGGTTGTTTGATGCTTTAATTTTTTGTTATTGTTATTGATGTTGTTGGTAGGGGGGCCTGAACTCTGGGTCTGGGTGCTGTCCTGGAGCTGTTCAGCTCATTGCTAGCTCACTACCACTTTAGCCACAGTGCCACTTCCAGTTTTTTCTCCTTATGTGGTGCTGAGGAATTGAACCCAAGACCTCATGCATGCAAGACAAGCACTGTACCGCAAGTCTTCATCCAGCCCTACTGATTTAATTCTTTAAAATTTCTTTTTGTCAGTCATGGGCCTTGAACTCAGGGCTTGGGTATTAACATATCCCAGAGTTCTTCAGCTCAAGGGGAGGCCTCTCCCAATTGAGCCTCAGTGCCACTTCCTGTTTGGAGATAATTGACTCACAGACTTTCATGCCAGGATTTGCTTTGAACAGGTGAATTTTTAATTTGTATTTCTTCTAGGTTTTTATTGGTACATTACAGTTTTTCTGGAATTTAAAGTTTTCTGTAAACCTTTGTCTTCAAGTAATCCAACAGAATTAAATATTACATTTCAAAGCTATTCTTTAGCACATCCATTTTGAAATTATTATCTTAAGATGAAATTCTAATTCATTGTAGTAACAAACCATTAAAGTCCAAATGGGAAATACGTTAA
The DNA here is from genome assembly GCF_019054845.1 of Dipodomys spectabilis. Classification (NCBI taxonomy): domain Eukaryota; kingdom Metazoa; phylum Chordata; class Mammalia; order Rodentia; family Heteromyidae; genus Dipodomys; species Dipodomys spectabilis. Next base: position 3,368,482 of record NW_024870882.1, on the reverse strand, counting down.
TTTCAGCAGCCTTGACTCTCCTTCCTCTTTTATTCTCTCCAGTATCTTTTCTTGTTTTGGAACAAGTGTCATGGACTGTCCAACCATTCAAAAAGAAGATTATTCCATTAATTTAAAAGAAAAAGAATCCAATCTGCCTGCATCTCAAGGCAACTTTCAGAATAATGTTAATCTAATAATTCATGTCAGTGGATTTTCAGTCATTTCGATAATTTTTTGTTTAACCACTCATTAAAGAGGTCCCAAAAAGCAAGAATCAAAAATCATGTTTTGCTTTCTAAGAATGTTAAAAAAGCTAGTGATTCAAAAAGACACATTCTATTCTTCCAATATTACGTGGTAAAGAATTTCTTTTTTATCATAGCCCATACCACTGATCCCTTCCCTTCAAACTTGTAGATTTGTTCAGTTTTCTTGTTCCAGCTTTCTTTTTGGTATTAGCCTCAGTAATGTCCTTGTAGTATTTGACAATGAAATCCCATTTATTTCTAGAGAGCTCAATTCATATTGCCAAAGGCAGACTCATGAGCATATCATAAAGCATAAACTATTGAGTATCATTAACATGATCATATGCAACAATTCCATAAATCAATATAAGTATCACATAAATGTGCATCTTCATATACTTTTTAAAATGCCAAGCAGTTACATATCTATGTCATAAAATAATTCAGATCACTGGTATAAGAGATTAAGCTAAAATCTTTATTTATATCATCCCCAATATTTTTGTCAAATTTTCTTTTCTCATTAACTTTCACCTTAGGGCCTGCTTTTCCTAGCAACAAGTTATAAGTTGATATCCTTGGATTTTAGTCACCTCTGAGTAACCTCTTTTCTTCCCACCACTAGTTAGTTCCTTATGTTAAATACCTGAGGAATAACATCCCATTTTGCCTGCAAGAGGCATACCCAATTCGACTGTCTGTGCCTACTCTTGCCTTTCTTTGTTTGGGAATGTGGTACCAAAGATAGGGGTGTCAGGGATCAGGTGGCTGGAACCATGGTGTTAAGAATTATGGGTAGCAAAATGAGTAGCAGAGAATAGGATACCAGGGAAAGGGTAATTGTGACTGTAATTGCTGAGTTGCAGTGGCAGAAATTGGGTAGCAGCAACAGCTTTGCAAGGGTTGGGGTAGCTAATACAGGCATCCAGAACAATTTAGCAATGACAAGGAAGCATAGACAAAGTGAAAGATAAAAGTTGTGAGGCATTGTGGGAATTCTTTGACTACCCATGCTAATAACACGGAGAAGGGTTATTTTAAACTAAAACTACAAAAGATACTTTAAGGTCTTGGTGCTAACAAATCTGTCTAGGTGTTATTACATTAAACAATGAATTCAAAATGGTTTTTCTTCATGAATACAGAGATCAAAGGTATTATATTTCTTATTTCAAAATGCAAATTAAAGGGGAAAATTAGTCAGGAGGTAAAATTCATATTGAATGTTCATATTTAAGAGGATAAGAAGATCCTAGATGGCAGATTAAAGACAAAGCAATATCAGAGAATTATATGTTCAATAATAATTAAGAAACTTTAATTGAAAAATTGAGCTGGATTGTACACATCAGGCAAAGGCAAGCAATCAGAGCCCAACACCAACAAAGAAATACCATAATGTATATCTCAGAAAAAGGAACCGGGAGCTGGGAAGGTGGCTCAGTGGCAGAGCGCTTGCCTTGCATGTCTGAGGCCAAGGGTTCGATTCCTCAGCACCACATAAGCAAAGAGAAAAAAGCCGTAAGTGGCGCTGTGGATCAAGTGATAGAGCGCTAGCCTTGAGCTGAAGAGCTAAGGAACAGTGTCTAAGCCCAGAGTTCAGGCCCCATGACCGGACCAAAAAAAAAAGAAAAAAGAAAAAGGAATCAAGTTCCTTATCCTTAATTTCCATGATACACATAACCCTGCTTACACACACACACACACACACACACACACACACACACACACACACACACACGAATGTATGCAACAGCTCAATCTACTCACATCCATTCAACATAATCAAAGATCTTCAAACTTTAAAAGTTTGAAGTCTTACTCTGAAAACATTACAGGATGGAATAGGAGAAACCCTTGGTCTCCTTGGCACAGGCAGAAATTTTCTTAATAGAGACCCAGAAATACAAAAAAAAAAGTCAAAGACAAATGGAACAAATGGGATTGCATGCAATTGCAGAGCTTCTGCATGGCAAAGGACATAGCTAGCAAGATTACTAGAAAGCCCATGGATTGGGAGAAGAACTGCACTAGCCATACAACATACAAGGGTCTCATATCTAAAATATACCTGAAACTCAAAAATTTAAATCACTCAACAACAAATCTTCAAAGGAACAACTGCCCATTAAATAAGTAGGCTAAAGACTTAAAGAGAAACTTCTCTGAAGAGGAAAGAAGGATGGCCAATAAAAACATGAAGAAATGCTCAAACTCTCTAGCCATAAAAGAATTGCAAATAAAAACAACATTGAGGAACCACCTCACCACAGTTAGAATGGCAAAATAAAGAACTCTAATAACAACAGATGCTGGAGGGGATGTGGACAGAAGGGAACCTTCCTACATGGTTGGTGGGAGTGTAAACTTGTTCAACCACTGTGGAAAGCAGTATGGAGGTTCCTCAAATGACTCCACATAGAGCTCCCCTATGACCCAGCAATCCCACTTTTGGGCATTTACCCACATGATCACAAACAAGAACATACTAAAGCTACCAGCAGCACACCTATGTTTATTGCAGAATTATTTACCATAGCTATGATATGGAACCAACCCAGATGCCCCTCAGTAGATGAATGGATCAAGAAAATGTGGTATACATACACAATGGAATTCTATGCTTCCATCAGAAATATAAACAATGCCCCATTTGTTAGGAAATGGAAAGACTTGGAAAAAAATTATATTAAGTGAAGTAAACCAGACCCAAAGAAACATAGGTCCCATGGCTTCCCTTATTTGCAATAACTAGTATATGCTGAGTCAAGCAGAAAAGGTCAGATAAATTGATGCTAGAGGAATGAACCCCAAGATAAATATTCAATTTTTTTCTTTCATGCAATTGTTTCTAACATATTTATAAGATGATTCCTATATTGCATTTTATGTCTCTCCCCCCTGCTTTCACTATATTTGATGTTGGTACAAATTGTGGAGGTGAAGGGCAAAAACAAGTCGTTTAACTAGGGATACAGGTGGACACATTGCAACAATGAGATATACAAGTCATTATGTCTGAAAATTAACTACAACTTTGGTGGGGGGAGGAGGGGTTTGGCCATCTACTTTCAAGCTGATCTATAGGTGTAGAAGCAAAACGTAATGCAAAGCAATACAAACCAGGTCTTACTATAAATAATTTTTCTCTGAACATCTTAAAAATAAATTATGACAACATGAAATAAAAAATCCATAAGTTTAAAACATTCTTCCAGACAAGTTAAAGAAAAACTGAGAACAAGTATTTTAAGAATAATTTCAGAGAGCTTGACCTCAGGGCCTGGGTTCTGTCTCTGAGCTTTATTACTCAAGACTAGTGCTGCCACTTTGAGCCACAGTGCCACAGAAAAGTCTCACCAATTTTCTTCCCCAGACAGGCTTTGTACTAGGATCTAGAGGTTTCAGCTCTCTGAGTAGCTAGGATTACAGGCATGAGCCCCTTGCACCTGCCTAGAATAATTGCTTACCTGAGACAGAGGTCAGTTAGTATTTTATGTCAATCATGTTTAACTTTGTAAAATAAAGTTAACTGAAATATCTTCCACTAAAAATAAGGAATTAAATGTGTAGGTGGGTTACAAAGTTCTTACCAAAAGCTACATATTTTCCTTTTTTTGTCTTCAAAAATTGTGTGCTTTTCAGAATCATAACTTATCTTTCCTTACCCACAGCTCCTTCAACTGTCAATTCTTATGGAAGACCTTGCAAATATCTATTTTCAGTCCAAACTCCTTGTATGCACCTCTCATCCATATATTCAACTGACATAAAAAGTTGTGAAACAGTAATCATCTCTTATCATTACTGGATATTAGTGTAAGTAAAATTTAAGGAAATAAAGAATAACAAATAAATATAACATGATTTTAATAGTAATGCTAAACATGAATACAACGTCGGTTATTTTCCCCGATCAATGTAATAAAAAGCCTCAAGGAAAAGAAATCATCTTTTTTGAGGGCTGATATTATGGTTTAAACTTAGGACCTTACCTTGTCATTTAGGCTTTTTCCCTCAAGTGTGGTGCTCTGTATTTGAATGACAGCTCCCCTTCCAACTTTATTTGTGAGATTATAGAGAGAGAAGAATCTCATGGAATGAAAATCATTTATGTCCCTTTCTTGGGGTTCATTTCCCATAACATCCTCTTATATTGTTATATGGTACCATGTATTAGTTACTCCAAGTAAGATTCACCACGGGACCTATGGTTACTTGAGCCTGGCTTATTTCACTTAATATAATTGTTTCTGCATCTTTCCATTTCCTAGCAAATGGGGCGATGTCATTCTCTCTGATGGAGGAATAGAATTCCATTGTGTGTGTGTGTGTGTGTGTGTGTGTGTGTGTGTGTGTGTGTGTGTGTGTGTGTCACATTTTCTTGATCCATTCAACTACTGAGGGGCATCTGGGTTGTTTGCATATCTTAGCTATGGTAAAGAATGCTGCAATAAACATAGTTGTTCCGGTAGCTTAGTATGGTCTTGTTTGTGATCATTTGGGTAAATGACCAAAAATGGGGACTGCTGGATCATAGGGGAGCTCTAAGTGAGGTCTTATAAAACATTATATCAAATGAAGAAAGCCAAAACCAAAGAAACATTGGTCCTACAGTTTCCCTTATTTGAAATAACAATTATATGTCTGGGACAAACATAAAAGTTCAAAAGCTATGTACATACGACCAGATAAGATGATGTTAAGCGAAATGAACCCCAAGATAGGGTTTATAATCTACCATGTGTTTCTTTTTTCTTTTTAATGTTCCTCACCCATGGCTTAACCCTTGTTTTCACTATATTTAATGTTGGTGCCGTGCATCTTGTATACACCCTTCTCTAGCTTGGGGAGGGGAAGTAAAACACAAAATAGATAAATAGTGATACAGGCTGACCCATTGTAACAATGAAATGAACAAGACACTATGTTGAAAAAGGATCTTTACAATATGGGCAGGGAAGAAGGGAAGGGAGTAGAGGAGTGTATTTGTGGAGGTGGGAGAGGAGAGTAGGGGAAAAACAAAGGAGAAGGTAAGAATGCTTGATAGAAAATGTACCCATTAACTTGCTCATGGAACTATAACCCCTCTACACAGCATTTTTACAATGAAAGCCTCTTTTAAAAAACAGAAGGTGTGCCAGACACATGTGGCTGACTCCTGTAATCCTAGCTACTCAGGATGCTGAGATATGAGGATCACGGTTGAAAGCCAGCCTGAGAAGGAAAGTCCGTGAGACTCTTATCTCCAATAAAACCAGTAGAAAACCGATGCTGGTGCTGCGGCTCAAGCGGTAGCACGCCCCTTGAGCAGAAGAGTGCAGGGACAGCGCCCAAACCCAGAGTTCAAGCCACACGACTGACAAAAAAAAAAATAACAAACAGAAAGTGTCATGTACACCAAGTATAGTAGCCCCATCTGTAATCCCAGCTTATTGAGAAGCAGAAATGACAGGGCTCTTGGTCTGAGGCAGGCCAAAGAAATAACTGCCAAGACAGCCATCTCAACAAATGAGATGTGGTTCACATCTGTAATCCTAGTTAATTATGTTTTGAGGCATAGGTAGCAAAGTCTCAGTCAATCTAAGATCCGACCAGGGCAAAAGTTCAAGACCTCCAGTAAATAAAATGGAATACAAGTATGGCAAAAGTAGTTGAGATGCTTGGTGCTATACAAAGTCCTGTCTAGCAAGCAGAGAACCCCTGAATAGAACACTAGCAATATTCCTTTCTTACACAAAAAGCCTAAATAACTTTGAACTATTTGAACATCTAATTTCAAGGCCACTGACAGAGCAGAGATGGTGAAATTATCTTAAAAATTAGGTATTCAAAAGAGACAGAGTGCTTTAGGTTTTGAAAAAATTGAAAAGGTAGGAAAATGCATGTGATTTTTGTTAGCTCCATAATTCTTGAAAACATAAAATGTACTCAAGTATTTAATATGCATCCATATGTGTGCATATATCCATGTATGTATGTATATATATATATATATATATATATGTGTGTGTGTGTGTGTGTGTGTGTGTGTGTGTGTGTGTGTGTGTATAATCATATATATATATATATACATACATATATATGTATGGTTCATCTCTTTTCTGTGTAGCAAATGGTACAAATGAATCTGTACAATCACTACTCAAAGGCATGCATAGACAAAGAGAATGAGCAGAGAACTCATACTCAGGAATCTATGGTTAGCCCATAACCCTGATTATCTTGTACATCAGTTTGCATGTGTCAGTTACTGCAGTACAGGGACAATACGATGGCAATGAGATACCAGGCAGATGAAATGAGAAATGAGAGATACAAATGGTACAATATTCTTTCTGATGGGTAAGTAGAATTTCCTGTGTTTGTGTGTGTGTGTGTGTGTGTGTGTGTGTGTGTGTGTGTGTGTGTGTGTGTGTGTGTGTGTATTACATTTACTTGTTCATTTCTCTCTTGAGGAGTATCTGGGCTGATTCAATAAGCATGGTTGTGCTGAAACCGTTACTATATCCTGGTTTGTATTCTTTCGCGAAATGCCCAGGAGAAGAATTGCAAGATCATATGGAAGTGGTTACTCAAAAGAGGAGTGAAGTGGTAAAAGGTAGAAGATTGAATAAGAGAAAAGGGGGAAAATGCAGAGAGGAATCCAGTAAATATCCTACAAAATTAAGAAGAGTGAAGGAAGTGTATATAGGGGAGGGATGAATGAGAATGTTGAAAGGGTTGGCATTGATCAATGTATATTGTATGCATAAACTGTGTTGTTTAATGATAACTGCTTTGCTACTTAAAATAATAATTAAAAAATAAGGTCCCTAAAATGTTATGCAATTAGAAGCAAAGCATGAGAATCTGCTCAGATAATCTCTACGGTCAATAAAACTTTTTTGGTTAGGATAAGTTTTAGAACAACACTAATGATACATATCATTTGAAGGAAACTTACTGATTTCAAGCTATTTAAAATAATCATTTTTGAAGACATGGCTCAAGTGGCAGAGTGCTACTTAGTGAGCAAAGTGGTCAGATAATGAATTCAAGTCTCAATCTCGAACAAAAGTATAAACAATCAGTATAATTCAGGCACTTTCCAGGTCACTAGTACCTCATGCAATAATCCTAACAAATCAGAAGGCAGAGATCCGGGGATCTCAATTCAATGTCAGCTTAGATAGGAACGTCTGAGAGACTCTCATCTCCAATTCACTGTCAAAGAAAGCTGGAAGTGGACTCATGGCTCAAGTGGTAGAATGCTAGCCTACAGCAAAAAGCTCAGGGGCAGAACCCAACCCTTGACTTCAATCCTTAGAATAGTGAATATACATCACAAAGAAAATAAGTCACTCAATTTCTCAAACTTCCATTTCCCTAATCCTATCTCTAATCTTGGACAGAACCCTAAGAGTAATCTAGATGATAATAATAACCCAATCCTAAAATTATTGGAAAATACTCCAGTTTAGACACATTCTAGCAGATACTCATTGTCTTTGAAATGATTTGCAGTTTGCTCCAAATCTTACAGATTCCCTGACTTGGACTCTGAAATCGTTCCCTATTATGAATCATTTACCTCAAATGAAAACTATCACAGTTTTCACTGATCTTAACGTTTACTGAACTCTTATATCTCCAAAAAAGAGTTGCCGGTTTATTTAAAATCTACTTTAGTACCGAACCCTAACTATATATAAACCTTACTAGAAACCTAACTCTAAATTTAACCCTATTCAACCTTGAATAAGAAACTTAGGAAAACGCTGTAGTTTTTGTTAAATTTCAAACTTACTTTACTTGAAAATGTTAGCAGAAAACTCAGTTTCACCGTAAAGCTTACCCTTCCCTAAGCCTAAATCTATCCTGAACTAGAACAGTAACCCTAACCCTTGAACTAATAGCCTTTGGATTCTAAAAGCCATACAAATACATTAGTTTTTATTCATCCTAAATTTGATTCAACTCATCTTTCTAAAAATAGTTTCTAGTTTTACTCATTATCTTGCCATTTTTGTAACCAGAACCCTAACAGGAATATTGAGGCTAAACCTCACACTAATCATACCCTAATCTTAATATTATTAGCAGTTTCTTATTTCATATTCATCCTAATTCTAACTAGACTTGTTATTCGAATATTTACTTTCAGTTTGACCCTAAACTTTCCATTTCCCTAAGGCTAACTCTAACTCTAACTCCAGCTGGAACTGAAACCTAACTTTCACTCTAATGATAGTCCAATTCTCATGTTTAAGAAAAAGACTCTAGTTTTTAATCATTCTAATGGATACTCCAGTTTGCACTCTGTAAATATGTTTCAATTTGCCCTAATTCCCACAAATTTTCTGACTCTACCTCTAAAGTTATCTTGTTCCCTTACATGAAGTATTATATTATTTGTCCTCAAATTCTCTTATCAGGAAAAATACTGTAGTTTCCAATGATCCTACCTTTCCCTGAACTCCTGTACCCTAAAACAATGTCAGATTTACTTACCATCTAATCCATTACTTAACACTAACTCTCAAGCTATACCTGTCTGGAAAACTCTCATTAGTCATTACAAGAATGATCACTGAGAAATAAATATAATGATAATGCTCTAGTTATTATTCAATCTCACATTTTTGCTCCTACTTGTTAGTGAAAACTGAAATTTTTTTGGTCAGGCATGGGGCTTGAACTCTGGGCTTGGGCGCTATCCCTCAGCTCTTCAGCTCAAGGCGAGCCCTCTACTACTTAAGCCACAGGTTAAACCACTTCCAGGTTTTTGGGTGTTTAATTGGAGATAAAGAGTACTCATGCACTTTGCTGCCAAGGGTGGCATCCAAATGCAGTCCTCAGATCTCAGTCTCCTGAGAGAATAGGATGACAGGAATTGAAAAGTATGTTTTGCTGGGTGCCAGTAGCTCATGGCTGTCATCCTAGGTACTCAGGAGGCGAGATGTGAGGATCACAGTTCAAAGCCAGACTGGGCAGGAATGACCCTGAGACTCTTATCTCCAACAAACCACCAGAAAACTGGAAGGGGTCCTGTGGCTCAAGTAGTAGAGTGCTTGCCTAGAGCTGAAGAGCTCAGGGACAGCACCCAGGCCCAGGGTTCAAGGTCAGTATCGAAAAAATGAAAGAAAGTAAAATATCTTCGCTGCAAAGATGTGGAGGTGTGTATGGGAGGGTGATGTGATTGAGAGACCAAGTGCTGGCCTCACTTTACAGACATTTCTAAGAACTCCCCAAGTTTGCACCAGTTTGAAGCCACGGTAAAATGGATGGTGCCTTACCAAGAACTCAAGCGGTCGAGGCCTATGGCAGGCAGAGAGTGGGAAAATGGGTGCAGGGGTAGGATTGTTGTGTTTGTATTCTCCCTAATGAAGGATGGATTTGGATGCTAGCTGTCATCCTAGCTACTCATAAAGCTGAGATATAAAGACCACGGTTCAAAGCCAGATTGGGCAGGAAAGTCTGTGGGTCTTGATATCCAATGAGCCACCAGAAAACAGGAAATGGCACTGTGGCTCAAATTGTATAGTGCTGATCTTCAGCTGAAGAGCTGAAGGACAGTGCCCTCACCCAGAGTTCAAACCTCTTGACCAACAATAAACAAATTAGGTTGGCTGAGTTTTCGACATTGCAGTGTGTACGGTAGGAAATTCTATGCTGGGTTATGAGACATTCCAGATATGAGAGGCTCATTGCTGTGTCTACAGTTAGTCTGAGTATGATAGTGGCATCTTCTCATGGGTTGAATGTGATCCTAATAGAGGGAGTTCATTGTTTTGTTCTCAGGAACTGCAAAGGGTTTGGAATATCTGTGTGTGTGTGTGTGTGTGTGTGTGTGTGTGTGTGTGTGTGTGTGTGTGTGTAATTTTCCTCCTTTTTCTGAACCCTTCCTGGTTGCTGGTCTGCCTATTTCTGACCTCAGATGGTGCCCCTCCTTCACACCGACCTTGCCGTTAGCCACTTATTAGGGTCTTCAATGAGTCCTACATTGCCACAGGCCTGTATTCCAACTTTTCTCTGGGGCACAAGTCTGGCTGTCCCAATATTTGGCTGCCTCCAGGGGATTCTGGGTCAGTGATGCCAGCTGGCATAGGGTCTCCTCTGCCTGAGGGGAAGTGCCTCAGTCATGCAATGTCCTATCCTTTTCCTCAACTGAGCCTCTGACTGCATATCCCTCTCAGCAGCCTGACAGTGGAGTGGGGAATGGGGATTTTGGTAGTTTTGGCCAACTTGAGCTTGACAGCTGACTGAAGGCTGCCCAAGCAAGGAGGATCTAGGGCTACATGGGATGTGAGGCCAAGGTGGCTTGGAAGTATAGGTCAGTGTCTAGGAAATGTAAATGTACTTTATCTCAGGACAGTCTATCTTCCAGCCCCACCTGGGCCTCTCAGGTCCTTCTAGATAATTCCAGGTACTCAGAATACAGAGGCACATTTTTAGATTCCAGGGCCAAGAACTGGGAGATGAGAGACTGGTATGGCTAATACCACATTGTTTTTGGGTATTAGTGTTGCCCTGGCTATGCAAGCCCTTGTGTACTTTCACTTCTTAACCCAGTGTTGGCCACACACCGGCCACTAGTGTCAGTACTGTTGAAGTGGCAGGAGTGGAAGTGAGGTCTAAGATGACCAAAATCAGGATTTATGGCCTTTGGGGATGGCAAAGGATGTCTTTTAAAAAAACTTAGAGCTGGAAATCAGGGACTAGGCAATGTCCCTGAGCTTCCTTTGCTCAAAGCTAACATTCAACCACTTGAAACAGAGCTCAACTTTCATCTTTTTTTAGTAGTTTAGTGGAGATAAGAGTCTCATGGACTTTCCTGCCTGTTCTGGCTTCAAGCTGCCATCCTAAAATCTCAGCTTCTTAAGTAGCTAGGATTGCTGGTATAAGCCTGTTAAGGATGTTAGTGTGTGTGTGTATGTGTGTGTGTGTGTGTCTGTGTGTGTGTGTGTGTGTTTACTGGGACTTGAACTCAGACATTAGGTGGTATCCTTTAGCTTGTTTTCACAGGGTTGGTTCTGTACACTTGCACTACAGTAGCTCTGGTTCCCAGCTTTTTTGTGGTTTATTGGACATAAGAGTCTGCCCAGGCTAGCTTTTAATTTTGCTTGATTCTCAGGTCTCAGGCTTGAGTAGCTAGGATGACAGGCATGAGCCACCAGCACCCAGCTGATAATGGCCTTTCTCTACAGTGGACTGGAATCTCCTGAAAACTGAAGCTGAGAATAGCCTGCCATGGTGTAACTCTAACACATGTTTCAGGTTTCCCCCCATTGCTGGCTGTGCCTGGAATGAATGAAGTGGTTTTGCAGCTCAATTCCCTGTTGAGTTTGTATATTCTGCCTCCTTGTTCTCTTCAACTAGCCTGGCTTTTGAAACTGTTTTCTGTTCTTCAAATACAGTGTTACACTGGAGTTCTTCCAGCTAACTGTGCCAGTGCTTGGATCCTGAGAACTTCATTTGAACCCAGGATGGGTCAGTGGGTCAAGAACACTAAGAAATTTAGAGTAACTTTTCATCACCAAGGGAAAAACAAGAGGCTCTTTAACATCTGACCTTTCAGATGTGGAAGTCAAAGTGTCATAGACTTTCCTGCCCTGTCTGGCTTCAGTGTGATCCTGAGACATCAGCCTCCTGAGCTAGAGTGATGGGCAAGAGCTATTGGTGCTGTGCTAGGTTCAGATGAGTAATGACATTGACAATACAAGTCAACTGCTTATCACAAAGGGCTTGGGGAGCATATTAAGCCTTTCAACATTGGACCTTTCAGAACCCTGTGGACACAAGGTTACAATGCTAGAGTCTGTGAGGGTGGGCATGTGGACCTGCTACACTTAAGCCTGGAGGTCTGACTCCAATTCTGGTGTATATCAGCGTTGATTTTCCAGAGAATGTTTTTGTAATTAGCAAATAGTTGTGTGTCTTGTATCAACCCTGGGCACTGTCCCTGAGCAATTCAGTCAAGGCTAACTCTCTACCACTTGAGCCGTAACTCCACATGGGATTTTTTAGTGGTTCATTGGAGATAAGAGTCTAACAGGCTTTTCTTGCCTGGGCTGTCTTTCAACTGTGGTCTTCAAATCTCAGCCTCATGAGAAGGTAGTTTTCCAGGTGTGAGCCACTGGCATCTGGCCTATTGTTTTTGACACTCCTGGGGATTGTTTTTCTCCAGGCTAGCACTCTACCATTTGAACCACTCCACTGCCACTGGCTTTTTCTGAGTATGTGGCACTGAGGATCCAAACCCTGGTATTCATGCATGTTGAGTGAGCTCTTTACCACTAAGCTACATTTCTATCCTCCCCTTACAATTTTACCCACAACTTGCCTGTCCTCAAGAAAAGGCTACCCATCAGGGAGCAGAGGAGGGAAGGCCACCCCTTCCCTCCCCAGTACTGGAGATCTCCATCTTGGATACTGACAAAGCTCGGCGGAAATGCTAGCTCCAACTCAGGCCTTGGAAGAAAACTAGAGTCATTTAGCAGGTCACAAGAACCTAACTGACCAGCCAGACTCAGCTCCACCCAGGGAAAAGTTACCCAGCTCAGGCGCTAGCCCCAGGAATGGCTTTCTTCAGCCAGAGGCTGCCCCTCCCTTGGCAGCCTTGATAATCAATTGAAATTCAGTAAACATAATCCCCGAGAGTGGCTACAGGCTGGACACTGTGAGTTTCTCACAAACTAGCCCCCGGGAAAAGCTACTGTTTGCTGAAAGGCCTCAACTCTACCCAGAACCTAGCCTCATTACATCATCTCCAAACTTGAGGAAAAAGCCATCTCCCTCTTTTGTGATACTAAAAGCAGATCTCCCTCCCATTGAACTAACCTGGGAGAAGGATCACTAAATCCTGGGTAAAGCAGAGCATTTTTCTTCCTGTTCAAACAAACTGACATAAGAAACCAACCAAGCCACAGGAAAATCAAACACCACAAGCAGATCCGAGACTCCAACAAGAGGCTGGTTATGGACATAGGGAGATACAGGATTTTTCCCAACCCTCCCCAAAAATATCAAACAACATTTTTTCTTTTTTTTGTACCTTTTATAAAAATTTTTTTCTAAAACTTTTTTTATTTTTAATTTGTACCTTTTTTGAAAAAAATTGTTTTCTAGTAACTTTTTTTTCCTCTTATAATTTTTATTATAGGGGTATATGTGTATGTGCATTTTGTTTTCTTTTTTTTCTTTTTTAAAAATTGTTTTTGGGTTTTTTTAGCTCTACTGAACTACTGAGCTTTTTTTCTTCCTTTCTTATCCTTTTCACCTTTTCTTCTCTTTCGTTCTTCTTTATCTGACTTAATTGTTGTTCTGCACATCCTCAGATAAACTCGTGGTTGATTATTAGACCTTATCCCCTACTGTGTACACAGTTAATAAATTTATTACTCAATTCAAAACCTCTTAGACTTAAATTCCTTAATAGCAGTACTACCTCTTTATATATATATCATATTATAAGAATTTTTATTTTAAGTTTTTCACATCTTTATATCCCTCTCCTTCTCTCATTATATAAACATTGTTCTCTGAATATTTAGTTTTTTTCAGCATAATATTTTTAATTTTTACTTTTCTATTTTTTCTGGTCTCTTTTTTTCCCTTGCTCTTTCTTCTTTTTTTTCTCTCTCCCTACTTTCATCCTATCCAACCTATTTCCTGCTTTGAGATTAGGACTTAGTTAACTCTCCCTGTGCCTTCCCACATAACACTATTCCTATTTTTTACCCACATCTCTCTCTAAACCTAATCATTTCTGGTTTACCAAAGTTTTCTTTGTGTTTCGTAGCCCATTAATATATAGTTGTTTGATATTGAATAGATGTATCTGTTGAACTAGATTGTATCTGCAGACTATTGACTGTGCAAATACAGACTTTGATTGATGCTTGTCTTAAGTTAGTGTTATAGAACAAAACTGGTGTGATTTTCATCCCACATGGGTAGAGTAAGCTGGAAAAACATAAGAAAAATGGCAAGACTGGGTATCTCAACTCCCAATCATGATAATCAGGGGACAGAACAGATAATGAATAACCCAGAAGAGACTTCCCAAATAGCTCAAAAAACACTGCTGGCAAACACACAAAGGACTATGTATGAGCATGATAAGGAAAGAGAGGAGGCAAACAAAAGGTCAATGGACGCAAAAAAAAAAGGTCAATGCAGGAAAAGATTGAAAACCTACAAAGGACTCTCTATGAGCGTGATAGGGAGAGAGAGGAGGCAATCCAATGCTTTTAGAGGAATATCATAAGTGTGAGGAAGCTATTCAAAAATTGATTCAGGATTTGCGTAAGCAGCTTGAGAGTACTCAAAGAGAAAGGCAAGAATGGCGTGAGCAGGCTGAGAACACTCAAAGAGAACTACAGGGATGGCATAAACATGAGGAGGCTAAGCAAAGAGTAATACAGGAATTGAGAGAGCAGGATGAGAATACACAAAGATCACTAAAGGCATTCATGGAATCCATTAAAAAAGAGCTGAAGGAAGTCAGGGAGACCACAAAGGGAATGCTGAATGGAGCCCAACAGAAGGAATGGGAGTCCAAGGAAACCATAACCAATCAACTAAGTGATCTGAGAATAAAGAATGAACACCAAATTAAGTATGTAAAGAAGTTCATACAAGATCTAAAGCAAAGCTTCAACAAAGAATTTGAAGCCATCAAAGCTGACAAATTAGAAGGAAGAGAAATAAAATACAAAGTAGAAAGTCTTGACAGCAGTTTAGACCATGCAGAAGAACGAGTCTCGTGGAATGAAGATAGCCTAGATATTATAGAGAAAGAACGTACAACCATCTAAGACAAGTCCAAGAAATATGATAGATCTATCCAAAACATGGAAGACACCATCAGAAGGTCTAATCTAAGGATAAGGGGTGTAGAGCAGCATCCAAAAAACATAAGTTAATGGTCTAGGAAATTTGTTTAACAGGATCCTAGCAGAGAACTTCCCAAACGTGCAAAAAGATAGGCCTATTCGGATACAAGAAGCTTTAGAACTCCAATTAGACCAGACCAGAATAGGACATCCAACCATCACATTATAATCCACACAGGATCAATTCAGACCAAGGAAAAGATCCTTAAAGCTCTCAAAGAGAAAAGATTAATGTTCTATAATGGGAAACCAATTAGAATCACCTCAGATTTCTCAGCAGAGACAATCAAAGCAAGAAGAGCCTGGAGTGATGTATGCCCTGCCCTAAAAACAAACAACTATCAACCAAGAATACTGTACCCAGCTAAACTCTCCTTCATAACTGAAGGCCAAATAAAAACCTTCCATAGCAATGAAAAATTGAAACAATACATCTCCACCAAACTATACAAAAGATTCTTAAAGATGTCCTACACATAGAAAACCAACAAGATCACAATAAAGGCCAAGAAACTGCACCCAAACTGAGAATCCAAGAACCATAGGAAGAACCCAGTTTTCGCAGCCTCCAAGTAGGTGGATAACATGGCAGAACTCCCAAATACCTCTCAGTCTTATCTCTCAACATTAACGGACTTATTTCTCCAATTAAGCGACATAGACTGTCTAGTTGGATTAAAAAGCAAGATCCTTTTATCTGCTGCCTTTAGGAGTCACATCTTGCCTGTAAAAACAAACATAATTACCATGTTAAAGGCTGGAACAAAATCTAAAAAGCAAACAGCCCCTATAAACTGGCGGGAGTTGCAATTTTAATATCAGATAAAATATGCTTCAAATTAAAATTTGTGAGAAGAGATAAAGATGGTTACTACATAGTAATTAAGGGATCTCTCCTTCAGGAAGATATTACAATTCTAAATATCTATTCACCAAACAATGGAGCACCCAAATATATCCAAGAAACACTACTTTCCCTCAAATCCCACATAGATCCAAAGACATTAATTGTTGGGGATTTTAACACACCACTCTCCCCACTAGATAGATCAACTCGGCAAAAACTCAACAGAGAAACCGCAGATTTAAACAACGGCATAGATCAACTAGATTTAACAGACATCTACCGAACATTTCACCCAGCAACATCAGAATACACGTTTTTCTCAGCAGCACATGGAACATTTTCTGAAATACACCACATTTTAGGCCACAAAGCAAACTTGTCTAAATTCAGAAACATTGAAATTATACCTTGCATTCTCTCAGATTACAAGGGAATAAAATAAGAACTCAACACCTAAAGCCTCCAAAGAAAGTCCGGGAACACATGGAGGCTGAACGACACACTACTGAATCACGAGTGAGTCATGGAAGAGATTATAAATGAAACTCATATGTTCATGCTATTCAACAAAAATGAGCACACAAATTACCAGCTCCTCTGGGACACAGCAAAGGCAGTATTCAGAGGCAAGTTTATAGCTCTGAGTTCCTACATCAACAAATTGGAGAGATCTGAAACCAACAATTTAATGAGACACCTGAACCTCCTGGAGAAAGAGCAGCAACATAAACCCCAATCCAGTAGATGGAAAGAAATAATTAAAATTAAATCAGAATTAAATGAATTAGAATCCAAAAAAAGTATAGAAAGAATCAACAAAACAGAGAGTTGGTTCTTCGAAAAATTGACAGACCCTTAGCAAATCTTATCATAAAAAGAAGAGAATACACCCAAATAAATAAACTCAGAGATGAGAAGGGAAACATCACCTCAGAAACAATGAAGATTCAGAACATTTTAAGGGAATACTTCTCAAAACTTTATGCTAATAAGTTTGAGAACTTGGCAGAAATGGACCTTTTCCTATCAAATATTGACATGCCAAAACTAAACCAAGATGAACTAAGCCATCTTAACAGGCCTATATCAAGCATTGAAATAGAAACAGCAATAAGAGAACTCCCATCTAAGAAAAGTCAAGGACAAGATGGTTTTACAGCGGAATTCTACAAGGCCTTCAAAGCAGAGCTCACAACAATACTCCTCCAAGTCTTCAATGAAATTGAAAGAGAAAATTCACTACCGAACACATTTTATGAAGCCATCATAACACTCATCCCAATACCAGGCAGGGAGAACTATAGACCCATTACTTTGAAGAAGATTGATCCAAAATTTCTCAACAAAATATTGGCCAATCGACTTCAACAATTCATCCAAGAAATCATACACTATGATCAAACAGGATTCATTTCAGGGATGCAAAGCTGGTTCAATATACGCAAATCAATTAATATTCATCACATTAACAGGAGCAAGGATAAGAATCACATGGTTTTCTCAATAGATGCAGAAAAAGCATTTGACAAGATCCATCTCCCCTTTGTGATGAAGGTTTTGGAAAAATTAGGAATCCTTGGAACATTCCTAAATACAATAATGGCGGTATATGACAAACCTACCGCCAGCATTATAATTAATGGTGAAAAACTAAAGCCATTTCCTATTAACGCAGGAACAAGACAAGGATGTCCACTCTCTCCACTTCTCTTCAACCTAGTATTAGAATGCCTAGCTATAGCAGTAGTAAGACAAGATGCAAACATAAAAAGGATCCAAATAGGGAAAGAAGTAATAAAACTTTCCATCTTACAGATGACCTGTTCTTGTATGTAAAGAATCCCATAGACTCCACTCCCAAATTACTCAAGCTGATTCAAAACTTTGGCAAAGTAGCAGGGTATAAAATTAACCCCTCAAAATCAATGGCTTTTCTGTATGCCAACAATGAGAAAAGTGTGGCTAAAATTAGGAAAACAACTCCTTTTCTACTAGCGCCACAAAAAATAAAATACCTAGGAATTAACTTAACCAAAGTAGTGAAGGACCTCTATGATGAAAACTTTAAAAACTTGAGTAAGGAAATCAAAACAGATCTTAGAAAATGGAAAAAACTCCCATGCTCCTGGATTGGAAAGATTAACAATACTTCCCAAGGTTATCTCCAAATTCAATGTGATACTTATCAAAATTCCAACCTCATTCTTCAAGGAAATAGAAGAGGCAATCCAAAAATTCATATGGAACAATAAAAGACCCCGAATATCAAAAACGCTCCTGGACGGAAAGAACACTGTTGAAGGAATTCAATACCAAATTTCAAACTCTACTATAAAGACATAGTAATCAAAACAGTAATCAAAACTGGCACAAGAACAGACCTCAGGACCAATGGAATAGAATTGAAAACCCAGAAATGAACCTAAAGACCTATAGCCATCTAATCTTCGATAAGGGAGCTAAAAAAATAGAATGGAAGAAAGACAGCCTCTTCAGGAAATGGTGCTGGCTAAATTGATTAACTACTTGTAGAAAACGAAAGCTAGACCCTTATATATCACACTGAAACAGAATCAACTACAAATGGATCAAAGACCTCGAAGTCAAAGCAGACAATCTGAAAACATTACGGGATGGAATAGGAGAAACTCTAGGTCTCCTTGGCGCAGGCCGAAATTTACTTAATAGAGACCCGGAAACACAACAAATCAAAGAAAAGTTGGACAAATGGTATTCCATGAAGTTGTAGAATTTCAGCATGGCAAAGGACATAGCTAGCAAGATCAATAGAAAGCCTATGGATTGGGAGAAGATCTGCACTAGCCATACAATGGACAAGGGTCTCATATCTAAAATATACTTGGAACTCAAAAAATTAAATCCCCCAACAAAAAATCCCCAAAGAATCAACTGCCCAATAAATAATTGGGCTAAAGACTTAAAGAGAAACTTCTCTGAAGAAGAAAGAAGGATGGCCAATAAACACATGAAGAAATGCTCAACCACCCTAGCAATAAAGAAATGCAAATCAAAACAACATCAAGATACCACCTCACCACAGTTAGAATGGCAAAGTCAAGAACCCTAACAACAACAGATGCTGGAGGGGATGTGGACAGAAGGGAACCTTACTTCTTTGTTGGTGGTACTGCAAACTTGTTCAACCACTTTGGAAAGTAGTATGGAGGGTCTTCAAAAGACTCCACATAGAGCTCCCCTATGACCCAGCAATCCCACATTTGGGCATTTACCCAAATGTTTACAAACAAGACCACACTAAAGCTACCAGCATAACTATGTTTATTGGAGCATTCTTTACTATAGCTATGATATGGAAGCAACCCAGATGCCCCTCAGTAGATGAATGTATCAAGAAAATGTGGTGTATATACACAATGGAATTCTATTCCTCCATCGGAAGGAATGACATTGCCACATTTGTTAGGAAATGGAAAGGCTTGGAAAAAATTATATTAAGTGTAGTAAGCCAGGCACAAAGAAACATAGGTCCCATGGTTTCCCTTATTTGCAATATCTAAAATATGTACGAGTCAAGCAGAAAGGGTCAGATAAGGTGATGTAAGGAAAATGAACCTAAGATATGTATTTAATTTTTTTCTTTCATGCTTTTGTTTCTAACGCATTTATAAGATTTTTTTGTTTTTGCTTCGTATGTCACTCCCCAAAGTATAACCCCTGCTTTCACTGTATTTGATGTCAGTATAATTTGTGGAGGGGAAGGGGAAAAACAAGTTGTTTAAATAAAGATACAGGTGGACCCGTTGCAGCAATAAGAAGTACAAGTTTTCATGTCGAAAACGAACTTTACAACTTTTGTGGGCATGCGATTAGGTGGGGGGTGGGGTGGGGGGAAGCTGGGAATGGATGGGAAGGGGAAACAAAGGAGGAGGCTACAATGCTTGATTAGAAATGTACTCATTATCTTGCCATGTAATTGTAACTACTCTGTACAGTATTTTCACAATTAAATATACATAAAAATTTTAAAAAAGGCTTCTCTGTATAAATCATCTAAAGACATCTCTATAGGAAGGTGTCCAAAGATAAATAAAACAAAGCTCATTCTTGGGAGAGACTCTAAATGTGAGAAGACTGTGAGAAATGTCTCCATTTCATTATGTATCATGTTTCAACACAAAAAGTTTTAATGATAAATGAGTCATTGTCCTAAATTATTGTGTATAATTTTATAATAGATGTGCAAAATGTAAATGGGAATGATTATATAAATAAAATATACATTAAAAGAATGAATCAAATAAAAAATAAAAAAATAAAAAATCAATATTGAGAATCATAACATGTAATAAACGTACATATGTAAGTATATATCATATATTACTTATGTACAGAAAAATCTTTTCCATTGCAGGGCCTTCATTCAGGCCATGGGAACTCTAGCCTGAATTTATTTTCCTCAATGACAGTTAATTTTTCCTTCACCCATGGTATAATAGAGTTACCTGGGCGGTGAATCAAATCCTGCCCATGGTAAAAATACTGGCCCCAGTTCCAAGACAGTGACTTAATTTTTTAATGGAAGCAGTTTATTCAGTTCCATACTGAACATTAAATAAAAAGCAGTGTAGAATTTTGTATATATATTCAGACATCCTTCCCTTAACCCAAAAGTGCTTCTCAGAATACTACATTGTTTCTTTTTTTGTATGTTTTTTATTGTAAAAATGTTGTACAGAGTGGTCACAGTTACATGAGCAAGGTCATGAGTATATTTCCTATTGAGCATTGTTGCTTCCTCCTTTGTTTTCCCCTATCATCCCTTATCTCCCATCTCCACAATTACTCCCCCTGCCAAGCTCAGTATCTTAATTTTTTAGTTTTGTCTTAGCCCGGGGTTTGAACTCAAGTAGTAGCAAATCTGCACTTTCCCTCACATTGCTACAAGTTCCTGAGTTCAAATCCCAGTCTAGGAAAGAAAACTGGCAGAAATTCAAAACCAGGGAGCTCTATTATTTTTAAATTTAGTTAAATAATCAATTAATTTTTGTCTTTTGTCTTTTTTCTTGGCGAATCATGGGGCTTGAGCTCATTTCGTGGCAACTCTGCCTCAGCTTCGATCACCCTAGGCTGGGTGCAGCCTCGGGACCCATACCCAATCCTGGAATCCTAGTCCCAGAGCGTTTGCAGAAAGAAAAAAAAAGTGAGCTAGCACAAAAAGTGGCAAGCTGCAGAAGGATGGGGGTTAATATTTTTTTTCTTTGAACGGTGACCATCCTGGGTGCCACGGGTGCAAAGTGGTCCTGATCTGCCATTGTTAAAGTCTGGCGTGCTAGCAGGGAAGCCATAGGCCAACTTGTCAACATAGGCCCTGCATTCAAATCAAGATCCTGAAAACTACCAATGGCAGAATATCACAAGACACTCATTCCTATGCATAGGAATACCAATTGAAAGAGAAGTTTCTGCATTGGTCGAGCCTAAAATTGGATGCAATAATCCTAGGACAATAATTGATCTTAATCTCATGCTTTATTAAGAATGAAAAGAATACTATGGTATAATAAATATGGTATAATAAATTATGGTATAATAAATACCTAAGAATTGGTAAGAATGTAGTGTATGTCATTCAATCGTACATAGGCGGCTATGGTGCTTTTAACCAACATATCTTTATTTCTATAATACTGTCTGCCTATCCTTATATTGCTGTTTTGGGTAATCCTGGGTCACAATCTCAGCACTTGGGAACCACCTCACAGCTTCATTGGCTAGAGGCTGTTGTGCTCACACTCACCCATTCATGAATTGTACCTGATAGGCCCTGAGTTCAGATCCTAGCACAGCTAAATATTTAATCTTGGAGTATGAAGCCAAGTGTGACCCTGTTTTCTTTTTCTGGGAGAGTCCTGGGTGTCAGGCAAAATGGAGAACACATCTACAAATCTACATGGTATCTGATAGAATGTAAAAAATATAATACATAGTTAGGATTCATCACAGACAATAAAATAAATGGTAAATTAATGAAAAATATAAAAAAGTACAATGAACAACCATACCACACATAAATATAGACTGAACATCTGTATGGAAGTTTAATCCTATCTTTAAAATGTATAAAAGGAGTACGTTTTCCAGCTCTGGGGCTTGAATTCAGGCCTAGGGACAGGCCTGACTTACTGGTCTTCAAGCATGGTGAGCTTCCCCTTTCCCCACAGTGCAACAGAGTTACCCATACCCCGGGTTCAAATTCCAGGACTTGCAAACAAAAAAAATGCCACACCTTCCAAGCCAGGTAGCTTCATTAGCATTTTTAATATTTTTTTAAGTTCACTTCGTCTTTATTTGATACATACTGATTTTATAACATGAGAATTTTTCAAAAAAGGGGTTTAAACTTTTACATTTCAGCATAGCACATTGGTATTTCTATTTTGACCTGAAGAGTGAGAATGAAAATAAGGACATCATTTCTCCCTAGAATGTAGGGACAGTTGAATTTCTTTCTTTTTTTTTTTTTAATTTAATTTTATTTTATTTGAGAGCATACTGTACAGAGGGGTTACAATTACATGGGCAGGATAATGCATCCATTTCTTACCAAGCATTGCAGCCTCCTCCTTTGTTTACCCTTCACCTCCCTTCCCAGCCTCCCCCTTCCCCCCCCACCCAATCCTTCCCCTCCCCCACACACCGACATTGTAAAGCTCTTTTATGACATGACATTTTGTACTTCTCATTGTTACAACAGGTCCACCTGAATCCTTAAACGACTTGTTTGTCCCCATCTCCTCCACAAGTTATACTGACATCAAATATAGTGAAAGCGGGGTTACACTGTGGGGGAGGGACATACAAAGCAACAAAGAAATAGTCTTATAAATGCGTTAGAAACACATGCATGAAAGAAAAAAAAACATTAAAATACATATTTAAGGTGAATTTATTTCTATTTACAGTTATTTCTACAATTACAAACTCTCTGCATTTGTGTCATATAAGTTTTCCTCAGTGCCTACCACGAAATACACTAGGGGAGTACTCATAGCACCAAAGGTTGGGTTTCTGAATAAAACCTCACTTCTGTGAGGACAGTAGGTATTTCTTAGCATTTTGGGAAGAAACTGGATTGTAAAATGAAAAACAAAAACAATGGGACTGTGATGTATCTCAGTCGTGGAGTACTTACCTAAAGAGCATAAGACCCTGGCAGAAAAGTTTCCTAAAGCTCAGAATGTTAGAATTTTATGATATGCATGAAAAAACTTCTTTTTTAATTTATTTTTTGGTCCTGGGGCTTGAACTCAGGGGTTATCCCTGTTCTCTTCAGCTCAAGGCGAGTGATCTACTACTTGATCCACAGTGCCACCTCGGTTTTCTAGTGGTTGATTGGAGATAAGAGTCTCTCGGCATGGTTTCCCTTATTTGTAATATCTAGTATATGTATGAGTCAAGCGGAAAAGGTCAGATAATGTGATGTCAGGAAAATGAACCCTTAGATGTGTATTTTAATGTTTTTTTCTTTCATGCATGTGTTTCTAACACATTTATAAGATTATCTCTTTGTTGCTTTGTATGTCCCTCCCCCACAGTATAACCTCTGCTTTCACTATATTTGATGTCAGTATAACTTGTGGAGGAGATGGGGAAAAACCAGTTGTTTAAGGATACAGGTGGACTTGTTGCAACAATGAGAAGTACAAGTTGTCATGTCCAAAACGAGCTTTACAACGTTGGTGCGGGGGGGGGGGGGGGAAGGGGGGGGGAAGGGGGGGAAGGAGAAGGATTGGGATTAGGGGGGGAGGGGGGAGGCTGGGAAGGGATGTGAAGGGTAAACAAAGGAGGAGGCTGCAATGCTTGGTAAGAAATGTACGCATTATCCTGCCCATGTAACTGTAACTCCTCTGTACAGTATGTTCACAAATAAAATTAAATTAAATTAAAAAAAAAAAAAGAGTCTCTCGGACTTTCCTGCCTGGACTGACTTTGAACCACCAACCTCAGATCACAGCTTCCTGAGTAGCTAGGATTATAGGCATGAGTCACCGGTGCCAGGCACATGAATAAATTTCTTAAAGATTGATTGTGATAAAGAAACTTGGAATACACTTTTAGTATAAATAATTTATAATGCCATGGTTAAGGCACTAATTCAGAAGTATTTATTCATTGGCTGGTTTCTTATTTAATTTATATATATATATATATATATATACATGCATTATTAATATATATACATATATATTTTTTAAAAAGTAGCTTAGAAATGCACCTAAGAGTTTATGTGCTCATGAAAAGTTATTCAACTGCACAAGCTTCATTTTTTTCAGTTTGGTTGGTACCTTAAATTATGTGGGATTTGTGTATTGGCGTTTTGTTCTCTGTTTTTGAAGGATTTCTTTCCCTTTGGACCCCCTACCTCCTCTCCTCACATTTGAAGTCAGCTTGCTCGTTCTTGGCTTCATTGTTCATAGCTGATTTTCTACCACTTCAGCTATGCCTGTAGCCTGGCATTTGCCAGTTAATTGGAGATGATATCTCTCAGGCTTTTCTTCATTCATTGTCTTTGAAATTTCATCTTCCAGTTCTCAGCCTCCTGAGTAGCTTACAGATGTGAGCCACTGTGGTGCCTAGGGATAAATTAGACTTTGGTTGGTGTATTCTTTCTGTTTTTCTAAGTATGGGATCATCTACTATAGTATTTCTGTGAATGTCCTAGGTCTGAAGTAAGATATAATACATATGCAAATCTGTATAATTTTCATAAAATGTAGTAAATTTAATATGTGTTATAAGTGTAATAATAGTCAATAAATATAATGACTAAATAATACAAAAAGCAATATGCAGTAAACATAAGTATGTAGATATTAATAATGTCAAATGTGGATGAAAATTAATTTACAGGGCTGGGGATTGAATTCAGGCCTAGGGAACAGGCCTTAATTGCTTGTATTCAAAGAGGGTGAGTTTCCCCATTGCCCACAGTGCATTTGAGTTTCCTAGACTCCAAATTCAAATCCCAGGAATGGCAGAAAAAAAAATGAGCACGCATTCCAAGCCTGGGAGCCCCATTAGTATTTTTAATATTTTTAAATTTTTAAAATTTATTTTATTTTATTTTCTATTTATTTTAGTTTTTTATTATTTAACATATATATATATATATATATATATATATATATAAAATTCATTTATTTAGCCAAGCACAGAGCTTGAAGTTAGGTCGTGGCAACTCTGCCTCAGCTTCCATCACCCTAGCCTGGGTTGGTGCAGCCTCTGGACCCACAGCCCATCCTGGGATCCTAGGCTCCAGGGGCCGACAGGAAAAAAAAAGTGAAAATGGCAAGGAAAAATAGCCATGAATTGCAAATAGTTAGTGGTTTCTCGGTTTTCCTTCCTTGCATGGTGACCTTCCCGGGTCCAAATGACACAACTGCAACCTGTACGTCACATGGCATTGCCGTCAGCTGGTTATCAGCGAAGCCATAGGCTTCTGTGCACGTAGACCCTGAGTTTGAATTCCGGTCATGACATTTACAAAGGACTGGAGAGCCTAAGAAACTATTGCCTGTCCATTGGAACACCAGAGGAATATGGTCAATATCATGGTTGTATGAGTAGTTTGTCAATTAGTCTAGCAAAAATTAAATCCAGTATTCACAAGATGTGGATTGATTTTAATTTATAGTTTATTATGCATTAAAAGGATACATTGTGTGTGTGTGTTTGTGTGTGTGTGTGTGTGTGTGTGTGTGTGTGTGTGTGTGTGTGTGTGTGTGTTGTCACTAGTGGGGGCTGAACTCTGGGCCTGGGCGTTGTCCCTCAGTTTTTCAGCTCAGGGTTAGGGTGGTGCCATTTGAGACACTGCCATTCTCTGCATTTTTTGACCATGTGTTGCTGAGGAGTTGAATCCGGGACTCTTGCATGGAAGATAAGCACTCTACCAATGAGCTACCTTCCAATCCCCTAAAAGAATACTATTGATTAAATGGAGTCCTCACTAAATACCTGAGAATCCCTAGGAAGGTAGTATACGTCATTGAATACTAGATAGACATCACTGGCAGTATCCAAATATCTAAATATATATTTATTTGTATACCACCGTCTGCATAGAAAGGTATGGTTATTTTGGTCAAACCTGTGTCTCCATCCTAGGTCCTGGGAGACACCTGGCACCTGAATATGCTAGAGGTTGCCGTGCTGACACTCACCCATTCGTGGATTGGGCCTGCAGGCCCTCAGTTCAGGTCCCAGAATTGCTACAAATGTCTTCCTGGAGTAAGATTGCAAATGTGATACCTGCTTTCCTTTCCTCTGCAAGTGCTGGGTGTCAGGTATGATGTTTACAATATGTCTGCAAAGCTACATGCTATGGAATATATTTGAATAAATGTAATAAATGTTATAGGTGCACTCACAGTCCATAAAATAAATGGTAAACAAATAAATATATAATAAAATATGATGAATCATTCCAACAAATAAGATATAGACTGAATTAATGGATGTAAGTATAAATGATTTAATAAAAATGTATATAAATGTTATGTTCTCCAAGGCTGGGGCTTGAATTCAGGCTTAGGGAACAGGCCTCAATTCCTTGTATTCAAGGGAGGAGAGCTTCCCTTTTCTCCCATCCCCTGCCCCAAGTGCATCAGAGTTAACCAGATCCCAAGGTGACATCCCTGGCCTGGTAGACAACAAAATGGCACAAAATACATGACAGGGAGCTCCAGTAGTGTTGTTAATTAATTAAATAATTTTTGCCAAGCACGGGGCTTGAACTAAGGTTGCGGCAAATCTGCCTCAGTTTGCATCACCCTAGGCTGGGATGGTGCAGCCTCTGGACTCACAGCCCATCCTGGGGTCCTAGGCCTTAGTGGCTCACAGGAAAACAAAATGAAAACATCGAAAAAAAGCCACAAACCACAGACAGTCAACAGTTACTGTTTTCCTTCCTTGCACGTTGACCATCCTGGATGTGAATGACATGGCTGCAACCTCTAGGTCACCTGGCATTTCTGAAGGCTGGCACTATCAGTGAAGCCATAGGCCAATGTGGACACTAGGCCCTGAGTTCGAATCCCAGTCATGACACTTACAAGCTGCTGAAGTGCCTAAGAAACTATTGTTTGTCCATAGGAACACCAGAGGAATGTGATTAATGTCATGGTTGGAAGAGTAGTCCGTCAATCAGTCCTGCATAAAATTAGACCCAATAATCACTGGACAGGGATTGAATTTAATTCATAGTTTATTTTGCATTAAAAGTATACTATTGATTAAATGGAGTCCTCATTAAATACATGAGAATCAATAGGAAGGTAATATATGTCATTGAATGCTAGATAGACACCTCTGGCAGTACCTAAATATCTAAATTTGTATTTGGGCTGGGAAAGTGGTTCAGTGGTAGAGTGCTGGCTTTGCATGCCTGAGGCCCTGGGTTCAATTCTTCAGTACCACATAAGCAAAATAAAAAAGCCGGAAGTGGCACTGTGGCTCAAGTGGTAGAGTGCTAGCCTTGAGCTGAAGAGCTAAGGAACAGCGCCCAGGCC
The DNA here is from genome assembly GCF_019054845.1 of Dipodomys spectabilis. Classification (NCBI taxonomy): domain Eukaryota; kingdom Metazoa; phylum Chordata; class Mammalia; order Rodentia; family Heteromyidae; genus Dipodomys; species Dipodomys spectabilis. The sequence continues at coordinate 3,340,977 of NW_024870882.1, read as the reverse complement.
CAGAGTTCAGACCCCACGACGGAACCCCAAAATAAATAAATAAATACATACATAAATAAATAAACAAATAAATTTATATGTATTTTTACACCACCATCATCATAGAAAGTTACTGTAATTTTGGCCAAACCTGGGGCTTGCTCCCAGGTCCTGAGATCCACTTGGCATCTGAATGGGCTAGAGGCTGCGGTGCTGACACTCACCCATTCATGAATTGGGCCTCTCAGGCCTTCACATCAGGTCCCATCATTACCAAAATTTTCTTCCTGGTGTAAGACGTCAAGGGTGATACCTGTTTTCCTTTTCTGTACAAGTACATAATATGTCTGCAAAGCGACATGCTATGGAATAGATGGGAATAAATGTAATAAATGTTATAGGTGCACTCACGGTCCATAAAATAAATGCTAAATAAATGATAAAATATAATGTATCACCCCAAAAACAAGATTTAGACTGAATATATTGATGTAAGTATAAATCATATATTTAACATGTCTATAAATATTATGAGGTGCTTGAAGTCAGGCCTGGGGAAGAGTTTAGTTCATGTATGATTTTCATAGGAAATGATAGGAAAGATGTATGCCACAACAATTATTTTTAATTAAGAGTTCATGAAGTGTGACAATAAGAATCACATTCAGGAATTGGAGGCATTGGGAAAGATCCAAGAATCGGTACTCAAATGATAGATAGGATACGAACACAGCTCACTACATCTCCTACTCTATCCAAATAGTTAATTAGCATACTGTCTTCAGCTTATGAATGGATGAATATTGTGCCCCATCCCCACTCTGGGGCTCGGTCTCAGGTCCTGGGTATGGCCTAGCTCCTTAGTGGCTCACAAGCTGATGGGCTAATGTGGACCTATTCGGCTATTGGGCTTCCTAGACCCCAAGTTCAAATCCCAGCACTACCAAAAGGTTTATCCTGATGTGAGAAGCCAATCCTTGCACCTGTTTCCCTGTACTGTGCAAGTGCTGGGTCACAGCAAGAATCAAGAAAGCATAGGCAACTCTAGACCTGTGGGAATAGGTTGTCATCAATGTCAGCAGTTTTATAGGTCATTCTATGCTCAATAAAATACACAATATATCCTTGAAAAAGACACAAAAATAAAAAGAATGACTACACTGAATGCAAGATGCATACCACACCTGTATGTAAATAGAGATCCTATGTTTAAAAGAGCTGGGCTTCTTATTTTGTCCAGTGCTGGGGCTTCAAATCAGGCCCTGGACCAGGCCTGACATTCTAGTCTTTAATGATGGTGTGCCTTCCCTTCCCCCACAGTGCAACAGAGTTACCCAGACCTGAGTTCAAATCCCAGCACTGACAAAAGATTCATCCTGATGTCAGAAGCCAGTCGTTGCACCTGTTTTCCTCTTTGTGAAAGTCCTGGGTCTTAGCTAGGATGGAGAATGAATGCATAGGCAACCCTATAACCATGGGAACAGGTTGTCATATATGTCACCACAGTTACAACTGTCACCATACTCAGTAAAATACACAATACCTCCATGAATTAGACACAAATTAAGGAGAAGAAATGCAACGAATGCAAGATGCTGTCTGCACATGTATGTCAATATAGATCCTATGTTTAAATAATGAATTTAGGACTACACTGGCCTCAGCTTCAATCACCTCAGGGTGGTGGGCTGCCATGGTACCATAGCCAATCTTGGGATCCTAGGCCCTGAAGTCTTGCAGGAAAACACACACACACACACACACACACACACACACACACACACACACACACACACACACAGAGACACTCACACACACAGAGGGAAAAAGCCATGGGATGGATTTTTAACAATGGTTTCCTTTCCATGGTGATTATCCTGGGTCTGAATAACATGCCTACAATGGGTACTTCACCTTGCATTGGCAAAGGCTAGTGGGCTATCAGGGAAGCCATAGGCCCTTGCAGCTATGTTGGCCCTGAGTTCAAGTGCTGGTCCTGACACCAACCAATCGGGGGATTTACCAAAAGACTCATTCCTATGCATCAGAATACAGATGGAATGTGAGCAAACTCATGATTGAGAAGTTTCTCCATGGATCGGTCTAGTCTAAAATTAGACACAATGATCCTAGGATGCTGACTGATCTTATTGAATAATTTATTAAGCATGAAAAGAATCCAATTCCTTCAATGGCACATAGTAACTACCTAAGAGTTGGTAGGAACGTAGTTGATGTCACTGAATCCTAGGCAGATGTCTCTGGCACTCTATACAAATATATATTTATTGGTATGCTACCACCTGCCTATCCATGTATGGCTATTTTGTCCACCCCTGTGGCTCGATGTCAGGGTCTGGGAACTGCCTGGCAGTTTCCTGGGCTAGAGGTTGCCATTCATGAATTGGGTCTTCTAGGCCCTGAGTTCAGATCCCAGCATTGCTATCAATTGGATTGTGGAGTAAGAAGCCGAGTGTGACACCTGTTTTCCTTTGCTCTGAGCATTCTGGGTGTCAGACATGATGGAGAACACATCTACAAATCTAGATACTATGTGATAGGATGTCATCAAAATAATAAATGGAATGAGTGCTACCACAGTGAATAAAGTAAATGGTAAATAAATGAATAAAATAGAAATACAATAAATAACCACAACAAACAGGATATGTACTGAACATCTGTAAGTACAAATTCTATCATTACAATGTACATTAATAGTATGTTTCCCAGGGCTGGGGCTTGAATTCAAGCCTAGGGACTAGGCCTGACTTTCTTGTCTTCAAGCACGGTGAGCTTCCCCTTTGTCCACAGTGTTGCAAAGTTACCCAGACCCTGAGTTCAAATCCAAACCCTGGCAGAAAAAACTGCACCAATTGCAAGCCAGGGAGATAATTTTGTTGTTGTTGTTGTTGTTGTTGTTTTGCGAAGACAGGTCTTGAACTCATGTACGGCAACTCTTCCTCAGCTTCCATCACCCTAGTCTGGGGTACAACCACTGGAACCACAGGCGATCCTGGGATCCTAGACCTCCAGGCCTTGGGGGTGGGAACGCACAGAGAAGAAGTGGTGGGATGAAGTTTTAACATTTTGTACCATGACCATTTGGGTCTGAATGACACAGCTCCAAAAGGTACTTCACCTTGTAGTCCTGAAGGCTGGCAGGGTACTGGGGAAGACATATATATATATATATATATATATATATATATATATATATATATAAAATGTGCCAGAGATGTCTATCCATTATATATATATATATATATATATATAAGCATACTACCATGTGCATGCCAATCTGTTCTTATTTTGTCAACCCCAGGGGCTCAATCTCACGTCCTGGGAAATGCCTCTCAGCTCAATTTGCCCCAGGATGGTATGTTGACATGCTATCATTCATGAATTTGGCCCTATAGGCCATGAGTTCAGATTCAGCACTCCCAAACAATGAATTGTGGAGTAAGAAGCAGATGGTGACACATGTTTTCCTTTTCTGTGAAAGTCCTACATGTCAGGTATGAAGTGGAATACATATGCAGATCTATATCCTATGTAATCAATGTAATCAATATTCTATGTGCCATAATAGTCAATAAAATAAATGGTTACTACATGAACAAAATAAAAGGTAAAATGAAAAACTACACTGAATGCAATATCGAATCAATGTATGTATGTAAATATAAATCATATATTTAAAATGTACACAAATAGGAGGTTTTCTAGGGGGTGGGGATCGATTTCAGGACTAAGGAACAGACTTGAATTTCTTGACTTCAAGAAAGCAAGCTTCCCCTTGCTACACAGTGCAACAGAGTTACACAGACTACCATTTGCAAGCCCAGTCCTGGCAGAAAAAAATGGCATCTCTATGCTATGTGACAACCAATTCTTAGGTATTTCATTATTTCTCCTTTTAATGAATGCAATTTTTAAACTCTTCATAAAGTATTGATTAAAATCAATCAGTATCCTAGAATATAATTGTATATAATTTTATCCTAGAATCATTCAAGAACTGCCCATTCAATCATGACATACATCACATTCCACGGGTATTCATATGGATAAAAATGAGTTTCTTAGGATCTCCTGCCATTTGGAGGTGGCAGGACCAGGATTTGAATTGTGGGCTCCAGCTCCCACCACTTAACCACGAAGATAGGTAACTCACCAGTCTGTCCAAGAACATCAGCAAGACCAATGATTAAGCAGGCACTATTGGCTCTCAGCAGTCCTCCATGATACTTACAAGGCCAAAGTCACCCTAGGCTGGAAAGTACTTGAAACCTCTGTCCAACTTCATTGTCAACAAAGCCAGAAGTAGAGCCATGTGCCTTCAGTAGTAAAGGTCAGCTTTGAGCAAAAGCAGCTCATGAACTGTGCCTAGATCCTGAGTTCAATGTCCAGGACTGGCAATAAACAGACATACACATCAATCTGTGCTGCCATCCGGCATCTGTTGGTTGAAACCACTATCAGCAGTTGAGGAAGGTAGAGGTAACTGAGTGGTAAGCAAGAGACTCAAGGCGAATTTGGAGTTCAATAGGAAATTGATGACCTAGCCAATGAGTGGGAGAATAGAGGATTTCCCAGAGCCTGGGAATGTGGCCAGCCCATCTTTCCCATCCCAGCGCTCAGATGTCTCCAACAAGACTCTGAGACAGAGCTGTGGGCAACAAACTACTGCCAGAACACCAGCAGAAGAATCCTCTCGTCAGACCTTCAACATTCAAGAAAACAAAGAATACAAAAAAGGCAAGGATCCCAAAGACAAACACCACTGGAGAGGGTGATTCAACGGAGGGTCTGGCCAAAGGTGATGCCTACCACAGGACTACCCTGCCTTTGGACACAGTCACAGCAACCAGGGTCCATTGTGAAAAGGGTCCCGATACCACCAAGAATCTGCAGAGGTGCTACAGACATGTGGTGCCTGCCCTGTACTGCAGCAAAAGAAGAAACCTGGTGCTCTGTGACAAGATCCAACCACTGAAGCAGGAAAAAACCGACCTGCATGATTGACAAGAAAAAGAGAAGGAGAAGGTAGCCCAAGTGCACAAAGCACTGAAAACAGAGCTAGACATCCACAAGCTACCCATACAGAGGTTGGTTTCAGCAGAAAGTAATTTACAATCGGCAGCAGTCCACATGCAGCTTACGGCCGATGACAGACAAATGGAGCACGGAGTTCTCACCAGCTGCCTATAGGCCATAGAGCAGCACATGGGGGAGCTGGAGATGGTCGCTTCTGTGGTTACTACTTACAGAAGGAGACTGAAATGTTGTTCAAACAGCTGAATATTGTAACACTTCAGCTCAAGGAGAAGACCAGAAGCTTCTATGGCCTGGAGCAAGTGAACACAAAGTTTTAGGAGAAGCTGGAAGCACTCTGGACCTAGAGGAGCAACAGGAAAAACAGAATCTGCAAGTTCCAACAAGTGCTGCAGATGCATGATGTACTAAAGAGATTACAGGACAACCTGAGCTGCATGGTGACCGCAGTGAATCTGGAGACAGAAACCTTCTCGCAGAACCTGAGCATTGAGAGGTCCGTGCAGAAGGAGGGAGCCTGGTGGCTGACCGAGCAGGTAAACCAACTGATAGATCAGAAGGAGTGAGGATCAAGGTAGGTGCTGCACCTAGAGAATAGCTGGGGGAACTGAGAACGAACCTGGCAGAACCATGGAACCCTAAGCGTCCATCTCAGGAGGAGCACCAACTGCAGGCCTAGGCCTACCGCATGCAGATAGGGTTGAAAAACCTGTAGGAACAATTTCACATCTAGGTCCTAGGAAAACCAGAGGCTCCATCTCCAGAATGCGGAGCAGAGGGAGCAACTGGGAAGACTAGAGGAGAAAACCAATGATAGGCAGGAGATACCTGAGACCCCACGATGTGCATGTGTGTGCAACCCACAGCTGGAGGAACAGCTGGCCTTGCTGCAGGATGCTCTCCACAGGGTGAGCAGTGAGAAGGAGGATCTCACCAGCATCATGGACTCAGAGCAGCAGGTGAAGAAACATCTGCGGGAACAGCTGGACTGCTCAGAGGAGAAGATAGAGGAAGGGAAAGAGGTGGCTGAGAAAGAGAGAGAGAGAGCCAAACGGCTCGGGAGCTGCAGGAGCAACAGGAGCAGTCCCTGGCCAGCTGCAGGAGTTCAGAGCCACCTGTGTAACAGCACATCACTTCCAATGAGCAGTTGTGCTCCAAGTAGTAGGTCCTGCAGTAGCACCTGCAGAAGCAGACTCAGCTGTTGGAGCAGCTGAAACATTTGCAGGGTCTGACCAAATGGCGGGACTAGGTGGTGCCCCCAAAGTGGCAGGACAGTTTCAAGTGCCTGGAAGTGACCAGTCCACAGGAGGAGCACCTGCAGGCCCAGCTGAACTTCCTGACTTTCCCTGGGGAAGGGGAATCTGTGAACCCTGGAGAAGCAAAAGCTGAGGAAGCGACTCTCCTCGACTCTCCTCGACTCTCTATGGCAGAAGATGGAGATGTTCCCCAAACTGAGAGGGACGTGGCTCTCTTAGCACTCTCGGAGGCTGAGATCCACAGGGGGAAACTTCTGCCGGACTACTGCTCACATTCCCCCTACCCTGGACAGCTCAGTGCCGAATAGAGCTGGAACCACAGGTCCCCGGCCCCTTGAGCTGCCACCACAACTTGTGAGAGAATGGGAAGTGGGACATGTGGGCATCTGAGAAGAAAATCTGCTTCATCCACAACCTGCCTGATGAGGTGGACTTCCAGAGTCCTGCAGATGAGCTCCACCATCGATGCAACCAGCTGTCAGCACATATCTGCACCACCCAGGAATCCCTCCTGGCTTGTAAAGGACAGTTGTTCATTCTGGATCAGCTGTGTCAGGAGAAAGCCAAGTGCATGTGCCGGCTGTCCCTGGAGAAGATGAAGAGTAGATAGCTGCAGGAGCTGCTGTCCCTCCTACACGAGGTTCCAGATGCCGACACAGGCTGAGCTTCCCAACTGTGCAGCTGTTTCAGAGGCCTAAGGCTCCTGGATGGGCAAAATTTGGGAAGCGCAGAAAAGTATTAAAGAATTGCAACTTCAGGATAGTGTGGAAACTGCAAGAGGAGAGGTCAGGGTTCCCTGCCCCGTACAGGACTCCCTCACAGAGTATGTCCTGCTGCAGATCCCCACATCCAGAACTGCCCACAGCTGGTGCGCTCAGGCTTGCAGTGCTTTGTCCCTTTTTTCTGTAGACAGAAGGGGATGATGACTCCTTATGTGACATACTGAGTCCCAAAATCCTCAGCAGCCACCAGAACTAGGTGGCCAGGTGGGCTTCTCTAGGCCTCCATTTGCCTGGTGATAGGAAGGGTAAACTGCAGGCTGAGTAGAACAGAGGCTGCTGGGAGGAGGCCCAAATTCCAGGGACATCTAATGGCCCATTGGTGGCCAGGGAAGAGGCCCATGTTATGCTTTTCACAAAGAATAAATTGTTTCCAAAGGGAAAATAAAGCCTCCACAATGATTTGTTCTTCCATTTATGGGGCTTGAACTGAGGGCCTGGCCACTGTCCTTGAGTTCTATTTGATCAAGACTGGAGATCTACAAGTTGAGCCCCACCTCCCCTTCCCGCTTTTTCTTTATGGAATCGAACCCAAGGCTTCAGGCTTCCTAGGCGACCAATCTATCACTGAGCCACATTCTCAGCTAGGATGATCATTCGCCCCCAAACCCATATGGCCAATCCTCAGATAAATAGGAATTAGGGGCTAGGATGAATATGAAACACAAGTCTGGTTCACACGAAAATGCTTCCCTGCCCCCTCTTTGACACCCTTATTTAAAGTTTCTCATTTACTATTGAGGGATGAGAGAGGGAAAGGGACGTCTGAGAGAGGAGTACCAAGAACAGTGGTCCCCTGAGTCCCACAGACTCCCCCACACAAGTGGTCCTAGAGATTCCAGTTTTACCTGACTCAATGTTGTGTCTATACTGTTTCCCTACCCCTGCAAGGATCAGAATGAAATAAATGTCAGCCCTGGCCTCAGCCCACACCCATAGTAGAATCTCCTAGTCCCTGGCTGACTTTCACCTCTGACTTCCCCGAGTTAGGCTGGACCCACCACTCACCACTGTGTTGGTGTCAATGATCTCATGGATGGATTTCAAGAAGAAGGTCTATGGCAAAGAGCAGAAGCAGCAGTGTGAGCAGGGAGGAAGGAGCCAGGGCAATTGGTCTGGGATCTTCCTCCTTACAGCCTTCCGGCGAAGCCAGAGACATCCTGACCCGAAGCACGGCCAAGTCCAGGGGGTGCACAAGATAGAGGAGCACGGGACTAAAGGAGGTACTGCTTTATGTTGGCAAACTTGAAATTTCCTATAGTTGGCCCATGCCAATCCCAAAGCCAACATGCAATGCCTCTCCTTGTTGTTGTTGTCCATATGCGTTGTCCCTGAGCTCTTTTTCTCAAGGCTTGCACTCTACCACTTGAGCTACAAGGACACTTCTTGTTTTCTGATGGTTCTTCGAGGATAAGAGTCTCACACACTTTCCTGCCTAAGCTGGATTGGAAGCCAGATTTCACCTTCCTGAGTAACTAGGATGACAGGCGTGAGCCACCAGTGCCCAGCATATGATGCCTTTTTAAAGATCTTGGTGAGTTTGTAAAAGGAACCCCATAGGGTCTGGATAGACCATGACCCAATAAAGGAGCTGGGATTGAGGAAGGCTGACGTTATAGCCATTCTGGTCCCCACAATTATAGATGTCTGGTGGTGTTGGATGCATCGACCTCCTAGGCCAACAACCACCAGATTAGTGGGGGAACAGGCAGAGAATACCCAAAGGTAAGAGTGTAGAAATCTCTGATTTTGCATTCATATGGTGTGTGTGTGTGTGTGTGTGTGTGTGTGTGTGTGTGTGTGTGTGTGTGTTTACCAAGGTTTGAAGAGCCTAGGTGGTAACCTTTATCCTGTTTGCACAAGTTTGGTGCTCTAACATTTGAATTACAGTATTTCTTCCTCCCAGCTTTTTGGTGATACTTTGGAGATAAGAGTATGCCCAAGCTAGCTTTGAATCTTGATTGATCCTCCAGTGTCAACCTTGAGTAGTTAGGATTATAGGCATGAGCCACTGCCATGCAGCTGCATGGATGTCTTTTCATACTTTCTGTTCTAACAGCTGTCTACTTGCCCTGGCCTAGATCTCTGATTTCTACATCAGCTCCCAGCAGCCCCTGACTGTGTGGAGAACATAATGCTCAAACCTGTCAGTGCATCCTATTTCTTTGTCCTCAGGGGAGAGTATGTTTCCTCTGAAGCTCAGAGGGTTAGGGGAAGGGGAAGGAGGGATAGCCGCAGATTGGTGCTCGGCTAGGAAATAGATATTCTCTTTTATCCAAGAAGGAAAGAGTGGCCAGATGCTAATTGCTCATGCTCTCATATTCCTAGCTCCCTCAGCAGGCTGAGATCAGAGGACTGACATTCAGATACAGCCCAACAAGAAATGTCTGTGAGACTCCCCTCTCCCAAGAACCACCTGAAGGCTGGAAGAAAAGCTGTGGCTGAAGTGGTAAAGTGCTATCCTTGAATGAAAAAACTGAGGGGCAAAGCACGGGCCCTGAATTCAAGCCCCACTACCAACATGCACTCATGCACGTGTGCTCACGTGCGTGTGCACGTGCACACACACACACACACACACACACACAGGAAGGTAATAATAATAAGCTGAGCTATAAGTGGGGGCAGTCCTGAGGCATAATCATAGTAAACTATCAAGCTACATCAGGTGTTTCTCCTTAAGACCTTCTTGTGCTGAGGGGTCTGGGCTATGGCAGTAAGTTCCATGGAACTTGCCCCTCCATCCCAGCACGGGAACATAGAATCAAGGGAAAGACACTATGGATGCTCCTTTGAAGTTGTCCCATGATTGCAGACCTTCATCTGCCACTGAGCACTGGTGAGTTAAGCAGGGTTCTGAGCCCTGGGACTCCTGGGATATATTGACTGCTACAAGCAGCAGCAGCCAGGCTTCTTTGGATTCCTCAGCCTACAAGTCTTTCATAAACTCAATTCAAAACCTTCCCAAGGTGTGCATGAAAAATTCACATTCTTGTGATTCCCTTGTGAGCCGGCATTATCTGGTCTACCCCTTCTGGCCCAGAACCGTGGTCTGAGACGTCGATTTAGTGCTCAGATCCACACTACACTCATGACATATTTCCTTCTGGTGACGTGGCTGATGACCTCCATGCCACACGGCTTGATCCTTATCTTGTACTCTGTCCCGCTCTGTAGGCAAATGCCTTCAAGGAGGCTGCTCTCTAGACTTGTAGGACACATAGACATTGAAGACCATCAGAGGCTCACTGGAAAGTACTCTGCCTAGAGCCACAGAATGAGGTAAAAGCAGGCCAGGTATTGGTCCTGGGGCTCTAACTCTGGGCCTGGGCACCGTCTCTCAGCTCTTCAGCTTAGCATTTCAGCCACATCACTGCTTCTGGTTTTCTGGTGGATCATTGGAGATCAGTCTCCCAGACATTTCTGCCCAGGCTGGGTTTGAATGGCAATCCTCATATCTCAGCCTCCTTAGGAGCTATGAGGGCCAGCATAAGCCACCAATGCTTAGCTCATCTGGACTTTCACCACAGTGGACTAGGAGCTCCTGAAAGCTTTTCTTTATTTTTTAGGTGCCAGTAATGGGGCCTGAACTCAGCGTCTGACCTGTAGTCTCTTAACGTTTCTCTCAATGTGGACATTCTACCACTTGAGCCACAGCTCTATTTCTGCTTTTGTTAGTTCATGGGCAAGAAATTCTCACTAACTTTCCTCCCCTGAGGTAGCTTTGACCCACGATCTCTGATCTCAATCTCCTGAGTAGCAAGGATTTACAGGGGGTGAGCCACTGGTGGGATTGAGCTAGAAGGTTTTCTAAACAAGAGTTCTTCCCTGCATTTGCCCTGACTCCTCCATTCAAAGAGGGCCTGAGGGTGAGGTGCTGTGAAAAATAGGCTTCCAGCCACAGAAATTGGCTAGGGTCTTTGGTGAAAAGTCAAGCTAATCTTTCCCTGGGCCTCATTCTGGGACCCCACCCTCTTCCCCACCTGTGACTCAAGTACATAACTTGACCCAGCCTTCAGTGTTTGGCCAGACTTGTATGAAACCACAGAAGCTTCATTCCATCCACACCATCTGCTCTACACCACACCTCAATACCTTTGCCCATGCTGTACCTTGTGCCTGAGGCTCTCTGTCCTGTTCCCCATCTTAGAACTCCTTTGGAATTTTGGCGCTGATTATATCATCCCCTGGAACAAGTCTTTCCTTCCCCCCTCCCCCCTTTTTTTTTTAAATACTGAGTTTATAGAGATGGAATTTGTGCAGGCTGACTGTCAAATTCTCTATCTTGGTGTGTTTATGTTTGTGTGTGTGTGTGTGTGTGTGTGTGTGTGTGTGTGTCTGTGTGTGTGTGTGTGTGTGTGTGTGCGCGTGTGCTAGTCCCGGGGTTTGAATTCAGGGCTTGGATGATATCCCTTATCTTTTGTGCTCAAGACTAGCAATCTATTACTTGAACCACAGCTCTACTTCTGGCTTTTTGGGAATTTAATTGGAGAAAAGAGTCTCATATAGATTTTCCTGCTTGCATTTGGGATCCTCAGATCTCAGCCTCCTTTGTAGCTAAGGTTACAGGGGTGAGCCAACAGCACCTGCCCTCTACCTGTTACCCATAACCTTGGCCCTCTTCTAAGTCCCATTAGAAAATGTATTACCATGCTCACTTTTTTTTTTGGCCAGTCTTGGGGCTTCAACACAGGGTCTGGGCATGTTGCTGAGCTTCTTTTGCTCAAGGTTAGCACTTTTATTGCTTAAGCCACAGTGTCACTTTTGGCTTTTTCTGTTTCTGTGGTAGGGAGGAATAGACAAAGGGCTTCATGTGTGCTAAGTAAGCACTCTACCAGTAAGCCACATTCGAATCCCAAGGCTTACTTCTAAAGGGAGTTTTGACAGTGAGATTTATTAGATTACCCCTTTTGGCACAGAAATTTCTGGCTATTTTCTATCTTTCCCAGGATTTGGGACCAGCCTGAGACTTGGCAATGAGGAAAGATGAATGAATTATGGTACCAATCCCCAGAGGCATAGGCTCATATCCTACAGAAGGATAGAGGATATGGAGCCACAACCTTCAACAACTCCTACAGCCTAAGAATTGTGGTTTCCTTTGACAAGTCCAGGACATAGTTCACTCGTTGTAACTACCAGTTGCACACACCTGCCCACACAATGCTTTCCAGGCTTCAGTTCTTAAACTGCATGAAGGATGCTTGTTCAATCTGTGTGCTCAGACTTAGTACTCTCTGAGGGATTGTTCCAGCTTGCCCAGTTTGGGGGGCTGGGCATGGGCAACCTGCTGAACCCCCATCATCCAGGCCCTGTCCCCGAGCCCTTTTGCTCAAGGGTAGTGCTCTGCAACTTGAGTCACGGGGCCACTCAGGATTTTTTTGTTATTATTTTGTTTTGATTTCATTTGATCTCTTAGAAATATGAATATCGCAGTCTTTCCTACCCAGGCTGAATCCAAATTGGCATCTCAACCTCCTGAGGATCTAGGATTATAGGCAAGAGCCACTGACACCTGGCTTCCTTTTCTTCTTGTTCTTTTTTTCGTGACAACCTGAAATCTTCACAGTGTCATTCCAATGGTTTGCATTCGAAGTAAACGTCCCAGGCCTGGAATTCTAATGCTAGGATGGCCACTCACAAATGGAGGGAGATCCTCACTAACTCATTCCTATTCATGTGAATGAATGCTAATGGAATGTTATAAAAATAATAATTAATTTTGCATTTAATTCATGACTCTATTTTAGAATGCCACACAAAAATTATTGAATTTATATCTTCCATTCTAGCACCATGGTATGATTAAGGATATTGACTGATTTTTTTATTAATGATTTTATAAGTATTAGATGATGATACTTCATTAAATGGAAGCATAATTTAATAACTAATAATTTGTAAAAATATATAATTTAATAATATCCTCACATTCCCCCTGTCAGTGTGTGTGTATATATATATGACACTACTGTGGATTCATCCCAGGTCCTCAGAACTTCCTGGCAGCTCAGTTTTCTGCAGGCTGGTGGGCTGAGTTAAAATCACAGCATGGCCAATAATGTATTCATGGAGTAAGAAGCCAATTTTGACACATTTTTTTCCTTCCCTGTGAAATCCCGGCTGTCAGTATATGTGATATGATGTAATAAAGTAAATGTTTTATGTGTAATAATACTAAATAAATAAGAGTAATAAATGTCATATGGAATAAACTCATGTATGTAAATAGATCTCATATATGAGTATTATTTTTTCCAGTACTGGGACTTCAATTCAGGCCCTTGGAACTTTTCTGAACTTCTTGTCTTCAACAACGGTGATCTTCCCCTTAACACATAGTTCCACAGAGTTACCCAGACCTTGATTTTAAATGCCAGGACTGCCAGTGAAATGGTGCAAATTCCAAGCCAGGGCCTTAATATTATTATTATTATTGTTATTGTTATTGCTATTGTTATCATTATTATTATTATTTGCTTTTAGGCCAAGCACTGGGCTTGAGCTCAAGTCTTGGCATCTCTGCCAAAGCCGATCCTGGGAGCTTAGGTCCTGAGTTCAAATCTCAGGGCTGGCAAAAAATAAATAAATAAAAAGGAAAAGGATATAACTGAAAAGTTCAATCAGTTGGTTTTATTTTTTTTCCTTTGTATTGTACCATCCGGGGTCTAAATAACAATGCCCAGACAATATACATGACCTTATATTGCTGATGTTTGGTGGGCTATTAGGGAAGCCAAGCAGAAATCAGCAACATGGGCCTGAAGTTTGAATCCCTGGACTCCCACTACTGAATGGCTGGGGGAGATTCTAAGAAAAGTTTTCCAGAACTGGGAAGGGTGGCTCAGTTGTAGAGCACTTGCCTTCCATGCTAGAGGCATGGGTTCGATTCCTCAGCACCACATAAGCAAAAAGAAAAAATCTGGAAGTGGCGCTGTGGCTCAAGTGGTAGAGCGCTAACCTTGAGCTGAAGAGCTGAGATACAGCGACCAGGCCCAGAGTTCAGACCCCAGGACTGGACCCCCCAAAAAAACAAATAAAAAATTAAAATTAAAATTATTAAAAAGAAACGCTTTCCAATAGACATCTGTACAAATAGAATGTTGTAAATGTAACAATTATATTAGTAGTTAGTGTAAGATTATATTATAAAATTATACACAACAATTATACTACATTGACTAATTTTCAATTAATACTTTATTATGTATTTAATCATGATACTTAAAAAAGGAAGGAATAATTTAATTGGCAACATTTGGTAGAAATATCTTATATGCAATTTCATAATTTACAGATATCTCTCGTTAAATATATCAACATCTCTCTCTCTCTCTCTCTCTCTCTCTCTATCTATCTATCTATCTATCTATCTATCTATCTATCTATCTATCTATCTATCTGTCTGTCTGTCTGTCTGTCTGTCTGTCTGTCTGTCTGTCTGTCTGTCTGTCTGTCTACCAATCTACACACTTATCTGTTTACATACTTGTCAATACAGGGGCTCAGTGGTAGAGTGCTCGCCTAGTAAGTATGACGCCCTTGGTTTGATTCCTCACTAGAAAAATAGAAAAATCCAGAAGTTGTGCTGTAGCTCAAACACTCGAGCAATAGCTTTGAGCATAAAGGCTTAGAGACTGTGTCTAGACCCTTACTCAAGACCCAGGACTGGCACCAAAACAAATAAAAAGGAAAAGATAGAATGTTCTGACTGCAACTATATAAGGATAGGGCTGCAAATACCTCTTCACAGAGAAAGCTGGGAGTCTAGTGTTGACATTTGCCATCTAATCTGAATTAGCCAGAGGTAAACCACTGCAACCCAGTTACATGGATTAGATGCTGCTGGCTTGCACATCCTGTCATCCAAGATACTCCAGAGCTGAGATTTGACACTGGTGGGTTTAAAACCCAGCCCTGGCAGGAATTCTGCGAAACTCTGAGCTGTGGCTTAAAGTGGTAGAGTTCTAGACTGATCAAAAGACCTTAGGACAGTAACCCCAACACTTCAGTGTAATCCCCGTGGCTGACTCCACTCCCCAAAAAACTCACCCCTCTAAAACCTAAATTTGGACTATTTGTGGTATGTTTCTGAAAGAATGGTGATACTGATGAAAGCACCCTAATTCTAATGACATTATGTGGTTAGAGCTATGTGATGAGTCTTTCATGTGTTGTTGTGTGCTGAGTCCTTCATGGGGTGCATTTTTTCATTTTTTTCATCTGATTCTTGTAAGAGCTCCACAAGTAAGATGATTGTGCAGATGAGAAACTTGTAGCTCAGATATGTCCTCATGTCAGTGCCAAATTTATGTATGTACCTAAATCTAGTGAGTTGTCTCCTGCAGACAATTGTTTTGATTTCTGTTTCTTGATCATGAACCTTGAACTCAGGGCCTAGCCACTGACACTTACCAGTGGGAATCATGGGTAGCGCCCTACCACGTGGAGCCAAGGACCCCTTTGCAACAGAGTGTTACAGTCTAGGGGTAGTAGCTGAGATCTGTCATCCGGCCTACTCAGGAAGCTGAGATCTAATGATCTGGGTACAAAACTAACCCAGACAAAAAAGGTCCTATGAGACTATTATCTCCTATTCACCACATAGAAACTTGAAGTGGAATCCCATAGACTCCACTCCCAAATAACTCAAGCTGATTCAAAACTTTGGCAAAGTAGCAGGGTATAAAATTAACCCCCCAAAATCAATGGCTTTTCTGTATGCCAACAATGAGAAAAGTGTGGCTGAAATTAGGAAAGCAACTCCATTTGTAATAGCCCCACAAAAAATAAAATACCTAGGAATAAACTTAACCCAAGAAGTGAAGGACCTCTATGATGAAAACTTTAAAATCTTGAAAAAGAAAATCAACACAGAACTTAAAAAATGGCAAAACCTCCCATGCTCCTGGATTGGAAAGATTAACATCGTGAAAATGACAATAGTTCCCAAGGCAACGTGATACCTATCAAAATTCCAACCTCATTCTTCAAGGAAATAGGAGAGGCAATCTGAAAATTCATATGGAACAATAAAAGACCCTGAATAGCAAAAACGCTCCTCAACGGAAAGAACACTGCTGGAGGAATATCAATACCAAATTTCAAACTCTACTATAAAGCCATAGTAATCAAAACAGCTTGGTATTGGCATAACAACAGACCTCAGGACCAAAGGAATAGAGTTGAAAACCCAGAAATGAACCTACATACCTATAGCCATCTAATATTGGATGAGGGAGCTAAAAAAATAGAATGGAACAAAGACAGCCTCTTCAGTAAATGGTGCTGGCAAAATTGGTTAACTACTTGTAGAAAACTAAAGCTAGATCCTTATATAACACCCTGCACCAGAATCAACTCCAAATGGATCAAAGACCTCGAAGTCAAAGCAGACACTGAAAAAATTACAGGATGGAAAAGGAGAAACCCTACGTCTCCTTGGCTCAGGCCGAAATTTTCTGAATAGAGACTCGAAAGACAACAAATCAAAGAAAGTTTGGACAAATGGGATTGCATGAAGTTGCAGAGCTTCTGCATGGCAAAGGACATAGCTAACAAGATCAATAGAAAGCCCATGGATTGGGAGAAGATCTTCACTAGCCATACAATGGACAAGGGTCTCATATCTAAAATATACTTGGAACTCAAAAAATTAAATCCCCCAACAACAAATCCTCAAAGAAACAACTGCCCAATAAACAAGTGTGTGAAAGACTTAAAGAGAAACTTCTCGGAAGAAGAAAGAAGGATGGCCAATAGACACATGAAGGAATGCTCAACATCCTTAGCCATAAAAGAAACGCAAATCAAAACAACATTGAGATACCACCTCACTCCAGTTAGAATGGCAAAAATCAAGAACTGTAACAACAACAGATGCTGGAGGGGATGAGGACAAAAGGGAACCTTACTTCATTGTTGGTGGGAATGTAAACTTGTTCAACCACTTTGGAAAGCAGTATGGAGGTTCCTCAAAAGACTTCACATAGAGCTCCCCTATGACACAGCAATCCCACTTTGGGCATTTACCCAAAGGTTTGCAAACAAGACCACACTAAAGCTACCAGCACAACTATGTTTATTGCAGCATTATTTACCATAGCTATGATATGGAACCAACCCAGATGCCCCTCAGTAGCTGAATGGATGAAGAAAATGTGGTATATATACACAATGGAATTCTATGCCTCCATCAGAAAGAATGACATTGCCCCATTTGTTAGGAAATGGAAAAACTTGGAAAAAATTATATTAAGTGAAGTAAGCCAGGCCCAAAGAAACATAGGTCCCATGGTTTCCCTTATTTGTAATATCTAGTATATGTATGAGTCAAGTGGAAAAGGTCAGATAATGTGATGTTAGGAAAATGAACCCTTAGATATGTATTTTAATGTTGTTTTCTTTCATGTATGTGTTTCTAACGCATTTATAAGATTATTTCTTTATTGCTTTGTATGTCCCTCGCCCACAGTATAACCCCCCCGCTTTCACTATACTTGATGTCAGTATAACGTGGAGGAGATGGGGAAAAACAAGTCGTTTAAGGATAGAGGTGGACCTGTTGCAACAATGAGAAGTACAAATTGTCATGTCGAAAATGAGCTTTACAACGTCGGTGCGGGGGGGGGGGGGGGCGGGAAGAATGGGTGGGGGGAGGGGGGAGGCTGGGAAGGGATGAGAAGGGTAAACAAAGGAGGAGACTGCAATGCTTGGTAAGAAATGTATGCATTATCCTGCCCATGTAATTTTAACCCCTCTGTACACATTATGTTCACAAAATAAAATAAATAAAATAAAAAGAAACTTGAAGTGGAAGTTAGTCACTGCTGACTCATGCCTGTCATCCTAGGTACTCAGGACGCTGAGAGCTGAGGATCACGGTCCAAAGCCAGCCTGGCTTGATACCCTTCTCTCCAGTGACCCACCAAAAACCTCAAGGGGGGCTGTTGCTGAAGTGGTAGAGCGATTGGCTTTAGCTAAAGAGCTCAATGACCGCACCAAAGCCTAAACTTTAATTCCTCCAACTTCCAACAAAAGAAATTAAGAAACCTGAAGTAGAGTGCTGGGAATGTCTCTTAGGAGTAGAGTGCTTTGCATGACTGAATCCCTGGGTTTGATTCCTTAGTACTGCATCAGTGGAAAAAAGCCTGAAGTGGCTGGGTGCCTCAACTCTAGAGTGCTATCCTTGTACAGGGGGAACTCAGGGACAGTGTTCAGATCCTGAGTTGAAGCTCCAGAACAAGTATATGTACACACATACACACACAGATACCAGAAGTGAAGCTGTGACACCAAATGCTAAAGAACAGAGCTTCTGCTTTGAGCTCATGGTAAGTACCCAGATCCTGTGTTCAACTCTGAAACCCATCCACCCAGGGTCCAACAAGGATAAGGTCAAAGTTTCAAAATCTGATGAGTTTCACCAGACCTAGATGACAGGAAGCATAGTGATATCACACATGTGCTTTGATTTAGCAAGTTTCTGGAAACCCAAGGAGGCATCATTTCCAATAATGAATCATTTTATTAGGTTCAGCTCGCTAGTTGTCTGCCAGAAGGACCCTTTAATTCATTGTAGCAGGTTATTTTAACACTGGAACATAGTCTAACAAAGACAGGATAAGTGCAGGGAACTTGGGCATGGGAGGTGAACAAATGAAGTCTTCCTGTCACAACAGAGCTCTCAGCAGAGAGATAGCTTGAGGTACATAGAGGCCTTTTTCTCCTGGACTTCAGAGCCCATCCACACTCCTCACTAATTGGCCTAGAAGGAGTTTTTTTTTTTTTATCATTCAGCTGTACAGGAGTGAGGCCTGTTCCAACAATGAGGAAGACTTGTTCCATCAGTCCCCGATGTGGAGAAAACCTCAGACTACAATGGGAACAGTGAGAGGAGCCCCGGAAGACGCACTGTCTTGAAAACAATTTCCTAGCTGGATACCTTTCATCATAGGAACTCTAGATCTTCACCAATAGAAATACATGCATACATACATGGGGAGATATGTTGTTACTGCCTTTTTTGTTTTTTGGCAGATCCGGGGGTTTTACTATGAGCCTAGGCAATTTACCTGAGCTCCTTTTGCTCAAGGGTAGCGCTCTGCCCTTGAGTCATAGCCCCATTCATGGGAATTTTTTATTCCTCTAATCCCTCAGAAATAAAAATGTGGTGAATTTCCTGTCCTGGCTGAATTCAAACTGGCATTCTCTACCTCTCAGCCTCCTGAAGAGCTAGGATTACAGATAGGATCCACTGACACTTGGCTTTCTTTTCTTCTCATTCTTTTTTTTCATCCTGACAGCCTGAAATTTTCACAGGGTCATTCCAATGGTTTGCATTTTGAAGTAAAATACCCAGGCCTGGAGTTGAAGTGCCTGGACTGCCATCTATAAATGGAGGGAGATCTTGAGAAAACCATTACTATCCATGGTAATGCCTAATGGAATGTTATAAAAGTAACAATTAAATTTGCAGTTAGTTCATGATTCCCTTATAGAATGCCACACAAATGTATTGGATAATGTCTTCCATTCTAGCACCCTGGGATGATTCTCCCAATTAAGGAATACTGACTACTTTTACATTAACTCCTTAATAAGTATTCAACCATGATACTTCATTTCATTAAAAGGAGGCATAATTTAATAACTAATAATTCATAGCATATATAATTTAATATCCTCACATTCTTTCTCTCATATACATAGCAAACTGCACATATACTATCTATCTATCTATCTATCTATCTATCTATCTATCTATCTATCTATCTATCTATCTATCTATCTATCTATCCATCTATCCGCCACTATTATTGCTTGATCACAGATCCTCAGAAATGGCTGGCAGTGCAGTTTGCTGAAGGCTTTTGTTTTACAACTGACCCATTCATGATTTGTGCATTGTGGGCTGTGAGTTCAAATCCCAGCATGACCAAAATTTTATATGTGAAGTCAGAAGCCAATTTGACCCATTTTTTCCTTCTCTGTGAAAGTCCTGGTTCTCTGTATTATGTATAATCTATATGCAAATAAATCCATGTCATAAGATGTAATAAATGAAATAAATGTTATATGGGCAATAGTACTAAATAAAATAAATAAAAAATAAATAAAGGCAATAAATCTCATATGGAGTATACACATGTATGTAAATAGATCTCATGTATGACTGTTATTTTTTCCAGTGCTGGGGCTTGAATTCAGGCCCTGGAATCTGGTCTGAAATTCTTGTCTTCAACGATGGTCGGTTTCCCCTCCTCCACAGTGCCAGAGAGTTAATCAGACCCTGACTTGAAATCTCAGGACTGTGAGAAAAATGGTGCAAATTCCAAGCCAAGGTCTTAAATTTTTTTTTACCAGGAACATGCACTGTCTTGAAAGCACTCTCTGTGCTATGACATCATTCTATTCAAAGCAAATTTGTTATCTGGGTGCTATTCTTCATAACGACTATGGATGTTCACTGAAAGATATACATGCAAATATACACAGACACATGCAGTTAATGGCTCTTATTTTTTTAGTGCAGTTCCTGAGGCTTGAACTATGAGCCTAGAAATTGTCCCTGAGCTCCATTTACAAAAGGAAGCACTTTACTGTGCCTTTATCCATGATACTTCATTAAATGGAGGCATAATTTAATACCTAATAACTATTAATAATATATTACATGTAATTTAATAATATATAGACACCTCACATTCTATAAATATATTTATATTTAAATGTAGAGTGTAATATACATATACATCTCTCTCTTTCTCTCTCTCTATATATTTATATACACGTTATTTGCAGCAATTTACACATCTATCTATTTATATATTGGCCACTCCTGAGGATAGAACTCAGGTCCTGGGAACTGCCTGGCATTGAATTTGTTTGAGGCGCTGTGCTTAAACTGACCCCTTGATGAATTAGACATTCCAGGCCCTGAGTTCAAATCCCAGGAGTGCTGAAGTCAATAGGTAGAGTAAGAAGCCAATGTTGACCTGATTTCCTTTCAGTGGAAATATTGTGCCCTAGGTACAATATGTAATATCTATG
Source organism: Dipodomys spectabilis (assembly GCF_019054845.1). Taxonomy (NCBI): domain Eukaryota; kingdom Metazoa; phylum Chordata; class Mammalia; order Rodentia; family Heteromyidae; genus Dipodomys; species Dipodomys spectabilis. The sequence continues at coordinate 3,319,853 of NW_024870882.1, read as the reverse complement.
CAAATACATATATATGATATATATTATACATGTATATAAATATTATTTTTGCCAGTTCTAGGGCTGGAATTCACACACTGGGAAATGCTCTAGATTTTTTTTTCTAGGTTAGCTTTCACTTCACCCAGAGCACAATAGTGTTACCCAGTCCCTGAGTTCAAATTCCAGGTATGGCAGATAAAATGGCCCAAACTCATAACCAGGACCTTAGGTTTTTTTGGGGGGCAGGCACTGGGCTTGAACTCAGGTCGCCACAACTTTGAGTCAGCCTTGATTACCCTAGACTGGGGTGCAGCTTTCACACCCACAGATGATCCAGGGATCCTACAACCCGAGTTCAACTCCCAGCTCTGGCAAAAAAATAAACCAACCAAGATGGAGGAGCAAAAATCAGGAAGTTTTAGACAACAGGTTCACCTTTGTTTCCTTTGCACTGAGACCATCCTGGCTCTCAATGACTAGGCTTGAAAATTGTACCTGTATTGCATAGCTGAAGGCTGGCAGGCTGGCAGTGAAGCCTGAGCCCAACCAAGACACCTAGGCCCTGAGTTTGATCTTGGGACTTCCACCTAATCGTTCCTATCTGTAGGAACAATAATAGAATCTTTGTAATGTACCAATTGAACTACTAATAAGCTAGTCATTGTAGTATAAGATTCTATGCAATAAATATAGGTCATTGATTAATTTAATTAACAATTTATTAAGTCTCCTACCGTGATTAATTAATGGAGACATAATTTTAGACCAAATAATTCATAGTAATAGAATATATAAAAATAAGATATACGTCATCATTCTTTATATAGAGTTATACACTAGAATCTACATAAATGTCTATCTGTCTCTCTATATAACTTTATTTATAGATTCATATACATATGTAAATACACACACGCTGCAATCTACACATCGGTCTGGTTTTATATTGGCCACTCTTAGGGCTTCATTTCAGGTCCTCAAATTTGCCCGACAACTTCACTTGCGTCAGACTGGTGTGCTAACTTTTACCCATTCATGAAGTGGACCTTCTAGGCCTAGAGTTCAAATCACAGAGCTGCCAAAAACTTAATCCTGGTGGAAGAAGGCAATTGCCCCACTTGTTTTCTCAGTGAAAGACCTGGGTCTCAGGAATGATGTATAATATATAGGCAAATCTATGTTCTATGTAATAGGATGTAAAAAATGTTATATATGTAATCATACTCTTTAAAATATATAATAAATAAATAAAAAACAAAATAAAATGAGTAACTAAACTAACTGCAATATGCAGTAAACATGTATATGTAAATATAAATCATGTATTTAAAATGTATACTTATATTATTTTTGCGAGTGCTAGGAACAGGCCTGACTTTCTTGTCTTCCAGCATTGTGAGCTTTCCTTTCCCCCATAGTAATGCAGTTTTACCCAGACCCTGAGTTCAAATCCCAGGCCTGGTAGAAAAAATGGCATGAATACAACACCAAGTAGCCTAATAATTGTTTAAATATTTTTAATGTGTATATGTATGTATGCATGTATGTATTACGTATTTTTATTTTGTCAAGCACAGGACTTGAAATCAGGGAATCGCAACTCTGCCTCAGCTTTGATAACTCTAGGCTGGGTTGCAGCCACTGGATCCACAGCCGAACCTAGGTTCCTGGTCCTCAAAGGCTGACAGGAAAAATAAATAAATAAAACGACACAGAAAAAAAACCAGTAACTTGTAGATGGCTGCTGCTTTCTTTTCAAGGTGACCATCCTGGGTCTAAATGACAGGGCTGAAAAGTGTTGGTAACCTGGCATTGATGAAGGCTGTCGGGCTTCCAGAGCAGCCATGGGCCAACACAACAACATAGGCCTTGTGTCGAAGCCGGGTCCTGACTCCTACCAATGGAGGGAGATCCTAAGAGTCTGGTTCCTATTCATAGGAATACCGATGGAAAGTTATGAATGTCAAGGTTGAATTACTTTTGTTCCTGAATGATACTAACATAAAATTAGAGAGTGATTTTAGGAGGCTGATGGATTTTAATGAATATTTTTTGACACTTTAAAAGAATACTATTAATTACATGGGCATAATAGTTTCGGGACAGTGGTTGATATTATTAATAATTCATTAAGGATGAAAACAGTAATATTAATTACATAGAGGCATAATAAATACCCAAGAATTGGTAAGAATGTAGCCTATATAACTAAATAATGTATAGACATCTCTGGCACTCTATAAAGATCTATATTTATTTGTGTACTACCATCTGCATGTCCATCTGTTCTTGTTTTGTCAACCCCTGAGGCTCAATTTCAGGTGCTGGGAACTGCTTGTCAGCTCCATATGCCCCAGAGTGGCGTGCTGACACTCACCCATTCATGAATTGGGCCATGTAGGCTGTGAGTTCAGATGCCAGCATTCACAAAAATTGAATCGTGCAGTATGACACAGGGTGATACATGTTTTCTATTTCTGTGAAAGTCCTCGGTGTCACGAGTGAAATTTCATACATAGGCAATTCTATATCCTATGTAATAAATGTAGAAAATATTCCATGTGTTATAGCAGTCAATAAAATAAACGGTAAATGAATAAAAAAATAAAATGAATAACTACACTAAGCACAATTTGGAGTCAACATACGGGGTTCAACCTCAGGGACTGGGCACTACCTGGCAGCTGAATTGGCTTGTGGCTGTTGTGCTGGCAGTCACCCATTCATGAACTGAGCCTTCTTTGCCCTGAGTTTAGATCCCAGCACTCTCAAAAATGTAATCTTGGAGTAAGAAGCCGAGCATGACACATGTTTTCCATTTCTGTGAAAGTACTCGGTGTCAGGTAGGATGTATAATTTGGATGCAAGTCTATATGCTATGTAATAGGATGTAATAAAGGTAAAAAACATCATAGGTAGAAGAATTGCCACTACAATAAATGATAAACTGATTGAATTAGTAGTGACTCATTCTAGGATAAAATTAGATGCAATAAGTGTAGGATGTGCACTAAGTATAATTAATATTTTATTAATCATTAACAGAATAAAAATTACATGAAGACATAATTATAATTGGGAGTAACACACGATGTATAATTTAATAATATATAGACATTGGTTTCATTTTATGAAATATCTAATTATATGTATGGACATAAGTACATATATGAAAAACAATTATAGGATATTGAGTAATTATTCATTAATGCTTTATTAATTGTTAACTGGGACATATCATTAAATGGAGACATAATTTAATACCTATGAATTAGTAGCAATATTATTTATAATTTAATAATATGAACAAATCTATTTTTCTGTAAATAATATTTATATACAGCAATCTCTATATATTTATACCTCGTTCACTCCTGAGGCTCAGGGTTTGAGTGCTCTCATAGTAAACACAAAGACCAAGGTTTGATTCCTCAGTGCCACAAAACAAAAAACGCAGAAGTTCTGCTGTCTTTCAATCAATTGAGTGCTAGCCTTGAGCACAAACGTTTAGGGACAGTGTCTAAGCTCTTACTCAAGCCACAGGTCTGATGCCAATAAAAGGTAGGATATTCTAACTGCAATTATAGAAGGGCAGAACTTCAAATACCTCATTACAGAGCAAGCTAGGAGTCTGGTGCTGACAGCTGCCACCTAACCTGACTTAGCCACATGTAAACCACTGCAACCCAGCTCCATGGGTTAGCCATTTCATCCTGACTTATGCCCATCATCCTAGCTTCTCAGGGAATTTAAAACCCAGCCCTGGCAGGAAGTCTGAGAGACACCTCAAAATGTGGCTCCAATTGGTAGAGCTTTGAGTTCAAACCCCATGGCTAACACCCCCTCCCCAGAAAAACATCCCACTAAACCATTAGATGTGAACTTGTATGGTTTGTAAAATTTTCTTCAAAGAATGGCGATACTGATGAAAGCACCCTAATTCTAATGATAGCTTGTAGAATGGAGCTATGTGCTGAGTCCTCCATAGTGTGCTCTGTTCTGAGTCCTGCACAAAGTGCTGTGTGCTGAGTCTTTCAAAGGATGCAGTATGCTGAGTCCTGCATTGGGTGCTGGGTGCTGAGTCTTTCACAGGATGTTGTGTGCTGAGCAATCCAAAGAGTGCCATGTGCTATGTCCCTAACCAGGTGCATTCTTACATCTTGTCTATGTAAGAGCTCCATAACTTAGATGATTATACAGACAAGAATATTGAGGCACAAATAGGTCCCCATGTCAGGAACACAATTATGCATCATTGAAGACTCGTGAGTTGTCTACAGCAGAAAATGGTTTGGTTTGGTTTTTCTTGGTCAAGAACCTTGAACTTGGGGCTGAGGCACTGTCCCTTACCTCTTGGGCTCATGGCTAGCACTCCACCATGTGGAGCCATGGACCCCCTTGAAGCAGAGGCCATGGCCAAGGGGTCAGTAGCTGAAGTCTGTCTTCCTGCCTTCTCAGGATGCTGAGTTCTAAAGATCTGGGTTCCAAACTATCCCAGACACAGAAGGTACCATGAGACTATTATCTCCAATTAACTACTAAGAACCTGAAGGGGAAGCTGGGTGCTTGAGGTCATGTAGGTTATCCTACCTACTCAGGAGGATGAGCTCTGAGGATCATGGTTCAAAGCTAGCCTACACAGGAAAGTCCTTGAAAAACTTAGCTCCAATGAACCACCAGAAAACCAGAAGTAGCTCTGTGGATCAAGCGGTAGAGCACAAGACTTGAGCTGAAGAGGTCAGGGACAGTATCAAGGCCAAGACTTCAACTCCTTCAAACGACAGCAACAACAATAAAAAAAGACAGAAATAAACTAACAAAGCTGAAGTAGAGGGCTGGAAATGTGCCTTAGATGTTGAATGCTTTGTATATATTAAATCGTGGGCTTCATTTCTCAGGACCACATCACTAGGACAAAGCCTGAAGTGGCTCTGTGGCTCAAGTGGGAGAGGGATATCATTATACAAGAGAAACTAGATACAGTGCTCAGGTCATGAGGTCAAGCCTCAGGACTCATGTATATGTGTGCATGCACACACACACCCTTGCACACACACACACACTGTGGTGTGCGAACATACACACACACACATGCATCACAGACCAGAAGTGATGCTGTTACACAAAATGGTAAAGCACTGGGCTTCTGCACTGAGCTAATGGTCAGCACCCAGCCCTGTGCTCAACCCCAAAAACTAGCCACCCAGGGCCAAACTATTAGAAATCAAAGGTTTCAAAACCTGATGAGATTCACCAGTCCTACATGACAGGAAGCTTTGTGATATCCAAAATGTGCTTGGATTTCCAAAGCTTCTAGAAACATAGGAGAGGCATAATAGGCCGAACATTGCCTGCAATGAAACATTTCATTATGTTCAGTGCCCTAGTTGTCTGCCTGAAGGACTGCTGAATTATATTGAGCACTGTAACTGAACATCAGAATATAGTCTCACAAAGGCAGGATAAGTGCACAGAACTTGGCCTGCCATGGGAGAAGGCACAAATGAAGGTCTCCTGTTAGAGCACTGGGGAGAGAGATAGCTAAGAGTACAAAGAGAGATTACTTTTTGTGACCTTCAGAGCCCACCCACACTCATCCTCTCTAACTGGCCCAGGTGGAGTTGTTTGTTACCCAGCTGTACAGGAGTGAGGGCTTCTGTGTGCCTGTCAAGACTGAGAAAGACTTCCTCCAGCAGGCCTGTGATGCAGAGAAACCCTTAGGTTACACTGTGAACAGTGAAGGGAGCCCCAGAACATGCACTATCTTGAAAGAAGTCTCTCTGTTATGAACTCATTGTACTGAATACAAATTTCCTAGGTTGGTGCCATTCATCATAGCTATTCGGGAATTTCACCTATAAGAATATAATACATAGACAAAGACATGGAAGTACAGACTCTTTTTGAAGGGGCAGGTCCTGGGGTGGAAATATGAGCCTATGCATGGTCCCTGAGCTCCTTTTGCTCAACGGTACTGCATTAAGCTTGAGTCACAGCCCCACTTCTGGGAATTTCTGTGATCTCTTAGAAATAACTGTGTCATGGACTTTCCTACACTGGCTGGATTCAAACTAAGTTTCTCTACATCTCAGCCTCCTGAGGACCTGGGATTACAGCCAATAGCCACTGGCACCTTATTTCTTCTCTTCTTCATTTTTTAATCTGGACAATCTGACTTCTTAAGAGGGTCATTCCCAAGGTTTTAATTTATAAGTAAACTACCCAATGTTCTTTATAGCTGCCCTGAGAAGGATTTTCTCTCCTCATCTTCCCCTCTGGTCACAGGTTTGAGGCCAAAAGTGAGAAATGAGTGTCACAGGATTTGGGAGCAAATATCCACAGAACATGCCAGTTCTGTCACTTAGCATTGAGCTGCTGTGAATTTACTGTCTCAGGATATGAGAACCAAAACCTGGAGCCATCCTCATACAGTCTGCATTGCTCCTTTGGCCTATAAAATGATCTAATAATTATGAGTGTTTTGTGTCTCCAACGTTAAGTGTCTAAAACACACTAGTAGCATCTTCAAGTGAAGGGTTAAAGTTTTGAGGCAATGACCTCAAAATTTGCTTGTTTCTAGCAGAGCAATCCTTGGTGGTAATCCAAACATTGGGTGGTTGTGTACCCTGCAAATCTTCAGCTTGGCTTTCTCCTCCTAGGCTCTGATGTGTTGGAGTGTATTTGAGACCCGACCTGCAGCCTGTTTAAATAAAACCTTAAAATAGCTGTAAAGTCTGACTGTTGATGGTCTTCTTGGTGGGGATCCTGCGACCTGGGTATAACATATTAGTGGGGGCTTGTCCGGGATCCCCCCAAAGATCCCCAAGATCTCAGACTCCAAATGTTAAACAGTGCTGTCTTTGTTAATTTGCCTGGTCCTGTCATTTGTCTGTTTTACTTTCATTTTCCTTTGTGAGAATGGCCACTCAGATTCATAAAGGGTTGTTGAAGCAGGCATCCTTGCACCACAACCCTGGAGGAACGGGGAGATATCCAAGATCTTCTTGTGGGGCTCGGGTCCTTGGAACCCTGCCATGTGGGACAGGGGTCCTTGGAACCCCGCTGTGTGGGGCGGGGAGGGGGGGTCCTTTTAACACTGCCATGTGAACTGTGGGTTGGAGGTCGGTTCAGTGTTGGGCCAGAACTGACCAAGAGGGCCTCCTAACAGAGGCCCAACTCGCCCACTGTGGCGCTGCTCCTTCTGCTGTCTGGCGTGGGTGGGGCACCACACCGTGACTGTAGTTAGTGGACTAATATGGGAGATCTCCACTTTCGAAGTTTTTTTGTAACTGTCAGGCCTGAGTGTGTTCTGTTTGTACTGTTTATAGTTTTTTGGACTGTACGTCTGACGGGACTGGAAACCATAGGCACCACTCCATCTAGCCCCCTAGACTTACAAAAAGAAACTGAGACAGAGGGAAAGAAAAGTACCCTCAGGTTTTTCAGGGAGATAACCTGGAAGAAGAAATGTTTCCTCCCTCGTACTCTCCTTTCCAGGTTCCGTTTGCAGAACCTGAGAATGATCAAGAGGAGGAGAGAGCTATAGAACACTCGGCAACTGCCTTTAAAGTTTCTGAGGAGCCAGTCATTCGACGATACCATGGGATCAACCTCCCTTCTAATGCAGCTATTTTTCCCTTATTTACCATAGGTCCTGTGGATGAGGATGGTCAACAGCAACTCTAATATTGGCCATTTTCTACCAGTTACCTTTACAATTGGCACACCCAAAATGCCCCCTTTTCTGAGAAACCCTAGGATTTAATTCGTTTGCTTGAAATTGTTCTCTTTACCCATCAGCCCACTTGGGATGATTTTAGTCAGCTTTTACATGTTCTTTTTACCACAGAATAGAGAGACTGTATCCAAGAGGCAGCCCAGAAATATATCCCTGGCCCCACAAGAGCACCTATCACAGATCCTGCCCTGATCACTGCCTATTTTCCTGAGATGCGACCAACATGGGACTACAATACAGTTGAAAATAGGGAGCAACTCCTCGTATATTGCCAGGCTCTGTTGGCAGGTCTCAAGGCGGAGTCTTGCCAACCTACTAATATGGCCAAAGTTTATGATGTTAGACAGGGAGGAAGTGAAAGTCTTGCAGCATATCTTGAGCAGCTCAGGAAAGCTTTTAGTCAATATATCCATATGATCTAGAAACCCAGGATTCGGCTCAGATGATTATGTTTGCCTATATAAATCAAGCTTCACCAGACATAAAGCGGAAGTTGCAGGATCTAGACAGACTTTGTGAAATCTATTAGGGATCTAGTATCTGAGGTGGAAAAGGTTTACAATAAGAGAGAGAGAGAGAGAGTACCAAAGACAGGAAAGGAAGGACAGAGAATGTGAAATTGAGTGTGAAAAGAGCGACCAGGCCAAAAAAAGAGGGCAGGCTTGTTGGACTCGCCACTATCGCATGCCGAGCATACCTGTTTCACAGACGGCAACAGTTTCATTTGAGATGGAAAAAGGTACTCGGGTACAGCAGTCACCATGGACACTGAGGTAGTGTGGGCAGAAGCACTCCTCCAGGGAATGTCTGCATAAAGAGAAGAAGTAGTGGCACTAACAGATGGGAAAAGGGGAGAGACTAAACATTTACACGGACATTCGGTATGCTTTTGCCACTGTGCATGTCCATGGAGCCATTTACCAAGAGAGGGGGCTGTTGACAGGTGAGGGAAAGACTATTAAAAACGAACAAGAAATTTTAAGCCTCATCCAGGCCTTATGGGAACCAGCAAATATTGCCATTATGCACTGTCCTGGCCATCTAAAGGTAACTGATTCAATAACCAAAGGAAATAACTTTGCCGATCAGGCAGCTAAGGAGGTGGATCTCCAGCCTAGAGCAGAAGTAGACCCAGGGTCACGAGCTTTGCCTCCTAAGGCTCAGTACTCCCAAGAAGACTAGGAGCGAATAAAGAAAATTTCCATGGCCTATAAACAGAGAAAGAAATAAAGACTGGTGGAAAACTGGTGAGGGGAAACTTATCTTGCCACAAATATTGGGCAAGAAGATTCTTATGAGAATCCATTGGGTGTCTCACATGGGAACCCGAAGAATGCAGGACTTGCTCCTACACTCAGAAGTAAAAATCAGGCGAGGAAATCAACTTATTGATGACATTGTTAAAAATTTTAAAGCCTGTCAGCTCACCAAGGCCCCTAATCAACTGGTTACAAAAGGAGCTCACCTGCCTGAAGATAGGCCAGATGTGTAATGGGAAGTAGACTGTACAGAAATTGCACTGTGCTTATAGACCCCAGAGTTCAGGGCAGGTAGAAAGAATGAATCGGACTCTAATAGAGACCTTAACTAAATTGGCCTTGGAGACTGGTGCAGACTGGTATCGCTGCTTCCTTTTGCCCTGTTTAGAGTAAGAAATTCACCCTATCAGCTTGGCTTTACTCCTTTTGAAATAATGTATGGACACCCTCCACCCATTATCCCTAGCCTTCAGACTGAATTGCTTGCTGATTTGGATGATATTGAATTTCTGTGTAAGCTTTTCTATTTACAGATGGTGCATAAGAGGATGTGGCCCCAGCTTAGAGCATTATATGATTCTGCTTCTACTCCTACTCCCCATTTGTTTAAACCAGGGCACTGGGTGTTTGTTCGAAGGCACAACCTGAGATCTCTGGAGCCACGGTGGAAGGAACATGACATGGTTCCATCCTTACATGTGCTAATGGTGTGTAGCCCTGCTTAAGGGCATGCTACTGCCCTTAAGTTGGATGGAATTGCTACTTGTATCCACTGCTCCCATGCCAGACTGGCTAACCCCTTTTCCCTGGACAACCGTGGGGAAACATGTGAAGTCTCCAAGCATCCTACCCAACCATTCTGCATACACCTCAAGAAAAAAAAAGGAAATGATTGTTATTGGTATTGTTGTTTAATAGTATGGCTTTACCCATTCAAGATCGAGAGCTGTTGGAGTTTTGTTTGGGGCTGGAGCCACAAGATTGTGTCTCAGGACCATAAGTCAAGGGGGGGGGGTAATGAAGGGTTAAAATTTTGAGGCAGCGACCATTTGTTGCTTGTTTCTAGCAGAGCAACAAATGGTGGTAATCCAAACACCTGGTTGGTTGTGTGACTTTATATACCCTGCAAATCTTTACCTTGGGGCTCTCCTCCTAGATGCTGCTGTGTCAGAGTTTAAGACAAGGCCTGAGACACAGCCCGTTTAAATAAAACCTTAAAACAGCTGTAAAGTCTGACTCTCGGTGGTCTTTTGGTGGGGGTCCTGCAACTGGGGTATAACAATGTTTCCATTTTTCTCTAGTACTCCTCTAGTACCCTTAGACATTTAGACTAAGGGTTTGTGTGGAGAGGCACCTCGGTGAATCACTGAGGAAACCACAAGAAGCCTCCTCAGGAGAAAGCCATTCCAGCCAGTTGAGCAGGAGAGTCTGTCCAATAAACTATTTTCTCCAATAAACCAGCAGAGAACCAGAAGTGGAGCAGTGGCCCAGAGGGTAGAGCTCCAGCTTTGAGAGAGAAAACTGAGCAGGAGATACAATCCAGACAGGCAGGAAAGCCTGGGAATTGCTTATGTCAAATTAACTATCAGCTGGCAGGATTTGTTGCTGTGATGGTGGTAGAGCCTCAGCCTTGAGCAAAGCAGCTCAGGAACACATCGATCCCTGAGTTTAAGCCCCGGGATGGCCACAAAAACATTCAAAAAGAGAAGGCCAAGTTTACATATCAGTGCCCTACCTACTTATGTGTGTACGTATATTACCTCCCATACTACAAACTCTGCTTTTATTTACTGGTTTATTGTTCAGATATGCTAGTTGTGCATACTGCATCATTCTCTTCATTTCAGGCCCATTGCTTTTCTCTTCCAGGGTACTAGGCCTGTGTCTTTATGTGGTGCTCACTGAAGCTCTCAGCAGCCTTCATTTACATTTTATTATGAGGGCAATTCAGAAACAATCACAAATCAGGCAGAGAAAGAGAAGATCAGGTTTCTTAGAAGTAACTGGTACTCAGAAAAATAAACTTGAGAACATAAACTAGTAGCATACTTATGTAAAAACTACCATTAAAAAAAATGAAGGGGCTAGGAATATGGATTAATGAGAGAGTGCTTGCCTAGCATGCAAGAAGCCCTGGGTTTGATTCTTCAGACACCTGTACACAGACCAAGCCAGAATATGTGCTGTGGCTCAAGTAGCAGAGTGCTAGAGACAGTGCTTAGGCCTTGAGTTCAACCCAACACCTGCAAAGAGATAGCTACCTAGGTAGGAAGGTAGGTAGAAAGACAAATGAGGAAGAAAGAGAGAGAGAGAGAGAGAGAGAGAGAGAGAGAGAGAGAGAGAGAGAGAGAGAGAGAGAGAGAGAGAAAGGAAGAAAGAAAGAAAGAAAGAAAGAAAGAAAGAAAGAAAGAAAGAAAGAAAGAAAGAAAGAAAGAAAGAAAGAAAGAAAAAAAGAAAGAAAGAAAGAAAGAAGGAAGGAAAGATAGAATGGAAGGAAGGAAGGAAAGAAGGATGCAAGGAAGGAAGGAAGGAAGGAAGAAAAGAAAGAAAGAAAGAAAAGAAAGAAAGAAAGAAAAGAAAGAATGATGATAGATGAATCTGTTTTTGACGTCAGAAGGAAAGAATGGAACATTTCCCATTCATGAGGCTTTCTGCAGTGTACCAGGACACCAGCATTGCCTTCACACAAACACAGAGCAGGATAACTGTCTCTGTCCCACTTCTCAGGCAGCCAAGAGCCCCAGATTCAAGAGGGCAGAGCCAAGTTCTAACTCAGGTGCTTGGAGACAGAAGAGAAATGGCCTTGCCCCTCCTAGGACTGGGGATTTGCATTAATGATGTGGAGAATGTAGTAAGGTGAATGGATTGGCAGAGATAGAAGGGCCTTCAAACCTGACTAACAGAGAGTCAAAAACCCACACCTTAAGGCCAGAGAGCAGGGTTTTTCTACTCTGTTCCTCCCCTTCCCCCACTAAACTGGCTCTCTATACGTAACCTAAAGATAGCCTGAGGCTCCCTTCACCTGAGGGAGGAAGTTTAATTAGTCATCCTTTGAAGAGTCTGAGAAAAGCCAGACCCTGCTGTAACTCTAACAAATGTTTCAGGTTTCCCCCATTGCTGGCTGTGCCTGGAATGAATGAAGTGTTTTTGCAGCACACTTCCCTGTTGAGTGTGTACCTTCTGCCTCCTAATCCTGCAGGCTTAGTTCTCTGCACCTAGCCTAGCTTTTGAAACTGGTTTCTATCTTTCAAATACAGTGTTACACTGGAGTTCTTCCTTCTATCATAGCTAGGGCTTGGATCCTGACAAATTCATTTGAACCACGAATGGGTCAATAATATTTCTTTCCTTCTTCTGTAACTAAAGAACTCCAAGAACATTTAGAGTGTAAGTAACTTCTCATCACAAAGGGAAACACAGGAATTTCTTGTGCATCTGACCATTCAGAACAGGAAGTCAGAATGTGCTAGACTTCCCTGCCTTGGCAGGTTACGTCCTGTGATAGAGACCTCAGCCTCCTGAGCTAGGGTGATGGGCATGAGCTATTGGTTCTCTGCTAGGGTCAGAACTGTAATGACATTGACAATACAAGTCAACTGCTTATCACAAAGGGCTTGGGGAGCATATTAAGCCTTTCAACAATGTGCCTTTCATAACCCTGTAGGACACAAGTTTATAATGCTAGAATCTGAGAGGCTGGGCTTATGGATGTGCTACACTTGAACCTTGAGGTCTGACTCCAATTCTGGTGTACATCAGCATTCATTTTCCAAACAATATTCTCATAATTAGCAAATAGGAAAAGTACTTTGATTATCCCTCACTCTTTTTCCAGTTGTGTGTCTCAAACTGAAGCCTGGGCACTGTCCCTGAGCCATTCAGCTCAAGGGAAACACTCTACCACTTGACCCATAGTGGCACATTGAGTTTTTTGATGGTTCATTGGAGGTAAGAGTCTAACAGGCTTTCCTTCCTTAGGCTGTCTTCAAACTGTGATCTTAAGATATCAGCCTCTTGAAGAAAGTAAGTTTCCAGAGCCACTGGAATCTGTCGTATTGTTTTTTGCCAGACCTGGGGCTTAAAATTAGGGCCTTGAAACTGTCTTTCAGCTTCTTCTTCTCAAGGCTAGCAATCTACCACCTGAACCACACCACAGCTTCTGGCTTTTTCTGAGTATGTGGCACTGAGGATTCAAACCCTGGCATTCAAGCATGCTGAGCAAGCTCTCTAAAAATAAGCCACATTCCCAGCCCAAACCTTATGATTTTATCCCTCAACTTGCCTATCCACATGAAAAAGCTTCTGAGTATAAATAATCTAAACAAATTCCTATAGGAAGTTTTCCAAAGACAAAGCTCATACTAGGGACAGACTCTAACCATGTGATGACTTGACAAATGCCTCCATTTCATTATGTTTCATGTTTCAACACTTAATAAAGTATTAATAAAAATCAGTGAATGTACTGAATTATTGTGTATAATTTCATAATATATGTACACAACATAATAAATATTATGTGTATAATAATACTAAATAAATAAAAAATAAGCTGAATAAAATAAAAATTAAATACAAAATCAATAATCATAATCATAATATGAAATAAACATACATATGTACCTATATATTTATTTTATTTTATTTTATTTTAATTTTCTTGTGAACATACTGTACAGAGGGGTTACAATTACATGGGCAGGATAATGCATACATTTCTTACCAAGCATTGCAGCCTCCTCCTTTGTTTACCCTTCACATCCCTTCCCAGCCTCCCCCCTGCCCCACACCCAATCCCCCCCCCACCGACTTTGTAAAGCTCGTTTTCGACATGTCAACTTTTACTTTTTATTGTTGCAACAGGGCCACCTGTATCCTTAAACGACTTGTTTTACCCATCTCCTCCACAAGTTGTTCTGACATCAAATATAGTGAAAGCAGGGGTTATACTGTGGGGGAGGGACATACAAAGCAACAAAGAAATAATCTTATAAATGTGTTAGAAACACATGCATGAAAGAAAAAAAAACATTAAAATACATATCTAAGGGTTCATTTTTCTAACATCACATTATCAGACCTTTTCCGCTTGAATCATACATATACTAGATATTGCAAATAAGGGACACCATGGGACCTATGTTACTTTGGGCCTGGCTTACTTCACTTAATATAATTTTTTCCAAGTTTTTCCATTTCCTAACAAATGGGGCAATGTCATTCTTTCTGATGGAGGAATAGAATTCCATTGTGTATATATACCACATTTTCTTCTCCATTCATCTACTGATGGGCATCTGGGTTGGTTCCATATCTTAGCTATGGTAAATAATGCTGCAATAAACATAGTTGTGCTGGTAGCTTTAGTGTGGTCTTGTTTGTAAACATTTGGGTAAATGCCCAAAGTGGGATTGCCGTGTCATAGGGGAGCTCTATGTGAAGTCTTTTGAGGAACCTCCATACTGCTTTCCAAAGTGGTTGAACAAGTTTACATTCCCACCAACAATGAAGTAATGTTCCCTTCTGTCCACATCTCCTCCAGCATCTGTTGTTAGAGTTCTTGATTTTTGCCATTCTAACTGGAGGGAGGTGGTATCTCAATGTTGTTTTGATTTGCATTTCTTTTATTGCTAGGGAGGTTGAGCATTTCTTCATGTGTCTATTGGCCATCCTTATTTCTTCTTCAGAGAAGTTTCTCTTTAAGTCTTTAGCCCACTTATTTATTGGGCAGTTGTTTCTTTGAGGATTTGTTGTTGGGGGATTTAATATTTTGAGTTCCAAGTATATTTTAGATATGAGACCCTTGTCCCTTGTATGGCTAGTGAAGATCTTCTCCCAATCCGTGGGCTTTCTATTGATCTTGCTTGCTTTTCCTTTGCCATGCAGAAGCTCTGCAACTTCATGCAATCCCATTTGTCCAACCTTTCTTTGATTTGTAGTGTTTCCGGGTCTCTATTCAGAAAATTTCGGCCTGTGCCAAGGAGACCTAGGGTTTCTCCTATTCCATCCTGTAATGTTTTCAGAGTGTCTTCTTTGACTTTGAGGTCTTTGATCCATTTGGAGTTGATTCTGGTGCAGAATGATATATAAGGATCTAGCTTTAGTTTTCTACAAGTAGTTAACCAAGTTTACCAGCACCATTTACTGAAGAGGCTGTCTTTGTTCCATTCTATTGTTTTAGCTCCCTTATCGAAGATTAGATGACTATAGGTCTGTAGGTTCATTTCTGGGTTTTCAATTCTATTCCATTGGTCCTGAGGACTGTTCTTAGGCCAATACCAAGCTGTTTTGATTACTATGGCTTTATAGTAGAGTTTTAAATTTGATATTGATATTCCTCCAGCAGTGTTCTTCCCGTTGAGGAGCGTTTTTGCTATTCGGGGTCTTTTATTGTTCCATATGAATTTTTGGATTGCCTCTTCTATTTCCTTGAAGGTTGAGGTTGGAATTTTGAAAGGTATCGTGTTGAATTTGTAGATAGCCTTGGGAAGTATTGCCATTTTCGCGTGTACCTATATATCTTATATTACATATGTATACAAATATTTTTTTTCTATTGCAGGGCCTTAATTCAGGCCCTGGGAACTCTAGCTTGAAAATCATTTCCTCAAGGAGAAGGAGCTTAGCTTTTACCCAAGGTGCAAAAGGGTTACTTGGACAGTGAGCTCGAATCCCAGCAATGGCATAAATATTGGCCCCAGTTCCAAGATAGTGACTTAATATTTATAACAGAAAAGTTATGTTTATTCAATTCCATTCTGAACACTGAAAAAAATCAGTGTAGAATTTTGTACAGGTATTCAGACATCCATCCCTTCCCCCCAAAGTGCTTCTTGAGCACTATATAATGTTTTGTACATTTTTTATTTTAAAAAGGTTGTACAGAGGGGTCACAGTTACATGAGCAAAGTAATGAGTACATTTCCTATTGAGCATTGTTGCCTCCTCTTTTGTTTTCCCCCTACCATCCCTTCCTTCCCATCTTTACTACTAACTTCCCTGCTGAGGTCAGTGACTTAATTATTTATTTTTGGCTTGGCATGGGGTTTGAAAGCAAGTAATGGCAACTCTGCGCCTTCCATCACAGTGCTACCGATTCATCAATACTCTGAGTTCAAAACACAGGGTACGAAAGAAAACTGGCAGAAATCCCAAACCAAGGAGCTTTATTATTTCAATTTAGTTAGTTATTTAGTTAATCATTGAATTAATTAGTTAATTAATTTTGCCAACAACGGGGCTTGAACTCAGGTAATGGCAACTCTGACTCAGCTTCATTCTCCCTAGGATGGGGTGCAGCCTCGGGACCCAAAGCTGATCCTGGGACCCTAGGCCCAGAGGACCTGCAGGAAGAAAAAAAAAGCAGAACAGCACAAAAAGCGGGGAGCTGTAGAGGGCTCAGTGTTTTACCAGTTTTTCTTTGCATGGTGACCTTCCTGTGTCTGAATGACATGATTTCAAAGTGGTCCTGGTCTGCCATTGCTGATGGCTAGCAGGCTATCAGGGAAGCCAAAAGCCAACATGTCCACATAGTCCTTGGGTTCAAATCCTAATCCTTACACTTACCAATTGCAGGAGATCACAAGAGTCTCATTCCTATGCATAAGAATACAGATTGAAAGAGTAGTCCATGCATTTGTCTAGTCTAAAATTGGATGCAATAATCCTAGGATGCTGATTGACCTTAATTAATAGTTTATTAAGCATGAAAAAAATAATATTGTTTCAATGGCGATATAATAAATACCTAAGAGTTTGTAGGAACAAAGTAGATGTCATTCAGTCATAGATAGACAGCTCTGGAACTCTTTAACAATATTTATTTGTATACCACCCTCTGCCTATACATGTATTGCTGTTTTGGCCAAACTTGGGGATGGTCTCAGTGCCTGGGAACCATGTGACAGCTTCATTGGCTAGAGGCTTCTGTGCTCACACTCATCCAATCATGAATTGGGCCTGCTAGGCCATGAGTTCAGATACCAGCACTGTCAAAAATTTAATCTTTGAGTAAGAAGCCGAGTGTGACATATGTTTTCCTTTTCTGGGAGAGTCCAGGGTGTCAGGTATGATGGAGAACACATCTGCAAATCTAGATGGTATGTGATATGATGGAAACAATGTAATAAATGGCATAGGTGTCATAAGAGTCAATGAAATAAATCGTAAATAAATGAATAAAAAAAGAAATAAAATAAATAAACTCACTAAACATGATATGGACTGAACATCTGTATGGAGGTACAAATCCTACCACACCAAACACGTTATCTACTGAATATCTGTATGGAAGTATAAATCCTATCTTTAAAATGTATATAAGAGTATGTTTTTCATGCCTGAGGCTTGAATTCATCCCAACCCATGAGAGAGCAATGGCGGGAAAACCTGAGATACTGGTTTCTGGACCAAGGAAAAGTATATGAATAAGTAGTTCATGCATGATGTGACTATGAAATGATAGGCAAGACTCATGGGGTATCGCTTATTTGTAAAGCAGTGTTAATTAAGCGTGACAATAATCATTACAGTCGTGAAATGAAGGCACCTGGAAAGATCCAAGAATCAGTAGACATATGATAGATTTGATTCCATCACAGGTTATCGTCTCTCCTATTCTATAAAATGTGTACTTATTTGCATACTACCTTCAACTTATGAATGGATGACTGCTGTGTGCCCTCTCCCCACACCTTCACCTGGGGGTCCATCTCAGGTCCTGGGAACGGCCTTACTCCTTAGTGGCTCACAAGCTGGTGTGCTCACATGGACCCATTCGTCAATTGGGTCTGCTGGTCCCCGAGTTCAGATCCCAGCAGTGCCAAAAGATTCATCCTGATGTCAGAAGCCAATTGTTGCACCTGTGTTCCTTTCCTGTGCAAGTCCTGGGTCTCAGCTAGGATGAAGAATGCATGGGCCACCCTGTGAACATGGGAATAGGTTGTTATCAAGTGAACCCAGTTACATCTGTCATATACTGAAGAAAATACACAATACATCCATGAATAGCATACAAAATAGAATAACTACACTAAATGCACAATGCAGTCCACACACGGATTTGAATATACATCCCATGTTTAAATGATGCATTCAGGACAATTGTGGCCCCCCTGGTGCTCGATCTCTGTTCCTGGGAACCGACCAGCTCCTTAGTGGTTCAGAGTCTGGAGTGATCACATGGACCCATTGGACAGTTGGGCCTGCCAGCACTGCCAAAATTCACCCGCATGTGAGAAGCCAGTTTTCCTGTGGTGTGCAAGTCCTGGGTCTCAGCTAGGATGGAGAATGCATAGGCAACTCTATACTCATGGGAATAGGTTGTCATCCAGGTCACCACAGTTATATCTGTCATCCTATACTCAAGAAAATACATAATACATCAATGAATAAGATACAAAATAAAAGACTGACTACACCGAATTCAAGATGCTGGACATACATGTATGGAAATATAGATCCTCTGTTTAAATGATGAATTTATGACTATATTGGCCCATACCAGGGCTTCATCTCAGGTCCTGGGAACGGCCTACCTCTTATTGCCTCACAGGCTAGTGTGTTCACCATGACCCATTCACCAATTGGGCCTGCTAGGCCTTGAGTTCAAATCACAACACTGCCAAAAGATTCACCTTGATTTGAGAAGCCAATCGATCCACCTGTTTTCCTGTCTAATGAAATTGCTGGGTCTCAGCGAGGATGGAGAATTCTATATAGACAACTCTATAACCATTTGAATGGTTTGTTATCCATGTCAGCATAGTTATATCTATCACCATACTCAATAAAATACACAATACATCCATGAATAAGACACAAAATAAAAAGAATAACTACACTGAATGCAAGATGCATACCACACTTGTAGGTAAAGAGAGATCCTATGTTTACATAAAGCAGGCTTGTTATTTTGTCCAGTGCTGGGGCTTCAAATCAGGCCCTGGACCAGGCCTGACATTCTTGTCTTCAAAGATGGTGAGATTTCCCTTCCCCCAAAGTCCAAGAGAGCTACCCAGGCCTGAGTTCAAATCCCAGCACTGACAAAAGATTCATTCGGTTGTCAGAAGCCAGTTGTTGAATATGTTTTCCTCTCCTGTAAAAGTCCTGGGTTTCCACTAGGATGTAGAATGTATAGGCAATCCTATAACTATGGGAACAGGTTGTCATCCATGTCAGCACACTAATACCTGTCACCATACTCAGTAAAATATACAATAACTCCATGAACTAGACACAAATTAAGGAGAAGTGCACCAAATGCAAGATGCTGTCCACACATGTACGTAAATATAGACTCTATGTTTAAATTATGAATTTATGACTATCTGGGCCTCCCTGGGACTCGACGTCAGGTACTGGGAATGGCCTATCTCCTTCGTTGCTCACAGGCTGGTCTCCTAACCTTGACCCTTTCCCCAATTGGGCCTGATAGGCTCTGAGTTTAAAACCCAACACTGCCAAAAGATGAATCCTGATGTGAGAAGCCCATCGATTCACCTGTTTTCCTGTCCAGTGAGAGTCCTGGGTCTCAGCTTGGATGGAGAATGCATAGGAAACCCCATAGCCAGGGCAATAGGTTGTCTTCGATTTAAGCACTGTTATACCTGTTACCTTACTCAGTAACATACACAATAGTTACATAAGACAGAAAATAAGGAGAAAAAGTACTCCAAAGGCAAGATGCTGTCCACACATATATGTAAATATAGATCCTATGTTTAAATTATTAATTTATGACCATCGTGGAACACGCTGGGGATCAATGTCAGATCCTGGGAATGGCCTAACTCCTTTGTTGCTCACTGGCTGCAGTGGTCATCTTGAACAATTCACCAATTAGTCCTGATAGGCCCTGAGTTCAGATCACAGCATTACTAACAACTGGATCATGCAGTGAGAAGCCAAGTGTGAAAATTTTTTTCCTTTTCTCTGAGAGTCCTGGGTGTCAGGCATGATGGAGAACACGTCTACAAATTTAGATTCCATGTGATAGGATGTCATCAATGTAATAAAGGGAATGGGTGTCATCATAGTAAAATCAACGGTAAATAAATGAATAAAACAAAATGTACAAGGAACAACCACACCAAACGTGTATGGACTGAACATCCATAGGTAAGTACAAATCATGTATTTACAATGTATATAGATAGTATGTTTTCCAAAGCTAGGGCTTGTATTTTGTCTTACAATATAGGCCTGACTTTCTTATCTTCAAACACGGTGAGCTTCCCCTTCTTCCACAGTGTTGCAGATTTACCCAGACTCTGAGTTCAAATCCAAAGCCTGGCAAAATAAACGGGGTGAATTGCAAGCCAGGGAGCTAACCTCTATTAATTATTTTTGCTCAGCAGGGGACATGAATTTAGGTTGTGGTAACTCTGCCTCAGCTTCGATCACTCTATGCTGGGGTGCAGCCATTGGACCCACAGTAGATCCTGACATACTAGACCCCCATGCCTTGTGTGGCAAAAATGTTCAGAAAAAATTGCAGCGAGATGGTCTTTTTATATTTTCTTCCTTTGCACGGTGACCCTCCTGGGTCTGAATGACACTGTTGCAAAGGGTACTTCATCTTGCATTACTGAAGGTTGTCAGACTATTGAGGAAGTCATAGGTCCACATGGCGATGTAGCCCCCGATTTCAAATCCCAGTCCTGACAACAATCAATGCCAGGAGATTCTAAGAGACTCGTTCCCATCAATGGGATTAACAAGGTAATATTATCAATGTCACAGTTGAATGAGTTGATGGTGAATGAGGCTCCTATAAAATTAGACAGCATCATTTCAGGAGACTGATTTTATTTAATATTTATGAAGCATTAAAAGAATGCTATTACTTACAGAATGCAATATTGATTGATTTACTTAATAGTTTGTTAATAATAAAAACAATAATATTAATTACATGGAGGCATTATAAATACCCAAGAATTGGTAGGAATGTAGTCTATATAACTGAATCATGTATAGACATCTCTGGCACTCTATAAAGATATATATTTATTAGTGTACTGCCATCTGCATGTCAATCTGTTCATATTTTGTCAACCGCTGGGGCTCAATCTCAGGTACTCTGAACTGCCTGTCAGCTCAATTTGCCACAGGATGGCAGGCTGACACTCACCCATTCATGAATTGGGCCTTGTAGGCTGTGAGTTCAGATGCCAGCACTCCCAAAAAATGAGTCGTGTAGTAAGAAGCTGATGGTGACACATGTTTTCCTTTTCTGTGAAAGTCCTAGGTGTCAGGAAGGACCTGCAATACATATGCAAACTTATATCCTATGTAATCAATGTAATCACTGTTCTATGTGTCATAATAGTCAATAAAATGAGTAGTCAATACATGAATAAAACAAAAAAATCAAGTAAATAACTACACTGAATGCAATATGGAATCAATATATGTATAGAAATATAAATCATATATTTAAAATGTACACAAATAGGGTGTTTTGTAGTGGTGGGCATCGATTTCAGGCCAAAGGAACAGACTTGAATTTCTTGAATTCAAGGAGGCAAGTTTCCCCTTCCCACACAGTGCAAGAGCAGGGTTACCTAGACCATGAGTTCAAGTTCCAGTCCTGTCAGAAAAAAAATGGCATCTCGATGCTATGTGATGCCCAATTCGTAGGTATTCCATTTGGCCTCCATTTAATGAATGTGATTGTTTAAATGCTTCATAAAGTATTAATTATTATCGACCAGTGTCCTATAATGTAATTGTGTATAATTTTATCCTCGAATCATTCAAGTACTGCCCATTTAATCATGATATACATCACATTCCTTTGGTAATCATATGAATAGGAATGAGTTTCATAGGATCTCCTGCCATTTTTTGGTGGCAGGACCAGGATTCAAACTGTGGGCTCCAGCTCCTACCACTTAAACCTGACAATAGGGAACTCACAGGTATGTCCAAGAACATCAGCAAAACCAATGATTAGCCAGGCATCAGTGGCTCTCAGCAGTCCTCCTTAAAACTTACAAGACTGTGAAAGGAGGATCATGGTCAAAGTCACCCTAGGCAGGAAAGTCCTTGAGACTCTTGTCCAACTTGTGCCAACAAAGCCAGAAGTAAAGCCGTGTGGCTCCAGTGGTAGAGAGCTAACCTTGATCAAAAGCAACTCACAGATTGTGCCAGATCCTGCGTTCAAGGTCTGGGAACAAACAGACATACACAACAATCTGTGCAGCCATCCAGCTAAAGCAGGTCACCGACTTGTCCCCAACTGGCTTGGACAGTGTTCCAGGGGAAAGGGGCTGCCTTCATTTTGACTCCGCCCATTTTGCCTGCACCCCAGGATTCCAGCCACCCCCCCACTGTTTCATGGTTCTTTCTGACCAATCGGATACAAGAATGGTGGCCACGCCCACATTCCATGCTGCCTAGTAGCACCTTGATTCCCTCTGTTTGTTGACACCACTACCAGCAGTTGAGGAAGGTAGAGGTGGCTGAGTGATGAGCAAGAGTCTCGAGGCCTAAGAGGAAAGGCCTTCCACAGGCCCATTATGTGCCTGCCTGAATCCCAGCCCCCTCTCCCCCTTCCCTATGTAGCAGCATTTCAAACAAGGTGCTGCGGGCTCAGACTTATGATTTCCTCAGGCAATGGTGCAATGGTGTGCCATGAGCTAGTTTGCGGCCCTGACCTGGTCCTGGCTACCCTGTCCTCTGCTTAGGACCTGAGTGTCTGTCATGCTTCTGCCATTGCTGCTTGCCCCACCTGGAGCAGCTGCCAACAGCTTCTGCCAGCAACACGTGTGAGTGGCTGCCACACAGCCCCGCGCCCTGCGACCCCATATTCCCTCCCCTCTGACCTGGAGCAGCGTCTCCCCTGTGCCGCACAGTCTGGCCTACAAATTGCCACAAATGTGCCCTATGGGTGGGGGTGGGTGTTGACCTGAGGATCCCACCACCATCCCCAGCGGCTAGTGTCCCAGGAAATGGGGAGATGCAGGGTTGGGTGAGGAGTGGGCACCACAGAACCCATGGCCTGGAGCAGTGGGAGCCACACTGTCACACATCGGCGCCCTTCCTCTCCCTGGTGGAAACCCGTTGGCTTTAGTCAGTGGTGGGGAGCAGCATGTCTACACCTGCCTTCTGGTGTCTTTTTCTTTTTTTTTCTGGGGATGGGAGGTGTTGGATGCAGAAGATAGACACCTTGCTGTGTGAGCCCTTGTGTTCTGTGCTCAGTCAACCTTTGACCTGAAGACAGAGAGACAGAGAGAGATATAGACATCCTTGTACAGCCTGACTGTGTTCAGGTGAGTGATCAGTTGGCAATTTGCAGGTGCTGCATGGATGAGCCTTCTATCAATGGTCTGGATGTGTGTGTGTGTGTGTGTGTGTGAGTGTGTGTGGGTGGGTGTGTATAGAGGTGGTTTGTAACAAGGAGGCTGAATGCTTTGGTAACTTCTACCTGCTAACTTTGGGGCATATATGGGCTTTTCAGTTGAGGACTGGAGACCTGGAAGGGTGAGAGGCTTGAAGGGGACACAGCACTGTTAAATTACAAGAACAAGGGATCTGTGTGCAATGGAGCTGTGCACTCCCTTGGGCCTGGTTGGTGGCAGTGGAAGCTTAGGAGGACTTGGGAGTGCAGCCTGCAGGGGATGGCTTACCAAGACCAATACTCAGTAAGGATATGAGTTCTGCTAGTATGGAGCGCAACAGCATAGGTCAGACTCTGGGACTTCTCATCATGACATCTGATGGGTGAGGCCAACCCTCTTTTAAATCTTGAGCTGTGATCTTCAGATCTCAGCCTCCTGAGTACCTAGGATTATAGGCATGAGCATCTGGCACTGGGACTCTGGTTCTTTTTGGTATACTAGTATATTAGACCTCGAGGCCTTAGGCTTGCCAGTCAGGTCTTCTACCATGTGAGTCAAGCTTTTCTGTCTTGGGCATTTATGAGATAGAGAATTAATATATGCTCAGGCTGGGCTGGATCATGGTTCTCCTATCTGTGACAGGCATGAGCCACCAGGCCCAGTCTTCTGTTGTTGGGATGGTAGACATGTAGCACCATGCTCTGTCATTGGTTTAGATGGATGTGCCAAACTCAATCCACGGCAGCCGATTCTTGATCAGAGGTGAAGCTCTGGGTTGGACCTCAAACATTGGACTTCAATTTCCTCATGTGACAGTTGTGAGGAAACAAAGGATTAATGCAGAGGGATCTCTGGAGCAGGGACAGGTACAGAGGGATGGGCCATCTTATACTGTTCTTGGCAATTCTGTGACCATATGATAGGAGGATACCCGGGAAGATCTCAGATGGTGTGTGTTATTAATGGTGGAACAGGTATGGGATTATGAAACAAAACATGGCTCTCTTTCTTTATTACCCTATCCCCATGAGTAACGTGATCCTTCACTTTGTTCAGTTTTGAAGCTGGGGAAACTGAGGCACAGATAAGCCGGGTGACCTACTAATGACTCCCAGCTGACAGGAAGCTCGGCCTGACTTCTCTGCCATGCTCCCTAGGACAATGGGTGCTATTCAGTCTACTTCTTGTGGTTGGAAGTGGACTTCTTTTCAGTCATGGGGCTTGAAGTTTGGGCCTGGGGCAGCCCCCCGAGCTCCTCAGCTCAAAGCTAGCACTCAACCATTTGAGTCACAGCACCATTTCCAGTTTTCTGGTGGTTTTTGGAGATAAGAGTCTCAAAGGTGTTCCTGCCTGGGCTGGCTATAAACCACGATCTTCATATCTCAGCCTTTATTGTACTTAGGATTATAGGCCTGAGCCACCGGTACCTGGCTTAAGTGTAACCATGGTGGTGCTCTCATTCTGGAGGTAGGCTGTGGGTCAAGAGCTGTCTCACTCAGTCTATTGTACCAGCTCCATGAGGTAAG
This sequence comes from Dipodomys spectabilis, assembly GCF_019054845.1. Lineage (NCBI taxonomy): Eukaryota > Metazoa > Chordata > Mammalia > Rodentia > Heteromyidae > Dipodomys > Dipodomys spectabilis. The sequence continues at coordinate 3,295,003 of NW_024870882.1, read as the reverse complement.
TCCCTCTGTGGCCTGGCTATGCTGTGACTCTTATCCATTGTCCATCTAGCCTTACTGGACTCAGTACTGTGTTCAATGCTCTTTTCTAGCAAAAATTTCTGGTTAAAATTATGATACATAGTTACAGAATGAAAATGTAATGCCATCTTAAGAATGTCATTTAGGGTTCTGGGAATGTGACTTCATGGTATGGTGATTGACTAGCATGCATGACACCCTGGGTTCAATTCCTCAGTACCACAGAAATTGAAAAGGAAACACTGGAAGTGGCCCTGTGCCTCAAATGACGGAGGGTTAGCCTTGAGGAAAAAAAGCTGAGGAATAATTCCCAAGCGCTGAGTTTCAGCCCCAGGACTGCCAAAACAACAGCAACAACAATGAACATTTAGTTATTAAATGCAAAATAAAGAACCCATACTTGGAATATATAATTGTTCCTTCCATACTGATACCTGACAATAGTCCCCAATTCATGTACTTTACCTGTGTTAGGATACTGTGGTGAAAAAATGTTTTGTTCATTATGTCACGGCAATTAATGCCAGGAATGTGCTTAGATGTCAGGTGAAGATTAATTCTGGAAATTCAAAGATTCCAGGGTTTTGAGTGTGGTCACTGTTAATCACAAGGAGAAGGGCAGTGTAAGTGAGATTTGGAAACTATTTTGGCAAGTCATCACACCAAAGTGTAGAGGCTAATTGACAGTTGTGACAGAAGAGAAGGAATAACTCCAGATGGAAAGAAAAAATGATTGTAACTAAAGTATAGCAGAAAACATTCTAGGGAACCATTTTTGGTTATTGAAAGACTAGTTATCAACTAGGCTTATTCCTCATTGCCTTTAGCATTCAAAATCTCCTAGGTTAGTTCTTAATCTCTGTGTTATAAATGTATCTCCTTCTATGCTGTTCTTTCATACCTGATCTCCTTTGCTTTCTAAAAATTTGTCTTTCTATATTTCTCTATGAACATTTTCTGATACTAAATACACTTAAAAAGATGAAAGAGGATGCTAATGTAAGAGTCCCATAACTCATGAGTAATTAATGTAACAAAATGAGAAAGGAGGACATATTTATTGCTACCTCAATTATTCTAAGAAGCTTCAATGTCACATCATTTGGTTCAGAATTCCATTCTTTGTCTACATAGTGACATTAAGTGCACATAAAAGCAAATATGAGCTGGGTGCTGGTGGCTCATGCCTGTAATCCTAGCTACTTAGGAGGTTGAAACCAGAGGACTGTGGTTCAAAGCCAGCCTGGTCAGGAAAGTCCATGAAACACTTATCTTCAATTAACCCCAGAAACCCGGAAGATTTGCTGGAGCTAAAGTGGTAGAGTGCTCAAGTTGTGCTGAAGAGCTGAGAGACAGTGCCCAGGATCAATGTTCAATCTTCACAACCAACAAAAATTGCAAATATGTCTTTAAATTTCCCACAAAGGAATGATGAAGTCAATAGTAATCTTCCCAGATGATTTAGTAGTGCACCTACTTTTGCTGAGTTATTTGTTATGGCTTCTTTGTTAAACATATTCTCTTCTTTAAAAATTGTCAAGTAGTAGCTTTATAATAAACTTCATCTAATATTTCTTGGTTCAAAAGAGAAGTCCATACAGTTGATGTCACTGAGTTTTCTTACTGTCTTAGTTCAAAGCCAACCCAGGCAAGAGAGTATATCAAACTCTTATCTGCAATTAAACATGAAAAAGACAGAAGTGGAGTTTTGGCTCAAGCAGTGGAGTACTAGCTTTGGACCAGGTGGGAAAGAAAGACAACTGTTCAGGGACAGAGGCCAGTCTCTAAGTTCAAGCCCCAGAACCAGCACAAACTAAACAAAAAAGCAAACAAAATCAACCCTAGGTATTTCTTTGGGACTCTCCTAAAAATATGGTGATCCTAGAAGAGGCTGCTTTTGCTGATCATACTCACTGGATCCTGCTTTTTTGGAATCCTTATTGCTATGGAAAACTCAGGACCAGACTAAAGGAATTGATAACCGATTCCTGCAACAAGAAAATCATCTCAGGAGTGAAACATCCATCCATAAGACACTTTAAAACCTCCATATCTTTGTTCTTTGCAGTAGAACATTTTTAAAACAAAGTTACTTCCTTTTGTTCTATACTGGCCTTCAAATGATATAATGTTTCCTTTTGTAATACTCTCAACCAGAAGTTTACAGACAAGTTTTATATGAGTAAAGGACACATTCAAAAAAGTCAAGGACAGAGTTACCTTCAGCCTTGGATCCTTTTCTTGTACAGTAAAAGGAAAGCAATATTTAACTTGAAATTTTTCATTTCTCTATGTTCAATTCCTCTCCTGGAATCAGTTTCCACATCCAGTAACAGTAACTTCCACTTATTTCCAGTAACAATCTATGTTGCATTTCCAGAAAAAAAATGAATGTTTTCTGGCTTCATTGAAATAGCACTAGGAAACTTGGACATTAGGTAACACGTGTTTCAGAGACAACTTAGTAAAGAGAAATGAAATTTAAATTGCTTATAAATACATTATCCATGAGAACATTTTGTTCAAACTTCTTATGTGCTGTGTAAATTAAGGTGAATTTTAAATAGGTAGAAGGTTCTCAGATAATTTCTTGTGAGTCTATGTGCTGTGCATTAATTTCCCAAGTGTACATGAGTTAACAGTCAGAGAAACAATAGCAATTATAGGAGAAAAAGAAGTTCTATGTTTATGTATAAGTGTTTAATACACTATAGAAGACTCTACAAATAAGAAAATATTGAAACAATAAAGCCAAGTCTAGTAAGTTGATTTATGGGAGTGATATAGGGAAAGCATTACTCCTTAGTGGAACATGAAGCATGAAGCCACTCCCTTTCTAAATCACGCTTGCTAATCATGTAAATGTGCTAAAAGGAGAATGGAAGAATGGTTCTGTTTCCAATGCAAGTCAGATATAGGAGAATAGACTTAACTGGAATAAAAGAGTCCATCTTGAGAGAACAGGAATTATACTAGCAATGAACCTGGTGGCCAAGGTCACATTTCTTTTTCTTTCCTTTTCTTATATTCTTTTTTTTTGTTGTTGTTGTTGTTCGTGGCACTTGAAATATGGGACAGGGTGCTGTCCCTCTGAAACGCAGCTCAAGGCTAGTGCTCTTCCACTTGAGCCACAGTGCCACTTCCAGTTTTCTGGTAATTATTGGAAAAAAGAGTATCCAGGACTTTCCTACCCGTGCTGGCTTTAAACCTCAATCCTAAGATCTCACAACAACTTGGTTTATGATCACATTTCTAACAGTGTACACTCAGGATATGTAATGTATATGTTCATCTATCTTTATATGAATTCTTGAGTTAAAAATCTGGGCTACAGGTTAGACTTTACACTCAAAATGTGTTTAAAATGTTAAAACAAAAGTTTAAAAGTTGATACTCCTGGAAAAATAAAACCTAAGAATGTACAGGAGTCTGGGAAGTTCAATTTGCATCCAGCTTGGACAGTATAGGCTTTGAGACACTACCAATAATTAACCAGACAAAACCTGGAATACCAATCACGAGCATGACTGCTTAATAACAGGTTTAGGTTTTTGCATACATACATAAAGACATACACATACACACAGAGGCAATTATATGTGCACACAAATGAAACAACTCTCAGAATATGTAGAAAAGTTAGAAAACAATAGAAAATAGGTCCTGAAAGTCTAGAATCAAGTGATAATTTTTAATATTACAAAGCCTTCAAGTGAACTTTCCCCCAGAAGTTGAGAATATTACATAGGTAGGGACTAGAGATAGTAAGAGAGTCAAGCAATCATTATTAACGGGATAGGATCCATGGTGGAAGAATCAGGGAATCCTGCAGGTGCATCTGAAAATGTTCATATCCTGTGTCAAATGTTAAAACATCTTTGAAAACAGTACATAAACAGTCTGAGCATTCAGTCTAGTGGATAAGGTCATAGGAGAAGATCAGAATTGCTAGTCTGCTTGTAGATTAAATAAACAAACTATGGCAGGGCAATGTGCTACAAGCCTGGAATTCTAGCACTCAGACAGGAGATTAGAGAGTGGAATTACACAATGATACCTTCCCTGGACCAAGTAGAATAATTTTGTCTCAGTAAAACAAACCAAACAACAAGAAAGGAATACACAGTTAGAAGTTTGGGCTAATTTTTTCATTATGTTCTGAGAAGTCAAGTTTCCTATTGAATGCAACTCATATATATCCTCACATGTGATTTAAATGCTCTCATCATTACAGAACATGCCTAGATGCAAAATAGTTCATGATTCCCATCCAAAAATTTGCAAAAGTAAGTAAGCCTCATTCTATTGGATTCCAAATAAATGTTGAAGGATTACAAAAGCTTATGTCTGGAGAAATAGCAAAGTTCGTCTAATGTAGGATTTTGTAGACCTTGTTAAATTAGAATTTACATTTAAAATATGTTTTTTGGTTTTGTTTGTAATTTCATATCCTATAGGATACTACAAAATTCTTTTTAAGTAGAGGGATTAATTGAAAAATTCACAAATGATTCTGGCATTCTATTTGCCTAGATATTCTTTCAAGAGAGTTATAATTAGAACATAATTAATAGATAATTCCCACAGTTCATGTATACCATGTCAATGTGAATAAGTTGCCAACAAATGGATGACATTAATTTATACATTTAGAAAAACAATTTTTAATGGTTTGGTTTAATATGGTATGAAGAGAGTAATTGTGTGACATCTTCTTTCTTCTAACTATATGTAACAGAGGAAGCCATTTCCTTATTTACGTGCCTCTGTATACATGGAGAAAAATGCTAGGTTTGGGGTTTGTTTTCAATTTTGTTTTTGTTTTATTGGTTCATCCTAGAGCTTGAACTCTTGGCCTGGACAGTCTGAACCTGTTTATGCTCAAGGCTCGTGCCCTACCACATTAACCTCAGTGCCACTTGGCTTTTGTGAGAAGATTTTTGGAGATAAGATTCTAAGAAACCTTCCTACCTGGGTGGGCTTTGAACCAGAGGCACTAGGCTCTGAGCATGGTGGTTTCTTTGCTAATAATCACATTATAGGAAAATTTCTTGGATAGAGCAGCCCTTTTCACCTCCCCAAGAGGGACCTAGATCTCCCCAGTCTCTGTCCATTGACCAGGAAACCCTTTAGTTCCCATATCATGTGGTTGAATAACTAGACCTTACCTCACTGCCCAGTGCTGAGGCAGGACAGTGAGAGATCCTGAGTCTTTGATAAGGTCCAGGGGTCTTCAGTATGTGATTGTACTTGAATGTCCCAATTTGGTGCATGGTCAGTCCCATCTAAGACTGCCATGATGTAGGACATAGAATGTAGAGAATCAGAGCTGGATGGGGTCTGTTCTGGGAGTCCAGAGTATTATGTGTTAGCTTTGAGCTCCCACATGCCCACCTGCTTCCCTTACTTGGTTGTTTCTATGCTAAAAAAAAGCTTGAAATTAGAGAATGGATCTTATCTTTTATGGTCCAAGATAGCACTCTACCATTTGAATCACCACTCCACTTCCAGCTTTTTGGGGTGTTTAATTGGAAATAAAGAGTTCTCACTGGCTTTGCTGCTAAGTGGCATTCAACTGCAGTCCTCAGATTTCAGTCTCCTGAGGCGACAGGATAACAGGAATGTTTGGCCGGCTGCCAGTAGCTCATGGCTTTTATCATAGGTACTCAGGAGGTGAGATCTGAGGATCATGAGTCAAAGCCAGCCTGGTCAGGAAAGACCCTGAGACTCTCATCTCCAAGGAATTGCCAGAAAACCAGAAGTAGTGATGTGGCTAAATCAATTGAGTGCTTGCCTTAAGCTGAAGAGCTCAGGGCAAGCACCAAAGCCCAGAGTTCAAGTCCCTTAACCAACAACAACAAAAAAGGTGATTAAATTTTCCACATAGCAGTGTGTATGGTAGGAAATGCCATGCTATTCTATGAGGCATTCCAGATATGTGTGAGGCTCAATGTTTTGTCTACAGTGGGTCTGATGTCGATACTGCCACCTTCTCAGGGGTGGGATGTGATAATAATTGAGGGAGTTCATGTTTCTGTTCTCAGGGACTGCTGAATCCTTGGGCTATCCGTGTGTGTGTGTGTGTGTGTGTGTGTGTGTGTGTGTGTGTGTGTGTGTGTGTGTGTCTGTCTGTCTGTCTGTCAGTCTGTCTGTGTCTGTGTCTGTGTGTGTTTGGAGGTAGAAGAACTGGTCCTTGAACTCCACTCCTAATGCTCTTCCTGAGATTTCTTGCTCAAAGCTAGAGGTCTCACACTTGATCCACAGCTCCACCTCTGGGTAATTGGTGGTTCAGTGTAGATAGGAGCTTCACAAACTTTTCTAAGTGGCTGGCTTTGAACAGTGATCCTCAGACTTCAGCCTCCTCAGTAACTAGGATGACAGACAGGAGTCACCCGAGTTAGATTTGTGTGTGTGTAGAAGTTGGTTGTAACAAGGAGTTCTGAACCCTTTGGTAACTTCTAAACGCTGTCTTTGGGGGCAGCATGGGCTTTGAGGCTGATATCTGGGGGCCTGGAAGGGTGAGACCTTGAAGGGGACTCAGCACCGTTAAATTATAAGAGCAAGAGAACTTTGTGCTTTGGAACTGTCTACTCCCATGGGCCTGGTTGGTGGCAGAGGGAGTGTGGGAGGATCTGGAGGTGGGGCCCACAGGGGGTGTTCCCCCATGGGGACAGAGAGCATGGTCAGCACTTAGTAAGGCTTTGAGTTCTGTTAGTATGGAACGTATTGGCATGGGTCAGACTCTGGGTCTTCTCATCATGACGTCTGATGTGCAAGGCCAACCCTACTTTAAATCTTGACCTGTGTTCTTCAGTACTTGGTAAGACAATGCACACCCTGCTGTAAATTCACACTCGGGCAAACTTGGGGAGTTCTTAGAAATGGCTGTACACTGAGGCCAGAAGCTGGTGTCCCAACCACAGCAACCCCACTCTTTCATCATCTCTGACAAACAAGTGGTGTCTTTCTTTCTTGTTTTTTTGGATGAGTGGCTTGACCTCAGGGCTTGGATACTGTCCCTGATGATGTCTTACCAAGAACTGCAGAGGTTGTGGCCTGTCTTAGTCAGGGAGTGGGCGAATGGGTGCAGGTGTGGGAGATTAATGTCAACTATATTCTCTCCAACCAAGGAGCAATGTTTTTGGGTGTTGGTGTCAAAGTCTGAAAGTGTAGAGTTACATGTGTTTTATGACCGGACAAGTTGGGTTTCTGACAAGTTGGGTTTCCCCTGGTTGTAAGAAGGTTGCTGAAACTGGGCAGTGCCAGTGTCTCACAACTGTCATCCTAGCTACTCAAGGGGCTGAGATCTGAGGATCACAGTTCAAAGCCAGCTTGGGCAGGAAAGTCTGTGAGATTTTTAACTCAAGGGAAGCACCAGAAAACTGGAAGTGGTGCTGTGGCTCCAGTGGCACAGTGCACTCTTTCAGCTGAAGAGCTAAGGGATGGCATGCAGGCCCAAAGTTCAAACCCCATAATCGATGACAAAAAACAATAGGGCTGAATTTTCTTCATAGCGGTGTGTACAGTAGGAAATGCCATGCTGTTTTATGAGCCATTCCAGATGTGTGAAAACTCTGAGTTTTGTCAACATTTGGTCTGAGGATGATAGTGCCATCTTCTCGGAGATTGGGATGTTCAGTTGCTCAGGGACTGCTGAGGCCTCCCCGTGTGTGTGTGTGTGTGTGTGTGTGTGTGTGTGTGTGTGTGTGTGTGTGTGTGTGTTTATTTTTCCCTCATCATTCTCTGCCCACTTCCTTGGTGCTTGTCTCCCCCCTTCCCCAAGCACTGGTGAGGAAAGCAAGGTTCCGTGCCCTCGGACTCCTGGGATAGTGACTGCTACAAGCAGCAGCCAGTTGGCTGTGGATTTCTGAGCCTACAAAATTTTCATGAGCCCAAACTCAACATCTGCCCAATGTCTGACTGACAAATTTGCACTCTTGTGATACTCACGTGAGTGGGTATTATCTGGTGTGACATCTTGAAGCTCCTGCCCCTCCTGGCCCAGATCCGTGGTCTAAGACAGTTATTTACTACTCAGATCAACATAGCACCCATGACAGATGCAATTCTGAAGATCTTCATGCCCCAAGGCTCGACATTTCTCTGGTACTGTGGCCTGCTCTGTAGGCAATATCCTACAAACAGGCTGCTACCAAGACTTGTTGTACACCTAGACATTAGGAGAACCTTAGGGGACCACTGGAATATACTCTGTCTAGAACCACAGAGTAAGGTCCAAGCAGGCCAGGTGTTGGTCATGGGGCTTGAACTCTGGACCTGTGCGCTGTCCCCCTAGCTCTTCATCTTACCACTTGAGCCACAGAACAACTTCCAGTTTTCTGTAGGTTCCTTGGAGATCAGAGTCTCCCAGATTTTCCTGCCTGGGCTGGCTTTGAAACGTGATCTTCACATCTCAGCCTCCTGAGGAGCTAGGAGGACAGGCATGAGCCACCTGTGCCTGGATGATCTGGCCTTACACCACAGTGGACTAGGAGCTCCTGAAATCTTTTCTTTAATTTTCTTGTGCTTGTATTGGGGCTTGAACTCACGGTCTGGGCTCTGGTCTCTAAATTTTTCCTTCAAGGTTACCACTTTACCACTTGAGCCACAGCTCCATTTCTGGATTTTGGTAGTTAATCGGCAAGAAGAGTCTCATTAACTTTCCTCTCCTGAGTTGGCTTGACCCTCGATCTCTATCTCAGTCTCCTGAGTAGCTAGGATTTACAGGCATTGAGCCACTGGTGGTATTGGGCGAGAATCTTTTCTAAAGCAAGAGATTTTTCCCTGCGTTTGTCCTGACTCCTCCATGCAAAGGAGGCCTGAGGGTCAGGAGCTATGAAAACAGGTTTGCAGCCACAGGAAATGGCTTTGGGTCCCTGGCGAAAAGCCAAGCTAATCTTCCCCTTAGGCGCCATTCTGGGACCTCACCCTCTGCCCTGTGACTCAAGTGAAGGTTGACCCAGCCTTGAATTTCCTGCCAGACATTTTGGAAGCCATAGAACCTTCATACCACTCACACCACCTGCTCTACAGCACACCTCAGGACCTTTGCCAAGGCTATACCTTCTGCCTGAGTCTCTTTGTCTTGTACCCACATATTAGAACTACTGTGGAATTTTGGCACTGGCAAATTTTGGCACTGAAGCAAGTCTTTCCTTCCCTTCTCCATCTTTATTTTTTTTTACTATTGAGTTGGTAGAGATAGAATTTGTGCAGGCTGACTGGCAAATGCTCTATATTGGTGTGTGTGTGTGTGTGTGTGTGTGTGTGTGTGTGTGACAATCCTGGGGTTTGAATTCAGGGCCTGATGTTATGATATCTCTGAGGTTTTGTGCTCCAGGCTAGCACTGTACTACTTGAACCACAGCTCTACTTCTGGCTTTTTGTGTGTTTAATTGGAGAAAAGTGTCTTAAATTGGCTTTCCTGCTTACAATAGGGATCCTTATATCTCATCCTCCTGAATAGCTTACAGGGGTGAGCCACCAGCACCTGCCGGCTACCCTACCTCTTATCTATAACCTCGGCCCTCCTCAGAGTCCCAGAAGAATATGTCTCCCAAGGCTCAATTTTTTTTTTTTGCCAGTCTTGGTGCTTGAACTCAAAGCTCATACTTGGTAGAGACTCTAAACATGTGAAGACTGTGACAAATTGTTCCATTTAATTATGTATCATGTTTCAACATTGAATATAATGTTAATGATAAATGAGTCAATGTCCAAATTATTGTGTATAATTTTATAATAGATATGCAAAATATAATATTATGTGTATAATACTACTAAATGCAATAATCAATAAATGAATCAAAGAAAAATAAAATACAAAATCAATAATAAAATAATAATAAATAATATATAATTAACATACATATATAAGTATATATCATGTATTACACATGTGGAAATATATTTTCCATTGCAGGGCCTTCATTCAGGCCCTGGGAATTCTATCCTGAATTTCTTTTCCTCATGGACAATGAGCTTTGCATTCACCCATGGTGCAAAAGAGTTACCTGGATGGTGAGCTCAAAAACTAGCAATGGCAGAAATACTAGTCCCTGTTCCAAGAGTGACTTAATTTTTTAAATGGAAGCAGTTATGTTTATTCAGTTCCATACTGAACATTAAAAAAAGCAGTGTAGAGTTTTGTACAGCTATTTAAACATCCTTCCCTTCCCTCCAAAATGCTTCTTTGAGAACTATATTGTTTCTCTTTTTTTGTAAGCTTTTTATTGTAAAAATGTTCTACAGAGGGGATACAATGTAATGAGGGGAGCAATGTAATGAGTACATTTCCTATTGAGCATTGTTTACTCCTCCTGTGTTTTTCCCCTACCATCCCTTCCCTCCCATCTCCACAACTACTCCCCTTGCCAAGGTCAGTGACTTACTTTTTCATTTTTGGTGGCACGGGGTTTGAACTCAAGTAATGGCAATTTTTCGCTCACATTGCTAAAGATTTACCAAGACCCTGAGTTCAAATCCCAGGCTAGGAAAAAAAAAAACTGGCAAAAATTCCAAAACAGAGAGCTTTATTGTTTTTAAATTTAGTTAAATAGTTAATTTTATATGTTCTTTTTTTCTTTTCTTTTTTTTTTGGCCAAGCATGGGGCTTGAACACATGTCTTGGAAATTCTATTTCAGCTTGGATTTACCTTGGCTGGGATGCAGTCTCTGGACCCATAGCCGATTCTGGGGTCCTGGGCCCAGAGTGCTTTCAGGAAGAAAAAAGGTGGAAAGCACAAAAAAGTGGTGAGCTACACAGAGCTGGGGTTTTATGATTTTTTTCTTTGGACAGTGACCATCCTGGGTCTGAATGACAAAGCTGCAAAGTGGACCTGACCTGCCATTGCTGGTGGCTGGTGGGCTATCAGTGAAGCCATAGGCCAACCTGTCAACATAGGCCCTGGATTCAAATCACAGTCCTGACATCAATCGCAGGAGATCACAAGAGACTCATTCCTATGCATAGGAATACTGATTGAAAGAGTAGTTTATACATCAGTCTATGCTAAAATTGGATACAATAATCCTAGAATGCTGATTGAGCTTCATTAATAGTTTATTAAGCATGAAAAGAATAATATTCCTTCAATGGCGGTATAATAAATACCTAAGAGTTAGTAGGAACATAGTAGTTGTCATTCTATCATAGATAGACAGCTATGGAACTTTTTACCAATATATATATTTATATATATTTATTTGTATACCTCCGTCTGCCTATCCATGTATCGCTGTTTTGGCCAAACCTGGGGGTCGATCTCAGAGCCTGGGAACAACATGGCATCTTCATTGGCTAGAGGCTGCCATGCTCAAACTCACCCAATCATGAATTGGGCCTGCTAGGCACTAAGTTCAGATCCTGGCACTGCCATGCATGATGGAGAACACATCTAACATCTAGATGTTATGGGATAGGATGTAAACAATGTAATAAATGGTATAGGTGTCATGAGAGTCAATAAAATAAATTCTAAATAAATAAATGACACAGAAATAAAATGAATAGCCACACCAAACACAATATGGGCTGAACATCTGTACAGAAGTATAAATAATATCTTTAAAATATATATAAGGAGGGCTGGGAGGGTGGCTCAGTAGTAGAGCTCTTGCCTTGCATGCGTGAAGCCCTTGGCTCGATTCCTCAGCACCACATAAGCAGAAAAAAATCCAGCAGTGGCGCTGTGGCTCAAGAGGTAGAGCGCTAGCTTTGAGGTAAAGAGCTGAGGGACAGCGCCCGGTCCCAGAGTTCAGGCCGAAGAGTGGACCAAAAAAAAAGTATAGGGAATATCTTTTCCAGGCCTGAGGCTTGAATTCAGCCCCCCTATGCAGAGGGAATGGTGGGAGATCCTGAGATACTCATTTGTGGACTTGGGATGAGTCATGCAATGTGATCGATCTCATCCTTGAATCAGCAGTTGCAAGTAGGAAATGATAAGCAAACTCATGGGTTATCGATTATTTGTAAAGAAGTTGATGAAGCATGACAATAATCATCACAGTCATGAAATGGAGGCATCAGGAAAGATCCAAGAATCGGTAGTCACACAGATTGGATTCCACCACAGGTTACCATCTCTCCTACTCTATACAAATGTGTACTTATGTGCATACTACCTTCAGCTTATGAATGGATGACTGTTATGTTACCCGCTCTCCCCTGGGGGAGGGGGCTCAGTGGCAGGTCCCAAAGGCTGGTGTGCTCAAGTGGACCCATTCGCCACTTCGACCTGCAATGTCCGGAGTTCAGATTCCCCGCCCTGCCATAAGGTTCATCTTGATGTCAGAAGTCAATCCTTGCACCTGTTTTCTTTCATTTGCTAATCCTGGATCTCAGCTACGATGGAGAATGCCTGGGCCACCTTGTGGCCATGGGAATATGTTGTTAACCATGTCAGCCCAGTTATACCTGTCATCACATACTCAAAGAATACACAATACACCCATGAATAGCATACAAAATAGAATAACTACACTAAATGCACAGTGCAGTCCACACATGGATGTGAATGTACATCCCATGTTTCAATGATCCTTGAGGACTATTTTGGCCTCCCTGGGGCTCGATCTCAGTTCCTGAGAACGGCCCAACTCCTTAGTGGCTCACAGGCTGGTGTAATCACGTGGACCCATTGGGCAGTTGGGCCTCCTAGGCCCAAAGTTCGAATCCCAGCACTGCCAAACATTCACCCTGATGTGAGAAGTCAGTCGTTGCACCTGTTTTCCTGTACTGTGCAAGTCCTGTGTCTCAGCTAGGATGGAGAATGCATAGGCAACTCTATACTCATGGGAATAGGTTGTCATCCAGGACACCACAGTTATATCTGTCATCCTATACTCAAGAAAATACACAATACATCAATGAATCAGACACAAAAGAAAGAGAATGACTACACCAAACGAAAGATGCCTCCCACCCATGTTTGGAAATATATATCCACTGTTTAATTATGAATTTATGACTATATTGGCCCCCACGAGGGCTCCATGGAAGGTCCCAGGAATTGCCTAGTTCCTTAGTGGCTCACAGCCTGGTGTGCTCACCATAACCCATTCACCAATTGGGCCTGCTAGGATTTGAGTTCAAATTCCTGCACTACTCAAATATTCATTCTGATGTGAGAACCCTATGGTGGCACATGTTTTCCTGTTCTGTGAATGTCCTGGGTCTCATTGAGGATGGAGAATTCTATATAGGCAACTCTTAGCCAAGGGAATTGGTTGTCATCCATGTCAGCACAGTTATATTTGTCACCCCATATGCAATAAAATACAAAATACATCCATTGAATAAGACACAAAATAGAATGAATAACTACACTGAATGCAAGATGCATACCATACCTGTAGGTAAGGAGAAATCCTATGTTTAAAAAAGGTTGGCTTGTTATTTTGTCCAGTGCTGGGGCTTCAAATTAGGCCCTGGACCAGGTATAACGTTCTAGTCTTCAAAGATGGTGAGCTTCCCCTTCCCCCACAGTGCAACAGATTTACCCAGACCTAAGCTCAAACCCCAGCACTGACAAAAGATTCATCCTGATGTCAGAAGGCAGTCGTTGTGCCTTTTATCCTCTCCTGTGAAAGTCCTGGGTCTCAAATACGATCGAGAATGCATAGACAACTCTGTAACCATGGGAACAGGTTGTCATCTATGTCAGCACAGTTATACCTGTCACCATGCTTATTAAAATACACAATATCTCCATGAATTAGAGACAAAATAAGGAGAATAATTGCACTGAACACAAGATGCTGTCCACACATGTATGTCAATATATATCCTATATTTAAATTATGAATTTATGACTATAGTGGACCACCCTGGGGATCAATGTCAGATTCTGGGAATGGCCACACTCCTTATTTGCTCACAGGTTCGTATGATCACCTTGACACATTGGCCAATTGGTTTTGCTCTACCCTGAGTTCAGATCCCAGCACTACCAACAAGTGGATCATGGAGTAAGTAAGAAGGAGAATGTGAAATTTTTTTTTCCTTTTCTCTGAGAATCCTGGGGGTCAGGCATGATGGAGAACATTTCTACAAATCTAGATGTTCTGTGATAGGTTGTCATTAATGTAATAAACAGAATGGGTTTCATCATTGTAAAATCAATGTTAAACAAATGATTAAAACAAAAGATATAAGTAACAACCACATCAAACATGTATGGACTGAACATCCATAGGTAAGTATAAATCCTATCTTTACAATATATATAAATAGTATGTTTTCCAGGGTTGGGTCTTGAATTCAGGACTAGTGAACAGGCCTGCATTATTTTTATCTTCATGTAAGGTGATCTTCCCATTTATACACATTGTTGCAGATTTACCCAGATCCTGAGTTCAAATCCAAAGCCTGTAAGAAAAAATTGTGTGATTTGCAAGCCAGGGAGCTAATTATTTTCTCAGCATGGGGCTCGAACTCTGGTCATGGCAACTCTGCCTCAGCTTCGATCAACCTAGGATGGGGTGCAGCCACTGGACACACAGGTGCTGCTGGAATCCTAGACCCCCATGTGTTGCAGGGAAAACAATGCACAGAAAAAATGTGGCCTTTTATGTTTTCTTCCTTTGCACAGTGACCCTTCTGGGTCTGAATGACACTGTTGCAAAGGGTACTTCACCTTGCTTTGCTGAAGGCTGCCAGACGATCAGGGAAGCCATAGGCCCACATGGAAACATAGGCCCTCATTTCATATCCTCCTCCTGACATCAATCAATGGCCGGAGGTACTAAGAAACTGGTTCCCATCCAAAGGAATAACACTGGAATTTTGTCAATGTCACAGTTGAATGAGTTGATCATGAATGATGATCCTATAAATTTAAAAAGCATCATTTCAGAAGGCTGGTTGATTTCATTTAATATTTATGAAGCATTAAAAGAATATTATTACTTACAGGAACAAAAGAATTTCAGGACACTGAGGGCTTTCATTAATATTTTAAGAATGAAACCAATAACATTAATTACATGGATGCATAATAAATACCCAGGAATTGGAAGGAATATAGTCTATATAACTGAATAATGTATAGACATCTCTGGCAGTCTATAAAGATATATATTTTTTTAGCATACTGCCTTCTGCATGTCAATCTGTTCTTATTTAGTTAACCCCTGGGGCTCGTTCTCAGTCCTGGGAACAACATGTCAGCTCAATTTGCCCCATTATGGCGTGTCACCATTCATGAACATGGCCTTGTAGGCCATGAGTACAGATGTCAGTGCTTCCAAACAATGAATCATGGAGTAAGAATCAGATGGTGACACATATTTTCCTTTACTGTGAATCTTCTGTTTGTCAGGTATGAAGTGGAATACATATGTGTCCTATCGCCTATGTAGACAATATTCTATGTGCTATAACAGTCAATAAATAAATGGTCAATAAATGAATAAAACAAAAAATAATAGAACAATACTGAATGCAATATGGAGTCAACATGTGTATATAAATATAAAACATATATATAAATTGTACATGAATAGTGTGTTTTCTAGTACTTGGGATCGATTTCAGGCCTAAGGAACAGACTTGAATTTCTTGACTTCAAGGAGGCAAGCTTCCCCTTCCTACACAGTGCAACAGAGTTACCCAGACTATGAGTTCCAATCCTAGTCCTGGTAGAAAAAACCTCACTTTTATAGTATGTGAGGCCCAATTCTTAGATATTTCATTATGCCTCCATTTGATGAATGTGATTGTTTAAATGCTTAAAATATTAACTAAAATCAATCAGTGTCGTATAATATAATTGTGTATAATTTTATCCTAGAATCATTCAAGAACTGTTCATTCAATCATGACTTGCATCACATTCCATTTGTAATCATATGGATAGGAACAATTTTCTTAGGCTCTCCTACCATTTGGAGGTGGCAGGATCAGGATTCAAATTGTGGGCTCCAGCTCCCACCACTTCAACCCGAGGATAGGGAACTCACCAGTCTGTCCAAGAACATCAACAAGACCAGTGATTAGGCAGGCACCAGTGGCTCTCAGCAGTTCCCCTTGATACTTACAAGGCTGTGATAGGAGGAACATGGTCAAAGTCACCCTAAGCAGGAAAATCCTTGAGACCCCTGTCCAACTTCAGTGCCAACAAAGCCAGAAGCCTTGTGGCTCTAGTGTAGAGGACCAGCCTTGAGCAAAAGCAGCTCATGGACTGTGCCCAGATCCTGAGTTCAAGGTCTGGGACTGGCAACAAACAGAAATACACAACAATCTCTGTACCTATCCAGCTAAAGCAGGTCACCCTCTTGACCCCAACTGAATTGGACAGAATTCCCTGGGAAAAAGGCTGGGAGAATCGCTGTCATTTTGAACCGCTGCTTGCTTCACAGGATTCTGGCCACACCCCCATTCTTTCATGCTTCTTTCTAACCAATGGGATACAAGAATGGTGGACACGCTCACATTCCATGCTGCCAGGTAGCACTGGGTTTCCCTCTGTTAGTTTACACCACTACCAGCAGTTGAGGAAGGTATTGGTGGCTGAGTGGTGATGAAGATACTCGAGGTGACTTTGGAGTATAGCAGAAAATTGATGCTCCCACCCCCACCCGGCCCCTTCCCCCCTTCACGGGGTGCCAGGTTTCAAACCTCAGGCAATGGGGTGCTGTCAACAGGCCTAAATCCCCGACCTGATTCCTGCCCCTAGTCTTCTGCTCTGTGCCCATGTGTCCACGATGCTGCCTCCATCGCTGCTACCCCAATTGGAGCAGCTGCCAACAGCTGCTTCCAGCAGCACAGGTGAATGGCCCCAACACCAACCTGCATTGGGACCAACACCCCTCTGGGGGCACCATGACCCCCCTGCTTTTTTCCTCTTCCCGGCTCTGATGAGCCACCTTTCTGTCTTGAGCATTTTTGAGATAGAAGCTAAATATATGCTCAAGCTGGGCTAAATCGTGGTCCTCCTGTGAAAGATATGCTTTACCAGGTCTGGTCCTCTCTAGTTGGGATGATAGACATGTAGCACCATGCTCATTCGTTAGTGTAGATGGATTATCCCAAACTCAGTCCACAGCAGCGAATTCTTGACCACAAGTGAAGCTCTTGGTAGGGCCTCAACCATTGGACCTCATTCTCCTCACAGGACAGTTGTGAGGAAACAAGGGATTTATACAGAGAGATCTCTGGAGAATGTCTAGGCAGAGAGGGAGCGGCCTTCAGATAAGGTTTTGGCAATTCTGTGAGCATATGACAGGAAGATACCAGAATGGGCTCAGGTGGGGCCTGTTATTAATTGTGCAACAGGTGTGGGATTATGAACTGAAACATGTCTCTCTTTCATTATTACCCTATCCCCATGAGGGAGGTTATCCTTCACTTTGTTCAGTTTTGCAGCTGGGGAAACCGAGGCACAGAGAAGCCAGGTGACTTATGACCTCAAGTTCACAGGAAGCTCGGCCTGACTTCTCTACCATGTTCTCTAGGACAATGGGTGCTATTCAGTCCACTTCTTGTGGTGGGAAGTCCACTTCTTTTCAGTCTTGGGTCTTGAATTCTAGGATTGTGCACTGTTCCCGAGCTCCTCAGCTCAAAGATAGCCCTCTATCACTTGAGCGCACTGTGCCCCTTCCAGTTTTCTGGTGGTTCTTTGGAGATAAGATTCTCACAGACGTTCCTACCTGGGCTGTCTTTGAACCATGATCCTCATATCTCAGCCTCCTGTGTACTTAGGATTAGAGTTTTATGCCAATGGCACCTGACTTTAATCTAATTCTGATTCTCTCTCTCTCTCTCTCTCTCTCTCTCTCTCTCTCTCTCTCTCTCTCTCTCTCTCTCTTTCTGTTTCTCTCTCACTCTTGCTCTAAGGAACTGCTAGAATGGGTGCTGTAGCCAGTGGCCCAACGACCACAGGTGGGTGGAACCCAAGATGGCCCACTCGTTCTGGAGGTGGGCTGTGGGTCAGGAGCTGTCTCATTCAGCGTATTGATACATCTCCATGAGATAAGCCCTCTGTATCCTTGCAAGAATGTGAGCGTTATTCTCTGTCCATTTAGCCTTACTGGATTTTATTGTATTCTTTTCTACATTATTTTCTAGCACCTGGCCAATATTATGGTACATAGTTACTGAATGAAAATGTAATGTCAACTTAAGAATGTCATTTAGGGATCTGGGAATGTGGCTTCATGATACGGTGATTGCCTAGCATGCATGAAACCCTCAGTTCAATTCCTCAGTACCACATAAACAGAAAAACACTGGAAGTGGTGCTGTGCCTCAAGTGGTAAAGTGATATCCTTGAGCAAAAATGCAAAAAAAAAAAAAACCCAAACCAAAACAAAACCATAAAACATTTAGTTAGTAAATGCAAAATAAAGAGCCCGTACTTGGACTATATAATTGCTCCTGCCATACTGACACTTGACAATAGTCCCTAATTCATGTACTTTACTTATATTATGATATTGTGTTGAAAAAAAGTTTTGTTCATTAGGTCACAGCAATTAATGGCTTGAATGTGCTTAGATGTCAGGTGAAGTTTAATTCTGGAAATTCAAAGATTCCAGGTTTTTGAATGCTCTCTGCTAATCACAATGAGAAAGGTAGTCTAAGTGAGATTTGGAAATCTTTTTGTTTATTCATGGAAACAAAACAGCAGAGGCAAATTAACAGTTGTGAAGGAAGAGAAGGAATAACTCCAGTGTTAAGTAATAAATGATAGTAACTATGTTATACCAGAAAATATTTTAGAGAATAATTTTTGTTTATTGAACAAATAGTTATCATTATCTTTAGCATTCTAAATCTCTTAGGCTACTTCTTAATCTCTGTGTAATAAATGTATCTCCTTCTGTGCTGTTTTATCTTACCTTATCTTCTTTGCTTTCTGAAAATCTCAGTCTTTCTATACTTCTCTATGAACATTTCCTGATACTAAATACACCTACACAGATGGCAGAAAGTGCTAATTCAAGGGTCCCATAGCTCACGAGTCATTAATGAAACAACATGGAAAAGGAGAACATATTTATTGTTACCTCAAATTTTCTGAAAAGCTGCAATGCCCTCATTTGATTGAAATTTCCATTATTTGTCTACATAGTCATTCAGTGCACATAATCGCAAATATGAGCTGGGTGCTGATGGTTCATGCCTGTAATCCTAGTTATTCAGGAGAACAGAGGATTGTGGTTCAAACCAGCCTGGTCAGAAATGTCCATGAGACCCTTATCCTCAATTAACCATCATAAACCCGGAAGTGGTGCTGTAGCTTAAGGGCTAGAGTGCTCAACTTGAGCTGAAGAACAGAGGGAGTGCGCCCAGGATCAGAGTTCAAGCCTCACAGCCAACAAAAAGTGCAAATATTACCTTAAGTTTCCCCAAAAGAAAGGACAAGATCAATAATCTTCCCAAGCAGAAAAAATAATTTCAAAATAACTCAGTGCACCTACTTTTGCTGAGTTATTTAAGTTATGGCTTCTTTGCTAGACATATTTTCTTCCTTTAACAATTGTCAAATATTAGCTTTACAATAAACTTCATCTAATATTTCTTGTTTAAAAAGAGAAGTGTGTACAGGTGATGCCACTTAGCTTTCTTACTGTCTTAAGTCAAAGCCAAACCAGACAGGAGAGTCTGTCAAACTCTTATCACAAATTGAACACCAAAAAACCAGAAGTGGAGTTTTGGCTCAAGCAGTAGAGTATTAGCTTTGGGGGCCAGTGGGCAGGAAAGACAACTGTTCAGGGACAGGATCCAGCCTCTGGGTTCAAGCCCCAGAACCAGCACAAACTAAACAAACAAGCAAACAAAAATCTCATCAATTTCTTTGGGACCCTCCTTAAAGGAGTACTGGTCAGAGAAGAGGCTCCTTTTGTTGATCATACTCACTGGATCCTGCTTTTTTGGAATCCTTATTGCTCTGGAGAACTCAGGACCAGACCAAAGGAATTGATAACCGATGCCTGCATCAAGAGAATCATCTCAGGGTTGAAATATCCATCCATAAGACACTTTAAAACCTCCATGTCTTTGTTCCTTTGCAGGAGAACACATTTAAAACAGCGTTATTTCCTTTTGTTCTATACTGATCTTCAAATGGTACATTATTTCTTTTTGTAACACTCTCAACAAGAAGTTTACAGAAAAATTTTATATGAGTAAAGAACACACTAGAAAAAGCCAGGGACAGAGTTTCCTTCAAGCCTTGGGATACTTTTCTTGTACAGTAAAAAGGAAGGCTCAAGGTAACTTGAACTTTGTTATTCCTCTATGTTCTATTCCTCTCCTGGGGTCAGTTTCCACATCCAGTAACAGTTACTTCCAATAACAATCGATGGTGCTTCTTGAGGTATAATGAATGTTTTCTGGCTTCACTGAAATAATACTAGGACACCTATGGACCTGAGTTAACACGTGTTTCAGAGACAACATAGTAAAGAGAAAATATGAAATTTATATTGCTTATAAATACATTATACATGAGTACATTGAGTTCAAACTTTGTAAATTCTCTGTAAATTAAGGCGAATTTGTTTTTTGGTCGGTCGTGGGGTTTGAACTCTGGGCCTGGGCGCTGTCCCTCAGCTCTTCAGCTCAAGGCGAGTGCTCTACCACTTGAGCTCAGTGCCCCTTCCGGTTTTCTGGTGGTTTATTGGAGATTGGAGTCTCACGGTCTCTCCTGCCCAGGCTGGCTTTGAACCGCGATCCTCAGATCTCAGCCTCCTGAGTAGCTAGGATTACAGGTGTGAGCCACCAGCGCCCGGCTAATTAAGGCGAATTTTAAATGGAAAGAGGTTTTCAGAACATTCTTTTTGTGAGTGTACGTACTGTTCATTATTTCCCAAGTGTACATGAGCTAACAGTAAGGGAAACAATAGCAATAATAGGAGAAAGAGAAGTTCTGTTTTTAAGTATAAGGGTTCAATACAATATAGAAGACTACAAAGAAGACAACATTGTAACAATAAAGCCAAGTCCAGTATGTAGATTTATGAGAGTGATATACAGAAAGCAAGACACCTACGTGGAACATGAAGTAGGAGGCCACTCCCATTCTAAATTATGCTTGCTAATCATGCAACTTTGTAGAAAGTAGAATGGAAGAATAATCCTGTTCCCAAAGCAAGTGAGATATAAGAGCATGGATTTAACTGAAAAGAAAATGTTCATCTTGTGAGAGCAGGGATTATGCTAGCAATGAACTGGGGGCTAAGATCACATTTGTTTTTTTTCTTTGCACACACACACACACACACACACACACACACACATATTTGTTGGCGGTAATCTTGGCACTTGAATTCTGGGCCTGCGAGCTGTCTCTCTGCTATTCAGCTCAAGGCTAATGCTCTACCATTTGTTCCACAGTGCCATTTCCAGTTTTTTTTAGTTTATTGGAGAAAAGAGTCTCTGGGACTTTCCTACCTGGGCTGGTTTGAACCTCAATCCTCATATCTCACCATGACCCAACTTATGATTACATGCCTAACAGTGTACACTCAGGAAATGTAATGTGTGTGTTCATCTATCTTTATAAGAATTCTTGAGTTAGAGTTTGGGAAGGTGGCTCAGTGGTAGAGCTCTTGCCTCGCATGCATGAGGCCCTGGGTTTGATTCCTCAGCACGACTTAAGCAAAAAAGAAAAAAGCCGAAATTGGCGCTGTGACTCAAGTGGTAGAGTGCTCGCCTTGAGCTGAAGAGCTGAGGGGCAGAGCCCAGGTCCAGAGTTCAGGCCCCATGACCAGACTCCCCATCAAAACAAAAAAAAAAGAATTCTTGAGTTAAAAATCTGGGCTACAGCATAGACATTACCCTCAAAAAATGTTTGTAGTTTAAAAGTTAATACTCCTGGAGAAATAAAACCTAAGGATGTAAAGGAGTCTGGGATGTTAAGTTTGCATCCAGCCTGGGCAGAACACTCTTTGCAACAGTATATAAAATTAAGCAGTCAAAAGCCAGATTGGAAGAATGGCTCAGGTGATGGAATACCAGTCATGAGCAAGATTGCTGAATAAGAGCTTGAGGATTTTGCATATATACATACAAACATACACATACACACAGAGGCACTTATATGTGCACACACAAATACACAAATGAAACAACTCTCAGAATGTGTAGAAAATTTAGAAAATAATAAATATATGTCCTGAATAAGACTAGAATCAAGTGATAATTTCTAATATTAGAAAGTCCTCAAATGAACTTCCTTCAAATAAGTTTGAGAATATTACATTTTTAGGGGTCAGTGATAGAGAGTTAAAAATCATTATTAAAGTGATCGGATCCATGGAGGAATGAATCAGAGACCCCACAGGGCATCTGAAAAAATTCATATCCTGTGTCAAATGTTATAACATCCTTGAAAATAGTACATGAACAGTCTGAGCAGTCACTCTGGTGTATAATGTGTATAATATCACTGGAGAAATTCAGAATTGGTAGTCTGTATCTAGATTAAATATACCAAGAAACTATGGCAGGGCAATGTGATACAGGCCTGGAATTCTAGCACTAAGATTAAAACAGGAGATTAGAGAATGGAATTACATAGTGATACCTTCCCTGGCCCAGGTAATATAATTTTGTCTTAATAAAACAAAACAAACCAGAAAGGAATACATTGTTGGACGTTTGGGGTAATTTTGTCATTATGTTTTGAGAATTCAAATTTCCTGTTGAAATGCAACTCATACTTAATCCTCACTTGGGTTTTAAATTCTCTCTTCATTACAGAACATTCCTAGATGCAAAATGACTCATGATTCCCATCCAAAATTTGAAAAACTAAGTAATCATCATTCTGTTGTATCCCAAAGAAATGATGAAGGAATAGAAAAGCTTAAGCCTGGAAAAATAGCAAAGTTTGTCTAATGTAGGATTTTGAAGATCTTGCTAAGTTAGAATTTAGATTTAAAATAAATATTTTGGTTTTGTTTGTAATTTTATACTCTATAGGACTCTACAAAATCCTTTTTAAGTAGAGAGTTTAATTGACAAATTCACAAATGATTTTGCATTCTACTTGCCTAAAATGTTCTTTCAAGTGAGTTATAATTAGAAATTAGTTAGTAGATAATTTCAAAAGTTCATGTATAAAATGATAATGTGAATGTTGGAGACAGAGTTGCCAAAAAATTGATGATATTAATTGATAAATTTAGAATAAGAGCAATTTTTTGAGGCTTTGGTATAACATGGTATGAAGAGAATTATCGTGTGACATCTTCTTTCTTCTACCTGTATGTAACACAGGAAGCAATTTCCTTAATTATTTGCTACTTTATACTTTGAGAAAAATGTTTGGTTTGGGGTTTGTTTTTGTTTTTGTTTTGGTTTTATTGGTTTGTCCTATGGCTTGAACTCTGGGCCTGGACACTGTCTCTGAGTCTGTTTATGCTCAAGGCTCATGCCTTACCACTTCAACCTCAGTGCCACTTGCGTCTGGCTTTTGCTGAGTTTATTGGAGATAAGAATCTAGGGAATCTTTCTGCCTGGGTGGGCTTTGAACTGTAATTTTCAGATCTTAGCATCCAGATTTTATATGATAGTTAAAAAGTATAAAAATTAATAATATTTGCAAGTGTTCTGAAGAAGGCTTATAGTCAGGAAAGCTGGGATTTCTGTTTTTTTCCTCTTTTTTCTTTTTTTGTTCTTCCCTTTTTGCTCTGAGGAATACCCACAGTTCTGACGGCCTTTTGCGAACCAGTCTGTCTGCGGCGGAATCAGCTCATCGATACCATTGCTGCCTTCACATCCACGTCCACACCACTTCTCTACTCTGGTGAGTGAAGCTACTCTCTACGGTTCTCTGTTGCTCTCTCTAGAGGGCTCTGGGGGAAGTCGGGACGCCGCTTCTGCCTGGTCAGCTCTCCTTCACTCACCAGACTGACTCTACTCATTTAATGGGGTGCTACGAATCACGCCTGAGCCGTGAAACCCCTTTGAAATGTCTCCTGCGCTCCCTGGAAAGCCAGAGAGCCTCATTTTTATGCCATTCTCAAAAGTACAGTTTTTGCTACTGCAATGGTAAATGATCAGAAGTCTGTTTACTTTCGGGCTCTCTTTGCTCTCTCTCTGCCATTCATGTCCAACTTTCCCTATCTCTCCCTTTCTCTTTTCTACATTTTGGCTTGTGCCTTGAAGAGTGCGACGCAGGCTGGGTCCCAGGGACCCCCCTCTAGGTTCCCTCTCAAAGGCTAGCCAATGTAGGCTTGATCTATTTGTTCAGGCTTTCTTTGCATTTTTTCAGAAATTCGCCATCTTGAATTCGCCATCTTGGCCACGTGGTGGGTTAAGGGTTTGGCCCCATCTGACCCTTAACCTTCCACTAAGTTTACTACTCCATCTATTCTAAGGTGCCTTGCTAACAAGTAGCTCTTTTCACAGGCCCTGGTAATGGAGGCCCAACCAGCTGATATGTTTTGTTAGCAAAGATGTCTAAACGTTGTCGAAATTTTAGGTTTTAAGTTTTGCCTTTTTTGTTTTGTGTTGTGTATTCTACTACTGACTATGTGGTTCTAAAATACTGGGTATATCTGCTAAAATTCTCATCACATCTAATGAGTTTCATCATTTCAGAACATTTGTTGGCAATTCTTGATAAGAACCAGGTAATCTCTATTTATTCTACTTGATCTCCTTGTTGCCTTAATTGGAAAAAATAAAGGGCTTTTGTGGCAAAGATTTCAGTTCAAAGCCATCTCGGGCTAAAAAATCCCTAATACTCCATCTCCCAGCTAAACTCTGCAAGTGGTACTATAACTCAAAGTGGTTCAGTGCTAGCCTTGAGCAGAAGTGCTCAGGGACAGTGCCCAGGCCTTGAGTTCAAACCTCCTTGAATATTAGTGGTACTATAACTCAAAGTGGTTCAGTGCTAGCCTTGAGCAGAAGTGCTCAGGGACAGTACCCAGGCCTTGAGTTCAAATCTTGAATACCAACTGGGACAAGCCATCCCAGCAATGAGCACCTAGACTCAGCCAGTCTGGGGAACAAGGGAACATGGAGAAGAGTAAGAGGAGATAATGTCACATCAGCTACTTTGTGCCTGCCCTTTCAAAATTAACCAGAGCCGGGAGGTCAGTGGAAGTAAGAAGCCTACCCAGCCAATGTCTATACCTGTCTACCTATTAATGGAACAGGAATTTATATTCTTGCCTTTGTCACCTGACTTCTCTACCTAGTAGCCAGATGTCAGAAGTAGCTAGGAACATTTCTAACAACATTTTCAGCCCAAGTCCTTCCTCTTGCCATTTATTTGCTCTCTAGTATTTTTTTCCAGCCCCTCAATGCTCATGAGACTTCTCCAGATTTCATCTAAGGACTCACGCCACCAAGGGACAGCTGCTGCTCACTGCCTTCTCAGGGAGGGGACCAAACTCCAGCCTTTTACCCCTATTGTCGACGCCCCTTGTCAGCAGGAAGTAGCCAGAGAGAATCCTCGCCCTATTTCATGATTATTAAAAGGCTGGAATGTAAGGTCCGCTCCTGGTTGGCAAGCAGACTCCACCCTCCTCGCAGCAAAGTCTCCACCCAGTACCTGCGTTACCTAGGCAACTGAGACACCTGGAAAAGGTCACATCTGAATTTGATGTGGCCACACCTTTCCCCGCCCATACCCTACATAAGGCCTAGCCCAGGCCCAGACTCTCTCTTTCTCTCTCTGTTCGTTTCTAACTCTCTATCCCTCTTGCTGTTCTTTTCTAGGTCTCTCTCTCTCTCTCTCTTGCTCTTCTTTTCTAGCTCTCTCTCTGCTCTAGCTCTTTCCTCTCTCTTTCCCAGCCACGTGGAGTGCCAACCTTGCCTGGTCCCAGCAGGTCTACTGAATAAACCTACCCCTTACCTGAATACCACGTGCGTGCTGGTGCAGTTTTTACTCGATTACCTCTTTTTAAAAACCTAACATAAATTCTCAAGAATAACAGTGCGGGGGGGGGGGGGGGAATGATGCAACCCAGTTTATTGTGGTGTTCTTTCCAGAACATGTATGGCATCACATTAGCAGAGTTGTATTTTTTCACAATAGAGATAAGCTATTCATGATGTGAATTAAGGGAATATTGAGGTGCACCCTAAAATTTGAAAACTGTTCCCTAGGATGACTTTATAACATAAATATTGTTATTGATGGTCATAAAAATAATAGCTTACTCTGATAAACAATTGCTTACTCTTCAAGAATTATTACCGATACTACACAGTTTTATCCTCTACCAGAAAGTGGTTATTTTTCTGTTGACTCTCAATCTGTAACAGCCCATGGGAAAATGCATCTATTGCAGAATTACATAACATGCAAGCAGGTACTGTTTTGAATCTCTCAGGTATAGAATCTTCCGAATTTGAAAATGAGTAGTTACAAGTCATTGGAATGATAAGGAACACATATATTCTGTCTTCTTAACAACTTATTTACTTTTAAAAGCTATAGGTATCCATAAGAATTAAACTGTTTTCGCTTTTATTATGAGAAAGTACTATATTTATTCTTTTTTTAAAATATTGGTAAGTATATTGTGAAAATATTGTCTAGTCGGATAGCATTCAAGTTGATGGCCCTTTGATTAAAAAGGGATAATTCATTCAAATTAGATCCCAAACAGTATTGATTTTTAAAAAGTTACTACATAAAGAATAATATCTACTATACCAATACAGTGAAATTTTATTTCATGCAGTTTATTTTTTAAATTTAATTTTATTGTCAAAGTGATGAATGGTGGGGTTACAGTAATTTTAAGGTAGTGAATACATAACTTTTCAAACTTGTTACCTCCTCCCTCATTTTCTTCAGTTTTCCTTCACCCAATACCCCTCACAAGTTGTAATGGACATTTCCAACATATTGTCTTGTGAGTATTTTAATTGCGTTGGTTTGTCTTTGTCCTTTGTCTCACCATTTTGTTGTTCCTCTTCCCTTCCCTAATTAAGGTAAATATATACACAATACACAGGCTACCAAAATCAAATACAGCAGGAAGTAAAGCATAGGGAACAACCCAAAAGAAAATAGAAATCACGTAGTACATTAAAAACAACAACCACGAATAATACTCTCCGTTTCTATATCTTGGAGTTCATTTTGCTCAGAATCAGCTTATAAGTTTATATATATGCATAACAAAGCCACTGGAAAATAATAGTTTCATGGACACTATATCTTGAAAACAACATGTTAACTGTTTTTGATGGTAAAGTGGAGTTACAATTGGTGAATTCGCAGTTCTAATAAATGAATTTCAAAAGAGTTTTAAAATTATGACAGGTAAATTTTAATTTGTTCAAACTTTTTAACAACGTAGCCTATTATGAAAATTTAAAATTGCTTGGGAAAATAGGCTTTCATGCAAAGTAATCCATGGAGACTTAGTGGAGGGGGAGCAATGTGAGTGAAGATGGCTCATTTTCACACTAAACAAACAAACCTCAGAAACCTTGCTATAAATCCTGTAGGTTCCTTTGGGAATTGTCCATACCCAGGAAATCTACACTTACTGTGTGAAACAAGGTTGTAGTGGAATTTAAATTCAAAGGTCTTTAAAATCAGACAAAAAAATTGTGAATCTATTTTAATTACCAAACAGTAATTATCTGAAAAAGTTACTTTGGGTCAAAATATTTAGGGAGAAAGTGCCCTCAACAATGAAAGAAGATATTGGGTTTACACTTTTCTGTTTGTAATACTTTCTACAATGTCTTTGTACGTGAAGAACTGAAACACAGAAAAAAGTCTGATTGGATACTTGAAACTAATGATTTCACATTTCTTAGTAGCTCACACAATATAATATCCTTGTTAATATGAGATAATGAAGACTTCTTTTATTACATAAGTCAATAAGTTTTGGGATCAGAAAAGAATTGAGCAAATTGAAAAGGCAAGAAAATGAGTTCTTAGAAGTCCTAGCTAAGCATATTGGCTTCAGCAGTGGAGGGAGGCCAAACTTTTTGATATAGATTGTTGTAATATTTTTGCTACATAAAGTGATTTTACAGAGCCTATTTAGCTCACTACAATTTAGAACAGATTGAATGAAGACCTGAAAATAAATTCCACATCCAAATAAAAGAGTTTTAAAAGAGAAACCATGAAGATGTAGCAGTGAGGAAGGCGTTATAGTCCTTCACCATCACTAGACTTGAAGCCAAGAATCTGTGATTAGTTGGAAATCAGGCAAGAGCTAAGAGGAGGACAGAGAAATAGGACATAGGAGCATTGTCCTTTTGTAACAGACACTTTCATACAAGGTATGGATGATTTAACTCTATTCTTTTCTATACATCCAGCTGAGCACATGCAAGACAAAGAGAAAGATAATCTATTGAAATAATTTTGGAAAGAATAACTTCACTGATCCTGATATGGTATCTAAGGAGAGTCTTAAGAGAGAAGATAAAAGTGCAGTATTCTTCGGTTACCTCTAAGCATCTTGTTAGCAAAATATATCTTTAAGGTTAGAAGTGATTGAACCAAAAATTGGTGGAGTACTTATTTTTGAGGTCACTTTATACACAAAAAGACTTTCAAGGTAAAAGATAAAAGTATAGCTAAATATTTGTCATCACAGCTTCTTGGACTGGTATTTTGGAGACAAAGTTTTACATTAGACATTGTCCTCATTAACATTGATGCTAGGTTTCCGTGGCAACCAAATGAAAGGGGGAAGTTTAATGGACTCACTTGGACAAGAAAACAGCATGATAGAAAAAAAATGGCAAATAATATTTAGTAAATTACTTTGAACAATTACTTTGCCAGAACAAAGAAGGAAAATATAACTTAAAATCACTTGACTTAAAATTATGAAGAAAAGTAGTCAAGAGTAATGAGAGAAAACATAGAGGACTGTTTTCTCTCCAGTAGAGTAATGGGTTCTTGATCTTGTTTCTTCCTTTCTATCTTCACAAGCTATCAAATGTGGCTCAGGACTGGAATATCCAGTTCAGACCAAGAGAATTCGCAGAAGAAAATATTTGCAGCAGATATAGGTGATTTATTACCTTAGAAAATCTATTTAAATCTGTTAAAAATTCTCCTCTACCCCAAACTGCCCTCTTTAAACAGCTTTGTATGCTTTTCCCAAGATTGACCTTCATTAACTATTTAAAATCTTGAAAGGTCATAATCATACTCTATAGAGATTGCTGTTTGATTGTGCTTTTTGTGTGTTTTTCTTATTTAGTTGTGTTTTTTCACTGAATTTAAAAAGGTTGTGCATGTGTGTTACAATTAAATATGTCCATCTAATTGTCCAATGTTCCGGGATCAGAGTCACTCCTATCATTCTCAACCAACCCCTTCTAAAAGATTTATTTCTGATTTACCACGTCCTTTCTCACATGTGTACACTGAGTATTCTAGCTGTGCTTGCTCCTTGTTCCATTTTCATTCATTCTATGTCGTTACTATTATTCCTCTCTGGTTTCAACTTCCTGATAGTCATTCTGTTAAACTGTCTGTTAGTACTTTGAAAAGTTTATGTACATTCCATGGAGTCTATATCCTGCATATACTTGAACTGATATCAGCTTATATTTCCATAATTCATTCATCTGAAGTAACAATTTGCAAGACTGGAGACATGAAGCACCTAGACATCACTTTATTCCCCTCCATTTGGAAGATTAATCTGTAGTCAACAAGAAAGTTTAAAAATGGCTTAGAATGTATTCCTATCTACCAGTTTTATAAATGGCTTTGTATAATGGTTTGGGATTATTTTATTTTACATGAGATAATATTTTCTACTATCTATAAGTTTTAGAAAAAAAGGAAACTAAAATTTACTACTGTAGAGGAATATGATAGAAATAGAAGACAGATTTTATGTTTGTCAAATCTCTGATAAGTACCCATATTCAAGAATTAAAGTCATATTTCTTAGTATGTTAGACAGATAGGGAAAACATAAAACACCATATGATAAGGCATCTATTCATGACTTTTTAAAATGTACTTATTATGTGATGAAATTTACATTATTAGCTAATGTTTTGGTTTGAAATATAGGAGGCTGATCTATTTAACAAATTTTCGAAGGCACCTACTGAAAAACACAAATAGTGGGGGAGGGTACTATTTCTATACTTTAATGAATGGTTGAACCTGTTTGGCATTAGTGCTGGGTAAATAAATTAACTCTGTTGTAACTTGCTCCCTATACTTGAAAAACTTGTAACGTCACTAAATATTATCTACTTGTAAAGTGTTATTTTGGCAAATGTGATTTTTAAAAGTTTATTTGAAAAGGAATATACTTTCACGAGATTAAATGTAGGTTATCATTTGTTTGAGAATGATATTTTTATACTACAGAACCAAGGTTTCCTGAAGTACCAGTGTTTTGAAGCACTAAGGATCTTCTCAATTAATGTTTTTCTGAATTATATTTGACCTCTATGTCAAGTATTCCTAGCATTGGTAGACCAATTATGGATCTATCATTCCAGGAACTATTTTTTGGCCTGCTGATGCTGGACTGACATCATTTATTAATCATTAGGAGAGGGGTATTACCAATAATCTTCTGACATTTGTGGTCCTGTTCATTCATATGGGATGGTCATCTGAAAATTGAAAGTTTGAATTACTGTACTTTCACATTTTGTGATCTCATCCTGTATTTTATGTTGTCTGGCATTCCAAATTGCTTACTGCTAATTCTTGCATTTCAAGGAGTTGGGGCCCTGAAAAATAGGAAAAGAGAAATTGAGATGGGTCTTCAATTACTTTCTGCTGGCATGTTGCATGGGCCTATGTGTGAACTCTTGCCCTAGTTATCTGATGATGCAGATAACTGGGACCTGGGATCCTAGGACCCATGAATCCTGTAGAAGAATAATACATTTTAGACATCATATCAGCACAATTTGGGTATAATCAGTAGGAATGCTTCAGAAATATGGGGAAAAACAGTTAGGGACAAGCGAGTTAAAACAATAAACAGAACAGCAGAGTGAAATCTCTTATCGATTAAAGGAAAACAACCTTTTTTTTTTTACCATGTGAATTCAGAAACCAAAAACACCTAGAAGGTATCACAAGTTTATACCGAAAACATTGCATTGATACTTTTTGTATTCTAAAATATATTCTAATGCTGATTATTTATATTCCAATCTATTTATTGGAATAATGCTAAATTAATTTGTCAAACTATCAACTAATTCCAGTAAGATTCACTGTGTGAAATATAAAATCATCACATATAAACATAAAATATATAACTATATATACTATAAGAAAATGTTTTCCATTGTTCTGTTGTTGTTAATGTAACAAAGGCAAGTGTTTTAAAATATTATTTCATTACCTCTACCTAAGTGTTTGGTAGAATTAGACCTAAAGCTTTACCATTCGGAGATGTACAGCCTAGAGGCAAGAGGAAACACTGTGATTAAAACATTACCGATTTAAGGCCTAATAACGAGGAGAAACATATAGACTTCTCCTGGAGGTATGGCATATATTTGGTGATAGAAAATCAGTGGTGTATGTTCCTGCCTGGTTGGATGATAGACGAGCCAGGGCATTAGGTAATCATTCATATGAACAATTTTTTCACCTTCTTGGCTTTAGCTACTTTTGAAATGGTAGGGATAATAAATAATTATATTTTGAAAACATATCTTCCAGTCTGAACAGTTCTGTTTGATCTGTTCATCTCACTATGATCCCTTGAAACTAAGATTGATTTTGCTCCAGTATGACAAGCTATGCTCTCCGGGTAAGATATTCTGGTTGGTCTGTTCCTACATGGAGCAAGGGTAATGGGTCAGGCAGACATTTGTGCCAGTAAGACCTCATTTGGGAAATTTTAAGCTGGAGAAGTTTAGAAGTAGCTCTTAAGCAAGGCTTACTTTGAATCCATTAGCTCCACAAAGCAAACTCAGTTGATAAATAATTACTTGAAAAGCCATCACCTTTGGACCTACCTATAAAGGCTTCAAAGTATGATCAAATTTCAAATAAAAAAGACTTAAAATAGTTATTGACAAAAATTGAAAATGTGAGCAATTGAACAAACAATATGTTTTTTCCACCATAAAAAGAATTTTACAGAAATAAGATGAATAGCAATTTAGAGAACAGTAAGGTTTCCTTGTCACAAATAGGCAACCAAGGATATATGCCTGTCTTAAGATTGCATCATTAACTCCTTAAATTTACAGAATACTACATGCTTCAGCAGCACGTCTACCTGAATTACAATACACAATGCACAAGAGCCATATTAGTGATATGAAAATTTGTGAAGTATTCCATATTTTTCATTCTTCAGATGCAAGAAATGAAAAACAGTTATTAATTGATTATATTGATTACAAATATACAAGTGTAATAATACATATAATTCATAGAAATATAAGAAAATTTGACATCAGTGTATTCAATCTTCACCTTTTCAGAAAGACCTTTACATTGCATAACCTTTATAAAACTTTTGAAATAAGATAACATTGTCATTTTGTCCCAAAGAAGTAAAATTCTATAAGGACCTAGGAATTAAAGGAATCTTAAACTGTTTCTATATGGAATGCAATCTGAAAGGACACATTTATTAATGAACCTATATATTATAAACCAATGTCGAATTCAAAGTATTAGATCTAGGAGAGAATGAAATAGATTATGGATATTATAAAAACACAATACTAAATATTTTAAAATATACTTTTTTCAAACAAGCACCAGAAATATCTTTAGTTTCTGCACTACTCATTTCAACAGATCAGTTAAAATTATTTCTTATTAAAAAATCAAAAACTCTACAGAAATTATTATAGATGTATATAAACAACTCGAATATATTTTGACATCAAAGTCAGGCAATTCACTTGGTAGAATACCATGGAATCCATGAATTTTTAAAGTAAGATATTGCTGTTGCATTGTATTGTAAAAATATTTTGTATAGACCATAGGATAGGCTGGCAATTTTGAAATTTTAGAAACTTAAATAAACCATTAGGACTTAGGAGAACAATTTGTACAGACTTCCACAACTTAAAAGAGGTAGTGATACATACTTATCCTTTGGGCTATATCAAATGCAGTTTCTTCAAAGTTTTGATTCAGACCTTGTTTGATATATTGGTTCAACAGAAGGAGATCTAGCATAACATTGCTGTTTCTATTCCCAGCAGCAAGATGCAAAGGGGTCAAGAGGCCTTTATTTTGTCCATTGGTATCTGCATCATGATGAAATAAAGCAGCCACTCTGGTATTATTCTATGTATAAGTACTTTGCAGGGGTGTCTAGCCATTCACGGTTATTACATGAATATCTGCCTTGAGCCACCAACTCATGGACAATGTCTAAGTGTCCACTGTAGGCTACTCGATGAAGAAGGGTATACTCATCATTATCCCTAATATTCACATGAGTGGTCTTTTTGGAAAGTAGTCTCTACACTGTAGTAAGGCGATAATTTTCAGCAGAACAAAGAAGAAATTTGCTTGAATCCTTATCCATTTTTCTCTTGCAATTGATACCATTTCTCACTTTTTCATCTTGTTCCTCATCTTCATCAGAATTGCCTAGCCAGAGATTTTGAGTGCCAGTGAGAATGAGGTGTCCATCTATTTTTCCAGTAGTTCACATTGGATGAACTGGTCAGAAAAACAGGTGAATTTTCTGCATCTGTTTTTTTCACTATTTTTTTTCTCTTTTTTCATTTTTTTATTCTAAATTATTCTAACTGGAGAGTAGGGAATTGGTAGAGACCAGAGGAAAGATTTTCCTCTCTATCCAAAGGTACAGACTGAAAATGAGGACCAGTGGTGTCTTCATGTACAGCTTATTCTAGGAATGAGAAAATAGGAAATAATGCCTTCTATCTAAATTAGTTGCGAAATGACAGAGCAGAAAGTGAAATGATGCCACCAAAAATATAAAAGCAAAATAAATTAGGATAATTATGGAGCAATCATATTACCTATGAGAACCATGAAAGGGAGAGAGGAAGAGAGAGACAGATATGCAGTGATAGAGCTAGCCACAAAATCCATCCCTCTACTCAATTTATAGAGCAAACAAGTTTATTTTTTAAAAGAGATGGAAATACAGGGAGTTCCAGGAAGATGGTGGAGGAGAAGCTAGAGGCTAAACAAGCTCTCACATAGAAAGCAGTTTTAGAGTTACAGTGAAGAGTCTTAAGCCAGAGAATCACACCAAGTGTGCCTTCATAGGACAGAGTTAGGCCAGAGAGAGAAAATACAGGCAAGGAGACAGCTCTGAGCTCTTGCTAGCAGCCGCCGCGGTGGCAACAGTGGTGGCGGTGGCGACTGCAGCCACCATACCTGAATCACAGAGAGTCCGGGACAAAGGAGCCAGATGCGGCAGGCAAGCAGATTACACTCAACACCAGCAAGAACTGACAAGGAGCAGACATCTTCATCCTGAAGTTCGCAGACCAGAGACGACCCAGGAACTAAGACTCAGCGTGAGTAGAAACATGATGTCCTCACTCCTTCTCAGGGAGCAGAGGAGGGAAGGCCACCCCTCCCTCCACCCAGTACTGGAGATCTCCATCTTGGATACTGACAAAGCTCGGCGGAGCTGCTAGCTCCAACTCAGGCTTGGAATAAATCGAGAGTCATCTACCAGGTCACAAGAGCCTAAATGACCTGCCAGACTCAGCTCCACCCAGGGAAAAGTCACCCAGCTAGGGCTCCAGCTACAGGAGTGGCTTTCTTCACCGGGTAATCAGAGCCAGAGGCTGCCCCTCCCTTTAGCAGCCTTGACAATAAACTGAAATTCAGTAAAGAGAAACCCTGAGAGTGGCTCCAGGCTGGGCTCTGTGAGTTTCTGACAAACCAGTCCCCGGGAAAAGCTACTGTTTGCTGGATGGCCTCAACTCTACCCAGAACCTAGCCTCATCACAGCATCTCCAAACTGGAGGAAAAAGCCGTCTCCTCCCACTGAAATAACCTGGGAGGAGGATCGCAGAGCATTTTTCTGCCTGTTTAAAGAAACTGATTTAAGTAACCAAAGAAGCCACAGGAACACAAGCAGACCAGACACTCCAACAAGACGCTGGTTACAGACACAAGGGAGACACAGGATTTTTCGCACCCCTCCCAAAAAAATCAAAGAACTTTTTTGTTGTTGTTGTACCTTTTATAAAAATTTTTTTTCTATAAATTTTTTTAATCTTTAATTTTTACATTTTTTGAAAAAAATTGTTTTCTAGTATTTCCTTTCCTCTTATATTTTTATTTTAGGGGTATAAATGTGTGCATTTTTCTTCCCTTTTTTTGTTTTTTGTTTTGTTTTGTTTTGATTTTTGTTTAGCTCTACTAAACTTCTGATCTTTTTTTCTTTCTTTCTTATCCTTTTCACCTGTTCTCTTTCGTTCTTTATGTGACTTAATTGCTGTTCTGCACATCGTCAGATGAACCCGTAGTCGAATATTAGACCTTATCCCCCATTGTGTACACACTTAATCCACAAATTTATTACTCAATTCAAAACCTCTTAGACTTAAATTCCTTAATAGCAGTACTACATCTTTATACCTGTATAATATTTTAAGTATTTTTATTTTTAAGTTTTTCACATCTCCTTTATATCCCTCCCCTTCTCTCATTATATTCATGTTCTCTGAGTACTTTGTTTTTGAACCTGTATAATATTTCTAATTTTTACCTTTCTATTTTTTTAGTCTCTTTTTGTTCCCTTTCTCTTTCTTCTTTTTTTTCTCTCTGTCTACATTCATCCTATCCAACCTATTTCCTGCTTTGAGATTAGGACTTAGTTAACACTCCCTGTACCTTCCCACATCACTCTATTCCTATTTTTTACCCTCATCTCTTGCTAAACCTAATAACTTCTGGTTTACCAAATTCTTCTTTGCAGTTCATAGCCCATTAATATATAGTTGTTTGATGTTGAGTAGATGTATCTGTTGAACTAGATTGTTTCTGCCGACTATTGACTGTAAAATTCAGACTTTGGTTTATGCTTGCCTTAAGATAGTGTTCTAGCACAAAGCTGGTGTTAATTTCATCCTAAATGGGCAGAGTAAGCTGGAAAAACACAAGAATAATGGCAAGTCGGGTATCTCAACTCCCACTCATGAAAACCAGGGGACAGAACAGATAATGAATAATCCAGAGGAGAGTTCCCAAATAGCTCTACAAACACTGCTGGCAAACATGATATATGAAAAGATTGAAAACATACAAAGGACTCTGTATGTGCGTGAGAGGGAGAGAGAGGAGGCAATACAAAAGTTTATACAGGAATATCATAAGCATGAGGAAGCTACTCAAAACCTGATACAGGGTTTGCATGAGCAGCATGAGAATACTCAAAGAGAAAGGCAGGAATGGCATGAGCAAGCTGAGAACACTCAAAGGGAACTACAGGAATCTCACAAACGGGAGGAAGCTAATCAAAGAGTAATACAGGAATTGAGAGAGCAGGATGAGAATACACAAAGATCACTAAAGGCATTCATGGAATCCATTAAAAAAGAGCTGAAGGAAGTCAGGGAGACCACAAAGGGAATGCTGAATGGAACCCAACAGAAGGAATGGGAGTTCAAGGAAACCATAACCAATCAACTAAGTGATGTGAGAATAAACACTGAACACCAAATTAAGGATGTAAAGAAGTTCATACAAGATCTAAAGCAAAGCTTCAACAAAAAATTTGAAGCCATCGAAGCTGACCAACCAGAAGGAAAAGAAATAAAAAACAAAGTAGAATGTCTGGACAGCAGGTTAGACCATGCAGAAGATCGAATCTTGGGGATTGAAGACAACCTAGACATTATAGAGAAAGAACATACAACCATCCAACATAAATCCAAGAAATATGAGAGATCTATCCAACACTTGGAAGACACCATCAGAAGGCCTAATCTAAGGATAATGAGTATAGAGGAGCACCTAGAAACAGAAGTTAATGATCTAGGAAATTGGTTTAACAGGATCCTAGCAGAGAACTTCCCAAACATGCAAAAAAAAAGGCCTATTCAAATACAAGAAGGTTTTGAACTCCAAATAGATCAGACCAAAATAGGACATCCAACCATCACATTATAATCTACACAGGATCAATTCAGACCAAGGAAAAGATCCTTAAAGCTGCCAAGGAGAAGAGATTAATCACCTATAAAGGGAAGCCAATTAGTATCACCTCAGATTTCTCAGCAGAGACATTCAAAGCAAGAAGAACCTGGAATGATGTATGCCATGCCCTAAAAACAAACAACTATCAACCAAGAATACTGTACCCAGCTAAACTCTCCTTCATAACTGAAGGCCAAATAAAAACCTTCCATGCCAAAGAAAAATTGAAACAATACATCTCCACCAAACCAGCCATACAAAAGATTCTTAAAGATGTCCTACACATAGAAAACCAACAAGACCACAATAAAGGCCAAGAAACTGCACCCAAACTGAGAATCCAATAACCATAGGAAGAACCAAGTTTTCGCAACCCCCAAGAAGGTGGATAACATGACAGGAACTCCGAAATACCTCTCAGTCCTATCTCTTAACATTAACGAACTTAACTCTCCAATTAAGCGACCTGGACTGTCTAATTGGATTAAAAAACAAGATCCTTCTATCTGCTGCTCTCAGGAGTCATATCTTGCCCGTAAAAAACAAACACATTTTCAATGTTAAAGGCTGGAATAAAATCTACCAAGCAAACGGCCCCCATAAACAGGCAAGATTTGCAAACCTAATATCAGATAAAATAGACTTCAAATTAAAATTTTTGAGAAGAGATAAAGAAGGTCGCTACATACTAATTAAGGGATCTCTCTTTCAGGAGGATATTACAATTCTAAGTATCTATTCGACAAACAATGTAGCACCCAAATTTATCCAAGAAACACTACTTTCCCTCAAATCCCACATAGATCCAAAGACATTAATAGTTGGGGATTTTAACACACCACTCTCCCCACTAGATAGATCAACTAGGCAAAAACTCAAAAGAGAAATCTCAGATCTAAACAACGGCATAGATCAACTAGATTTAACAGACATCTAAAGAACATTTCACCCAGCAGCATCAGAATACACGTTTTTCTCAGCAACACATGGAACATTTTCTAAAATAGACCACATTTTAGGCCACAAAGCAAACTTGTCCAAATTCAGAAACATTGAAGTTATACCTTGCATTCTCTCTGACCACCAGGAAATAAAATTAGAACTCAAGACCAAAAGCCACCAAAGAAAGTCAGGTAACACACGGAGGATGAACAACACACTGCTGAATCAGTAGTGGGTCAAGGAAGAGATTAGAAAGGAAATTCAAATGTTCATGCTATTCAACAAAAATAATCACAGAAATTAGCAGCTCCTCTGGGACACAGCAAAGGCAGTACTCAGAGGCAAGTTTATAGCTCTGAGTTCTTACATGAACAAATTGGAGAGATCTGAAACCAAAAATTTAATGAGACATCTGAACTCTCCTTGAAAAAGAGCAGCAAGATAAACCCCAATCCAGTAGGC
The DNA here is from genome assembly GCF_019054845.1 of Dipodomys spectabilis. NCBI lineage: Eukaryota > Metazoa > Chordata > Mammalia > Rodentia > Heteromyidae > Dipodomys > Dipodomys spectabilis. Next base: position 3,256,529 of record NW_024870882.1, on the reverse strand, counting down.
TTTTCTGTATGCTAACAATGAGAAAAGGGGGGCTGAAATTAGGAAAGCAACATCATTTGCAATAGCCACACAAAAATAAAATACTTAGTAATTAACCTAACCAAAGAAGTGAAGGACCTCTATGATTAATACTTTAAAAAATTGAAAAAGGAAATTAAATGGGAAAAACTCCCATGCTCCTGGATTGGAAAGATTAACATCGTGAAAATGACAATACTTCCCAAGGTTATCTACAAATTTCATGCGATACCTATCAATATTCCAACTTCATTCTTCAAGGAAATAGAAGAGGCAATCCGAAAATTCATATGGAACAATAAAAGACCCAGAATAGCAAAAACTCTCCTTAATGGAAAGAACACTCCTGGAGGAATATCAATACCAAATTTCAAACTCTACTATAAAGCCATAGTAATCAAAACAGCTTGGTACTGGCACAAGAACAGACCTCAGTACCAATGGAATAGAATTGAAAACCCAGAAATGAACCTACAGACCTATAGCCATCTAATTTTTGATAAGGGAGCTAAAAAAATAGAATGGAAGAAAGATAGCCTCTTCAGTAAATGGTGCTGACAAAATTGGTTAACTAGTTGTAGAAAACTAAAGCTAGATCCTTATATATCACCCTGCACCAGAATTAACTATAAATGGGTCAAAGACCTCGGAGTCAAAGCAGGCACTCTGTAAACATTACAGGATGGAATAGGAAAAACCCTAGGTCTCCTTGGCGCAGGTCGAAATTTTCTTAATAGAGACCTGGAAACACAACAAATCAAATAAAGGTTGGACAAATGGGATAGCATGAAGTTGAAGAGGTTCTGCATGGCAAAGGACATAGCTAGCAAGATCAATAGAAAGTCAATGGATTGGGAGAAGATCTTCACTAGCCATACAACGGACAAGGGTCTCATATCTTAAATATACTTGGAACCCAGAAAATTAAATCCTCCAACAAAAATCCTCAAAGAAACAACTGCGCAATGAATAATTGGGCTAATGACTTAAAGAGAAACTTCTCTGAAGAAGAAAGAAGGAAGGCCAATAGACACATGAAGAAATGCTCAACTTCCCTAGCCACAAAAGAAATGCAAATCAAAACAACATTGAGATACCACCTCACCCCTGTTAGAATGGCAAAAATCAAGAACTCTAATAACAACAGATGCTGGAGGGGATGTGGACAGAAGGGAACATTACTTCATTGTTGGTGGGAATGTAAACTTGTTCAACCACTTTGGAAAGTAGTATGGAGGTTCCTCAAAAGACTCCACATAGAGCTCCCCTATGACGAAGCATTCCCACTTTTGGGCATTTACCCAAATGTTTACAAACAAGACCACACTAAAGCTATCAGCACAACTATGTTTATTGCAGCATTATTTACCCAAACTAAGATCTGGAACCAACCCAGATGCCCCTCAGTTGATGAATGGATCAAGAAAATGTGATATATATATATACAAAATGGAATTCTATACCTTCATCAGAAAGAATGATATTGCCCCATTTGTTAGTAAATGGAAAGACTTGGAAAAAATTATATTAAGTGAAGTAAGCCAAGCCCAAAGGAACATAAGTCCCATGGCTTCCCTTATTTGCCATATCTAGTATGTGTCTGAGTCAAGCAGAAAAGGTCAGATGAGGTGATGTTAGGAAAATGAACCCTAAGATATGTATTTTAAATGCTTTTTTTCTTTCATGCATTTGTTTCTAACGCAATTATAAAATTATTTCTTTGTTGCTTTGTATGTCACTACCCCATAGTATAACCCATCCTTTCACTGTATTTGATGTTGGTATAATTTGTGTAGGGGAAGATGAAAAACAATTCGTTTAAATAAGGATACTGTTGGACCTGTTGCAACAATGAGAAGAACGAGTTGTCAAGCAAAAACGATCTTTACAACTTGGGAGGGGGGAAGGATTAGGTGAGGGGGAGAGAGGATGGGAAGGGATGGGAAGGGGAAACAAAGGAGGAGGCTACAATGCTTGATAAGTAATGTACTCACTATCTTGCCCATGTAATTGTAACCCCTCTGTACAGTATTTTCACAATAAAAAAAGAAAAAAAAATGAAAAAAGAGATGGAAATAGAATTTAAGATCAGATGTCTCCATTGTTTTTAAATATATTTTTATTATCTTAAATACTTGGACAATGGAATTTCCATTCAACAAATCAGTTTTTTTTTTGAAAAATGGAACTTTAGATAACTTTTCCACACCTTTCCAAACCTCACCCCACTTTATTTTTTTGTAGTTTCATACTATCTGCATTGAATATTATATTTTCACTCTCTTCCTCCATAATTCTCTTTATTCATTCCTTTTGACTTCCCCTTACATCTTCCAAGTGATAGTTTCCTGATATATATTTTGTTGGATTAAAAGTTCAATTTTATAAGAAATTACACCTTTGAAATACTCCTCTGCAAATAGCATGCTCTGGTTAATATTTTTGTGTAAACCTGGTTAAATTTCTAGCTTCCAAATATGAGACAGAACATGGGTCCTTTGTGTGTCTGGCTCTGACTTAGTTAACTTACTATATTTTTAGATCTATCCATTTCGTTGCAAATAATGTAACAGTCTTCATAATGGATGGGTGCAATCCAATTGTGTATATGTGCCACACTTTCTGCAACCATCACTCCGCCAAAGGGCATCTGGGCTGTTTCTGTAACTTGGCTACGGTGAATAGTGCAGCAGTGAACGTGGTTATGAAAGTGATTTTACTGTAACCTTTTGGAAGAATTCATCACTACCTTTATGGGAGCAATCCTCTAGCCAGTTTTCCAGAATAAGAACATCCCTCCCTTCATTTCATCACAATGTATAGCAAGTCTTCAGAAACACACTTCCCCCTACAGGTCTCAATAAGCTAAAACCACACTGTGCCCATATTCTTTCAATACATTATTTCATAATTATACATATAATTTAATGAGAACCTTCTGTGTACTTTCCTAATATGGGAATGAGGGACATGACAGAGTAAAATTAAGAAGTATGCAATTTAATTAGTTATTATCATATTTACAGTCATTTTCAGCTCTAATACACAGTCTCACATAATATTATGTTCATCTTTGATTACTTCATCTAACCCATAAATTATAACAGTTGAGTTAAAAGCAAGTCAAAAAGTGTGGTTTGATTTTGACACTCATGTGTGAGGTTGCACAATATGGGCAAATAGATTGATTGGAATTAATACCTCTTATCCATTTTGTTAACGTAGAGATAGTTTTCCCAAACTGATTTTCGCAATTCGTATTCCATTCAACAACAAGAAACGTGAAAATTTCCTTTGATTTGCTCCTTATTAACTTTTGTTTCCATTTTATTTTATAATGTATGATTTCATAAATCTACTGTGGATACAAAAGTATATTAAATTATTTCTATCTGTATGCATTGATATATACATACACACATATATTACACAGGTTATAATGATAATGAATAACTTCAGTAACTGCACATTTCACTAAATTATTAAAACTATCGGCAGCTATTGCTTGGCATCTTGATTACGCGGGAGGCTGAGATATGACGATCATGGTTTGAAGCCATCCTGGGCAGGAATGTCCAGGAGCCTCTTAACACCAAACAACCAACAGAAAATCAGAATTGGAACTGTGGCTCAAAGTAGTAAAGTGGTAGCCTTGAGAGAAAAATCTCAGGAACATCATCCAGTCTCTTAGTTCAAGAAATACAATCTACACAAATAAAATCTATTTAATTTCCACCTGTGTAAGTAAAGTATGTCCATTACCCAAATGCACAACCATGCTCATTTGCCAAGTAACTCTGTTTTGTCTGAAGTACCACAAAACATTTTCACTTAAGTTGAAAGCATTGCACCATGGGTTCTTTCTATCTCTCTCATGCATTTTTCCACTCAGATACTCAAATCTTACAATTATTCCAATTATTTAAAATCATAACTTTTTACTTTAATCCCATAATATTAGAGTTTGAATTGACTGTCTTGTTCCCCCTAAATGGGTGTTCTTACCACTTTGTCATGTCTCCAGCATTAAATTATCCTGATTATTTTTCAGATACTTGTGTATGACCTTGGGCTCAGTCCACGTTATGCTATCCTTCCTGGAATTTAGAATAACAGGTGCATGGCATTGTGTACAGATCTTTCTGTCTAGTTTGGGCTTTAACCTCTATCCTCACAAGAGTAGACTCCCATGAAGTCAGGATTTTCATAAGCTTGTCATAGCTGATTTTTTTAAGTCTTTGCATTGCCTGCAGGTTCTTGAGTACTGAATTAATTTGTTTTCCTCACTTTTCCTCTTGTTTCTTTCAATCAAATTCTTACCTAAAGTGCTGAGAAACCAATTCTTCTTTTTCACCATAGTCAATGTGAACATGGTTTATTCCAAAGCAATTTCAGTAATATTTCAACACCCTCATATCTATGAATGGTATATAAATGATAAGTGCTGCGAAGGGTCTTTTTATTTTCACAGAAGTCTTTGTCATACACAGATCATGAATTATATGAAGATAATAAAACTACAGATGATAGCAAGGAGAAGGAAAACCTGTTATTAATTGTTTGACAGAGGCTTCCCTTCTAGTAAAAGAAATACATTGCTTGATGCAGGATTTCACAAAATTATATTGCTTGGAGGAAGCTAAACATTCATCTAATTTTACAGAATTGAGGGAAATGAATCGACCTTCTGAATAATTTACATTTGGGTCAAATAAAAGCATGCTTCCAAAAAGAGAATTGACTTTAGAGAAATATGATGAGTTGTATGTAAATAGGTGCTTAGCTGATTTTATTAATTTGTAAACTAATACAGGGAAATAGATTACAGCAAGGTTAAAAAAAAGATCTTCGCATTGAAATACTCATGTGTGTATGTGTGTGTGTGAGAGAGAGAGGGAGTTTGTGTTTATACACATGCATGCATGTACACGCACACGCATGTGCAAGTGCTCATTCATTTATTCATTCATCATTCCTGAGGCTTGATAGTGCCTGGGCACTGTCCCTAAGCTTCTGTGACCAAGGATAGAGGTTTACCACTTGAGCCATTGTTCCACTTCTGTTTTTTTGGAGATAATTGCATGTATTTTCATGATTGGACTGGCTTTGAATAGTGGTCTTCATATCTCAGCCTCCTGAGTAGCTAGCTAAGCTTATTCAGCCTCTAAGTAGCTAGTTAAAATTGGGCCTGTCCTCTATTTTTCACTGCTCTTTTATTCTTGTCCTGAGGTGTTCACATGTCTAAGTCATATATACATCTAGTTGCTTCAAGAAATGCTCTTACTGCTTGGAACGAGGGTCTCCCCTCTGAACTTTTAACTATTGAGGAGGCTTGAGAACAGAACCCAGGCCAAAAGTTTAGTGGAATTCCTGCTCAATTTATAACTGGGTGCATTGGATTATTTCCATCATCATGCATTATCTACAGGCTAAGATTGGAAGGACTGCAGAATCCAGGCCAGCCAAGGTAGGAATCTAGACACGTTGATGTGCAACTGTTATGCCATTGATAATGGGATGGCTAAAAAGACAGATCAGGTGCATGATCTTGTGGAAAGGGAAGACCTATCCTAAAATTAACCACTGATATGACACCAGTCTAACAAAACCAATACCCCAAGATGAACACAATTTCCCACAACTAAAATAAGTATATACATTAACATCCAAAACTTAGTACAATCTGCTCTTTGTTCTAATATCAGCCTCATCTGATTACCATATGACAGAATAGTTTCTTCATTAAACATATTACGTATAACGAAAGGCAAATTGCCTCATTTCTTACCTATTTGACTAACACTATAAATTCATCTTATGATTATTATTAATAGTAATATATTCTGATGTATTACTTTACTTTGTACCAGTTTTTAAACTTTTGGCTTCTCTGCTGAAGTTGAAGTATTTAAATAGTGTCATCATATTATATTACTTGGGTACTTAGGGCAGATTTCTAAAAAGTTTTTAACCAATGGCTTCTAGTAATTCTGGGTTTTTTTTGTTTTTGTTTTTCTTTTTTTTTGGGGGGGGGTCCGGTCGTGGAACCTGAACTCTTGGCCTGGGCACTATCCCTCAAGGCTAGCAGTCTACCACTGGAGCCACAGTGCCACTTCCGGCTTTTTTTTCTGTTTATGTGATGCTGAGGAATCGAATCCAGGGCCTTAAGCATGCAAGGTACGCGCTCTACCACTGAGTCGTCTTCCTAGCTCTTTACGAATTCTTAATTGGGATATTATTTAGTTTATTTTTAATTTCAATTTAATTTTATTGTAAAGGTAATGTACAGAGGGGATACAGTTACCTAAGTAAGGAAATGAGTACATTTATTATGGAAGGAACATTGTTATCTCTTCCATTGAATTTTTTGCACACTCAAAAAAAACTACTGATGTTTTTCCTGTTACTATTGACCATTGGGTACTTTTCTTTCTTTGTTCATGCATTTTTTATTATAAAATTGATATACAGAGGGTTTTCAGTTACTTAAGTCAACTAAAGAGTACACTTCATTTTTTTTTCTAAATTTCAAATTTTGAACTTATTTTGTTTTGTTTCTTTTGGGTAATTCTTTTTTTAGAGTTGTAGGATTAGTTAATTTAGTTTTGAATAATTTGAACAGATGTAAATTATTCAGACATACATTTTTGCTTTCAAAATAGTTAACATGTGAATATGTAAAAATTATTTTCTTAAATTTTATATGGTTGGTGAATTTAAATCAATTTATTTTCTTATAGTTCTAAACATATTTGTCCATGTAACATATACTGTATTTTCAAGAAGCACATAATTTATTTAAAAAGGCTTCATTATATGGTCACTTTTTGGAAATATTTGTACTTGAATTTAGAAAAAACTGTTTGAGCTGGGCATAGTGATTGTGGTTTCTATTTTCTAACTATGGTGGGAAGTGTAAATAGGGTTAGTAACTTGGGAGAGACTGAGAAACTATGAGACCTTATCATAAAATTTCCAGAGTGAAGTGATTAGAGATACAGCCATCCCTAGCATGATATAGAGGACCGGGTTATAATATTCTAAATCTTGAATTAAAACACCAGTAACATCAATCTTTTGTCAAAATAAAAGGACACATATTTCAAAATGTTCATTATTTAAAACTTGTTTGCAAATTTCTCATGTCTTTTATTTCTTAATTTTCAATTTACTTAAGCTATAAGAATCCAAGTATGTTGTGACTATTTTATTTCTACTAAACTTTTAAATAGAATGAGCAATGTTATGGTTTCTAATAAATACTTTGACTATTTGTGATAATTTCCTCTGTTTAATATGATAATAACAAATGTGTGTATGTTGTGTGTGTGTGTTTGTGTGTGTTTATGTGGGTTTTGTGTGTGTGTGCTTTGTGTGTACTTTGTAATACTTGGGTGATCACACAATTGCTTCTCATATGTTAGGCCAATGTTTTACAACTGAGCTATACTATCTAGTTATAATACAAATTGTATTTTAAATTATAACTTTTAAATTTTCATTCCTAGTATGTTTTTTCAAAATTATATATGATAAAATTTGATCCATCTTCTATCTACGCTAGCAATTGTTATTGTTATTCTTTCTCTTATTTCTTTGGAAATTAGTTATATTCCTATTACAACTTCTTTACATTGTAACAGCTCTATACAATGCTTTTTATTTTCTATTTTATTTTTCCCATGTTATCTGACTTTCAGTCCAAACTATCAGGTCGATTAAAAAGTAACTAGATTCAGGACATTTTATTTTTCTCCTTCTCTTCTCTGAAGTCTTTCTGTTTTGTGAAACAATTCCAATGACATACAGCTCTAATGTGGTCCACCATTCCTTCCCCCCTCACTCTCTCCTGCAGTACAACTCAAGTCGTTATCATTCAGCTTTATTATGCTGTACTGTTATCTAAATCTTAGCTTATTCCTAAGTTAATTTTAGTTGCATTGATCAGTCTCTAAAGACATTTTCTCTATATAATATCAGGGCTTTTTATTTTAACAAATTGCGAAATATGAGTGACTATCAAATATTTAGATATCTCTGTAGAATATTGGTCCACCTGCTCTATAATCTCGTATGTAAATTCAAGGAATACAGGTCAGTCAAAGCAATCTTGTAAAATGGTGTAGCTTGAGCCTTCATACTAGCTTTGAATAGTATTACCATGTTTAGTAGTGAAGACAACATAGTTCTACTATAAGAACAGATACACAGAAGAAGGTAACAGATTTGTCAAAAATAAATTCTTAGTTTTATGATCCACAGGTTTTGAAAAGGATGCTATGACTTTATGAAATAAAAACAGAATCTTAAATGGTTGTATTGGCACAATTGCCTCTCTAGATTTAAAGAATGATCTTAGACTTCTACCTCAATCCTTTGTTTGTTTGTTTGTATGTCGGTCATGGGGTTTGAACTCTGGGCTTGGGCGCTGTCCATGTGCTCTTCAGCTCAGGGTGAGCACTCTACCACTTGAGCAACAACAAAACTTCCACTTTTCTAGTGGTTTATTGGAGATAAGAGTCTCATGGACTTTCCTGCCCGGGCTGGCTTTAAACAACGATCCTCAGATCTCAGCCTCCTGAGTAGCTAGGATTACAGGCATGAGCCACCGGCACCTGGCCTACCTCAAACCTTATAAAGAATGATTATCAAGCTACATGTGAGATGTAAAAACCTATAAAACATAAATGTAAAAATTCATGAAATTGATCAGTAAAGGTTTCTAAAATTTGACATGGAAAACATTAGTGGCTAAAGAAATGCAAGAACTAGATTATATCAATTCATAACCTTTCATAATTTAAGGGACACTATAACAGAAATAAAAACATATCCAACAGAGGGCACATATTTGTTAATGCTACAATGTTAATGCTACAATGATTCTGAAACTTAAGTATTTTTATATCTTCTAATTCTATATCCTGAATAGGATATTTCTTTAAATAACATGTAAATTAATAGTCAATAGGAGGAGCATGTGAAATAAGCTCCTCTGTAGTGTCTAAGATATAATGAAAAGAAAACTCACTAGTATGACCATAATATAAAAAGAGGACACAAAATATAGTAATGCATTTGTGGAGAAATTGATATACATCTCATAGTGATCGATTTGTATAATGCTGCAATCATTTTAGCAAAAAACTTTTCAAGTCTTCAAAAGGTGAAACAGAATTGTATAGGATCCAGGCATTACACATCTATGAATGTATTAAACAGAAGTAAAAAACTTTTTTTGGACAGAGACTGTAGTTAATTGACAGTGAACTTGAATAGTATGTGTGAGACCCTGAAAATGATTCCCAAAACCAAAATTTGAAAAGACACACTATAGAGGATGTATGCTGGGCAAATTCCTGTAACTGAATTTTATATCTATTTTAATGTGTTCTAAAATTTACAGCATTTCTATTTGAAAGAATGCAAGTTTGTGAAAATTTTGCTTTGAGAACCTATGAAGGTACAATTCACTTCCAAAGCACAAAAATGTATACAATAAAAGGAGATAATATATTGTAAGTGAATTGCATGTCAGGAAATAAAAAAAAAAAAAAACTACTGTTAAAACTTCTTCACACAAAATGCAGAACAGCTAAAAAGATGTTTTGGCTGTTGGCTAAAAACTCTTTGTAAACTACTGCATTTAAAACAAAGATGTGATTTCTGTTTATTTTGAGGGTATTTTGTCCGTTTGAGTTTATACAGAGATAACTCAATCCAAAAGTATGTGTGATAACTGGAATACCTAGGAATTATGCATCACTTCTAAGTAATATTTTTATGATTTTTATTTTTTTATTGTGAAAATACTGTACAGAGGGGTTACTATTACATGGCAAGATAATGAGTACATTTCTTATCAAGCATTGTAGCCTCCTCCTTTGTTTCCCCTTCCCATCCCTTCCCATCCTCCGCTGCCGCCCCACCCAATCCTCACCACTACACCCCCCCACCAAAGTTGTAAAGTTCATTTATCGACATAACGACTTGTACATCTTATTGTTGCAATGGGTCTACCTGTATCCCTATATTTTCCGATGGTTTCCCTTATTTGCAATATCTACTTTATGTCTGAGTCAAGCAGAAAAGGTCAGATAAGGTGATGTTAGGGAAATGAACCCTAAGATATGTATTCAAGTGTTTTTTTTTTCTTTCATGCGATTGTTTCTAACACATTTATAAGATTATATCTTTGTTGCTTTGTATGTCTGTTCCCCACAGTATAACCCCTGCTTTCACTGTATTTGATGTAGGTATAATTTGTGGAGGGGAAAGGGAAAAACTTCTAAGTAATTGAGAAATTTTTCTGGAAGAAACTTTTAGCAAATGACAGAAGACAAATTTTCGCATCTGCATTTTATGAAAGTCATATGCTACTTGCTCAATCCAATTGCTTATCTCTACTTTGCTAGCAAAATCGCATTCTCAAGCTAAGAGCCAAAAGCAGTGAAAAGAACAAAATAGACAATCATCTTGATTTATTTGTGAAAGTAACAAATGAAATAAAACAATTCCACTTAAGGGACTCCAATATTAGTGAATGTGAAGATGTTCCTGAATGCCAATATCCATTAAATTTTTGGAATTTTAATTTCTACTAACGTATGAAAACTGGAACAAGAAAACAAATATAGACTTAGAGTGAACCAGCCTTGAAATCATTTTCTTAATTGTTTTGAAATTACAAAAGAATTGATACTCCTTTGCTTTGGAAATCATTTAAAAATATTTATCACTTATGATAATTCAAAAACCAACCAAGAGTAATTTTATAGAATCATTATAAATATCATTTTATTTCTATTGTAAAATAGAATAAAAAAACCAGTCCCAATATATGATCTACCTATCATTATTCTTAACTTCTAATCATTACCTAAATATCTTAAACAATCGAAATAGTCATGTCTTTCACATAGACGTAAATGTTCTATACTTTTTTATTTAACATTTTCCAGGGGTATGTATTCATGTTTCTAAGAAATGTTCACAGCAGTTAAAAGATGCTTTTGTGAAATTAATGTGATACAATTTGTTGTTGTGGGTGTTTTTTGCAAGGCCTGAGCATTGTCCCTAAGGCGTTTTATGCTGAAAGACAGCACTCTACAACTTGAGGACAAGAGGTAATTCCTGTTTTTAGTGGTTAACTGGAGATAAGAATCTAACAAGTACTTTCTGTCTGGGCTAGTTTCGAAAACAATTCTAAGATCTCAGCACCCAGAATATCTTGTATTATAAGTATGAGTTACCGGCACTTGATTTCACGAAGTTTTTTTTTTAATTTTAATTATTTTAAGATGTTTGTTTCACTATGATATATATCATTCTGCAAATAAATTTAGATATATGTATATATTTCTGATGACCAATAATCTCTAAAAATGTACAATTCTACACTAACATTTACATATATATATGACAGACTCCCTCTAAAACTTTTATGTTACTAATTTTTACCTTTTTCATTTCAAAGATATACAGACTATTTTTCTAAAAGTTTCCTAGAATAAAATAACTAATATTTAAATAGAAAGTAGAGTTTATTACTTTCAGGGAATTTTAGATATACACATGATATTGTACTAACATTTACAGCATATTACTTGAAAAGGCTCTGTCCAAACTCTTAAATATTTGATTAAAGTTAGGGGGAGAGAGGAAGTTAATTCATACTGATTAGGAATTGGCAATGCTTTAAAATATCTATTCCATAATTTGTTACAAGCACATAGTCAAGCTACCTGATATGGTAACATTAAAATTATTAATCAAAAGACAAATAATAGTAAAATCATAAACACATATCCCACGTTCCATAATTAGCACTTATGATGCTAATAATAATTTGGATGGAGAGGATGATGACCACAGTGTAGCCTGATAATGATGATGCTGTGATTGAAAAGGAAAAAAAAACTTTAGATATCTTTGAAGCAAAATTTCCCACATTGAATGCATAGTTATAAACAGCGTTGGATTACATACAATAACAATAACAAGGGCTGGGAAGGTGGCTCAGTGGTAGAGTGCTTGCCTTGCATGCATGAGGCCCTGGGTTCTATTCCTCAGCACCACATAAGCAGAAAAAAAAAGCCAGTTGTGGCACAAGTGGTAGAGGACTAGCCTTGAGTTGAAGAGCTCAGGGACAGCACCTGGGCCCAGAGTTCAAGCCCATGACCGGACCCCCCCCCCCCCAAATAACAATAACAAGAGGAAGGCTGGGAAGTTGGCTCAGTGGCAGAGTGCTGCCCTTGCCTACATGAGGCTCTGGGTTTGATTCCTCAGCACCACATAAGCAGAAAAAGCGGGAAGTGGCACTGTGGCTCAAGTGGTAGAGTGCATTGAGCTGAAGAGTTGAGGGACAGTGCCAGGCCCAGAGTCCAGGCCCTATGATGAACCAGAAAAAAAAAACTAGAATAAAAAGAGGAGAGTTTCAATATCAAGACATACAATCACATAAACAGGTAGTCTTTCTAATGTATACTCACTGTAATTGGTGGTATTATTTTCTTATCAATAAAATCGTTTATTTCCATATTTTGATGGACTAAGATGTAGGTTTCAACTTAGTGTGATTAGTTCAAATAACATTCTCATATAGATACTATTCAATAACCAATGTTTTCCAATGATGTATTAAGAGTATGTTCTTCATTACAGCTGTAAATACATGACACAATTTACATAATACCTCTTACATATATGCAGTTACCATAAAAGGACACAAGCTGCAGAGCCAAGAGTTAAAATTCATTTTTATTTCTGCATGAAACTATTTCTGACTTTATACCAACAAACTGAATTTGACTCTTTCCTTATTTGTAAGCTAAGGTAGAAAATGTAAGGACTGTTTACTTTCTTCTTCCTTACTCTAGAAATCAACAAATATATTCTTCAATATTTCTGGTAGATTACATCCATTTACAGATGAGAAATGTAAGACAAAAAGTCAATGTTGTGAGTAAATAATGGTACTAGAATTTTTGTATGAGTTCTTCACCCTGTTTGCTTACAAGGAGAGTCATTTGGTGATGGAGAGGACCAGTATGAAAAGACCCCGGGGAAAAAATGCATATTTTGTAAACAGTTGTTTTAGGACAGAATGACTAGTGATGATTATTTGCAATAGGCTGGTGTAAGGAGAATAAAAAGGAGTACATAGAAATTACATTAGTGACAGAAACTGAGAAAATCTTGATCATTCATCTTATCTAATGGATGGAAGTAGGGTAAGATGAAATCTAAAGTGTTTCCACATCTCAGTCTCCTAACTGTGTTAATTACATTCTTGGTGATAAGGACGACAGGTGGAGCAGATGGATTTAGACGAAAAAAACTCTCTGATAGATCTAAGGTTTATGTTAAACAGATGCAAAGATAGTTTTGTTTTAACATCATCAAAATATCCATGAACATGAATATGAAAAATAATAATAATAACAGGGACATTAATAAAGGGAAGAGGAAAAGGAAAGTTCTGATGAAAGTATGAAAAATGTGAGTACCAGTGTGGATAAGAGGAAAGAGAAAAATAAGGAAACAAAAAAGTAATAAACACAGATTTACAGAAGAAAAGGAAGGAAAGAATTTTCAGGGAGATATTGAAGGAAATCTACTATTTGGATTTGAAAAGTAAAAGAACATAGACAAGATCAATAAGAGCAGTGTTTTGGTGAATGTCATATTGATAAAATGTTGAGATATGAATGTGAAGACATAAAATTCTAGATCCATAAACTCAAAAGGTCCTGTTGATTCTAAATGTTGGGAACAAATGCTTTAATCCTGACCTTAGAAATAATATACAGATATAACTGTCATGAACTTTTCTTAGAGGTATTCTGTGAACATTTTTTAAAACTTTATTTAGCCAGGAGATTATAGATTGAACTAAAGCACAGAGAAGACTAATTTGTCCTACAGTTCCAATTAGTGACCCATCTATCCATATCAGTTTGGGATTTTATTGAAATATATTGAAATATGTTTGGATATCTTATCAGCCTACTCATTATAAATGTAGGACAAGTAACACCAAGTATTAGATTAAACATACAGCTTTACTGATGTGACTGAAGACTCCTGGAATTGATTCTTCTTTAGAATAGAAAATGCCTCAATAGACATTAACAAATCATAACTGCCAAATACTCTATTGAAATCTAATTCTTCTTAGTTATAACTCCATGCTGAAATAACCCTGTCAATCAACCTGACACAAATGCTCATATGTAGGAATGTATTCTTATAAACTTCAAGCTTTTATTGAATGGAAGAGTTCAGACATTACCCTTACCACTAGGATTAAATGCCTAAAAAGATAAGACATTTTGCTTTAATGCCTTTCTTTCATTTTCTCATACACACTGTCAAGTTGTGAAGGTTTCAGATGTAACAATAATACAATTGTGACTTGTATTAACACAACATCTAGGATCTATTGCTAATTTGGATAATTACTAATTAGCTCCAAATTTTGTGGATATTTATATTTCTCCTGCGTAAACTAATGAGCTCCAAGAAAATTTCCCTAAGGAGCCTTTCAATTCTAATATCACTGTTCTCTCAAAATGCTTTAAATTCTTCATCCTCTAATGTGGGCTTAGGGATATATTGTGGAACTTTTCTCCTCAGAGAGTATTACTCTATTGCTTAACATGGACAAATTACTTTCATACATAGACTGGGTGTGTGCAAACAAAAAGTGGTAGTTGAACAATGTTCTTAGCAGATTGTACAGATGAAATGGAAATAGAGCAACTATGAACTCAAAAGGAATGTGCAAAGAAGACAAAGGCACAAAATAGAATGTGCCAAGAAAAGCTGAAGTATAATTTTAAATAATGTGCTCATGTGTGAGGGTGTGTTCATAGTACAGTTTCAGAAAATGTTGTTGGATATCTTGGGGAAAACTGCTTTAAACTATTCTTGGATAATTGTACAAGTAGATGCCCCTAACTCTGACTCTATTCAGCCACAGCATCATCAACTTAGGGACTATTTTCCAAGTGCAAAGTGAGAAAAAGAGGGCTGATCACAGTTAGTGTTCAAGATGAAGAAATGGCAATCACATAAATTTTCTTATAAGTTTTTGTTTATTTTGGAACATTTAAGTAGGAAAAAGCTAAGTAAATATTTTGCATGTACCTAAATTAAGTGGGACGTATTATATTGGTCTCTCTTTAACTTGGAAGTTATAGATTATGTCTTTTTATACTCTGACTTAGGACAATTATCTACTGTCAGTTATTTTCTTCTCTTACCTTTCTTTTGCCTTTCCACTTACATAATTATTATTTAAAGAGACATAATTGAGCTTGCATTTCTAAATTCTTCAAAATTATCTGAACTACTTCATACTTCAGGCAGCCTCCTATATCTTTCTTAAGGGAAATATTTTGTCACTACCATTTTAATCCTATATGATATTGGATATGTTCTTGCCTAATTCAGTGCAAGATATACATTAGATTCATCCAGATATCTCAACACTTGTACCACCATAAAATACTATCTTACTTGGAAATCATGATATTAGTATATCTGGGGAGTTTGCATCTGTCATTTTTGAATGGCCTTAAGTGATACTTACATGCTATCATTATTTAAACTAATATACTACTCAGTAGATGAATGAATTGACAAAATGTGGTTTATATATGTACAGAGGAATTCTATGGTTCCAATTCATAAGGAAATAGAAAGACTTGGAAAAATCCTACTAAGAAAAATAAGCAAGACACAAAGAAACAGATTCCATGGTTTCCCTCATTTGTAATAACTAAGAAATATCTAGGATATTCCTAGCAGATGAGCAGAATGGCTCAATAGCTATGTATAAATGACTACATAAAATGATGCTGAGCAAAATAAACCCTAGATATGGAAAGAGAGGTTTTTTTTGTGGTTGTTGTCTTTAATATACTATGTGATTTCTTTTTTCTTTTGTGTTTTCCTCTATGGTTTGTCCACTGTTGTATTTGATTTCAGTATCCTGTGTATTGTATATACATTTATCTTCATTTGGCAAGGGAAACAGAAAAATAAAATGGGGAGACAAAAGACAAAAGGCAAAGCAATACAATAGCAATACTCACAAGACAACATGTTAGAAATTTACATTACAACTTGTGAGGAGTATTGGCGTGAAGGAAAAGTATGAGAAAAATGAGGGAGGGGGTAAAAATTTTGACATGTTATGTATCCAATACCTTACAATTCCTGCAACCCCTTCTATATATCACCTTGACAATAAAATTAACTTAAATATGAGCTGCATAAAATATAATTTCACTGTATTGCTTTAGTAAATATTATTCTATGTGTATTACCTTTTTAAAAAGGAACATTTTGCCTGCTATTTTGAATTACCTCTTTCTTTATCGGAGGGACATCAACGTGAATGTTATCAAATATAAAATATTTTCAGAATATAATTGCCATTATTTTGAAAAAAAAATCATTATTTTAAAATTGTCTCATACTAAAACAGAAAACATTTCAATACTATGGAAACGTTGAAAACTGACTAATTGTTAAGAGGACAGAATATATCTGGTCCTCAACATTCTATGACTACTAACTACTCATTTTCAAATTCTGAACATGCCATGCCAGAGACATTCAAAAAGTACCTGTTTGCATTTTAATTAATTCAGCAATAGGTGCAGTTTCCAATGAGGCATTACATATTTAAAAGTCAACAGAAAAAATAGACACGTTCTGGTAGATGTTAAAACTATGAAGTATCTATAATAATTAATTCTTAAGAGTAAACATTTGTTCATCAGAGTAAGCTATTATTTCTATGACAATCAATCCCAAGTTTTTATGCCATAAAGTCATCTTAGCCCAACAATTTCCAACTTGTAAGGTGCACCTTAAAATTCCCTAAATTCACATCATGACTACTTTATCACTATTGTTAAATATAGTACACTTCTGCTAATGTGATGCTCTTCCTATTGTGGAAAGAATACTACACTAAACTTTGCTATATCATTTTCCCCGCAATGGTATTCTTGAGATCAGAACACTTGCAAATATTATTTATTTTTTATTTTTATTTTATATTTATTTTATTATATAGCATCTATCTTAGATATTCAGGATCTGTATATCTTAATATTAAGATTTGAATATTATGGTTGAAAGCCCACCCAGACAGGAAAGTTCCTTAGATTCTTGTCTCCAATAAACTCATAAGGAAAAGCCAGACCCAAGTGGCACTGAGGTTCAAGTGGTAGAGCAGTAGCCTTGTGCAAAAACAGGATCGGGGACAGTGCCCAAGCCCAGAGGTTAAGCCCTAGGACAAACCAAACAACAAAAACAAAATAAAAACAAACCTCAAACCTAACATTTTTCTCATTGTATACAGAGGGACATAATTAAGGAAATTTCTTCCTGTGTTATGTATAGGTAGAATAAAAGATGTCACACAATTACTCTCTTCATACCACATTACACCAAAGTCTCAAAAGATGGCTCCTTTTCTATATTCATAGATTAATATCATCAATTTGTTGGCAATTTGCCTAGATTATTTACATTATCATCTTACACATGAACTGGTGGAATTATCTATTAACTAAGTTCTTATTATACCTCACTTGAAAGAATATTCTAGTCAATTAGAATGCCAGATTCTAATTTGTAAATTAGAATTTGTAAATTAAATCTTTTGCTTGAAAAGAATTTTGTAGTATCCTATAGAATATTAAATTACAAACAAAAATATCTATTTTAAATCTAAATTCTAATTTAGCCAGGTGTACAAAGTCCTACATTAAATGAACTTTCCTATTTCATCAGGTTTAAACTTTTGTAATCCTTCCTCATTTCTTTGGACTCTAACAGAATGATACCTCCTTTTTCAAATTTTTGGTTGGGAATCATGAGCTCTTTTGCATGTAGAAATGTTCTGTAATTAATACAACATTTAAAACACAACTGAGGATTATATATGAGTTGCATTTCAATAGGATACTTGACTTCTCAAAGCATAATGACAAAATTAGCCCACATTTCCAACTGTATTCCTTTCTTGTTTATTTTTTATTCCTTTCTTGTTTGTTTTTATTGAGACAAAATTATATTCTTCTAGTTGGCCAAAATTTCTGATCAGCTCACGTAACTTGGGAGTGGAGTCCATGCGGTCCATTAAATATAAGATCATGCCATTTTCATGTTTTTTTTCTTCTTTTTTTCTATTTTTAAATTTATTATTTTTTATTGTGAAAAAATTTTACAGAGGGTTTAAAATTACCTGGGCAAGATAATGAGTACATTTCTGCGTCTTTCCATTTCCTAGCATGCTAGGGCAATGTCATTCTTTCTGATCGAGGAATAGAATTCCATTGTGTGTGTGTGTGTGTGTGTGTGTGTGTGTGTGTGTGTGTGTGTGTCACATTTTCTTGATCCATTCATCTACTGAGGGGTATCTGGGTTGGTTCCATATCTTAGCTATTAATGCTGCAATAAACATAGTTGTACCGGTAACTTAGTATGGTCTTGTGTGTGATCATTAGGGTAAATACCAAAAAATGGGGACTCCAGGATCATAGGGGAGCTCTAAGTGAGGTCTTAGAAAACATTATATCAAGTGAAGTAAGCCAAAACCAAAGAAACATTGGTCTTATGGTTTCCTTTATTTGCAATAACTATTATATGTCTGGGACAAGCATAAAAATTCAAAAGCTATGTACATACGACAAGATAAGATGCTGGTAAGCGAAATGAACCCGAAGATAGGGTTTATAATCTACCATGTGTTTTTTTTTCTTATTATGTTTCTCCACCATTGCTTAACCCTTGTTTTCACTGTATTTAGGGTCGGTGCTCTGCATCTTGTGTACACCCTTCTCTAGCTTGGGGAGGGAAGGGAAAAAAAACAAAATAGATAAATAGTGATACAGGCTGACCCACTGTACCAATGAGATGCACAAGACACTATGTTGAAAAAGGATATTTGCAATATAGGCAGGGAATAGGGGAAGGGATTAGAGGGGAGTGTAGTTTTGGAGGTGGGAGTGGATGATAGGGGAAAAACAAAGGAGGAGGTAACGATGTATGATAGAAAATGTACTCATTAACTTGATCATGTAACTATCACCCCTCTACACAGCATTTTTGCAATGAAAACCTCTTTTAAAAAACAGAAGATGTGCCGTGCACTGATGGCTCACTCCTATAATCTTAGCTACTCAGGATGCTGAGATCTGAGGATCACGGTTCAAAGACAGCCCAAGAAAGAAAGTCTGTGAGACTCTTATCTCCAATAAAACCACTAGAAAACCGATACTGGTGCTGTGGCTCAAGCAGTAGAGCACTCCCCTTGAGCTGAAGAGTGCAGGGAGCACGCCCAAGCCCAAGCCCCACGACCAACAAAAAAAAAAACAAAAACAGAAGGTGTCATGTACACCAATTATAGTAGCCCACATCTGTAATCCCAGCTGATTGGGAAGCAGAAATGACAAGGATCTTGGTCTGAGGCCAGGCCAAAGAAATAACTGCCAAGACAGCCATCTCAACAAATGAGCTGCCCATAGAGTTTCACATCTGTAATCCTAGCTAATTATGTTTTGAGGCATAGGTAGCAAAGTCTCAGTCAATCTCAGATGTGACCAGGGCAAAAGTTCAAGACCTCAAGTAAATAAAATGGACTAGAAGTATATCGCAAAAGTAGTTGAGATGCTTGGTGCTATACAGAAAAAGTCCTGTCTAGCAAGCAGAGAACCCCTGAACAGAACACTAGTAATATTAATTTCTTCCACCAAAAAGACTAAATAACTTTGTCCTATTTGAACATCTAATTTCAAGGCCACTGACAGATCAGAGATGGTGATATTATCTTACAAATTAGGTATTCAAAAGTGACGAAGTCTTCAGGTTTTGAAAAAATTGAAAAGGTAGGAAACTGCATGTGATTTTTGTTAGCTCCATAATTCTTGAAAACATAAAATGTACTCAATTATTTAATATATATGCACATGTGTGCATATATCCATGTATGTATAAATGTGTGTATGTATATAATCATGTATGTACATACATATATGTGTATAGTTCATCTTTTCTGTGTAGCAAATGGTACAAATAAATCTGTACAATCACTACTCAAAGACATGAATAGACAAAGAGAATGAGCAGAGAACTCATACTCAGGAATCTATGGTTAGCCCATAACCCTTTTATATCAGTTTGCATGTATCAGTTACTGCAGTACAGGGACAATACGATGGCAATGAGATACCAGGCAGATGAAATGAGAAATGAGGGATACAAATGGTACAATATTCTTTCTGATGGGTAAGTAGAATTTCCTGTGTGTGTGTGTGTGTGTGTGTGTGTGTGTGTGTGTATTACAGTTACTTGATTCATTTCTCTCTTGAGGAGTATCAGGGCTGAATCAGTAAGCATGGTTGTGCTGAAACTGTTACTATATCCTGGTTTGTGATCTATCGGGTAAATGCCCAGGAGTAGAGTGTATAGGGGAGGAATGGATGAGAATTTTGAAAGGCTTGTCATTGATCAAGGTAAATTGTACGCATAAACTGCTGTGTTTAATGATAACCGCTTGCTACTTAAAATAATAATTAAAAAATCATGTTCCTAAAATGTTATGAAATTAGAAACAAAGCATGAGAATCTGCTCAGATAATATCTAGGGTCAATAGTCAATAAATCTTTTTGGGTTAGGATAAGTTTTAGAACAATACTAATGATACATATCATCTGAAGAAAATTTGATGATTTCCAACTATTTAAAATAATCATATTTGAAGATATGGCTCAAGTGGCAGAGTGGTACTTAGTGAACAAAGCTTTCAGATAATGAATTCAAGTCTCCATCTCGAACAAAAGTAAAAACAATCAGTATAATTCACGCACTTTCCTGGGCACTAGTACCTCATGCATTAATCCTACCTTAAATCAGAAGGCAGAGATCTGGGGATTTCAGTTCAATGTCAGCTTCGATAGGAACGTCTGTGAGACTCTCATCTCCAAATCACTGTCAAAGAAAGCTGGAAGTGGACTCATGGCTCCAGTGGTAGAATGCTAGCCTACAGCTAAAAGCTCAGGGGCAGAACCCAAGCCTTGAGTTCAAACCTTAGAATAGTGCATATACATACACAAAGAAAGTAAGTCACTCAATTTCTCAATCTTCCATTTCCCTAATTCTAATTCTAATCTTGGACAGAACCCTATTTAATATTCATCCTAATTCTAACTAGACTTGTTATTCGAAGATTTACTTTTCAGTTTGACCCTAAACTTTCCATTTCCCTAAGGCTAACTCTAACTCTAACTCCAGCTGGAACTGAAACCTAACTTTCACTCTAATGATAGTCCAATTCTCATGTTTAAGAAAAAGACTCTAATTTTTAATCATTCTAATGGATACTCCAGTTGGCACTCTATAAATGTGTTTCAATTTGCCCTAATTCCCACAAATTTTCTGACTTTACTTCTGAAGTTATCTTTTTCCCTTACATGAAGTATTATATTGTTTTTCCTCAAATTCCCTTATCAGGAAACATATTGTAGTTTCTAATGATCCTACTTTTTCCTGAACCCCTGTACCCTAAAACAATGTCAGATTTACTTACCATCTAATCCATTACTTAACACTAACTCTCAAGCTAAACCTGTCTGGAAAACTCTCATTAATCAGAATGATCACTGAGAAATAAATATAATGATACTTCTCTAGTTGTTATTCAATCCCACATTTTTACTCCTACTTGTTAGTGAAAACTGAAATTTTTTTTTGGTCAGGCATAGGGCTTGAACTCTGTGCTTGGGTGCTATCCCTCAGCTCTTCAACTCAAGGAGCCCTCTACTGCTTGAGCCACAGCTACACTTCCAGGTTTTTGGGTGTTTAATTGGAGATAAAGAGTTCTTATGCACTTTGCTGCCAAGGGTGAGATCCAACAGCAGTCCTCAGATCTCAGTCTCTTGGGAGGATAGGATGACAGGCATTGAAAAATATGTTTTGCTGGGTGCCAGTAGCTCATAGCTGTCATCCTAGGTACTCAGGAGGTGAGATCTGAGGATCACGGTTCAAAGCCAGACTGGGCAGGAAAGACCCTGAGACTCTTTTCTCCAACAAACCACCAGAAAACTGGAAGGGGTGTTGTGGCTTAAGTAGTAGAGTGCTTGCCTTGAGCTGAAGAGATCAGGGACATCACCCAGGCCCAGAATTCAAGCAAACAATGGAAAAAAATAAAGAAAGTAAAACATTTTTGCTGCAAAGATGTGGAAGTGTGTACGGGAGGGTGCTGTGATTGAGAGACCAGGTGCTGGCCTCACTTTACAGACATTTCTAAGAACTCCCCAAGTTTGCACCAGTTTGAAGCCACAGTAGAATGGATGGAGCCTTACCAAGAACTCAAGTCGTCGAGGCATATGGCAGGCAGGGAGTGTGTAATTGGGTGCAGGGGTGGGATTGTTGTGTTTGTATTCTCCCTAATGAAGAATGGATTTGGATGCTGGGTGTTAAAGTCTGAGGTAAAGGGTTACAAGAAGTTTGTGGCCTGATGAATTGGGTTTCCTCTGGGTATATGAAGATGGATGAAGTCTGGCACCTCCGGTGGCTCACAACTGTCATCCTAGCTACTCATAAAGCTGAGATGTAAAGACCACGGTTCAAAGCAGCTTGAGCAGGAAAGTCTGTGGGTGTTGATATCCAATGAACCCCCAGAAAACAGGAAACGGCACTGTGTCTCAAATTGTAGAGTGCTCATCTTCAGCTGAAGAGCTGAAGGCCAGCGCCATGACCCAGAGTTCGAACCCCATGACCAACAATAAACAAATTAGGTTGGCTGAGTTTACCACATTGAAGTGCGTATAGTAGAAAATTTCATGCTGGGTTATGAGACATTCCAGATAAGAGAGGCTCAATGCTGTATCTACAGTTAGTCTGAGTATGATAGTGCCATCTTTCACGGGTTGGATATGATCCTAATAGAGGGAGTTCATGGTTTTGTTCTCAGGAACTGCTAAGGGCTTGGAATATCCGTGTGTGTGTGTGTGTGTGTGTGTGTGTGTGTGTGTGTGTGTGTGTGTGTGTGTGTGTGTGTGTGTGTGTAATTTTCCCTTGTCTTTTTCTGTCCCCTTCCTGGTTGCTGGTCTGCCTATTTCTGACCTCAGATGGTGCCCCTCCTTCACACCGACCTGGCCTTTAGCCCCCTATCAGGGTCTACAATGAGTCCTAAATTCCCACAGGCTTGTGTTCAAACTTTTCTCTGGAGCACAAGTCTGGCTGTCCCAATATTTGGCCGCCTCCAGGGGATTCTGGGTCAGTGATGCCAGCTAGCATAGGGTCTGCTCTGCCGGAGAGGGAGGGCCTCAGTCATGCGATGTCCTATTCTTTTCCTCAGCTGGTCTCTGACTGCACATCCCTCTCAGCAGGTTGGCAGTTGAGTGGGGAATGGGGGATTGCTGGTGTCTCTGGCCACCTCGAGCTTGACAGCTGACTGAACACTGCCCAAGCAAGTAGGACCTAGGGCTCCATGAGAGGTGAGGCCAAGGTGGCTTGGAAGTATAGGTCAGTGTCTAGGAAATGTAAATGTACTTTATCACAGGACAGTCTATCTTCCGGCCCCATCTGGGCCTCTCAGGTCCTTCTAGACAATTCCAGATGCTCAGAATACAGAGGCACAGACTTTAGATTCCAGGACCAGGGAACTGGGGGATGAGAGACTGGTATGGCTAATACCTCATTGTTTTGGGGTACTAGTGTTGACCTGGCTATGCACTCCCTTGTGTACTTTCTTAACCCATTGTTGGCCACACACTGGCCACTTGTGGTAGTATTGTGCAAGTGGCAGGAGTGGAAGTGAGGTCTAGGATGACCAAAATCAGGATTTATGGCCTTTGGGGGTGGCAAAAGATGTCTTTTAAAAAAAATCTCAGAGCTGGAACTCAGGGCCTAGGATATGTCCCTGAGCTTCCTTTGCTCAAAGCTAACATTCTATCACTTGAACCAGAGCTCACCTTTCATCTTTTATTAGTAGTTTAGTGGAGATAAGAGTCTCATGGACTTTCTTGCCTGTTTTGGCTTCAAGCTACCATCCTAAGATCTCAACCTCTTGAGTAGCTAGGATTGCTGGTATAAGCCACTGGCACCTGTTAAGGATGTTAGCGTGTGTGTGTGTGTGTGTGTGTGTGTGTGTGTGTGTGTGTGTGTGTGTGTGTGTGTTAACCAGGACTTGAACTCAGAGCCTAGGTGCTATCCTTTAGATTGTTTTCACAAGGTTGGTGCTGTACCACTTGTAATATAGTAGCTCTGCTTCCCAGCTTTTTGGTGATTCATTGGAAATAAGAGTCTGCCCAGGCTAGCTTTTAATTTTGCTTGATCCTCAGGTCTCAGGCTTGAGTAGATAGGATGACAGGCATTAGCCACTGGTGCCCAGTTGATAATGGCCTTTCTCCACAGTGGACTGGGATCTCTTGAAAACTTTCTTTATTTTTTCTGTGCCAGTACCGGGGCTTGAACTCAGGGTCTGGGCTTTGGTCTCTTAACTTTTTCCCTCAAGGCTGGTACTCTACCACTTGAGCCACAGCTCCATTTCTGGATTTTGGTAGTTTATTGGCCAGAAGAGTGTCACTAGCTTTCCTCCACTGAGCTGGCTTTGACCAACGATCCTTTATCTCAGATTTCTGAATAGCTAAGATTTACAGGGGTTGAGCCACTGGAGGCATTGGGTGGAAACTTTTCTTAAGCAAGAGTTCTTCCCTGCATTTTCCCTGACTCCTCCATGCTAAGGGGGCCTGAGGATCAGAAGCTGTGAAAATTAGGCTTCCAGCCAAAAAATTGGCTGGGGTCTTTGGTAAAATGTCAAGCTAATCTTCCCCTGAGCCCCATTCTGTGACCCCAACCTCTGCCCTACCTGTGACTCAAGTACAAACTTTGACCCAGCCTTCAGTGTTCTGCCAGACTTGTCTGAGGCCACAGACCCTTCATTCCACCCACACCACCTGCTCTACACCACACCTCAGGAGCGTTACTCATGCTCTTTACCTTCTGCCTGAGGCCCTCTGTCCTGTTCCACATCTTAGAACTCCTGTGGAATTTTGGCAGTGGTCATATCACCTCCTGGAACAAGTCTTTCCTTCCCTTCTCTCACATTTTTTTAATACTGAACTTGTGCAGTCTGACTGTCAAATGCTCTATCTTGATGTGTGTGTGTGTGTGTGTGTGTGTGTGTGTGTGTGTGTGTGTGTGTGTGTATGTGTGTGTGTGCCAGTCCTGGGGTTTTAATAAATGGCCTGGATGTTATCCCTGAGTATTTATGCTCAAGGCTAGCGTTCTACTACTTGTACCACAGCTCTGGGTTTTTTGGTGCTTAATTGGAGAAAAGAGTCTCATATAGACTTTCCTGCCTGCACAGGCTTGCAGTTATAATCTTCAGATCTCAACTTCCTGAGTGCTATTATTACAGGGGTGAGCCACCAGCACATGCCCTCTCCCTCTTACCTATAACCTCGGCCCTCCTCTGAGTCTCAGAAAAGAATGTCTCACCAAGCTCACATTTTTTTTGCCAGTGTTTTGGCTTGAACTCAGGGTGTAGGCATGTTCCTGAGCTGCTTTTGCTCAAGGGTACATTCTATCACTGAAGCCATAGTGACACTTTTGGCTTTTTCTCTTTATGTGGTACTTAGGAATCCAACCCAGTCTTTCATGCTTGCTTGGTAAGCACTCTACCACTAAGCCACATTCACAGCCCAAGGCTTACTTCTAACAGGACCTATGAGGGTGGGATTTATTGGCATACTCTTTTCAGCACAGAAATCACTGGCCATTTCATATCTTTGCCAGAATTTGGGACCAGAGTGAGACTCGGCAATGAGGAATGATGAATGGGTGATAACCACCAGGCCCCAGAGATCTAAGGCTCACGTCCTACAGAGAGATAGGGAATATGGAGCCAGAACCTTCCACAATTCCTACAGCCTAGGAAGAGTGGTCTACCTGGAGGCAGTGGCTGGCTGCTAGATATCCCAATTGGACACCTCAGCCAGAACATAATGAACCCATTGCATATACCAGCCAAGGCAAGCCATCTGTGCTTCAGTTATTAAATGGCAGAGAAGGATGCTTTGTTCAAGCTACTGGCTCAAACTTAGTACTCTCTAAGGGCTTGTCCCAGCTTGCCCAGGTTTGGGGTCTGGTCATGGGCAACCTGCTGAATGCCCATCATCCATACATCATCCATAAATACACAGAGATATGGATTTACTGCCTTCTTATTTTCTTTGGAAGGTCTCAGGTTGAAATATGAGCCTAGGCCCTATCCCTGATCTCCTCTTTCTCAAGAGTAGCGCTCTGCCCTTGAGCCACAGCCCCAACCCATGGGGATATATTCCTGTGATCTCTTAGAAATAAGAGAGTTGCAGACTTTGCTGCCCTGGCTGAATTCAAATTAGCAATCTCTACATCTCAGCCTCCTGAAGAGCTAAGATTATATACAGGAGCCACTGACACCTGGCTTTCTTTTTTTCTTATAGTTCTTTTTTAATCGTGACAATCTGAAATCTTCAGTGTCATTCCAATGGTTTGAATTCGAAGTAAACTTCCCAGGCCTGGAGTTCGAATCCCAGGACTGCCAAACACAAATAGAGGGAGATCCTGACAAACTCATTCCTATTTACATGAATGCTAATGGAATGTAATAAAAGTAATTAAGTTTGCAGTTAATCAGTTAATTCATGATTCTATTTTAGAAAGCTACACAAAAATCATTGAGTTTATATATCCCATTCTAGCACCATGTTATGATTTCCCTAATGGAAGGATATTGATTAATTTTTAATTAATGCTTTTATAAGTATTCAACCATGATACTTCATTAAATGGAGATATAACTTAATAACTAATTATTGGTAACTAAATATATATATATAATTTAATAATATCCTCACATTCTCTCTCTCTCCATATACATATATATACAGCAATCTACACACACACACAGACACACACACACACACACACACACACACACACATATAGGGCACTACTGTGGCTTGATAACATGTAACAGGTTGTCAGAACTTCCTGACAGCCCAGTTTGCCAGAGGTTGATGTGCTAAGACTTTGACGCCATTTATGGATTGGACATTTTAGGCCATGAGTTGAAATCCCAGCATTGCCAAAAATTTATTCATATAGTAAGAAGCCACTTTTCACACATTCTTTTTCCTGAAAAAAAGTCCTGGGTCTCAGTATGATGTATAATTCATATGCAAATATATCCTGTATGATAAGGTGTAATAAATGAAATATTATATGTGTAATAATACTAAATGAATGAGGGTAATAAACGTCATACTCCCTAAACTCATTTTTGTATTTTTTTCAGTGCTGGGGTACCAATTCATGGCCTTGGGAACTGGTCAGAATTTCTTGTCTTCAAAGACGGTGAGCTTCCCCTCCACCCACAGTGCCACAGAGATCCCCGATGCCGAGTTCAAATCCCAGGCCTGCCAGAAAAATGGTGCAAATTCCAAGCCAGGGCATTATTTTATTTTATTATTTTTTTTTTGCCAAGCACGGGACTTGAACTCAGGTCTTGGAATCTCTGCCACAGCTGGCCCTTGGATTCTAGCACCCAAGTTCAAATCTCAGGGTTGGAAAGAAATAAAATAAAAAGGAAAAGGATAAAACGGAGAAATTCAAGAAGGTGGTTTTACATTTTTCCCTTTGCATTGTGACCATCCTGCGTGTAAATGACAAAGCCCAGAAAGTATACATAATATTGCATGCTGATGTTTGGCTGGCTATTAGAGTAGCCATAACCAAAACCATAACTTAGTCCTGGAGGTCGAATCCCAGGGCTGCCACTAAGTATTGTCAGGAGATTCTAAGAAACCCATTCCCATGTACATCCATAGGAATGGAATTTTATAAAAGTAACAAATATGTAGTTTGTGTATGAGTATACTATAAAATTATACACAACAATTATACTACATTGACTAATTTTCAATTAATACTTTATTATGTATTCAACCATGATACTTAAAAGTGGAAGGAATAATTTGAATGTCAATAATGGTAATAATATATGTTATTTCATAATATACAGACACCTTTCTCTTGTTTTATACATATATATGTATATATATATGTGTGTGTATATATATGTATATACATATACATTTATGACAATCTACACATTTATCTGTTCATACACTTGTCACTCCTAGGGCTCAGTGGTATAATGATGGCTAGTACATACAAAGCCCTGGATTCGATTCCTCACTACCATATGCACATAAAAATCCAGAAGTTGTGCTCATGCTCAAGCAGTGAGCATTAGCTTTGAGCATAAAAGCTTAGGGCCTGTCTAAACTCTTACTCAAGATCCAGGATGGGCATGAAAAAAGATTGAATATTGTGACTGCAACTCTATAAGGATAGGACTTCAAATACTTCATCACAGAGCAAGCTGGGAGTCTGGTGCTGACAGCTGCCATCTAACCTGACTTAGTCTGAGGTATACGACTGCAACTCAGCCCCACAGAACCAGATGCTGCTGGCTTGCTCACCCCTGTCATCCAAGATACTCAGGGGCTGAAATCTGACACTGGTGGGTTTAAAACCCAGCCCTCTCAGGATGTCTGTGAAACTCTGAGCTGTGGATCAAAGTGATAGATCTCTAGCCTTGAGCAAAAGATCTTAGGACAGTACCCCCAACATTTTAGTGCAACCCCTGTGGCTGAGTCCTCCCCGCAAAAATACCCCTCTGAATCATTAGATGTGAACTTTGTGCAGTTTGTGATGTGTTTCTGAAAGAATGGTGATACTGATGAAAGCACCCTATTACTAATGACAGCTTGTGGGATACATCTATGTGATGAGTCCTTCCTGGGGTGCTGGGGCCCTCATGGGGTACTGTGTGCTGAGTCCTGCACAGGATGCTATGGGCTGAGTCCTTCACAGGGTGAAATGTGCTGAGTCCCGCATTGGGTGCTCGGTGCTGAGTCTTTCAGAGCATGCTGTGTGCTGAGTCCTGTAAAGAGGATTATTTGGAGCCAGGCACCAGTTGCTCACGCCTGTAATTCTAACTACTCTGGAGACTGAGATTTTAGGATAGTGGTTCAAAACCAGCCCCTGCAGGAAAGTCGATAAAAGTCTTATCTCCAATAAACCACCAGAGAACTGGAAGTGTCGCTGTAGCTCAAGTGGTAGAGCACTAGCCTTGAGCTGAAGAGCTGAAGGACAGAGTTCAAGCCTAGATTTCAAGCCCCATGACCCACAAAAAAAGAGTGTTATGTATATTGTCCTTCAAAGTGTGCATTCTTTCATCTTGTCCTTGTAAGAACTCCACAACTGACATGACTAAGCAGAAAAAAATATTAAGGCTAAGATCTGTCCCCAAAATTATGTATTACTGAAGATTAGTGAGTTTGTCTACAGGAGACAATTGTTTTGTCTTGTTTTTTCTAATTCATGAATCTTGAATTCAGGTCCTAGACACTGACTCATACCTCTTGGGCTCATGGCTAGCACTCCACCTCATGGAGCCAAGGACCCCCTTGCAGCAGAGTGCCATAACTTAGGGTTATATAACCGAGGTCTGTCATCCTGCCTTCTCAAGAAGCTGAGATCTGGGTTCCAAACTATCCCTGACACAACAGGTACCATGAGACTATTATCTCCAATTAACCACTAAGAAACCTGAAGCAGAAGCTAGGTGCTTTTGGCTCATGCCGGTCATCCTAGCTACTCAGGAGGATGAGATCTAAGGATAATGGTTCAAAGCTAGCCTGGGCAGGAAAGTCCTTGAGACTCTTAGCTCCAATGAACCACCAGAAAACCGGAAGTGGCTCTGTGGTTCAAGTGGAAGAGCACAAGATTTGAGCTGAAGAGCTTAGGAACAGCACCCAGGCCCAGATTTCAACTCCTACAATGACAACAACAATAAGAAGGACAGAAACAAACTAACAAACTTGAAGTAGAGGGCTGAAAATGTGCCTTAGGGGTAGAGTGTTTTGCATATATGAAACCTTGGGCTTGATTTCTCAGAACCACATCACTAGGAAAAAGCCTGAAGGAGCTCTGTGGCTCAAGTGGAAGAGGGCAAACCTTGCACTAGAGAAACTAGGTACAGTGCTCATGTCTTGAGTTCAAGCTCCAGTACTAGTGTATGCACACACACATGCATGTACACACACTCAAACACAGAGAAACAGCAGAAGTGAAGCTGTGGCAAGGTGGTAAAGCACTAGACTTCGGCTCTGAGCTCATGGCCAGCACCCAGACCCTATGTTCAACCCCAAAACCTAGCCACCCAGGGCCCAACTAGGAGAAGTCAAAGTTTTCAAAACCTGATGAGCTTCACCAGTCATACATGACAGGAAGCTTTGTGATATCCTACATGTGCTTGGATTTCCCAAGTTTCTGGAAACCTAGGAGAGGCATTATAGGCCCATCATTGCCGGCAATGAAATGTTTCATTATGTTCAGTGCCCTAGTTGTCTTCCTGAAGGACTCCTGAATTATAGTGTGTACTGTATCTGAACACCGGAATATAGTCTCATAAAGGCAGGATAAGCGCACAGAACTTGGTCTGCCATAGGAGGTTGCAAAAATGAAGGTGTCCTGTTAAAACAGAGCACTGGGAAGAGAGATAGCTAAGGGTAAAAAGAGGTCTTTTTCTCCTGACCTTCAGAGCCTGCCCATACATCCTCACTAATTGGCCAAGATGGAGTTATTTGGTACACAGCTGTACAGGAGTGAGGTATTTTGTGTTCCTGTCAAGACAATGAGGGAGAATTCCTCCAGCAGTCCTGGGATGCAGAGAAACCCTCAGGCTACATTGGGAGCAGTGAGGGGAGCCCTGGAACATGCAATACTATAAATGCAGTCTCTGTGTTATGAACTCCTTGTATTGAATACAAGTTTCCTTGCTTGGTGCCATTCATCATCGCTACTCAGGAGTTTCACCTAGAGGAACACATCCACACATACACAAAGAAATTTAGGTACAGGTTTTTTTTTTTTTTTTTGAGGGGGCATGTCCTGGAGTTGAACTATGAGCCTAGGCCTGGTCCAAGAGTTCCTTTTGCTCAAGGGTACTGCACTAAGCTTGAGTCACAGCCCCACTTCTGGGTTTTTCTGTGATCTATCAGAAATAACATTGTCAAGGACTTTTTTACACTGGCTGGTTTCAAACTCAAATTCTCTACTTCTCAGCCTCCTGAGGAGCTGGGATTACAGTCAGCAGGCACTTTCACCTTCTTCCTTTTCTTCTTTGTTTTATAATCTGTACTGACTTCTTAATAGGGTCATTCCTATGGTTGGGACGTATACGTAAACTACCCAATGTTCTTTATTCCTGCTTTCTCTGAGAGTATTTTATCTCTTCATCTTACCCTCTGGTCACAGGGTTGAAGCCAAAAGTGAGAAATGAGTGTTACAGGATTTAGGAGTAAATGTCCACAGGACATGCCGGTTCTGTCACTTAGCATTGAGCTGCAGTGAATTTACTGTCTCACGATATGAGGAATGAAAGCTGGAGCGATCCTCATATAGTCTGCTTTGCTCCTTTTGCCTATAAAGTGAGCTAATAATTATGAGTGTTTTGTATCTCCAACCTTAAATATCTAGGACACAGTAGAAGCATGTTCCTGTTTCCGTGTTTCTCTACTACCTCTTGAGATTTAGACTAAAGATTTGGGTGGAGCGGCTCCTAGGTGAATCTCTGAGGAAATCCACTTGAAGCCTCCTCAGGAGATCTCCATTCAAAACCAGCCCTAGCAGGAAAGATTTATTGTCTCCAATAAACCACCAGAAAACCAGAAGTGGAGCAGTGGCCTAGAGGGTAGAGCTCCAGCTTTGAGAGAGAAAGCCAAGCAGGAGATACAGGCAAGACCTGGCAGGAAAGCTTGGGAAGCACTTATGTCCATTGAACAACCAGATGGCTGGAAGTGGAGCTATGGCAGTGGTAGAACCTCAGCCAAGTGAAAAAACAGCTGAGGATTGCATCGCGTCCTCAGATTAAACCATGGGATGGCCACAAAAGAAAATTCAAAAAGAGAAGGCCAAGTTTATGTATCAGTGTCCTACTTATTTACGTGTGTATATTACTTCCCTAAGTGCAAAGTGGCTGTATGCAAAACTTCTGCTTTTATTTACTGATTTATGTTTTAGATATGTTCATTGTACATACTGCATCGTTCTCTTCATTTCAGCCCCATTGCTTTTCTCTTCCAGGGTTCTATGCCTGTTTGCTTATATGATGCACACTAAAGCTCTCAGGAGCTTTATTTACATTTTATTATGAGGCCAATGCAGGAGCAGTCACAAATCAGGCAGGGGAAGAAAAGATCTGAGTTCATAGAAATAAGTATTGAGAAGATTATACTTGGGTATTCAAAATGGTAGCATATATATGTAAAAACTACCATTAAGAAAAAGAGGAGGGGGCTGGGAATGTGGATTAGTGGGAGAGTGCTTTCCTAGCATGCAAGAGGCCCTGGGTTCGATTCCTCAGTAACACATACTCAGAAAAATTCAGAATTGGTGCTGTGGCTCAAGTAGAAGAGTGCTAGAGACAGTGCCCAGGCCTTGAGTTCCGCCCAAGAAATGTGAAAGAGATAACTATGTAAGTAGTTAGTTAGTTAGTTAGGTAGGTAGGTAGGCAGGTAGGTAGGTTGGTACATGGATAGATAGATAGATACATAGATACATAGAAAGAAAGAAAGACAGAAAGAAAGACCGAAAGAAAGAAAAAAAGACTCTCTGTTCTTTACTAGCTCTCTCTGACCCTCTCTCTCTGTTCTTTTCTAACTCTCTCTGCTCTCTCTCTGACCCTCTCTCTCTGTTCTTTTCTGCTCTCTCTGCTCTTTTCTAGCTCCCACTGCTCTATTCTAACTCTCTGCTACCTAGCTCTCTTGCTGCTCTTTTCTAGCTCTCTATATCTCTCACTGTTCTATTCTAGTTCTCTCTCTGCTCTTTTCTAGCTCTCTCTGTTCCTCTCTGCTCTCTCTGTTCTTTTTTACTCTCTCTCTGCTCTTTTCTAGCTCTTTTCTAGCTCTTTCTTCTCTTTCCCAGCTCTCTCTCCTTCCCAGGCCTTTCCCAGTCACGTGGAGTGCCAACATTGCCTGGTCCCAGCAGGTCTACTGAATAAATTTACCCCTTACCTGAAAAAAAAAGAAAAAAGGAAAGAAAAAGAAAGAAAGAAAGAAAAAAGGAAGGAAAGAAGGAAGGAAGGAAAGAAGGAAGGAAGGAAGGAAGGAAGGAAGGAAGGAAGGAAGGAAGGAAGGAAGGAAGGAAGGAAGGAAGGAAGGAAGGAAGGAAGGAAGGAAGGAAGGAAGGAAGGAAGGAAGGTGAAGAGATAGATAGATAGATAGATAGATAGATAGATAGATAGATAGATAGATAGATAGATAGATAGATAGATAGATAGATAGAAAGATAGATAGATAGATAGATAGAAAATGATAGATGAATCTGGTATTGGCCTTCAGAGGAAAGAAGGGAACAATTCCCACTCATGAGGCCCTCTGCAGTGTGCCAGGACACCAGCATCATCTTCACACAACCATAGAGTAGGAAGAATGTGTCTTTCCCACTTCTCAGGCAGCTGAAGGCCCAGGAGCCAAGAGGGCAGAGCCAGGTTCTAACTCAGCTGCTTGGAGACAAAAGAGAAATGACCCTGCCTCACCTTGGACTGGGGATTAGCATTAATGATGTGGAGAATGAAGGAAGGAGAAAAGACTGGCAGAGGTAGAAGAAGGGCCTTCAAATCTGATAGATGGAGAGTAAAAAACCCACTCTCTAAGACCAGAGAGCAGGGCTTTTATACTCTGTTCCTCCCCTCTCCCTAACTAAACTGGCTCTCTATCTCCTAAAGATAGACTGAGGCTCCCTTCACCTGAGGGAGGAAGGTTAGTCATTGTCTGAGGAAGCTGAGAAAAGCCTGACCCTGGTGTAACTCTAACAAATGTTTCAGGTTTCCCCCCATTTCTGGCTGTGCCTGGAATGAATGAAGTGGTTTTGCAGCTCAATTCCCTGTTGAGTTTGTATATTCTGCCTCCTTGTTCTCTTCACATAACCTGGCTTTTGAAACTGTTTTCTTTCCTTCAAATGCAGTGTTACACTGGAGTTCTTCCTGCTAACTGTGCCAGGGCTTGGATCCTGAGAACTTCATTTGAACCCAGAATGGGTCAATGGGTCAAGAACACTAAGAACATTTAAAGTAACTTCTCATCACCAAAGGAAAAAAAAGAAGCTCTTGAACATCTGACCTTTCAGACGTGGAAGTCAAAGTGTCATAGACTTTCCTGCCCTGGCTGGCTTCGGTGTGATCCTGAGACCTCAGCCTCCGGAGCTAGGGTCATTGACCAGAGCTACTGGTGCTCTGCTAGGTTCAGACGTGTAATGACATTGACAATACAAGTCAACTGCTTATCACAAAGGGCATGGGGAGCATATTAAGCCTTTCACCATTGGACCTTTCAGAACCCTGTGGACACAAGGTTACAATGCTAGAGTCTGTGAGGCTTGGCATGTGGATCTGCTACACTTAAGCCTGGAGGTCTGACTCCAATTCTGGTGTATATGAGCATTGATTTTCCAGAGAATATTCTCATAATTAGCAAATAGGAAAAGTACTTTGATTAACCCTCAATTTTTTTCCAGTTGTGTGTCATGTATCAACCCTGTCCTTGAGCAATTCAGTCAACGCTCTCTCTACCACTTGAGCCAGAGCTCCACATGGGATTTTTTTAGTGGTTCATTGGAGATAAGATTCTAACAGGCTTTTCTTGCCTAGGCTGTCTTTGAACGGTGGTCTTCAAATCTCAGCCTAATGAGAAGGTAGTTATCCAGGTGTGAGCCACCGGCATCTGGCCTATTGTTTTTGACATTCCTGGGGATTGTTTTTCTCAAGGCTAGTACTCTACCATTTGAGCCACTCCACTGCATCTAGCTTTTTCTGAGTATGTAGCACTGAGGATTCAAACCCTGGTATTCATGCATGTTGAGTGAGCTCTTTACCACTAAGCCACATTTCTAGCTTCCCCCTTACAATTATATCCCACAACTTGCCGGTCCTCAAGAAAAGGCTTCTCAGTATAAATCATCTAAGGACATCCCTATAGGAAGGTGTCCAAAGATAAGTAAGACAAAGCTCATTCTTGGGAAAGACTCTAAACATGAGAAGACTGTGACAAATGCCTCCATTTAATTATGTATCATGTTTCAACACAAAAACTTTTAATGATAAATGAGTCACTGTCCTAAATTATTGTGTATAATTTCATAATACATGTGCAAAATGTAAATGGGAATGATAATATAAGTAAAATAAACAATAAAAGAATGAATTAAATAAAAAATTAATACAAAATCAATAATGAAAAACATAACATGTAATAAACATATATATGTAAAGATATATCATATATTACACATGTATAGAAATATCTTTTCCATTGTAGGGCCTTCATTCAGGCCATGGGAACTCTAGCTTGAATTTCTTTTCATCAAGGACAGTAAATTTTTCCTTCACCCATGGTATAAAAGAGTTACCAGGATGGTGAGATCAAATCCCACCAATGGTATAAATACTGGCCCCAGTTCCGAGACAGTGAGTTAATTTTTTAATGGAAGCGGTTTATTCAGTTTATTCAGTTCCATACTGAACATTAAATAAAAAACAGTGTAGAATTTTGTACATCTATTCAGACATCCTTTCCTTAACCCCAAAGTGCTTCTCGGAATACTACATTGTTTCTTTTTTTGTATGTTTTTTATTGTAAAAATGTTGTACCGAGTGGTCACAGTTACATGAGCAAGGTCATGAGTATATTTCTTATTGAGCATTGTTACAACTACTCCCCCTGCCAAGCTCAGTGAATTAATTTTTTAGTTTTGTCTTGGCAATGGGTTTGAACTCAAGTAGTAGCAAAGCTGCACTTTCCCTCACATTGCTACAAGTTCCTGAGTTCAAATCCCAGTCTAGGAAAGAAAACTAGCAGAAATTCAAAACCAGAGAGCTCTATTATTTTTAAATTTTGTTAACTAATCAATTAATTTTTGTCTTTTGTCTTTTTAATTTTTTCTTTTGGCCAATGTGGGGCTTGAACTCAGGTCGTGGCAACTCTGCCTCAGTTTCGATCACCCTAGGCTGGGTGCAGCCTCGGGACCCATACCTAATCCTGGAATCGTAGGCCCAGAGAGCTTGCAGAAAAAGAAAAATGAGATAGCACAAAAAGTGGCAAGCTGCATAGGAATGGGTGTTTAATTTTTTTTTCTTTGCATGGTGACCATCCTGGGTCTGAATGTCATGGGTGCAAAGTACACCTGACCTGCTATTGCTGAAGGCTGGCGGGCTAGCAGGGAAGCCATAGGCCAATCTGTCAACATAGGCCCTGGGTTCAAATCCAGGTATGGACAACTACCAATGGCAGGAGATCACAAGACACTCATTCCTATGCATAGGAATAACAATTGAAAGAGAAGTTTGTGCATTGGTCGAGCCTAAAATTGGATGCAAAAATCCTAGGACAATGATTGGTCTTAATTTCATGTTTAGTAAGCATGAAAAGTATACTATTCGTTTAATTATGGTATAATAAATATCTAAGAGTTGTTAGGAATATAGTATATGTCATTCAATCATAGATAGGCGGCTATGGTGCTTTTAACCAACATATATTTATTTGTATACTACTGTCTGCCTATCCTTGTATCGCTGTTTTGGCCAATCCAGGGTCACGATCTCAGCATCTGGGAATCACCTCACAGTTGCATTGGCTAGAAGCTGCTGTTCTCACACTCAACCATTCATGAATTGGACCTGCTAGTCACTGAGTTCAGATCCTAGCACTGCTAAAAATTTAATCTTGGAGTCTGAAGCCAAGTGGGACACCTGTTTTCCTTTTCTGGGAGAGTCCTGGGTGTCAGGCATGATGGAGAACACATCTACAAATCTAAATGGTATGTGATAGGATGTAAACAATGTAATACATAGTTAAGTGTCATCACAGTCAATAAAATAAATGGTAAATATATGAAAAAAATAAAAAATACAGTGAATAACTACACCAAACATAATATAGAATGAACATCTGTATGGAAGTTCAATCCTATCTTTAAAATGTATATAAGGAGTACATTTTCCAGGTCTGGGGCTTGAATTCAGGCCTAGGGAACAGGCCTGACTTACCAGTCTTCAAGCACAGCTAGCTTCCCCTTTCTCCACAGTGCAACAAAGTTACCCAGACCGCTGGTTCAAATTCCAAGACTTGCAGGCAAAAAAATGGCATACATTCCAAGCCAGGACGCTTCATTAGCATTTTTAATATTTTTTTAAGTTCACTTTGCCTTTATTTGATACATATTGATTTTATAATATGATAATTTTTCAAAAAAGGAGTTTAAACTTTTACATTTCAGCATAGCACATTGGTGTTTCTATTTTGACCATCTGCCCTGAAGAGTGAGAATTAAAATAACGACATCATTTCTCCCTAGAATGTAGGGACTGTTGAATTTATTTCTATTTACAGTTATTTCTACAATTATAAACTCTCTGCATTTGTGTCATATGAGTTTTCCTCAGTGCCTACCACAAAATACACTAGGGGAGTCCTCATAGCACAAACGGTTGGGTTTCTGAATAAAACCTCACTTCTGTGAGGACAGTAGGTACTTCTAAGCATTTTGGGAATAAAATGGATTATAAAATGAAAAACAAAAAAATTGAGACTGTGATGTAACTCAGTAGTGGAGTACTTGCCTAAAGAGCATAAGACCCTGGCAGAAAAGTTTCCTAAAGCTCAGAATGTTAGAATTTTATGATCTGCAGGAACAAACTTCGTTTTTTATTTATTTTTTGGTCCTGTTGCTTGAACTCAGGGGTTATCCCTGTGCTCTTCAGCTCAAGGCGAGTGATCTACTACTTGAGTCACAGTGCCACCTCGGTTTTCTTGTGGTTTATTGGAGATAAGGGTCTCTCAGACTTTCCTGCCTGGGCTGACTTTGAACCACGAACCTCAGATCAGAGCTTCTTGAGTAGCTAGGATTATAGGCTTGAGTCACCGGTGCCAGGAACATGAACAAACTTCTTAAAGACTGATTCTGAGAAAAGAAACTTGGAATACACTTTCAGTATAAATAATTTCTAATGCCATAGTTAAGGCACTAATTCAGAAGTATTTATTCATTGGCTGGTTTCTTAGTTTATTTAAAGATACATATATATATATATATATACATGCATTATTAATATATATATTATATGTATAAATAATAAACAATAAATAATATGTATAAATATATATAAAGCATACATATGTTTTTAATAATATATATGTATACATATATATTATTAAAAACATAGCTTTGAAGTACACCTAAGGGCTTATGTGCTCATGTAAAGTTATACAACTGCACAACTTCATTTTTTTTTCAGTTTGGTTGGTAGCTTAAATTAATTGGGATTTGTGTATTGTCGTTTTGTTCTCTGTTTTTGGAGGATTTCTCTCCCTTTTATCACCCTATCTCCTCTCCTCACATTTGAAGTCAGCTTGCTCTTTCTTGGCTTCATTGTTCATAGCTGATTTTCTACCACTTCAGCTATGCCTGTAGCCTGGCACTTGCCAGTTAAATGGAGATGATATCTCTCAGGCTTTTCTGCATTCATTAGCTTTGAAATTTCATCTTCCATTTCTCAGCCTCCTGAGTAGCTTACAGATGAGAGCCACTGAGGTACCTAAGGATAAATTAGACTTTGGTTGGTGCATTCTTTCTGTTTTTCTAAGAATGGTATTTCTGTGAATGTCCTGGGTCTGAAATAAGATATATA
Source organism: Dipodomys spectabilis (assembly GCF_019054845.1). Taxonomy (NCBI): domain Eukaryota; kingdom Metazoa; phylum Chordata; class Mammalia; order Rodentia; family Heteromyidae; genus Dipodomys; species Dipodomys spectabilis. The sequence continues at coordinate 3,217,683 of NW_024870882.1, read as the reverse complement.
ATACATATGCAAATCTGTATAATTTTCATAAGATATAGTAAATTTAATATGTGTTATAAGTGTAATAATAGTCAATAAATATAATGAATGAAAAATACAAAAAAGCAATACACAGTAAAGATAAATATGTAGATATTAATAATTTCAAATGTGGATGAAAATTAATTTACAGGGTTGGGGATTGAATTCAGGCCTAGGGAACGGAACTGAATTGCTTGTATTCAAAGAGGGTGAGTTTCCCCATTCCCCACAGTGCATTAGAGTTTCCCAGACCCCAAGTTCAAATCCCAGGCCTGGCAGAACAAAAATGAGCACGCATTCCAAGCCAGGGAGCTCCATTAATATTTTTAATATTTTTAAATTTTTAAAATTTATTTTATTTTATTTTCTATATATTTTATTTATTTATTTATTTAGCCAAGCACAGATCTTGAAGTTAGGTCGTGGCAACTCTGCCTCAGCTTCCATCACCTTAGTCTGGGTTGGTGTAGCCTCTAGACCCACAGCCCATCCTGGGATCCTAGGCCTCAGGGGCTGACAGGAAAAAAAAAAAGTGAAAATGGCAAGGAAAAATAGCCATGAATTGCGAAAAGTTAGAGGTTTCTCGGTTTTCCTACCTTGCATGGTGACCATCCTGGGTCCAAACGACATAACTGCAACCTGTAGGTCACCTGGAGCTTCTGTCAGCAGGCTGTCAGTGTAGCCATAGGCCAATCTGCATACCTGGGCCTTGAATTTGAATCCCGGTCATGACATTTACGAACTGCTGGAGAGTGTAAGTAAATATTGCCTGTCCATAGGAACACCAGAGGAATGTAGTCAATGTCATGGTTGGAAGAATAGTTTGTCAATTAGTCTAGCATAAAATTAAACCCAGAATTCACAAGATGTGGATTGATTTTATTTATAGTTTATTAAGCATTAAAATAATAATCTGTGTGTGTGTGTGTTTGTGTTTTCAGTAGTGGGGCCTGAACTCTGGGTCGAGGCATTGTCCCTCAGCATTTCAGCTCTGGTTTAGCGTGGTACAATGTGAGACACAGCACCATTCCCGGCGTTTACTGATCGTGTGGTTGCTGAGGAATCGAACCCGGGACTCATGCATGCAAGACAAGCACATTCCCAATGAGCCACCTTCCCAGCCCCTAAAAGAATACTATTGATTAAATGGAGTCCTCACTAAATATCTGAGAATCACTAGGCAGGTAGTATATGTCATTGAATACTAGATAGACATCACTGGCAATATCTAAATATATATTTATTTTTATACCACCATCTGCATAGAGAGGTATTGCTACTTTGGCCAAACCTATGTCTCCATCCTAGGTCCTGGGATGCACCTGGCACCTGAATGTGCTAGAGGCTGCCATGCTCACACTCACACATTCGTGAATTGGCCCTCTAGGCCCTCAGTTCATGTCCCAGCGTTGCTAAAAATGTCTTCTTGGAGTAAGATTGCAAGTGTGATACCTGTTTTCCTTTTCTGTGCAAGTGCTGGGTATTAGGTATGCTGTTTATAATTTGTCTGCAAAGCTACATGCTATGGAATAGATTTGAATGAATGTAATAAATGTTATAGGTGCACTCACAGTCCATAAAATAAATGGTAAACAAATAAGTACATAATAAAATATAATGAATCATTCCAACAAACAAGATATAGACTGAATGTATGGATGTAAGTATAAACGATATAATAAAAATGTCTGTAAGTGTTATGTTCTCCAAGGCTGGGGCTTGAATTCAGGCTTAGGGAACAGGCCTGAATTCCTTGTCTTCAAGGGAGGAGAGCTTTCCTTTTCTCCCCCGCCCTGTCCCAAGTGCATCAGAGTTACCCAGATCCCAAGGTGACATCCCTGGCCTGGTAGACAAAATCCAAGACAGGGAGCTTCAATAGTGTTGTTAATTAATTAACTAATGTTTTGCCAAGCACGGGGCTTGAACACAGGTTGTGGCAACTCTGCCTCAGTTTCCATCACCCTAGGCTGGGATGGTGCAGCCTCTGGACTCACAGTTCATCCTGGGGTCGTAGGCATCAGGGGCTCACAGGAAAACAAAATGAAAACAGCATCAAAAAAAGCCACAAACCGCGGACGGTCAGCAGTTTCTGTTATCCTTCCATGCACGTTGACCATCCTGGGTGTGAATGGCATGGCTGCAACCTGTAGGTCACCTGGCATTTCTGAAAGCTGGAGCTGTCAGTGAAGCCATAGGCCAACGTGGACACTAGGCCCTGAGTACAAATCATGGTCATGACACTTACAAGGGGCTGAAGTGCCTAAGAAACTATTGCTTGTCCATAGGAACACAAGAAGAATGTGATTAATGACATGGCTGAAAAGGTAGTTCGTCAATCAGTCTTGCATAAAATTAGACCCAATAATTACTGGACAAGGATAGATTTTAATTCGTAGTTTATTATGCATTAAGTGTATACTACTGATTAAATGGAGTCCTAACTAAATACATGAGAATCAGTAGGAGGGTAAGATATGTCATTGAATACTAGATAGACACGTCTGGCAGTGCCTAAATATCTAAATTTATATTTGGGCTGGGAAAGTGGCTCAGTGGTAGAGCGCTTGTCTTGCTTGGCTGAGGACATGGGTTCAATTCTTCAGTACCACATAAGCAAAAAGTAAAAAAGCCAGAAGTGGCACTGTGGCTCAACTGCTATCCTTGAGCTGAAGGGCTGAGGGACAGCGCCCAGGCCCAGAGTTCAGGCCCCACGACGGAACCCCAAAATAAATAAATAAATAAATAAATTTATATGTATTTATATACCACCATGGGCATACAAAGTTACTGCTATTTTGGCCAAACCTGGGGCTTGATCCCAGGTCCTGAGATCCACTTGACAGCTGAATGGGCTAGAGGCTGCGGTGCTGACACTCACCCATTCATGAATTGGGCCTCTCAGCCCTTCACATTCAGGTCCCATCATTACCAAAATTTTCTTCCTGGTGTAAGACTTCAAGGGTGACACCTGTTTTCCTTTTTTGTATAAGTTCATAATTTGTCTGCAAAGCTACATGCTTTGGAATAGATGGGAATAAATGCAATAAATGTTATAGGTGCACTCACGGTCCATAAAATAAATGCTAACTAACTAAATAAATGATGAACTATAATATATCACCCCAAAAAACATGATATAGACTGAATATATTGATGTAAGTATAAATCATATATTTAACATGTCTATAAATGTTATGAGGTGCTTGAATTCAGGCCTAGGGATGAGTTTAGTTCATGCATGATTCTCATAGGAAATGATAGGCAAGATGTAGTTTTAATTAGTTTTAATTAGTTTTAATTAAGAATTCATGAAGTGCGAAAATAAGAATCACATTCAGGAATTGGAGGCATTGAGAAAGATCCAAGAATCGGTACTCAAATGGTAGATAGCATACAAACACAGCTCACTGCATCTCCTAATCTATCCAAATAGGTAATTAGCATACTAGCTTCAGTTTATGAATGGATGAATATTGTGCCCCATCTCCACCCTGGGGTTTGATCTCAGGTCCTGGGTATGGCCTAGCTCCTTAGTGGCTCACAAGCTGATGGGCTCATGTGGACCTATTTGGCTGTTGTGCTTTCTAGACCCCAAGTTCAAATACCAGCACTACCAAAAGGGTTAACCTGATGTGAGAAGCCAATCCTTGCACCTATTTCCCTGTACTGTGCAAGTGCTGGGTCTCAGCAAGAATCAAGAAAGCATAGGCAACTCTACACCCGTGGGAATAGATTGTCATCCATGTCAGCACAGTTTTATGTCATTCTATGCTCAAAAAAATACAAAATACATCCTTGAAAAAGACAAAAAAAATAAAAAGAATAACTACACTGAATACAAGACGCATATCACACCTGTATGTAAATAGAGATCCTATGTTTAAAAGAGCTGGGCTTTGTATTTTGTCCAGTGCTAGGGCTTCAAATCAGGCCCTGGACCAGGCCTGATATTCTAGTTTTCAAGGATGGTGAGCCTCCACTTTCCCCAAAGTGCAACAGAGTTACCGAGACTGAGTTCAAATCCCAGCACTGACAAAAGGTTCATCCTGATGTCAGAAGCCAGTCGTTGCACCTGTTTTCCTCTTTGTGAAAGTCCTGGGTCTCAGCTAGGATGGAGAATGAATACATAGGCAACCCAATAACCATGGGAACAGGTTGTCATCCATGTCAGCACAGTTATAACTGTCACCATACTCAGTAAAATACACAATATCTGCATGAATTAAACACAAATTAAGGAGAAGAAATGCACTGAATGCAAGATGCTGTCCACACATGTATGTCAATACAGATCCTATGTTTAAATTAGGAAGTTAGGAGTATAATGGCCTCAGCTTCAGTAACCTCAGGGTGGCGGGATGCCATGGGCCCATAGCCAATCCTGGGTTCCTAGGCCCTGAAGTCTTGCAGGAAAACACACACACACACACACACACACACACACACACACACACACACAAAAGCCGTGGGATGGATTTTTGACTATGGTTTCCTTTCCACGGTGATCATCCTGGCTCTGAATGACTCGCCTACAAAGGGTACTTCACCTTGCATTGGCAAAAGCTATTGGGCAATCAGGGAAGCCATAGGCCCATGCAGCAATGTTGGCCCTGATTTCAAGTGCTGGTCCTGACACCAACAAATCGGGGGATTTCCCAAGAGACTCATTCCTATGCATCGGAGTACCGATGGAATGTGAGCAAACTCATGATTGAGAAGTTTCTCCATGGATCAGTCTAATCTCAAATTAGACACAATGATCCTAGGATGCTGACTGATCTTACTGAATAGTTTATTAAGCATTAAAATAATCCTATTCCTTCAATGGTGGCATAATAACTACCTAAGACTTGGTAGGAATGTAGTTGATGTCATTGAATCCTAGGTAGATGTCTCTGGCACTCTATACAAACATATATTTATTGGTATACTACCACCTGCCTATCCATGTATGGCTATTTTGTCCACCCCTGTGGCTCGATGTCAGGGTCTGGGAACTGCTGGCAGTTTCCTGGGCTAGAGGTTGCAGTTTTGACATACCCATTCATGAATTGGGTTTGCTAGGCCCTGAGTTCAGATCCCAGCACTGACAACAATTGGATCGTGGAGTAAGAAGCAGAGTGTGACACCTGTTTTCCTTTGCTGGAGCATTTTGGGTGTCAGACATGTTGGAAAACATGTCTACAAATCTAGATAATATGTGACTATGTGATAAGATGTCATCAAAATAATAAATGGAATATGTGTTACCACAGTAAATAAAATAAATTATAAATAAATGAATAAAACAGAAACACAATAAATAACCACAACAAACAGAATATGTACTGAACATCTATAAGTAAGTACAAATCCTATCATTACAATGTATATAAATAGTATGTTTCCCAGGGCTGGGGCTTGAATTCAAGCCTAGGGACTAGGCCTGACTTTCTTGTCTTCAAGTACGGTGTGCTTCCCCTTTGTCTAAAGTGCTGCAAAGTTACCCAGACCCTGAGTTCAAATCCAAACCCTGTAAGAAATACTGCAGCAGTTGCAAGCCAGGGAGATAATTTTTTTTCCAAAACAAGGTGTTGAACTCATGTAAGGCAACTCTATTTAACTTCCATCACCATAGTCTGGGGTGCAGCCACTGGAACCACATGTGATCCTGGGATCCTAGACGTCCAGGCCTTGTGTGTGTGTGTGGGGGGGGGGGGAAGGCACAGAGAAGAAGTGGTGGGATGGCGTTTTAACATCTTGCACCATGATCATTTGGGTCTGAATGACAGGGCTCCAAAGGGTACTTCAACTTGCAGGCTGGCAAGGTACTGGGGAAGACTGTCCTGCAGGGCAATATAAACCTAGAGTCGAATCCCAGTCATGTCACTTCCGAATGGCGGGGGATCCTAAGAGACTCGTTCCCATTTATGGGAGTAATGATTGAATGTTCTAAGTGTCACAGTTGAATGAGTTGCTCATGAATGATACTCGTATAAATTTAGACATCATGATTTCAGTAGGCTGATTGATTTTGTTTAATATGAAGCATTAAAAGACAACTATTTCTTACAGGGACACAATAATTTCATGACACTGATTTACTTTATAGTTTATTAAGGACTAAAACAATAATATTAATTATATGGAGGCATAACAAATACCCAATAATTGTTAGGAATGTAGTCTATATAAATGAATAATGGATAGATATCTCTGGCACACTATAATGATATATATTTATTAGCACACTACCATGTGTGTGCCAATCTGTTCTTATTTTATCAACTCCAGGGGCTCAATCTCAAGTCCTGAGAAATGCCTATCAGCTCAGTTTGCCCCAGGATGGCATGTTGACACTCAATCATTCATGAATTTGGTCCTGTAGGCCATGAGTTCAGATGCCAGCACTCCCAAACAATGAATCGTGGAGTAACAAGCAGATGGTGACACATGTTTTCCTTTTCTGTGAAAGTCCTGTGTGTCAGGTATGAAGTAGAATACATATGCAGACCTATATCCTACATAATCAATTTTCTATATGCCATAATAGTCAATAAAATAAATGGTTACTACATGAACAAAACAAAAGGTAAAATGAATAACTACACTGAATGCAATATGGAGCCAATATATGTATGTAAATATAAATCATATATTTAAAATGTACCCAAATAGGATGTTTTTTAGTGGTGGGGTTCAATTTCAGGCCTAAGGAACAGACTTGAATTTCTTGACTTCAAGAAAGCAAGCTTCCCCTTCCTACACAGTGCAACAGAGTTACCCAGACCATGAGTTGCAATCCCAGTCCTGGCAGAAAAAAATGGCATCTCTATGCTATGTGACAACCAATTCTTAGGTATTTCATTATTTCTCCTTTTAATGAATGTCATTTTTTAAATGCTTCATAAAGTATTGATTAAAATCAATCAGTATCCTAGAATATAATTGTATATAATTTTATCCTAGAATCATTCAAGAACTGCCCATTCAATCATGGCATATATCATATTCCATTGGTATTCATATGGATAAAAATGAGTTTCTTAGGATTTCCTGCCATTTGGAGGTGGCAGGACCACAATTGGAATTGTAGGCACCAGCTCCCACCACTTAAACCCGAAGTTAGGGAATTCACCGGTCTGTCCAAGAACACCAGCAAGACCAATGATTAAGCAGGCACCAGTGGCTCTCAGCAGTCCTCCATGATACTTACAAGGCTGTGAAAGGAGATTCATGGTCAAAGTCACCCTTGGCTGGAAAGTACTTGAGACCCCTGTCCAACTTCAGTGTCAAAACAGCCAGAAGTAGAGCTGTGTGGCTCCAGTGGTAGAGGTGTAGCTTTGAGCAAAAGCAGCTCATGGACTGTGCCTAGATCCTGAGTTCAATGTCCAGGACAGGCAACAAACAGACATACACAACAATCTGTGCAACCATCCGGCCGTCTGTTGGTTGACACCACTAGTAGCAGTTGAGGAAGGTAGAGGTAACTGAGGGGTAAGCAAGAGTCTTGAGGCGAATTTGGAGTAAAATAGGAAATTGAGGACCTAGTCAGTGAGTGGGAGAATAGAGGATTTACCAGAGCCTGGGAATGTGGCCAGCCCATCTTTCCCATCCCAGCGCTCAGATGTCTCCAACACCAAGACTCTGAGACAGAGCTGTGGGCAACAAACTACTGCCAGAACACCAGCAGAAGAATCCTCTCGTCAGACCTTCAACATTCAAGAATACAAATAAAGAATACAAAAAAGGGAAGGATCCCAAAGACAAACACCACTGGGGAGGGTGATTCAACTGAGGGTCTGGCCAAAGGCCTCCACTGCCTTTGGAGACAGCCACAGACACCAGGGTCCAGAGTGTCAAGGGTTCCAATACCATCAAGAATCTGCAGAGGTGCTACAGACATGTGGTGCCTGCCCTGGACTACAGCAAAAGAGGAAAACAGGTGCTCTGTGACAAAATGCAACCACTGAAGCAGGAAAAGACAGACGTGCAGGATTGACAAGAGGAAGAGAAGGAGAAGGTAACCCAAGTGCACAAAGCACCGAAAACTGAGCTAGACATCCACAAGTTACCCATACAGAGGTTGGTTTCGGCAGAAAGTGATTTACAATTGACACTAGCCCACATGCAGCTTACAGCCGATGACAGAGAAATGGAGCACGAAGCCCTCACCAGCTGCCTACAGGCCATAGAGCAGCACATGGGGGAACTGGAGATGGTGGCTTCTGTGGTTACTACTTACAGAAGGAGACTGAAATGTTGTTCCAACAGCTGAATGATGTAACACTTCAGCTCAAGGAAAAGTGCAGAAGTTTCTATGACCTGGAGCAAGTGAACACAGAGTTTTAGGAGAAGCTGGAAGCACTCTGTACATAGAGGAACAATAGGAAGAACAGAATCTACAAGTTCCAATAAGTGCTGCAGAGTCAAGATGTACTAAAGAGACTACAGGACAACCTGAGCTGAATGGTGACCGCAGCGAATCTGGAGACAGACACTTTCTCGCAGAACCTGAGCATTCAGAGGTCCGTGCAGAAGGAGGAGGCCTGGTAGCTGACCGAGCAGGTAAACCAACTGACAGAGGAGAATGAGTGAGGATCGAGGTAGGTGATGCATCTAGAGAACAGCTGGGGGAACTGAGAACGAAGCTGGCAGAGCCATGGCCCCACGAGGGTCCATCTCAGGAGGAGCAGCAACTGCAGGCCCATGCCTACAGCACGCAGATGGGGTTGAAAAACCTGGAGGAACAACTTCACATCTAGGTCCAGGAAAACCAGAGGCTCTGTCTCCAGATTATGGAGCAGTGGGAGCATCTGGGAAAAGTAGAGGAGAAAACCAAGGATCGCAGGAGATCCCCAAGACCCCATGATGTGCATGTGTGTGAAACACACAGCTGGAGGAACAGATGGCCTTGTTGTGGGACGCTCTCCACAGGGTGAGCAGTGAGAAGGAGGATCTCACCAGCATCGTGGAATCAGAGCAGCAGGTGAAGAAACATCTGCAGGAACAGCTGGACTGCTCAGAGGAGAAGATAGAGGAATGGAAAGAGATGGCTGAGAGAGAGAGAGGAAACAGCTTGGGAGCTGCAGGATAAGCAGAAGCAGTCACTGGCCTAGCTGAAGGAGCTCAGAGCCACCTGTGAGCAGCACATCACTTCCAATGAGCAGCTGTGCTCCAAGTAGTAGGTCCTGTAGTAGCACCTGCAGAAGCAGACTCAGCTGTTGGAGCAGAGGAAACAAGTGCAGGGTCCGACCAATTTGGGGGACTAGGTGGTGCCCCCAAAGTGGCAGGACAGTTTAAAGAGCTTGGAAGTGACAAGTCCACAGGAGGAGCACCTGCAGGCCCAGCTAAACTTCCTGGCTTTCCCTTGGGAAGGCGAAGATGTGAACCCTGGAGAAGCAAAAGCTGAGGAAGCAACTCTCCACGATGTGCCCATGGCAGAGGATGGAGATGTCTCCCAAACTGAGAGGGATGTGGCTCTGTTAGCACTCTCAGAGGCTGAAATCCACAGGGGACAACATCTTCTGGCCTGCTGCAGGCACTTCCCTCCCCCGGACAGCTCAGTGCCAGATAGAGCAAGAGCCACAGGTCCCCTGCCCCATGAGCTGCCACCACAACATGTGAGAGAATGGGAAGTGGGACATGTGGGCATCCGAAAAGAAAATCTGCTTCATCCACAACCTGCCTGATGATGTATATTTCGAAAGTCCTGCAGATGAGCTCTACCATTGATTCAACCAGCTGTCAGCACATATCCGCACTGTCCAGGAATCCCTCCTGGCATGTAAAGGACAGATGTTCATTCTGAATTAGATGTGTCTGGAGAAAGCAGAGTGCATGTGCCCGCTGTCCCAGGAGAAGATGAAGAATAGAAAACTGCAAGAGCTGCTGTCTCTCCTACACGGGGCTCTAGATGCCGACACAGGCTGAGATCCCCACCAGTGCAGCTGCTTCAGAGGCCTCAGGCTCCTGAGTGGTCAAAATGAGGGAGAAGCAGAAAGGTTTTGAAGAATTGCAACTTCAGGATAGTGTGGAAACTGCAAGAGGAGAGGTCAGGGTTCCCTTCCCCGGACTCCCTCACAGAGCATGTCCTGCTGCAGATCCCCACATCCCAGAACTACCCACAGCTGGTGCCCTCAGGCTTGTAGTGCTCTGTCCCTTTTTTCTGTAAACTGATGGAGATGATGACTCCCTATGTGACATACTGAGTCCCAAAATCCTCAGCAGCCAACAGAACTAGGTGACCAGGTGCGCTTCTCTAGGCCTCCATCTGCCTGGTGATAGGAAGTGTAAACTGCGGGCCGTGTAGAGCAGAGGCTGCTGGGAGGAGGCCCAAATTCTAGGGATATCTAATGGCCCATTGGTGGCCAGGAAAGAGGCCCATGTTATGCTTATCACAAAGAATAAATTGTTTCCAAAGGGAAAATAAAGCCTCCACAAAGATTTGTTCTTCTAGTTATGGGGCTTGAACTCAGAGCATGGCCACTGTCCCTGAGCTCTATTTGATCAAGCCTGGTGGTCTACAATTTGAGCCCCACCTCCCCTTCCAGCTTTTTCTTTGTGGAATCGAACTCAGGGCTTCAGGCTTGCTAGGTGACCACTCTATCAGTAAGCCACATTCTCAGCTAGCATGATCCCCCGCCCCCACCCATATGGCAAATCCTCAGATAAATAGGAATTAGGGGGTAGGATGAATATGAAGCACAAGTCTGGTTCACACGGAGATACTCCTCTGCCCCTCTTCAACACCCTTATTTAAAGTTTCTCTTTTACTATTGAGTGATGAGAGAGGGAGAGGGACATCCGAGAAAGGAGTACCAAGAACAGTGGCCCACTGAGTCCCACAGCCTCCCCCACACAAGTGGTCTTACAGATTCCCATCTTACCTGACTCAATGTTGTGTCTACACTGTCTCCCTAACCATGCAAGGCTCAGAATGAAATAAATGTCAGCCCTGGCCTTAGCCCACACCCAGAGTAGAAGCTCCTAGTCCAGGCTGAATTCCACCTCTGACTTCCCTGAGTTAGGCTGGACCCACCACTCACCACTTTGTCGGTGTCAATGATCTCATGGATGGATTTCAGGAAGAAGGTCTATGGCAAAGAGCAGAAGCAGCAGTGTGAGCAGGGAGGAAGGAGCCGTGGCAAATGGTCTGGGATCTTCCTCCTTGAAGCCTTCCTGTCAATCCAGAGCCATCCTGACCTGAATCATGGCCAAGGCGAGGGGGTGGACAAGATAAAGGAGCACAGGACTAAAGGCACAGGGACACTTCTTGTTTTCTGATGGTGCATCGAGGATAAGAGTCTCACACACTTTCCTGCCCAAGCTGGCTTGGAAGCCAAATATCACCTTCCTGAGTAGCTAGGATGACAGGCGTGAGCCACCAGTGTCCAGCATGTGATGTTTTTTAAAGGATCTTGGCGAGTCTGTAAAAGGAACCCCATAGGGTCTGGATAGACCATGACCCAATCAAGGAGCTGGAATTGGGGAAGGCTGATTGGGGAAGCCATTCTGTTCCCCAAAACTATAGATGTCAGGTGGTGTTTGATGCATCGAACTCTTAGGCCAACAACCACCAGAGTTGATGGGGGAAAAGGTAGAGAATATCCAAAGGTTTCAGTGTAGAAATCTCTGATTTTGCATGCATATAGGCTGTGTGTGTGTGTGTGTGTGTGTGTGTGTGTGTGTGTGTGTGTGTGTGTCTTCAATGATGATGGGTTTCCCCTCCCCCACAGTGCCAGTGAGTTAATCAGACCCTGAGTTGAAATCCCAGGCCAGTCAGAAAAATGGTTCAAATTCCAAGGAGGGTCTTAAATTTTTTTTGACCAGGAACGTGCACTGTCTTGAAAGCACTCTCTGTGACATGACATCATTCTATTCAAAGCAAATTTGTTAGCTGGGTGCTATTCTTCATAGCGACTATGGATGTTCACTGATAGAAATACATGCATATATACACAAACATATGCAGTTACTGGCTATTTTTTTTTAGTGCAGATACTGAGGCTTGAACTATGAGCCTAGAAATTGTCCCTGAGCTCCATTTACACAAAGAGCAAATTATTGTGCATTAATCCATGATACTTCATTAAATGTAGACATAATTTAATATCTAATTAGTAATATATTACATGTAATTTAATAATACATAGACATCTCACATTCTACAAATATATTTATACTTAAATGTACAGTAGAATATACATATACATCTTTCTCTCTATATATTTATATTCACGTATTTGCAGCAATTTACACATCTATCTATTTATATATTGGCCACTAATCGGGCTAGAACTCAGGTCCTGGGAATTACCTGGCATTGAATTTGTTTGAGGTTGCTGTGCTTAAACTGACCCCTTGATGAATTAGACATTCCAGGCCCTGAGTTCAAATCCCAGGAGTGCCGAAGTCAATAGGTAGAGTAAGAAGCCAATGTTGACCTGATTTCCTTTCTGTGGAAATACTGTGCCCTAGGTAAAATATGAAATATCTATGCAAATACATATATATGATATATATTATACATGTATACAAATATTTTTGGCAGTTCTAGGGCTGGAATTCACACACTGGGAAATGCTCCAGAATTTTTTCTTCTAGGAGATTAGCTTTAACTTCACCCAGAGCACAATAGTGTTACCCAGCCCCTGAGTTCAAATTCCAGGTATGGCAGATAAAATGGCCCAAACTCATAACCAGGACCTTAGCTTTTTGGGGGGGGCTGGCACGGGGCTTGAACTCAGGTCTCCACAACTCTGCCTCAGCCTTGATTACCCTAGACTGGGGTGCAGCTTTTACACCCACAGATGATCCAGGGATCCTACAACCCGAGTTCAACTCCAGCTCTGGTAAAAAAAACAAACCAACCAAGATGGAGGAAGAAAAACCTGGAAGTTTTAGACAACAGTTTTACCTTTGTTTCCTTTGCACTGTGTCCATCCTGGCTCTCAATGACGCGGCTTGAAAATTGCACATGTCCTTGCATGGCCGAAGACTGGCAGGCTGTCAGTGAAGCCTGAGCCCAACCAAGACACCTAGGCGTTGAATTTGATCCTAGGACTTCCACCTACTCGCTCCTATCTATAGGAACAATAATAGAATCTTTGTAATGTACCAATTGAACTACTGATTAGCTAGTCATTGTAGTATAAGATTGTACGCAATAAATATAGGTCATTGATTAATCTAATTAATACTTTATTAAGTCTCCTACTGTGATTAATTAATGGAGGCATAATTTTAGACCAAATAATTCATAGTAATAGAATATATAAAAATAAGATATAGGTCATCATTCTTTATATAGAGTTATACACTAGAATCGACATAAATGTCTGTCTCTCTCTATAACTTTATTTATAGATTCATATACATATGTAAATACGCACACATGCTGCAATCTACATATCTATCTGTTTATATATTGGCCACTCCTAGGGCTTCATCTCAGGTCCTCAAATTTGCCCAACAACTACACTTACGTCAGACTGGTGTGCTAACACTGACCTATTCATGAAGTGGGCCTTCTAGGCCCAGAGTTCAAATCACAGAACCGCCAAAAACTTAATCCTGGTGGAAGAAGGCATTTGTCCCACTTGTTTTCCTTATTAGTGAAAGTCCTGGGTCTCAGGAATGATGTACATAGGCAAATCTATGTTCTGTGTAATAAGAGGTAAAAAATGTTATACATGTAATCATACTTTCTGAAGTATATAATAAATTAATAAAAAAACAAAATAAAATGAATACACTAACTGCAATATGCAGTAAACATGTGTATGTAAGTATAAATCAGGTTTTTAAAATATGTACGAATATTATTTTTGCAAGTGCTAGGAACAGGCCTGTCTTTCTTGTCTTCCAGCCTTGTGAGCTTTCCCTTCCCCTACAGTACTGCATATTTACCCAGACTTTAGTTAAAATCCCAGGCCCGGCAGAAAATATGACGTGAATACAACACCAAGTAGCCTAATAATTGTTTAAATATATTTAATGTATATATGTACGTATACATGAATGTATTAAATATTTTTATTTTGTCAAGCACAAGGTTTGAACTCAGGGCATGGCAACTCTGCCTCAGCTTTGATCACTCTAGGCTGGGTTGCAGCCAATGGACCCACAGCCGAACCTAGGTTCCTGGGCCTCAAAGGCTGAGAGGAAAAATAAATAAATAAAACGACACAGAAAAAAAAAAAAAACAGTAACTTGCAGATGGCTGCCATTTTTACATTTGTTTTCTTTTCAAGGTGACCATCCTGGGTCTAAATGACAGGGCTGAAAAGTGCTGGTAACCTGGCATTGCTCAAGTCTGTTGGGCTTCCAGAGAAGCCATGGGCCAACATGATAACATAGGCCCTGTGATTGAAGCCGGGTCCTGACCCCTACCAATGTAGGGAGATCCTAAGAGTCTTGTTCCTATTCATAGGAATACCGATGGAAAGTTATGAATGTCAAGGTTGAATTACTTGTTTCTGAATGTTACTAGGAGAAAATTAGAGAGTGATTTTAGGAAGCTGCTGGATTTTAATGAATATTTTTGACACATTAAAAGAATGCTAGTAATTACATGGACACTATAGTTTCTGGACAGTGGTCCATATAATTAATAATTCATTAAGGATGAAAACAGTAAAATTAATTACATGGAGGCATAATAAATACCCAAGAATTGGTAGGAATGTAGCCTATATAAATAAAGTATAGACATCTCTGGCACTCTAGCAAGATCTATATTTATTTGTGTACTAGCATCTGCATGTCCATCTGTTCTTGTTTTGTCAACCCCTGGGGCTCAAACTAAGATGCTGGGAACTGCTTGTCGGCTCCATATGTCCCAGGCTGGCGTGCTGACACTTACCAATTCATGAATTGGGCCTTGTAGTCTGTGAGTTCAGATGCCAGCACTCACAAAAATTGAATCATGCAGTAAGACACAGGGTGACACATATTTTTTTTTTTCTGTGAAAGTACTGGGTGTGAAGTTTCATACATAGGCAATTCTATATGGTATGTAATAAATGTAGTAAATATTCCATGTGTTATAATAGTCAATAAAATAAATGGTAAATGAATAAAAAAATAAAATGAATCACTACACTATGCACAATTTGGAGTCAACATATGTGGCTCAGTCTCAGGGCCTGGGCACTTTCTGGCAGCCGAATTGGCTAGTGGCTGCTGTGCTGACAGTCACCCATTCATGAACTGAGCATTCTTTGCCCTGAGTTTAGATCCCAGGACTCCCAAAAATGTAATCTTGGAGTGAGAAGCCGAGCATGACACATGTTTTCCTTTTCTGTGAAAGTGCTCAGTGTCAGGTAGGATGTATAGTGTGGATGCAAATCTATATGCTATGTAATAGGATGTAATAAAGGTAAAAAACATCATAGGTAGAAGAAATGTCACTACAATAAATGATAAACAGATTGAATCAGTAGTGACTCATTCTAGGATAAAATTAGATGCAATAAGTGTAGTTTGTGCACTAAGTTTAATTAATATTTTATTAAGAATTAACAGAATAAAAATTACATGGAGACATAATTAAATAACTAATAATTGGGAGTAACACATTATGCACAATTTAATAATATATAGACATTGGTCTCATTCTATGAAATATCTAATTACATGTATGGATATATGTACATATATGATAAACAATTATAAGATATTGAGTAATTATTAATTAATGCTTTATTAGTAGTTAACTGGGACACATCATTAAATGGAGACATAATTTAATACCTAAGAAGTGATAGCAATATTATCTCTAATTTAATAATATACAGAAATCTCTTTTTTTCTATATAAAATTTATATACAGCAATCTCTATGTATTTATACCTCGTTCACTCCAGAGGCTTGGTAGTTGAGTGCTCTCACAGTAAGCATGAAGTCCTGGGTTTGATTCCTCAGTGCCACAAAACAGAAAACTCAGAAGTTCTGCTGTTCTTCAATCAATTGAGTGCTAGCCTTGAGCACAAACGTTAAGGGACATTGTCTAAGCATTTACTCACGCCCCAGGTATGATGCCAATAAAAGGTAGGATATTCTAACTGCAATTATAGAAGAACAGAACTTCAAATACCTCATTATAGATCAAGCTAGGAGTCTGATGCTGACAGCTGCCACCTAACCTGACTTAGCCACATGTAAATCGCTGCAACCCAGCTCCACGTGTTACCCATGTCATCCTGGCTTATGCCCGTCATCCTAGCTGATCAGGGGCTTTAAAGCCCAGTCCTGGCAGGAAGTCTGAGAGACACCTCAAAATGTGGCTCCAAGTGGTAGAGCTGTGAGTTCAAGCCCCATGGCTAACAACCCCTCTCCAGAAAAACACCCAGCTAATCCTTTACATGTGAACTTGTATGGTTTGTAAAATTTTGCTCAAAGAATGGTGATACTGATGAAAGCACCCTAATTCTAGTGACAGCTTGTGGAATGGAGCTATGTGCTGAGTCCTCCCTAGGGTGTTCCATTCTGAGGCCTGCACAGAGTGCTATGTGCTGAGTCTTTCACAGGATGCAGTGTGCTGAGTCCTGCATTGGGAGCTGGGTGCTGAATTTTTCACAGGATGTTGTGTGCTGAGTGGTGCAAAGAGTGCCATGTGCTATGTTCTTAACCGGGTGCATTCTTACATCTTGTCTATGTAAGAGCTCCACAACTTAGATGATTACACAGAAAAGGATATTGGAGCTCAGATAGGTCCCCATGTCAGGGACAAAATTATGTATTACTGAAGACTCATGAGTTGTCTACAGCAGACAATGGTTATTTGTTTTTTTCTTGGTCATGAACCTTGAACTCGGGACTGAGGCACTGACTCTTACCTCTTGGACTCATGGCTAACACTCTACCACGTGGAGCCATGGACCCCCTTGCAGCAGAGACCATGGCCAAGGGGTCAGTAGTTGAAGTCTGTCATCCTGCCTTCTTGGGAAGCTGAGTTCTAAAGAACTGGGTTCCAAACTATTGCAAACACAAAAGGTACCATGAGACTATTATCTCCAATTCACTACTCAGAACCTGAAGGGGAAGCTGAGTGCTTGAGGTCATGTAGTTTATCCTACTCAGGAGGATGAGATCTGAGGATCATGGTTCAAAATTAGTCTAGGCAGGAAAGTCCTTGAGAAACATAGCTCCAATGAACCACCAGAAAACCGGAAGTAGCTCCGTGGCTCAAGTGGTAGAGCACAAGACTTGAGATGAAGAGGTCAGGGACAGCGCCAAGTCCAAGACTTCAACTCCTTCAATCGACAACAACAACAGTAAAAAAAGACAGAAATAAAGTAACAAAGCTGAAGTAGAGGGCTGGGAATGTGCCTTAGATGTAGAATGCTTTGTATATATGAAATCGTGGGCTTGATTTCTTAGGACCACATCACTAGGACAAAGCCTGAAGTGGCTCTGTGGCTCAAGTGGGAGAGGGATATCATTATACAAGAAAAACTAGGTATAGAGCTCAGGTCCTGAGGTCAAGCTTCAGGACTCATGTATATGTGTGCGTGCACACACAAACCCACGCACAAACACACACTGTGGTGTGCACACACACACACACAAACACACATACATCACAGCGCAGAAGTGATGTTGTTACACAAATTGGTAAAGCACTGGGCTTGTGCACTGAGCTCATGGTCAGCACCCCGCCCTGTGTTCAACCCTAAAACCTAGCCACCCCGGCCCCAACTAGGAGAAGTCAAAGGTTTCAAAACCTGATGAGCTTCACCAGTCCTACATGACAGGATGCTTTGTGATATCCAACATGTGCTTGTTTTTCCAAGGTTCTGGAAAATAGGAGAGGCATCATGCACCCAACATTGTCTGCATTGAGTCATTTCATTATGTTCAGTGCCATAGTTGTCTGCCTGAAGGACTCCTGAATTATATTGAGCATTGTAACTGAACACCAGAATATAGTCTCACAAAGGCAGAATAAGTGCACAGAACTTGGCCTGCCATGGGAGGTGGCACAAATGAAGGTCTCCTGTTAAAATAGAGCACTGGGAAGAGAGATAGCTAAGGCTACAAAGAGGGATTATTTTTTGTGACCTTCAGAGCCCGCCCACACTCATTCTCACTAACTGGCCCAGGTGGAGTTGTTTGTTACCCAGCTGTACAGGAGTGAGGGCTTTTGTGTGCCTGTCTAGACAATGATAGAGACTTCCTCAAGCAGGTTTGTGATGCAGAGAAAGCCTTAGGTAACTCTGTGAACAGTGAAGGGAGCCCCGGAACATGCACTATCATGAAAGAAATCTCTCTGTTATGTACTCTATGTACTGAATACAAATTTCTTAGGTTGGTGCCATTCATTGTAGCTACTCGGGAATTTCACCTATAAGAATACAATACATAGACAAAGACATGGAAGTACAGGCTCTTTTTGAGGGGGCAGGTTCTGGGGTGAAAATATGAGACTATGCATGGTCCCTGAGCTCCATTTGCTCAAGGGTACTGCATTAAGCTTGAGTCACAGGTCCACTTCTGGGAATTTCTATGATCTCTTAGAAATAACTGTGTCATGGACTTTCCTACACTGGCTGGATTCAAACTAAGTTTCTCTACATCTCAGCCTCCTGAGGACCTGGGATTATAGACAGCAACCACTAGCACCTTATTTCTTCTCTTCTTCATTTTTTAATCTGGACAATCTGACTTCTTAAGAGGGTCATTCCCAAGGTTTTAATTTATAAGCAAACTACCCAATGTTCTTTATAACTGCCCTGAGAAGGATTTTCTCTACACATCTTCCCCTCTGGTCACAGGTTTGAGGACAAAAGTGAGAAATGAGGGTCACAGGATTTGGGAGCAAATATCCACAGTACATGCCAGTTCTGTCACTTAGCATTGAGCTTTTGTGAATTTGTTGTCTCAGGATATGAGGACCAAAACCTGGAGCGATCCTCATACAGTCTTCATTGCTCTTTTTGCCTATTAAATGATCTAATAATTATGAGTGTTTTGTGTCTCCAACATTAAGTGTCTAGAACACACTAGTAGCATCTTCATGTGAAGGGTTAAAGTTTTGAGGCAGTGATCTCAAAACTTGCTTGTTTCTAGCAGAGCAACACGTGGTGGTAATCCAAACACCTGGTTGGTTGTGTGCCTCTATAAACCCTGAAAATCTTTAGCTTGGGGTTCTCCTCCTAGGCTCCGCTGTGTTGGATTGAAGGATGAGACCTCAGCTGCAGCCTGTTTAAATAAAACCTTAAAACAGCTGTAAAGTCTGACTCTCCATGGTCTTCTTGGTGGAGATCCTGAGACCTCGGTATAACATATTAGTGGAGGCTCATCAGGGATCCCCCCAAGGACCCCTGAAATATCAGACTCCAAAGGTAAAACAGCACTGTCTTTGTTAATTTGTCTGGTCCTTTCATTTGTCTGTTTTACTTTCATTTTGCTTTGTGAGGATGGCCACTCTGATTCGTAAAGGGTTATTGAAGCAGGCACCCTTGCACCACAACCCTGGAGGAACTGGGAGATGTCCTAGATCCTCTTGTGGGGTGGGGGTCCTTGGAACCCACTGTTTGGGGTGGGGGGGCGGTCCTTGGAACACCGCCATGTGAATTGTGGGGTGGGATTCGGTTCAGTGTTGGGCCAGAACTGAACAAGAAGGCCTCCTCACAGAGGTCCAACTCTCCCACTGTGGCTCTGCTCCTTGTGCTGTGTGTCGTGGGTGTGGAACCCCACCGTGACTGTAGTCAGTGGACTAATTTGGGAGATCTCTACTTTGTAAGTTTTTTTTTTTTGGTAACTGTAAGGCCTGAGTGTGTTCTGTTTGTACTGTTTATAGTTTTTTGGACTGTACGTCTGACGGGACTGGAAACCATAGGCACCACTCCATCTAGCCCCCTAGACTTACAAAAAGAAACTGAGACAGAGGGAAAGAAAAGGTAGCCCCCAGTTGCTCAGGGAGATAACTTGGAAGAAGAAATGTTTCCTCACTCATATTCTCATTCCAAGTACCTTTTGCAGAACCTGAGAATGATCAAGAGGAGGAGGGAGCTATAGAACACTCGGCACCTACCCTTAAAGTTTCTGAGGAGCCAGTCAGTCGAAGATACCGTGGGATCAACCCCCCTTCTAATGCAGCTGTTTTTCCCTTATGCACTATAGGTCCTGTGGATGCAGATGGTCAACAGCAACTCCAATATTGGCCATTTTCTACCAGTTACCTATACAATTGGCACACCCAAAATGCCCCCTTTTCTGAGAAACCCTAGGATTTAATTCGTTTGCTTGAAATTGTTCTCTTTACCCATCAGCCCACTTGGGATGATTTTAGTCAGCTTTTGTAGGTCCTTTTTACCACCAAAGAGAGAGACTGTATCCAAGAGGCAGCCCAGAAACATATCCCAGGCCCCACAAGAGCACCTATCAGAGATCCTGCCCTGATCACTGCCTATTTTCCTGAGATGCGACCAACATGGGACTACAATACAGTTGAAAGTAGGGAGCGACTCTGTGTCTATTGCCAGGCTCTGTTGGCAGGTCTCAAGGCAGAAGCTTGCCAACCTACTAATATGGCCAAAGTTTATGATGTCAGACAGGGAGGAAGTGAAAGTCCCGCAGCATATCTTGAGCAGCTCAGGAAAGTTTTAGTCAATCTATCCACATGATCTTGAGACCCAGGATTCGGCTCAGATGATTATGTTTGCCTATATGAATCAAGCTGCACCAGACATAAAGCAGAAGTTGCAGTCTCTAGACATAATTGGTGAAAAGTCTATTAGGGATCTAGTAGCTGCTGTGGAAAAGGTTTACAATAAGAGAGAGAGAGTACCAAAGACAGGAAAGGAGGGACAGAGAACATGAAATTGGGTGTGAAAAGAGCGACCAGGCCAAAGAAAAGAGGCCAGACTTGTTGGACTCACCCCTATTGCATGCCGAGCATACCTGGTTCACAGACAGCAGCAGTATCATTTGAGATGCAAAAAGGTACGCGGGTACAGTAGTCACCATGGACACTGAGATAATGTGGGCAGAAGCACTCCTCCAGAGAATGACTGCACAAAGAGAAGAACTAGTGGCACTAATAAAAGACCTACAGATGGGAAAAGTGAAGAGACTAAACATTTACACGGACAGTCGTTATGCCTTTGCCACTGTGCATGTCCATGGAGCCATTTACCAAGAGAGGGGGCTGTTGACAGCTGAGGGAAAGACTATTAAAAACGAACAAGAAATTTTAAGCCTCATCCAGGCCTTATGGGAACCAGCAAATATTGCCATTATGCACTGTCCTGGCCATCAAAAGGTAACTGATTCAATAACCAAAGGAAATAACTTGGCCCATCAGGCAGGTAAGGAGGTGGATCTCCAGCCCAGAGCTGAAGTAGACCCAGGGTCACAAGCTTTGCCTCCTGAGCCTCAGTACTCCCAAGAAGACTTGGAGTGGATAAAGAAAATTTCCATGGTCTATAAACAACCAAACAGAGAAAGAATTAAAAACTGGTGGAAAACTGGTGAGGGGAAACTTATCTTGCCACAAATATTGGGCAAGAGGATTCTTATGAGAATCCATCGGGTCTCTCACATGGGAACCCGAAGAATGGAGGACTTGCTCCTTCACTCAGAAGTAAAATTCAGGCAAGGAAATCAACTCATTGAGGACATTGTTAAAAATTTTAAAGCCTATCAGCTCACCAATGCCCCTAATCAACTGGTTACTAAAGAAGCTCGCCTCCATGAAGCTAGGCCAGGTGTATATTGGGAAGTCGACTTCACAGAAATTGAAACTGGAAAATTTGGATATAAATATTTGCTAGTTTTTGTAAACACCTTTTCAGGATGGGTTAAAGCCTATCCAACAAAGCATGAGACTGCACACATCATATCTAAGAAGATCCTGGAAGAAATCCTACCCAGGTATGTCTTCCCATCCACCATCGAGTAGGGCAAGGAGCCGGCCTTTGTCTCAAAAGTAAGTCAGGGAATAGCCACGGCACTGGGGACGGATTGGAAATTGCACTGTTCATATAGACCCCAGAGTTGAGGGCAGGTAGAAAGAATGAATTGGACTCTAAAATTTAGAGACTTTAACTAAATTGGCCTTGGAGACTGGCGCAGACTGGGTATCGCTGCTTCCTTTTGCCCTGTTTAGAGTAAGAAATTCACCATATCAACTTGGCTTTACTCCTTTTGAAATAATGTATGGACACCCTCCACCCATTATCCCTAGCCTTCAAACTGAATTGCTTGCTGATTTGGATGATATTGAATTTCTGTGTAAGCTTTTCTATTTACAGCTGGTGCATAAGAGGATGTGGCCCCAGCTTAGAGCATTATATGATTCTGCTTCTACTCCTACTCCCCATTTGTTTAAACCAGGGCACTGGGTGTTTGTTTGAAGGCACAACCTGAGATCTCTGGAGTCACGGTGGAAGAGACCTTACATGGTTCCATCCTTACATGTTGCTACTGGTGTGTAGCCCTGCTTAAGGGCGTGCTACTGCCCTTAAAGTAGATGGCATTGCTGCTTGGATCCACTGCTCCCATGCCAGACTGGCTAACCCCTTTTCCCTGGACAACCGTGGGCAAACATGGGAAGTCTCCAAGTATCCTACCCAACCACTCTGCATACACCTCAAGAAAAGAAAAATGAACTGATTGTTATTGGTATTTTTGTTTAATAGTATGGCTATACCCGTGCAAGATCAAGAGCTGTTGGAGTTTTGTTTGAGGCTGGAGCCACAAGGTTGTGTCTCAGGACCATAAGTCAAGGGGGTGGAGGGTAATGAAGAGTTAAAGTTTTGAGGCAGTGACCATTTGTTGCTTGTTTCTAGCAGAGCAACACGTGGTGGTAATCCAAACACCTCCTTGGTTGTGTGACTTTATATACCCTGCAAATCTTTACCTTGGGGCTCTCCTCCTAGGTGCTGCTATGTCAGAGTGTACGACAAGGCCTGAGACACAGGCCATTTAAGTAAAACATTAAAACAGCTGTAAAGTCTGACTCTCGGTGGTCTTTTTGGTGGGGGTCCTGCAACTGGGGTATAACGTTTCCATTTATCTCTAGTACTTCTCAAGATTTAGACTAAGGTTATGTGTGGAGAGCCTCCTCGGTGAATCACTGAGGAAACCACTAGAAGCCTCCTCAGGAGAAAGCCATTCAATCCAACTGAACAGGAGAGTCTCTGAGACTATTTTGCCCAATAAACCACCAGAGAACCAGAAGTGGAGTAGTGGCACAGAGGGTAGAGCTCCTGCTTTGAGAGAGAAAACTGAGCAGTAGATACAATCCAGACAGGCAGGAAAACCTGGGAATTGCTTATGTCCAATTAATTACCAGCTGGCGGGAAGTGGAGCTGTGGTGGTGGTCAGCCTCAGCCTTCAGCAAATCAGCTCAGGAACACATCGATCCCTGAGTTTAAGTCCTGGGATGGCCACAAAAAAATTCAAAAAGAGAAGGCCAAGTATATTTATCCGTGCCCTACCTGCTTATGTGTGTATGTATATTACCTCCCATAGTGCAAACTCTGCTTTTATTTACTGGTTTATTTTTCAGATATGCTAGTTGTGCATACTGCATCATTCTCTTCATTTCAGGCCCATTGCTTTTCTCTTCCAGGGTTCTAGGCCTGTGTCTTTATATGATGCGCACTGAAGCTCTCAGCAGCCTTTATTTACATTTTATTATGAGGTCAATGCAGGAACAATCACAAATCAGGCAGGGAAAGAGAAGATCAGGTTTCTTAGAAGTAACCGGTATTCAGAAAATTAAACTTGAGAACATAAAATAGTAGCATACTTAGGTAAAAACTACCATTAAGAAAAAATGAAGGAGCTAGGAATATGGATTAATGAAAGAGTGCTTGCCTAGCATGCAAGAAGCCCTGTGTTTGATTCTTCAGGCACCCGCACACAGACCAAGCCAGAATATGTGCTGTGGCTCAAGTTGCAGAGTGCTAGAGACAGTGTCCAGGCCTTGAATTCAACCCAACAACTGGCAAAGAGATAGCTACCTAGGTAGGAAGGTAGGTAGGTGGATAGAAAGAAAAAAGAGAAAGAGAGAGAGAGAGAGAGAGAGAGAGACAGAGACAGAGACAGAGAGAGAGAGAGAGAAAGAAAGAAAGAAAGCAAGAAAGAAAGAAAGCAAGAAAGAAAGAAAGCAAGAAAGAAAGAAAGAAAGAAAGAAAGAAAGAAAGAAAGAAAGAAAGAAAGAAAGAAAGAAAGAAAGAAAGAAAGAAAGAAGGAAAGAAAAGAAGGAAGGAAGGAAGGAAAGAAGAAAGAAAGGAAGGAAGGAAGGAAGAAAGAAAGAAAGGAAGAAAGAAAGAAAGAAAGAGAGACAGGAAGAAAGGAAGGAAGGAAGGAAGGAAGGAAGGAAGGAAGGAAGGAAGGAAGGAAGGAAGGAAGGAAGGAAGGAAGGAAGGAAGGAAAGAAGGAAGGAAAGAAAGAAGAAAGAAAGTTGATAGATGAATCTGTTTTTGATGTCAGAAGGAAAGAAGGGAACACTTCCCAGTCATGAGGCTTTCTGCAGTGTGACAGGAAACCAGCATCGCCTTCACACAAACACAGAGCAGGATGACTGTCTCTGTCCCACTTCTCAGGCAGCCAAATAACCCAGAGTCAAGAGGGCAGAGCCAGGTTCTAACTCAGGTGCTTGGAGACAGAAGAGAAATGGCCCTGCCCCTCCTAGGACTGGGGATTTGCATTAATGATGTGGAGAATGTAGTAAGGTGAATGGACTGGCAGAGATAGAAGGGCCTTCAAACCTGACTAACAGAGAGTCAAAAACCCACACCTTAAGACCGGAGAGCAGGGTTTTTCTAATCTGTTCCTCCCCTCTCCCCCACTAAACTGGCTCTCTATACTTAACCTAAAGATAGCCTGAGGCTCCCTTCACCTGAGGGAGGACGTTTAGTTAGTCATCGTATGAAGAGACTAAGCCAGACCCAGCTCTAACTCTAACAAATGTTTCAGGTTTCCCCCATTGCTGGCTGTGCCTGGAATGAATGAAGTGGTTTTGTAGCTCACTTCCATGTTGACTGTGTACATTCTGCCTCCTAATCCTGCAGGCCTAATTCTCTGCACCTAGCCTGGCTTTTGAAACTGTTTTCTGTCCTTCAAATACAGTGTTACACTGGAGTTCTTCCTTCTATCATAGCTAGGGCTTGGATCCTGAGAATTTCATTTGAACCCCGAATGAGTCAATAATATTTCTTTCCTTCTTCTGTAACTCAAGAACCCAAAGAACATTTAGAGTGCAAGTAACTTCTCATCACCAAGGGAAGCACAGGAATTTCTTGAGCATCTGACCATTCAGAACAGGAAGTCAGAATGTGCTTGACTTCCCTGCCTTGGCTGGTTTCACCCTGTGATAGAGACCTCAGCCTCCTGAGCTAGGGTGATGGGCATGAGCTATTGGTCCTCTGCTAGGGTTAGAACTGTAATGACACTGAAAATAAAGTCAACTGCTTATCACAAAAGGCTTGGGGAGCATATTAAGCCTTTCAACAATGTGCCTTTCAGAACCCTGTAGGACACAAGATTATAATGCTAGAATCTTAGAGGCTGGGCTTATGAATGTGCTACACTTGAACCTTGAGGTCTGACTCCAATTCTGGTGTACATCAGCATTCATTTTCCAAACAATATTCTCATAATTAGCAAATAGGAAACGTACTTTGATTATCCCTCACTCTTTTTCCAGATGTGTGTCTCAAACTGAAGCCTGGGCGCTGTCCCTGAGCCATTCAGCTCAAGGCAAACACTCTACCACTTGACCCACAGTGCCACATGGGATTTTTTGATGGTTCATTGGAGGAAAGAGTCTAACATGCTTTCCTTCCTTAGGCTGTCTTCAAAGTGCGATCTTAAGATCTCAGCCTCCTGAGAAAGTAGGTTTCCAGAGCCACTGGAATCTGGCGTATTGTTTTTTGCCAGACCTGGGGCTTGAAATTAGGGCCTGGGTACTGCCTTTGAGCTTCTTTTTCTCAATGCTACCCCTCTTGCACTTGAACCACACCACAGCTTCTGGCTTTTTCTGAGTATGTGGCACTGAGGATTCAAACCCTGGCATTCAAGCATGCTAAGCAAGCTCTCTACCATTAAGCCACATTCCCAGCCCCAACCTTACAATTTTATCCCTCAACTTGCCTATCTACAAGAAAAAGTTTCTGAGTATAAATCATCAAACAAATCCCTATAGAAAGTTGTCCAAAGATAAATAAGACAAAGCTCATACTAGGGACAGACTCTAATCATGTGATGACTTGACAAATGCCTCCATTTAATTATGTATCATGTTTCAACACTTAATAAAGTATTAATGAAAATGAGTCAATGTACTGAGTTATTGTGTATAATTTTATAATATATGTACACAACATAAATATTATGTGTATAATAAATAAATAAAAATAAATAAATAAATAATAAAATGAATAAAATAAATAATAAATACAAAATCAATAATAATAATAATCATAATATGAAATAAACATACATATGTACGTATATATATCTTATATTCCACATGTATACAAATATTTTTTTCTATTGCAGGGCCTTAATTTAGGCCCTGGGAACTCTAGCTTGAAAATCCTTTCCTTAAGGACAAAGAGCTTAGCCTTCACCAAAGGTGCAAAAGAGTTACTTGGACAGTGAGCTCAAATCCCAGCAATGGCAGAAATACTGGCCCCAGTTCCAAGACAGTGACAATATTTGTAACAGAAACAATTATGTTTATTCAGTTCCATACCGAACACTGAAGAAAATCAGTGTAGAATTTTGTACAGCTATTCAGACATCCATCCCCTCCCCCCAAAGTGCTTCTTGAGCACTATATAATGTTTTGTACTTTTAAAAGAAAATGTACAGAGGGTTCACAGTTACATGAGCAAAGTAATGAATACATTTCCTATTGATCATTGTTGCCTCCTCGTTTGTTTTTCCCCTACCATCCCTTCCCTCCCATCTTCACAATTAACTTCCCTGCTGAGGTCAGTGAATTAATTATTTATTTTTGGCTTGGCATGGGGTTTGAACTCAAGTAATGGCAACTCTGCACCTTCCATCACATTGCTACGGATTCATCAAGAATCTGAGTTCAAATCCCAGGCTAGGAAAAAATCTGGCAGAAATTCCAAACCAAGGAGTTTTATTATTTCTATTTTGTTAGTTAGTTAGTTAATGAATTAATTAGTTAATTTATTTTGACAACCACGGATCTGGAACTCAGGTCATGGCAACTCTGACTCAGGTTCAGTCTCCCTAGGATGGGATGCAGTCTCGGGACTCAAAGTTGATCCTGGGACCCTAGGCCCAGAGGGCCTGCAGGAAGAAAAAAAAAGCAGAACAGCACAAAAATTGGGGAGCTGTAGAGGGCTCAGGGTTTTACAAGATTTTCTTTGCATTGTAACCATCCTGTTTCTGAATGACATGGTTTCAAAGTGGTCCTGGTCTGCCACTGCTGATGGCAAGCAGGCTAGCAGGGAAGCCATAAGCCAACATGTCAACATAGGCCCTGGGTTCAAATCCTAATCCTTACACTTACCAATGGCAGGAGATCACAAGAGACTCATTGCTATGCATGAGAATACAGATGGAAAGAGTAGTCCATGCATTTGTGTAGTCTAAAATTGGATGCAATAATCCTAGGATGCTGATTGACCTTAATTAATAGTTTATTAAGCATGAAAAGAATAATATTGTTTCATGGAGATATAATAAATACCTAAGAGTTGATAGGAATGTAGTAAATGTCATTCAGTCATAGATAGACAGTTCTGGAACTCTTTAACAATATATATTTACTTGTATACCACCCTCTGCCTATCCATGTATTGCTGTTTTGGCCAAACTTGGGGCTTGATCTCAGTGCCTGGGGAACCACCTGACAGCTTCATTGGCCAGAGGCTTCTGTGCTCACATTCATCCAATCATAAATTGGGCCTGATAGGCCATGAGTTCAGATCCCAGCACTGTCAAAAATTTAATCTTTGAGTAAGTAGCTGAGTGTGACATGTTTTCCTTTTCTGGGAGTGTCCAGGGTGTCAGGTATGTTCGAGAACACATCTACAAATCTAGAAGCTATGTTATATGATGTAAACAATGTAATAAATGGATTAGGTGTCCTGAAAGTCAATGAAATAAATCGTAACTAAATGAATAAAAAAAGAAATAAAATGAATAACCACACTAAAAGTGATTTGGACTGAACATCTGTATGGAAGTATAAATCCTATATTTAAAATGTATATAAGGAGTCTGTTTTCCATGCCTGAGGCTGGAATTCAGCCCACTCCCATGAGAAAGCAATGGCAGGAAATCCTGAGATACTGGTTTCTGGACCAGGAAAAGTCATGGAATGCGATCGATCTCATTGAATAAGTAGTTCATGCATGATGTGACTAGGAAATGATAGGCAAGACTCATGGGGTATCGCTTATTTGTAAAGCAGTGTTGATTAAGCGTGACAATAATCATCACAGTCATGAAAAGAAGGCATCTGGAAAGATCCAAGAATCAGTAGAAACATGGTAGATTGGATTCCATCACAGGTTATCATCTCTCCTACTCTATACAAATGTGTACTTATTTGCATACTACCTTCAACTTATGAATGGATGACTGCTGTGTGCCCTCCCCCCATACCCTCAGCTGGGGGTCCATCTCAGGTCCTGGGAACGGCCTTACTCCGTAGTGGCTCACAGGCTAGTGTGCTCACATGCACCCATTCGTCAATTGGGTCTGCTGGTCCCCGAGTTCAGATCCCAGCAGTGCCAAAAGATTCATCCTGATGTCAGAAGCCAATTGTTGCACCTGTGTTCCTTTCCAGTGCAAGTCCTGGTTCTCAGCTACTATGAAGAATGCATGGGCCACCCTGTGGCCATGGGAATAGGTTGTTATCAAGTGAACCCAGTTACACCTGTCATATACTGAAGAAAATACACAATACATCCATGAATAGCATACAAAATAGAATAACTACACTAAATGCACAATGCAGTCCACACACGGATTTGAATATACATCCCATGTTTAAATGATGCATTCCGGACAACTGTGGCCCCTATGGTGCTCGACCAGTGTTCCTGGGAAACGACCAGCTCCTTAGTGGCTCACAGTCTGGTGTGATCACGTGGACCCATTGGGCAGTTGGGCCTCCTAGGCCCAAATTTCAAATCCTAGCACTGCCAAAATTCATCCGCATGTGAGAAGCCAGTCATTGCACCAGTTTTCCTGTGCTGTGCAAGTCCTGGGTCTCAGCTAGGATGGAGAATGCATAGGCAACTATATACTCATGGGAATAGGTTGTCATCCAGGTCACTACAGGTATATCTGTCATCCTATACTCAAGAAAATACACAATACATCAATGAAAGAGACACATAATTAAAGAATGACTACACCGAATGCAAGATGCTGCCCATCCATGTATGGAAATATAGATCCTCCGTTTAAATGATGAATTTATGACTATATTGTCCCCCACCAGGGCTTCATCTAAGGTCCTGGGAATGGCCTACCTCCTTAGTGCCTCATAGGCTGGTGTGTTCACCATGACCCATTCACCAATTGGGCCTGCTAGGCCTTGAGTTCAAATCACAACACTGCCAAAAGATTCACCTTGATTTGAGAAGCTAATCGATCCACCTGTTTTCCTGTCCAATGAAAGTCCTGGGTCTCAGCGAGGATGGAGAATTCTATATAGACAACTCTATAACCATTTGAATGGGTTGTTATCCATGTCAGCATAGTTATATCTATCACCATACTCAATAAAATACACAATACATCCATGAATAAGACACAAAATAAAAAGAATACCTACACTGAATGCAAGATGCATACCACACTTGTAGGTAAAGAGAGATCCTATGTTTTAAAAAAGCTGGTCCAGTGCTGGGGCTTCAAATCAGGCCCTGGACCAGGCCTGACATTGTAGTCTTCAAGGACGGTGAGATTTCCCTTCCCCCAAAGTGCAACAGAGCTACCCAGACCTGAATTCAAATCTGAGCACTGACAAAAGATTCATTCGGTTGTCAGAATCCAGTGGTTGAACATGTTTTCCTCTCCTGTGAAAGTCCCGGTCTTCCACTAGGATGTAGAATGCATAGGCAACCCTATTACTATGGGAAAAGGTTGTCATCCATGTCAGCACAGTTATACCTGTCACCATACTCAGTAAAATACACAATAATTCCGTGAATTAGACACAAATTAAGGAGAAGTGCACCAAATGCAAGATGCTGTCCACACATGTACGTAAATATAGACTCTATGTTTAAATTATGAATTTGTGACTATCTGGACCTCCCTGGGACTCGACCTCAGGTCTTGGGAATGGCCTATCTCCTTCGGTGCTCACAAGTTGGCGTCCTCACCTTAACCCTTTCCCCAATTGGGCCTGATAGGTTCTGAGTTCAAATCCTAACACTGCCAAAAGATGAATCCTGATGTGAGAAGCCCATCGACTCACCTATTTTCGTGTCCTCTGAGGGTCCTGGCTCTCAGCTTGGATTGAGAATGCATAGGAAACCCTATAACTAGGGCAATAGGTTGTCTTCCATTTAAGCACTGCTATATCTATTACCTTACTCAGTAAAATACACAGTACTTACATAAGACAGAAATTAAGGAGAAAAAGTACTCCAAAGGCAAGATGCTGTCCACACATATATGTAAATATAGATCCTATGTTTAAATTGTTAATTTATGACCATCGTGGAACACACTGGGGATCAATGTCAGATCCTGGGAATGGCTAACTCCTTTGTTGCTCACAGGCTGGTGTGGTCACCTTGAACTATTCACCAATTAGTCGAGCTAGGCCCTGAGTTCAGATCACAGCATTACTAACAATTGGATCATGCAGTAAGAAGCCAAGTGTGAAATTTTTGCCTTTTCTCTGAGAGTCCTTGGTGTCAGGCATGATGGAGAACACGTCTACAAATTTAGATTCCATGTGATAGGATGTCATCAATGTAATAAAGGGAATAGGTGTCATCATAGTAAAATCAACGGTAAATAAATGAATAAAACAAAAAGTACAAAGAACAACCAAACTTGTATGTACTGTACATCCATAGGTAAGTACAAATCATGGATTTACAATGTATATAAATAGTATGTTTTCCAAGGCTAGGGCTTGAATTTTGTCTTACAGTTCAGGCCTGACTTTCTTATCTTCAAATACGGTGAGCCTCCCCTTCTTCCACAGTGCTGCAGATTTACCCAGACTCTGAGTTCAAATCCAAAGCCTGGCAGAATAAACGGGGTGAATTGCGAGCCAGGGAACTAACCTCTTTAAATTATTTTTGGCTCAGCAGGAGGCTTGAACTCAGGTTGTGGTAACTCTGTCTCAGCTTCCATCACCCTATGCTGGGGTGCAGCCATTAGACCCACAGGAAATCCTGGGATCCTAGTCCCCCAGGCCTTGTGTGGCAATAATGTACAGAAAAAATGCAGTGACATGGCATTTTATGTTTTCTTCCTTTGCACGGTGACCCTCCTGGGTCTGAGTGACACTGTTGGAAAGGGTACTTCACCTTTCGTTGCTGAAGTAGGCCCCGATTTCGAATCCCAGTCCTGACACCAATCAATGGCAGGAGGTACTAAGAGACTCGTTCCCATTAGTGGGAATAACAAGGTAATATTATCAATGCTCCTATATAATTAGACAGCATCATTTCAGGAGACTGATTTTATTTAATATTTATGAAGAATGAAAAAAATACTATTACTATTTCAGGATATTGATTGTTTTACTTAATAGTTTGTTAAGAATGAAAACAATAACATTAATTACATGTAGCATTATAAATACCCAAGAATTGGTAGGAATGTAGTCTATATAACTGAATAATATATAGACATCTCTGGCACTCTATAAAGATATATATTTATTAGTGTACTACCATCTGGATGTCAATCTGTTCTTATTTTGTCAATCTCTGGGGCTCAATCTCAGGTACTCGGAACTGCCTGTCAGCTCAATTTGCCACAGGATGGCTGGCTGACACTCACTCATTCATGAATTGGGCCTTGTAGACTGTGAGTTCAGACGCCAGCACTTCCAATAAATGAATCGTGTAGTAAGAAGCTGATGGTGACACATGTTTTCCTTTTCTGTGAAAGTCCTAGGTGTCAGGAAGGACTTGCAATACATATGCAAACCTATATCCTATGTAATCAATGTAATCACTGTTCTACGTGTCATAATAGTCAATAAAATGAGTAGTCAATACATGAATAAATGAAAAAATAAAATAAATAACTACACTGAATGCAATATGGAATCAACATATGTATATAAATATAAATCATATATTTAAAATGTACACAAATAGGAAGTTTTCTAGTGGTAGGCATCGATTTCAGGCCAAAGGAACAGACTTGAATTTCTTAAATTCAAGGAGGCAAGCTTCCCCTTCCCACACAGTGGAACAGCAGGGTTACCTAGACCATGAGTTCAAATCCCAGTCCTGGCAGAAAAAAATGGCATCTCCATGCCAATTCGTAGGTATTTCATTTGGCCTTCATTTAATGTCACTGTTTAAATGCTTCATAAAGTATTAATTATTATCGACCAGTGTCCTATAATGTAATTGTGTATAATTTTTCCTCGAATCATTCAAGTACTGCCTATTTAATCATGACATACATCACATTCCTTTGGTAATCATATGAATAGGAATGAGTTTCATAGGATCTCCTGCCATTTGTTGGAGGCAGGACCAGGATTCAAACTGTGGGCTCCAGTTCCTACCACTTAAACCTGACAATAGGTAATTCACAGGTATGTCCAAGAACATCAGCAAAACCAATGATTAGCCAGGCATCAGTGGCTCTCAGCAGTCCTCCTTAAAACTTACAAGGCTGTGAAAGGAGGATTATGGTCAAAGTCACCCTAGGCAGGAAAGTCCTTGAGACTCTTATCCAACTTGTGCCAACAAAGCCAGAAGTAAAGCCGTGTGGTTCCAGTGGTAGAGAGCTAGCCTTGATCAAAAGCAACTCACAGATTGTGCCCAGATCCTGAGTTCAAGGTCTGGGAACAAACAGACCTACACAATAATGTGTGCAGCCATCTGGCTAAAGCAGGTCACCGACTTGTCCCCAACTGGCTTGGACAGTGTTCCAGGGGAAAGAGGCTGCCTTCATTTTGACTCCGCCCATTCTCCCTGCATCTCAGGATTCCAGCCACACCCCCATTGTTTCATGGTTCTTTCTGACCAATCGGATACAAGAATGGTGGCCACGCCCACATTCCATGCTGCCTAGTAGCACCTTGATTCCCTCTGTTTGTTGACACCACCATCAGCAGTTGAGGAAGGTAGAGGTGGCTGAGTGGTGAGCAAGAGACTCGAGGCCTAGCAGGAAAGGCCTTCCTCAGGCCCATCATGTGCCTGCCTGAGCCCCAGCCCCCTCCCTTACCCCCTCCCCATGGAGCAGCATTTCAAACTTGGTGCTGCCGGTTCAGAACCATGGTTTCCTCAGGCAATGGTGTAATGGTGTGCCACGAGCCAGCTTGTGGCCCTGATCTGGTCCTGGCTCCCCTGTCCTCTGCTCAGGACCTGAGTGTCTGTCATGCCTCTGCCATTGCTGCTTGCCCCACCTGGAGCTGCTGCCAACAGCTTCTGCCAGCAACACATGTGAGTGGCTGCCACACAGCCCCGTACCCTGTGACCCCATATCCCCTCTCCTCAGACCCTGTGCCCCACAGTCTGGCCCACACCCTGCCACAAATGTGCTCCAGGGGTGGGGGTGGGTGTTGACCCGAGGATCTCACCCTCATTCCCAGCGGCTAGTGTCCCAGGAAATGGGGAGATGCAGGGTTGGGTGAGGAGTAGGCGCCAGAGAGACCCTGGCCTGGAGCAGTGGGAGCCACAGTGCCGCACATCTGACCCCTTCCTCTCCCTGGTGAAACCCGGTGGCTTTAGTCAGAGGTTGGTAGCAGCATGTCTACACCTACCTTCCGGGGTGTTTTTCTTTTTTCTGGGGATGGGAGGTGTTGGATGCAGAAGATAGTCACCCTTGCTGTGTGAGACCTTGTGATGTGTGCTCGGTCAACCTTTCTCCTGAAAACAGAGAGACAGAGACATAGACAGAGAGACAGAGAGATACTTTTTCCTTGTGCAGCGTGACTGTGCTCAGGTGAGTGATCAGTTGGCAATTTGCAAGTGCTGCATGGATGAGTCTTCTGTCACTGGTCTGGATGTTTGTGTGTGTGTGTATGTGTGTGTGTGTGTGTAGAAGTGGGTTGTAACAAGGAGGCTGAATGCTTTGGTAACTTCTACCTGTTAACTTTGGGGCATGTACGGGCTTCACAGCTGAGGTCTGGGGGCCTAGAAGGGTGAGAGGCTTGAAGGGGACACAGAACTGTTAAATTACAAGAAAAAGGGATCTGTGTGCAATGGAGCTGTGTACTCCCTTGGGCTTGGTTGGTGGCATTGGGAGCTTGGAGGACCTGGGAGTCACTACAGGGGATGGCTTTCCATGGGACCAGAGAGCATGACCAACACTTAGTAAGGATATGAGTTCTGCTAGTATGGAGTGCAACAGCATAGGTCAGAGTCTGGGTCTTCTCATCATGACATCTGATGGGTGAGGCCAACCCTATTTTAAATCTTGAACTGTGATCTTCAGATCTCAGCCTCCTGAGTACCTAGGATTATAGGCATGAGCCTCTGGCACTGGGACGCTGGTTCTTTTTGGTATATTAGGGTAAGAGTTCAAGGCTTTAAGATTGTGAGTCAGGTCTTCTACCATGTGAGTCAAGCTTTTCTGTCTTGGGCATTTCTGAGATGGAGAATTAATATATGCTTAGGCTGGGCTGGATCATGGTCCTCCTATCTGCGACAGGCATGAGCCACTAGACCCGGTCTTCTGTAGTTGGGATGGTAGACATGTAGCGCCACGCTCAGTCATTGGTTTAGATGGATTGTCCCAAACTCAGTCCACGGCAGCCAATTCTTGACCAGAGGTGAAGCTCTGGGTTGGACCTCGACCATTGGACTTCAATCTCCTCATGTAACAGTTGTGAAGTAACAAGGGATTAACACAGAGGGATCATTGGAGCAGGGACAGGCACAGAGGGAGGGGTCATCTGATACTGTTCTTGACAATTCTGTGAGCATATGATAGAAAGATACCCGGAAAGATCTCAGATGGTGTGTGTTATTTATGGTGCAACAGGTATGGGATTGTGAAAAAAAAAACATGGCTCTTTCTTTATTACCCTATCCCCATGAGTAATGGGATCCTTTACTGTGTTCAGTTTTGAAGATGGTAAAACTGAGGCACAGAGAAGCCAGGTGACCTACTAATGATTCCCAGCTGACAGGAAGCTCGGCCTGACATCTTGGCCATGCTCCCTAGGACAATGGGTGCCATTCATTCCACTTCTTGTGGTGGGAAATCCACTTATTTTAAGTCATGTGGCTTGAACTTTGGGCCTGGGGCAGCTCGCTGAGCTCCTCAAATCAAACCTAGCACTCTACCACTTGAGTCACAGAACCACTTCCAGTTTCCTGGTGTTTTTTTTAGATAAGAGTCTCAAATGTGTTCCTGCCGAGGCTGGCTATAAACCGTGATCTTCATATCTCAGCCTCCATTGTACTTAGGATTATAGACCTGAGCCACCGGCACCTGGCTTAAGTGTAATTATGACCTACTTTCTTTCTCTTTCTCTCTCAGGAACTGATTCAATGGGTGCTGGAGGAGGTGACCCAGCATCCCCATGTGGTTGGTACCAAGGTGGCCCTCTCATTCTGGAGGTAGGCTGTGGGTCAGGAGCTGTCTCGCTCAGTCTATTGTACCAGCTCCATGAGGTAAGTCCCTCTGTGCTCTGGCTCCACTGTGACAATTATCCATTGTCTATCTAGCCTTACTGGACTCAGTCTTGTGTTCAATGCTCTTTTCTCACAAAAATTTCTGGTTAAAATTATGATACATTGTTACAGAATGAAAATGTAATGCCATCTTAAGAAAGTCATTTAGGGTTCTGGGAATGTGGCTTCATGGTATGGTGATTGCCTAGCATGCATGAAACCCTGGGTTCAATTCCTCAGTACCACATAAATTGAAAAGGAAACACTGGAAGTGGTCCTGTGCCTCAAATGGTGGAGGGTTAGCCTTGAGGAAAAAAAAAGAAACTGAGTAATAGTTCCCAAGCACTGAGTTTTAGCCCCAGGACTGCCAGAACAACAACAGCAAAAACAACAACAATGCACATTTAGTTAGTAAATGCAAAATAAAGAACCCATACTTGGAATATATAATTGCTCCTTACATACTGATACCTGACAATAGTTCCTAATTCATGTACTTTACCTGTGTTAGGATACTGTGTTGAAAAAAAAATGTTTTTTTTTCATTAGGTGATGGCAATTAATGCCAGGAATGTGCTTAGATGTCAGGTGAAGATTAATTCTGGAAATTCAAAGATTCCAGGCTTTTGAGTGAGGTCACTGCTAATCACAATGAGATGGGTAGTGTAAGTGAGATTTGGAAACTCTTTTGGCAAGTCATCGCACCAAAAGGGCAGAGGCTAATTAACAGTTGTGACAGAAGAGAAAGAATAATTCCAGATGGAAAGAAAAAATGATAGTAACTAAGGTATAGCAGAAAACGTTCTAGGGAACCATTTTTGGTTATTGAAGAACTAGTTGTGAACTAGGCTTATTCCTTATTACCTTTAGCATTCAAAATCTCCTAGGCAAGTTCTTAATCTCTGTGTGATAAAAGTATCTCCTTCTATGCTGTTCTTTCATACCTGATCTCCTTTGCTTTCTAAAAGTCTGTCTTTCTATACTTTCTATGAACATTTTCTGATACTAAATACACCTACAAAGATGAAAGGATGCTAATGTAAGAGTCCCATAGCTCATGAGTCATTAATGTAACAAAATGGGAAAAGAGGACATATTTATTGCTACCTCAATTCTGAAATGCTTCAATGTCACATCATTTGGTTCAGATTTCCATTCATTGTCTACATAGTGACATTAAGTGCACATAAATGCAAATATGAGCCGGGTGCTGGTGGCTCATGCCTGTAATCCTAGCTACTCAGGAGGTTGAGACCAGAAGATTGTGGTTCAAAGCCAGCCTAGTCAGGACAGTCCATGAAACAATTATCTTCAATTAACCCCAGAAACCCGGAAGATTTGCTGGAGCTAAAGTGGTAGAGTGCTCAAGTTGTGCTGAAGAGCTGAGAGACAATGCCCAGGATCAATGTTCAATCTTCACAACCAATAAAAATTGCAAATATGGCTTTAAATTTCCCCCCAAAGGAATGATGAAGTCAATAGTAATCTTCCCAAATGATTTAGTAGTGCACCTACGTTTGCTGAGTTATTTGTTATGGCTTCTTTGCTAAACATATTCTCTTCTTTAAAAATTGTCAAGTAGTATAGCTTTATAATAAACTTCATCTATATTTCTTGGTTCAAAAGAGAAGTCCATACAGTTGATGTCACTGAGCTTTCTTACTGTCTTAGTTCAAAGCCAACCCAGGCAAGAGAGTCTGTCAAACTCTTATCTGTTATTAAACACCAAAAAAGGCAGAAGTGGAGTTTTGGCTCAAGCCATGGAGTACTAACTTTGGGCCAGGTGGGAAAGAAAGACAACTGTTCAGGGACAGGGGCCAGTCTCTAACTTCAAGCCCCAGAACCAGCACAAAATAAACAAACAAGCAAAAAAAACCAACCCTAGGTATTTCTTTGGGACTCTCCTAAAAATATGGTGATCCTAGAAGAGGCTGCTTTTGCTGATCATACTCAGTGGATCCTGCTTTTTTGGAATCCTTATTGCTAAGGAAAACTCAGGACCAGACTAAAGGAATTGATAACCGATTCCTGCAACAAGAGAATCATCTCAGGAGTGAAACATCCATTCATAAGACACTTTAAAACCTCCATATATTTGTTCTTTGCAATAGAACATTTTTAAAACCAAGTTGCTTCCTTTTGTTCTATACTGGCCTTCAAATGACATAATGTTTCCTTTTGTAATACTCTCAACCAGAACTTTACAGACACGTTTTATATGAGTTAAAGACACACTCAAAAAAGTCAGGGACAGAGTTTCTTCCCAGCCTTGGATCCCTTTCTTGCACAGTAAAAGGAAAGCAATAGTTAACTTGAACTTTGTCATTTCTCTATGTTCAATTCCTCTACTGGGATCAGTTTCCACATCCAGTAACAGTTACTTCCACTTAATTCCAGTAACAATCTATGGTTCATCTCCAGAAAAAAATGAATGCTTTCTGGCTTCACTGAAATAGCACAAGGACAATTTTGGACATGAGGTAACACATGTTTTAGAGACAACTTAGTAAAGAGAAATGAAATTTAAATTGCTTATAAATACATTATCAATGAGAACATTTTGTTCAAACTTCTTACGTGCTCTGTAAATTAAGGTGAATTTTAAATGGGAAGAAGGTTTCCAGATCATTTTTTGTGAGTCTATGTGCTGTGCATTAATATCACAAGTGTACATGAGTTAACAGTCAGAGAAACAATAGCAATTATAGGAGAAAAAGAAGTTCTGTGTATATGTATAAGTGTTCAATACAATATAGAAGACTCTACAAATAAGAAAACATTGTGTTTATATACCACATTTTCTTGATCCATTCATCTACTGAGGGGCATCTGGGTTGGTTCCATATCTTATCTATGGTAAATAAGGCTGCAATAAACATAGTTGTGCTGGTAGCTTTAGTGTGGTCTTGTTTTTGAACATTTGGGTAAATGCCCGAAAGTGGGATTGCTTGGTCATAAGGGAGCTCTATGTGTAGTCTTTTGAGGAACCTCCATACTACTTTCCAAAGTGGTTGAACAAGTTTACACGCCCACCAACAATGCAGTAGGGTTCCCTTCTGTCCACATCCCCTCCAGCATCTGTTGTTATTAGAGTTCTTTTTTTTAATATAATTTTATTTTATTTGTGAACATACTGTACAGAGGGGTTACAATTACATGGGAAGGATAATGCGTACATTTCTTACCAGCATTGCAGGCTCCTCCTTTGGTTTACCCTTCACATCCCTTTCCAGCCTCCCCCCTCCCCCCCAATCCCAATCCTCTCCTTCTCCTCCCTCCCCCTCCCCCCACACCGACGTTGTAAAGCTCATTTTGGACATGTCAACTTGTACTTCTCATTGTTGCAACAGGTCCACCTGTATCCTTAAACAACTGGTTTTTCCCCATTGGCTCCACAAGTTATACTGACATCAAATATAGTGAAAGCAGGGGTTATACTGTGGGGGAGGGACATACAAAGCAACAAAGAGATAATCTTATAAATGCGTTAGAAACACATGCATGAAAGAAAAAAACCTTAAAATACATATCTAAGGTTTCATTTTCCTGACATCACATTATCTGACGTTTTCCGCTTGACCCATACATATACTAGATATTGCAAATAAGGGAAACCATGGGACCTATGTTTCTTTGGGCCTGGCTTACTTCACTTAATATAATTTTTTCCAAGTTTTTCCATTTCTAACAAATGGGGCAATGTCATTCTTTGTGGTATATATACACAATGTAATTCTATGCCTCCTTTAGAAAGAATGACATTGCCCCATTTGTTAGGAAATGGAAAGGCTTGGAAAAAATTATATCAAGTGAAGTAAGCTAGGCCCAAAGAAACATAGGTCCAATGGTTTCCCTTATTTGCAATAACTAGTATATGTCTGAGTCAAGCAGAAAAGGTCAGATAAGGTGACGTTAGGGAAATGAACCCTAGGATATGTATTCAAATGTTTTTTTTTCTTTCATGTGATTGTTTCTAACACATTTATAAGATTATTTCTTTGTTGCTTTGTATGTCCCTCCCCCACAGTATAACCCCTGCTTTCACTGTATTTGATGTCGGTATAATTTGTGGAGAGGAAGGGGAGAAACAAATCGTTTAAATAGGGATACAGGTGGACCCATTGCAACAATGAGACGCACAAGTCATTATGTGGAAAACGAACTTTACAACTTTCGTGAGGGTGGGAAAGGAGGATTGGGTGGGGGGAGGCTGGGGGTGGGGGAGGATGGGAAGGGATGGGAAGGGGAAACAAAGGCGAAGGCTACAATGCTTGATAAAAAATGTACTCATTATCTTGCCCATGTAATTGTAACTCCTCTGTACACTATTTTCACAATTAAAAAAAGAAAATGTGTAAAAAAAAAAAAAAAAGAAAACATTGAAACAATAAAGCCAAGTCTAGTATGTTGATTTATGGTAGTGATATAGAGAAAGCATTACTCCTTAGTGGAACATGAAGCATGAAGCCACTCCCTTTCTAAATCACGCTTGCTAATCATGTAAATGTGCAAAAAGGAGAATGGAAGAATGATTCTGTTTCCAATGCAAGTCAGATATAGGAGAATAGACTTAACTGGAAAAAAAGAGTCCATCTTGAGAGAACAGGAATTATACTAGCAATGAACCTGGTGACTAAGATCACATTTCTTTTTCTTTCTTTTTCTTATATTTTTTTTTTTTGTTGTTGTTCGTGGCACTTGAAATATGGGAAAGGGTGCTGTTCCTCTGAAACGCAGCCCGATGCTAGAGCTCTTCCATTTGAGCCACAGTGCCACTTCCAGTTTTCTGGTAATTATTGGAGAAAAGAGTCTCCAGGACTTTCCTACCCATGATGGCTTTAAACCCCAATCCTCCGAGCTCACAACAACTTGGTTTATGATCACATATCTAACAATGTACACTCAGGATATGTAATGTATGTGTTCATCTCTTTATATGAATTCTTGAGTTAAAAATCTGGAGCACAGGTTAGACTTTACACTCACAAAAGTGTTTGAAGTTTAAAAGTTGATACTCCTAGAAAAATAAAACCTAAGAATGTAAAGGAGTCTGGGAAGTTCAATTTTCATCCAGCTTGGACAGTATAGGCTTTGAGACACTACCTATATTTATCCAGCCAAAACCTGGAATACCAGTCAGAGCAAGATTGCTGAATAACAGCTTTAGGTTTTTGCATACATACATACAGACATACACATACACACAGAGGCACTTATGGGTGCACACAAAAATACACAAATGAAACAACTCTCAGAATATGTAGAAAACAATAGAAAATAGGTCCTGAGTAAGACTAGAATCAAGTGATAATTTTTAATATTAGAAAGACTTCAAGTAAACTTTCCCCCAGAAGTTGAGAATATTACATATTTAGTGACCAGAGATATTCAGAGAGTCAAGCAATCATTATTAACGGGATAAGATCCATGGTGGAAGAATCAGGGAATGCTGCAGGTGCATCTGAAAATGTGCATATCCTGTGTCAAATGTTAAAACATCTTTGAAAACAGTACATAAACAGTCTGAGCATTCAATCTAGTGGATAAGATCATAGGAGAAGTTCAGAATTGCTAGTCTGCTTCTAGATTAAATAAAAAACTATGGCAGGGCAATGTGCTACAAGCGTGGAATTCTAGCACTCAGACAGGAGGTTAGATAGTGGAATTACATAACGATACCTTCCCTGGACCAAGTAGAATAATTTTGTCTCAGTAAAACAAACCAAATAACAAGAAAGGATACACAGTTAGAAGTTTGGGCTAATTTTTTCATTATGTTCTGAGAAGTCAAGTTTCCTATTGAATGCAACTCATATATATCCTCACTTGTGTTTTAAATGCTCTCATCATTACAGAACATTCCTAGATGCAAAATAGTTCATGATTCCCATCCAAAAATTTGCAAAAGTAAGAAAGCCTCATTCTGTTGGATTCCAAATAATTGCTGAAGGATTACAAAAGCTTATGTCTGGAGAAATAGCAAAGTTCGTCTAATGTAGGATTTTGTAGACCTTGTTAAATTAGAATTTACATTTAAAATATATTTTTTGGTTTTGTTTGTAATTTCATATCCTATAGGATACTACAAAATACTTTTTAAGTAGAGGGATTAATTGAAAAATTCACAAATGATTCTGGCATTCTATTTGCCTAGATATTCTTTCAAGAGTGTTATAATTAGAACATAGTTAATAGATAATTCCCACAGTTCATGTATACCATGTTAATGTGAATAATCTAGACAGAGTTGCCAACAAATGGATGACATTAATTTATACATATAGAAAAACCAAATTTTTAAGGGTTTGGTTTAATATGGTATGAAGAGAGTAATTGTGTGACATATACTTTCTTCTACCGATATGTAACACAGGAAGCCATTTCCTTATTTATGTGCCTCTGTATACATGTAGAAAAATGCTAGGCTTGGGGTTTGTTTTCAGTTTTATTGGTTCATCCTAGAGCTTGAACTGTTAGCCTGGACAGTGCCTCTGAGCCTGTTTATGATCAAGGCCCATGCCCTACCACTTCAACCTCAGTGCCACTTGAGTCTGGCTTTTGTGGAGAAGTTTTTTGGAGATAAGATTCTAAGAAACCTTCCTGTCTGGGTGGGCTTTGAACCATAATTTTCCTGTCTTAGCATCCTGAATATTTATGATAGTTAAAAAAGTATAAATATAAATAGTATTTGCAAGTTTTCTGATCTCAAGAATAACAGTGGAGGAAAAATGATGCAGCTCAGTTTATTGTGGTGTTCTTTTCAGAACAAGGAGGGCCTCACATTAACAGAGGTTTAGTATTTTCTCAAAATAGAGATAAGGTATTCATGATGTGAATTAAGGAATTTTAGGTGCCCCTTACAAGTTGGAAAATGTTGGGCTAGGATGACTTTATGGCATAAATCTTGAGATTGATGGTCATAGAAATAATAGCTTACTCTTATAAACAATTGCTTACTCTTGAAGAATTAATTATTACACATGCTTCATAGTTTTATCCTCTACCAGAATGTGGCTATTTTTCTGTTGACTTCTTAATCTGTAACACCCCATTGGAAACTGCATCTATTGCAGAATTACATAACATGCAAACAGGTACTGTTTTGAATCTCTCAGGAATGTTGAGAATTTAAAAATGAGTAGTTATTAGTCATGAGAATTTTGAAGAACATATATTCTTTCCTCTTAACAACTTACTTACTTTTAAAAGTTATGGGTTTCCATAGCACTAAACT
The DNA here is from genome assembly GCF_019054845.1 of Dipodomys spectabilis. Classification (NCBI taxonomy): domain Eukaryota; kingdom Metazoa; phylum Chordata; class Mammalia; order Rodentia; family Heteromyidae; genus Dipodomys; species Dipodomys spectabilis. Next base: position 3,174,660 of record NW_024870882.1, on the reverse strand, counting down.
GTTTTCTGTTTTAGAATGAGGAAGCACTAAATTTATTCCTTTTTGAATAATTTGGCAAGTATATTGTGAAAATATTGTCTAGTTGGATAACATTCAAGTTGCTGACCCTCTGATAAAGAAGGGGTAATTAATTCATATTAGATGCCAAATAGTATTGATTTTTAAAATATTACTACATAAAGAATATTATTTACTGTGCCAATACAGTGAAATTATATTTTACGCAGCTTATTTTTTCAATTTTATTATCAAAGTGATGTACAGTGGGGTTACAGTAATTGTAAGGTATAAATAATTTTTCAAATTGTTAACCGTTTCTCATTTTTCTCACAGTTTTCCTTCATCCCTTCACCCCTCACAAGTTGTAATGTACATTCCAACATATTGTCTTGTGAGTATTGCTACTGCATTGGTTTGCGTTTTGTCCTTTGTCTCACCATTATGCTTTTCCCCTTCCCTTCACTAATTAAGGTAAATGTATATATAATACAAAATGAAATACAGCAGGGATAAACCATAGGGCGAAAACCCAAAGAAAACAGAAATCACATAGTTCATCAAAAACAACAACCACAAATGAAAAAAGCTGGTTCCATATCTTGGAATTCATTTTTCTTATCATCAGCTAATATGGTTATATATACACATAACAAAGCCACTGGATACTATATCATGAAAACAGCATGTTAACTTTTTGATGGTAAAAGTGGAATTAAGATCGGTGAATTCGCGGTTCTGATAAAGTATTTTCAAGAGTTTTAAAGTTATGACAGGTATATTTTAATTGGTCAAAATTTTAACAACTTAGCCTATTAAGAAAATTTAAAATTGCCTGGAAGAATAGGCTTTCATGCAAAGAAATCCAAGGAGACGTAGTAGAGAGGGAACAATGTGGATGAAGATGGCTCTTTTTCACACTAAAAAAACAAACCTGAGAAACCTTGATGTAAATCCTGTAGGTTCCCTTGGAATTGTCTTAGCCAGGAACTATATTCTCACTGTTTGAAACAAGGTTGTATTGGAATTTAAATTCAAAGTTCTTAAAAAAATAAGGCATCAAAATTTGTGAATTTACCTTTAATTACCAAACTGTAATTCTTTGAAAAAGATAATTTGAGTCAAAATATTTAGGGAGAAAGTGCCCTTCACAATGAAAGAAGGTGTTGGGATTACACATTTTTGTTTTTAACACTTTCCACTATGTCTTTGGATGTGAAGCATTGAAACACAGAAAAAAATCTGATTGGATACTTCAAACGAATGATTTCACATTTCTAAGTGGCTCACAAAAATAATATCCTTATTAATATGAGATAGTGAAGACTTCTCTTATTACATATGCCAAAAAGTTCAGAAAAGAATTGAGAAAATGGAAAAGTTAATTTAAATTTTTCTTAGAAGACTTAGCGAAGTGTATTGTCTTCAGCAGTGAAGGGAGTCCAAAACTTTTTGATATAAATTGTGTTAGTATCTTTACTCCCTAAAGTAAGTTTACAGAGCCCATTTGGCTCATTACAATGCAGAACTGATTGAATGAAGACATGAAGATAAATTCCACATTCAAATGAGGCAACTTAAAGAGTTTTAAAAGAGAAATAATGAAGATGTAGCAGTGGTGGAGCCCATATAGTCCTTCAGGTTCACTAGACATGAAGCCAAGAAGCTGTGATTAATTGGAACTCAGGCAAGAGCTAAGAGGAGGACATAGAAGCATTGTCCTTTTGTAACAGACACTGTCTTCCAAGGTATGGGTGATTTAATTCGATTCCCCTCCATAGATCTTGGTGAATAAATGCAAGACCAAGAGAAAAATAATCTATTGAAGTAATTTTGCATAGAATAACTTCACTGTTCCTGATATGGTATCTAAGGAGAATCTTAAGAGAGAAGATAAAAGTGCAGTATTCTTTTGTTTCCTATAAGCATCTTGTTAGCAAAATATATCTTTGAGGTTAGACAATTCTGATTGAACCAACAAGTGATGGAATACTTATTTTTGTTGGAACTTTAGACACAAGAAGTCTTTCAAGGTAAAGAAAAAAAAATATAGCCAAATATTTGTGATCACAGCTTCTTGGACTGTTTTCTGGAGACAAAGTTTTACATTAGATTTCTCCTCATTAACTTAGATGTTGTTTCATGGCAACCAAATGCAAGAGGGAAGTTTAATGGACTCACTTGGCCAATTAAACAGCATGAAAGAAGAAAATGGAAAATAATATTTAATGAATTACTTTGCCATAAGAAAGAAGGAAAAATATAATTCAAAATCAATTGACTTAAAAGAATGAAGAAAGAGTATTGAAGAGAGATTAGAGAAAATAGTATTGTTTTCTCTCCAGTGGATTAATGGTTTCTTGGTCTTGTTTCTTCCATTCTATCCTCACAAGCTACCAAATGTGTCTCAGGACTGGATTATCCAGTTCAGACAGAAAACTCGTAGAAGAAAGATACTATTTGCAGCAGATGTAGGTGATATATAACCTTAGACAATCTATTTAATTCTGTTCAAAATTATCCCCTATCCCAAATTTCCCTCTTTGAACAGCTTTGTTTGCTTTTCCAAAAATTGCCCTTCATTAACTGATTAAAATTTTGAGAGGTCATATTCATACTCTCTGGAGCTTGCTGATGGTTGTGATTTTTGAGTGTTTTTTGTTTCTTGTTGTGTTTTTTAACTGAATTTTAAAAGATTGTGCAATTGTTTCACAATTAAATATATCCATCTAATTGTCCAATGCTCCTACATCGGAGTCACTCCTTCCATCATTCTCAACCAACCTTTCTCCAAGATTTATTTTCAATTTACCACTTCCTTTATTATATGTGTACATTGATTATTCTAGCTGTACTTGCCCCTTGTTCATTTTTCATTCATTCTATGTCTTTACGATAATTCCTCTCTGGTTGAAACTTCCTGATAGTCATTCTGTTAAACTCTCTATTAATATTTTGAAAGGTTTATATACATTCCATGGACTTTCAATCATGCATATTCTTGAACTGATGTCAGCTTTTATTTCATTAATTGATTCATCTGCAGCAGCAATTTGCAAGACTGGAGACGTGAAGCACCTAAACATGATTTTATTCTCATCCATTTGGAAGATTAATCTTTAGTCAAAAAGAAAGTTAAAAATGGCTTAGAATGTATTCCTAACTACGAATTTTTATAAATGGCTTTGTACAATGGTGTGATTCTTTTATTTTACATGGAATAATATTTTCTACTACCTATAAGTTTTGGGAAAAGAAGAAAATTACAATTTATTCGGAGAGAAATATGATAGAAATAGAAGACAGATATTATGTTTGTCATATCTCTGATGAGTACCCCTATTCAAGACTTAATGTTATATTTCTTACTATGTTAGACAAAGGGAAAACATAAAATAACATATGATAAGGCAACTATTTGTGACTTTTTAAAATGTACCTTATTAAATGATGAAATTTATTAGCTAACATTTGGGTTTGAAATTTAGGAGGCTGATCGATTTAACACAATTCTGGAAGGCCCTTACTGAAAAACACAAATTGTGGGTGGTACTATTTCTATACTTTAATGAATGATTGAACGTGTTTGGCATTAGTGCTGTGTAATAATTCAACTCTATTGTAACTTGCTCCCTGCACTTGAAAAACTTGTAATGTCACTAAGCATCATCAACTTGTCAAATGTTATTTTGGCGAATGTGATTTTTAAAAGTTTATTTGAAAAGGAATACACTTTCAGGAGATTCAATGTAGATTATCATTGGTTTGAGAGTGACATTTTTATACCACAGAACCATGTTGTACTGAAGTCCGAGTGTTTTGAAGCACTCCTTAGTGCTTCAAATGTTTTTCTGAATTACATTTGACCTCTAAGTAAGTTTTCTGGGCTTTGGTAGACCAATTATGGATCTATCCTTCCAGGATCTGTTTTTTGGCCCACTTATGTTGGAATAAAATCTTTCATTAATCATAGGGGAGGGGTGTTAAATATAAGCTTATGACACTTTGTGAACTTGTTCACTCATATGGGATGGTCATCTATAAGTTGAATGTTAGAATTACAGTACTTTCTCTGAAATTTTGTTATCTCATCCTTCATTTTAAGTTGCCTTGCATTTCACAATTGCTTACTGCTAATTCCTGCATCTCAAGGAATTGGGGCCCTGAAATATAGGAAATGAGAAATTGAGATGGGTCTTGAATTACTTTGTTGTTGACATGTTGCATGGGCCTTGGTGAGAAGTCTTGCTCCTGTCATCTGATGATGCAGGTAACTGGGACCTGGGAACATAGGACCCATGGGTACTGAAGAGGAATAATGTGTTTTAGACATCTTAGCAAAATTTGGGTATAATCAGTAGGAATGCTTCAGAAATATGGAGAAAAACATTTTGGGACAAGTGATTTAAAGCAATAAACAGAGCAGCAGAGCAAAATCCACTATAGATTAGAGGAAAACATTGTTTTTTTGCCATGTGGATTCAGAAGACCAAGAACAGAATATATCACAAGGTTATACTAAAGATATTGCATTGATACTTTTTAAATTCTAATATATATTTTAAACCTAATTATTTTTATTTCAATTATATTTATTGGAATAAATAAATATCAATTTATTTGTAAAATTATCAACTAATTCTAGTAAGTTTCACTGTGTGAAATATAAAATCAGCACATATTAATATAAAATATATAACTATATATACTATAATTAAAAGGCACACGTTTTGCATTGTTCTGTTGTAGTTACTGTATCAAAGGCAAATCTGTTTTAAAGTATTAATCCATTATCTCTACCTCAGTGTTTGATAGAGTTAGAGCTAAAGCTTTAACATTTGTAGATTTACAGCATGGAGGCAATAGGAAACACTGTGGTTAAAGCATTATCATTTTAATGCCTAATAACGAGGAGAAACATATGGACTTCTCCTGCAACTATGAAAATATTTGATGATAAAAAGGCAGTAGTGTAAGTTCCTGCCTGGTTGGATGGTAGACAGGCCAGGATATTAAGTAATCATGCATACCAACAATTTTTTCACCTTCTTGGCTTCAGCTACTTTTGAAATGGAAGGTGTAATAAACAATTATATTTTGATAAAATACCTTCTAGTCTGAACAGTTCTGTTTGAACTGTTCATCTCTCTATGATCCCTTGTAAACAAGATTAGTTTTGTTCCAGTAAAACAATCTATGCTGTCAGCGTAAGATATTCTGGTTGGTCTGTTCCCACATGGAAGAAGTATAAAGGTTGAGGTAGACATTTGTGCCAGTAACACATCATTTGGGAAAATGTCAGCTGAAGAAGTTTAGAAGTAGTTCTTAAGCCACGCTTACTTTGAATCCATTAGGTCCACAGAGCTAACACAGTTGGATAAATAAGTACTTGAAAAAGCCATCACCTTTGGACTTATCAATAAATAATTGAGAGTACAATCAAATTCCAAATCAAAAAATTTAAGATAGTCATTGACAAAAAAAAATTGCAAATGTGAGCAATAGATTGATCAATATCATTTTTTCCACTATGCACAGAATTTTAAGGAAATAAGATCGATAGCATTGTTAGGAACAATAAGGTTTCCTTGTTACTAGTAGGCACCCATAGATAAAAGCCTGTATAAAGATTGCATCATTACATAAATTTAGAGGATACTACATGGTTCAGTAGCAAGTATACTGAAATTACAATGCAGAGATTAACATTAAGACCTAGAAAAAAAAAGGAATCAAACTGTTTCTATATGGAATGCAATTGGAAAGGACACATTAAAGAACCTATATATTATAAAATAATGTAGAATACACAGTATATCTAAGAGAAAATAAAATAAATTATGAACATTATGCAAACATAGAATATAGAATATTTTAAAATATACTTTTTCAGACAAGCACCAGAAATATTTTATTTTCTGTACTACTCATTTCAACAGGTAAGTTAAAATTATTTCTGATTGAAAATCACAATCTCTGAAGAAATCATTATATATGTATACAAAAAATACTGAATACATTTTGACATACAATGCAGGCAATTCACTTGAAAGAATTCCGCGGAATCCATGAATTTTTACAGTAAAATATTGGTGTTGGCAGGCACTGGTATCTCATGCCTATAATCCTACCTACACAGGAGGCTGAGATCTGAGGATCATGGTTCAAATCCGGCCTGGGAAGGAAAGTCTGTGGTACTCTTCAATAAACCTCTAGAAAACTGGAAGTGGAGCTGTGGCTCAATTGGTAGAGCTCTCACCTTGAGCTGAAGAGCACACGGATAGCTCCCAGGCCCAGAGCTCAAACCCCATGACCGACCCAAAAAAAAAAAAAAGATATTGCTCTTATTTGGATTGTGAAAATATTTTGTAGGAACACAAAAGATGGACTTGCATTTTTGAAATTTAAGAAGCGTAACCCGACCATTAGGACTTAGGTGAACAATTTGTACAGCCTTCCTCAACTTCATAGAGGTAGTGATACATACTTATCCTTTTGGCAATATCAAATGCAGTTTCTTCTATGTTGTTCTTCATGCCTGGTTTTATATAATGGTTCAACAAAAGGAGATCCAGCATATCTTTGCTATCTCAATTCTCAGCAGCAAGATGTAAGGGGGTCAAGAGGCCTTTAGTTTGGGCATTGGTTTCTGTATCATGATGAAGTAAGAAAGAAGCCACTCTAATATTATTCCACATATATGCACATATATGTGCAGGGGTGTCCAGTCATCTACAGTTATTGCATGTGCCGTTTGAGACACCAACTCACTGACAATGTGTAAGTGTCCACTGTAGGCTTCTCGATGAGGAGGGATATACTCATCGGCATCCCTACTATTCACATGAGTGTCCTTTTGGGAAAGAAGTCACTGCACTGTAGTGAGCCGAATATTTTTGGCAGCCCAATGAAGAAATTTGCTTGGATCCTTCTCCAATTTTTCTTGCAATTGATATCATTCCTTACTTTTTTATCTTGTTCCTCATATTCCTAAGAATTGCCAAACCAGAGACTTTGAGTGCCAGTGGGAATGAGGTGTCCATGTATTTCCCTAATAGTTCACATTGGTTGAACTGGTCAGAAATATCCAGTGAATTTTCTGCATCTGTTTATTCACCATTTCTCTTTTTCCAATTTTACTATTCGAAATTATTCTAACTGGAGAGCAGGGAATTGATGGAGAGCAGAGGAAAGATGTTCTTCCGCATTCAAATGTATACACTGAAAATGAGGACAAGTGATGTCTTCATGTGAAGCTTATTCTAGGAATGAGAAAATAGGAAATAACGCCTTCTATATAAATGATTTGGGAAATGGCAGAGCAAAAAGTGAAATGCTGCAACCAAAAATATGAAAGCAAAATAAATTAGGATAATTATTGGGTAATCATATTATCTATGAGAACCAAGAAAGGGAGAGACAAAGAGAGAGACAGATGAGTAATGACCTTGCTTGCCACAAAATCCATTCCTCTGAACAATTAATAGAGCAAACAAAATATTATTTTTTTAAAAAGATGGGAGTTCAGGAAGATGGCAGACGAGAAGCTGGAAGCTAAACAAGCTCTCGCATAGAAAGCAGTTTTAGAGTTACAGTGAATAGTTCTAAGCCAGAGAATCACACCAAGTGTGCCTTCACGGAAAAAGATTAAGGCCAGAGAGAGAAAACACAGGCAAGGAGACAGCTCTGAGCATTTGCCAGCAGCTGCTGCTGCGGCGGCAGCGGTGGTGGTGGCGACTACAGCTGCCATACCTGAATCACAGAGAGTCCTGGACGAAGGAGCCATACGCGGCAGGTGAGCGGATTCCACTAAACACCAGCAAGAACCGACAAAGAGAAGAAAAATTCATCCTGCAGTTTGCAGACCAGAGAAGACCCAGGAACCAAGTTTAGGCATGAGTAGAAGCCTAACATCCTCACTCCTTCTCAGGGAACAGAGGAGGGAAGACCACCCTTCCCGCCCCCCCCATCAGTACCGGAAATCACCATCTCGGATACCGACAAAGCTTGGTGGAGCTGCTAGCTCCAATTCAGGCCTTGGAATAAATCTAGAGTCATCTAGCAGGTCACAAGAGCCTAAATGACCTGCCAGACTCAGCTCCACCCAGAGAAAAGTCACCCACCTCGGGCGCCAGCCCTAGGAGTGGCTTTCTCCACAGGGTAATCAAAGCCAGAGGCTACCCCTCCCTTTAGCAGCCTGGACAATCAATTGAAATTCAGTAAACAGAAACCCTGAGAGTGGCCCCAGGATGGGCTCTGTGAGTTTCTCACAAACCAGCCCCCGGGAAAAGCTACTGTTTACTGAAAGGCCTCAACTCTATCTGGAACCTAGCCTCATCACAGCATCTCCAAACTCGAGGAAAAAGCAGATCTCCCTCCCATTGAACTAACCTGGGAGGAGGATCGCAAAACATTGGGGAAAGCAGAGCATTTTTCTGCCTATTCAAAGAAACTGAATTAAGTAACCAACCAAGCCACAGAAACACAACCAGACCAGAGACTCCAACAAGAGGCTGGTTAGAGACACAAGGGAGATACCGGATTTTTCCCACTCTTCACAAAAAATAATTTTTTGTGTACCTTTTTAAAAAAATTTTTTTTCTAAATTTTTTTTAATCTTTAATTTTTACTTTTTTTGAAAAAAAATTTTTTCTAGTAATTTTTTCCTCTTAGAATTTTATTGTAGGGGTATAAGTTTGTGTGTGTTTTTCTTTATTTTTGTTTTTGTTATTTTTTTGTTTTGTTTTGTTTTTTGTTTAGCTCTACTGAACTTCTGATCTTTTTTCTTTGTTTCTTATCCTTTTTACCTGTTCTTCTCTTTCGTTCTTCTTTATGTGACTTAATTGCTGTTCTGCATATCCTCAGATAAACCCGCAGTGGATTATTAGACCTTATTCCCCATTGTGTACACACTTAATAGACAAATTTATTACTCAATTTAAAACCTTTCAGACTTAAATTCCTTAATAGCAGTACTACTTCTTTATACCAATATAATATTTTAACTATTTTTATTTTTAAGTTTTTCACATCTCCTTTATATCCCTCCCCCTCTCTCATTATATTCATGTTCTTCTCTGGATAGTTTGTTTTTCAATCTTAATAATATTTTTTAATTTTTACCTTTCTATTTTTTTTCTTGTCTCTTTTGGTTGCCTTTTTCTTTCTTCTTTTTTTTCTCTCCCTCTACTTTCATCCTATCCAACCTATTTCCTGCTTTGAGATTAGGATATAGTTAACACTCCCTGTGCCTTCCCACATCACTCTATTCCTATTTTTTACCCACATCTCTTAGTAACCCTAATAATTTCTGGTTTACCAAATTCTTCTATGGGTTTTGTAACACATTAATATACAGTTATCTGATCTTGAATAGATGTATCTGATGAACTAAATTATATCTGCAGACTATTGACTGTGCAAATACAGACTTTGGTTGATGCTTGCTTTAAGGTAGTGTTCTAGCACAAAACGTGTTAATTTCATCCAAAATGGGCAGAGTAAGCCGGAAAAACACAAGAAAAATGGCAAGTCCAGTATCTCAACTCCCACTCATGATAACCAGGGGACAGAACAGATAATGAATAATGCAGAGGAGAGTTCCCAAATAGTTCTACAAACACTGCTGGCAAACATGATAAATGAAAAGATTGAAATCATACAAAGGACTCTTTATGAGCGTGATAGGGAGAGAGAGGAGGCAATTCAAAAGTTTATACAGGAATATCATGAGCGTGAGGAAGCTACTCAAAAACTGAAGCAGGATTTTCATGAGCAGCTTGAGAATACACAAAGAGAAAGGCAGGAATGGCATGAGCAGGCTGAGAACACTCAAAGAGAACTACAGGAATCTCATGAACGGGAGAAAGCTAAGCAAAGAGTAATACAGGAATTAAGAGAGCAGGATGAGAATACATAAAGATCACTAAAGGCATTCATGGTATCCATTAACAAAGAGCTGAAAGAAGTCAGGGAGACCACCAAGGGAATGGTGAATGGAAACCAACAGAAGGAATGGGAGTCCAAGGAAACCATAAACAAACAACTAAGTGATTTGAGAACAAACACTGAACACCAAATTAAGGAAGTAAAGAAGTTCATACAAGATCTAAAACAAAGCAACAAGAATTTGAAGCCATCAAAGCTGAAAAATTAGAAGGAAAAGAAATAAAAAACAAAGTAGAATGTATTGACAGCAGGTTAGACCATGCAGAAGATCGAATCTCAGGGATTGAAGACACCCTGGACATTACAGAGAAAGAACATACAACCATCCAAGACAAGTCCAAGAAATATGAGAGATCTATCCAACACTTGGAAGACACCACCAGAAGGCCTAATCTAAGGATAATGGGTGTAGAGGAGCACCTAGAAACAGAAGTTAATGGTCTAGAAAAATTTGTTTAAGAGGATACTAGCAGAGAACTTCCCAAAGATGAAAAAAAATAGGCATATTCAAATACAAAAAGCTTTTAGAACTCCAAATAGAACAGACCAGAATAGGACATCCAACCGTCACATAATAATCCACACAGGATCAATTCAGACCAAGGAAAAGATCCTTAAAGCTGTCAAAGAGAAAAGATTAATCACCTATAAGGGGAAATCAATTAGAATCACCTCAGATTTCTCAGCAGAGACAATCAAAGAAAGAAGAGCCTGGAATGACGTATGCCCTGCACTACAAACAACTATCAACCAAGAATACTGTACCTAGCTAAACTCTACTCTCTAACTGAAGGCCAAATAAAAACCTTCCATGCCAAAGAAAAATTGAAACAATGCATCTCCACCAAACCAGCCCTACAAAAGATTCTTAAAGACGTCCTACACATAGAAAACCAACAAGACCACAATAAAGGCCAAGAAACTGCACCCAAACTGAGAATCCAAGAACCATAGGAAGAACCCAGTTTTCCCAGCCCCAAGAAGGTGGGTAACATGGCAGGAACTCCCAAATACCTCTCAGACCTATCTCTTAACATTAACGGACTTAACTCTCCAATTAAGCGACATTGACTGTCTAGTTGGATTAAAAAACAAGATCCTTCTATCTGCTGCCTTCAGGAGTCATATCTTGCCCCTAAAAACGAACACTTTTTTTAGTGATAAAGGCTGGAACAAAATCTACCAAGCAAACGGCCCCCATAAACAGGCAGGAGTTGCAATCCTAATATCAGATAAAATAGACTTCAAATTAAAATTTGTGAGAAGAGATAAAGAAGGTCGCTACATACTAATTAAAGGATCTCTCTTTCAGGAGGATATTACAATTCTAAATATCTATTCTCAAAACAACGGAACACCCAAATTTATCCAAGAAACACTACTTTCCCTCAAATCCCACAGAAATCTAAAGAAATTAATTGTTGGGGATTTTAGCACACCACTCTCCCCACAAGCTAGATCAACTTGGCAAAAACTGAACAGAGAAACCGCAGATCTAAACAACTGCATAGATCAACTAGATTTAACAGACATCTACCGAATATTTCACCCAACAGCATCAGAATACACGTTTTTCTCAGCAGCACAAGGAAATTTTTCTAAAATAGACCACATTTTATGGCACAAATTAAACTTGTCCAAATTCAGAAACATTGAAGTTATACCTTGCATTTTCTCAGACCACAAGGTAATAAAATTAGAACTCAAGCCCAAAAGCCACCAACAAACTCCGGTAACACATGGAGGCTGAACAACACACTGCTGAATCTCAAGTTGGTCAAGGAAGAGATTAGAAATGAAATTGAAATGTTCATTCTATTCAACAAAAATGAGCACACAAATTACCAGCTCCTCTGGGACAGAGCCAAGGCAGTACTCAGAGGCAAGTTTATAGCTATGAGTTCCTACATCAACAAATTGGAGAGATCTGAAACCAACAATTTAATGAGACATCTGAACCTCTTTGAAAAAGAGCAGCAAGATAAAGCCCAATCCAATAGATGGAAAGAAATAATTAAAATTAAATCAACAATTAAATGTATTAGAATACAAAAAACTATAGAAAGAATCAAGAAAAAAAAGAGTTGGTTCTTTGAAAAAGTTAACAAAATTGACAGACCCTTAGCAAATCTTATCAGAAAAAGAAGAGAATACAACCAAATAAATAAACTCAGAGATAAGAATGGAAACATCACCACGGAAACAGCCAAGATTCAAAACATTTTAAGGGAATATTCTCAAAACTATATGCAAATAAGTTTGAGAACTTGGCAGAAATGGACCTTTTCCTAGCAAATACTGACATGCTAAAACTAAACCAAGATGAGTTAAACAATCCTAACAGGCCTATATCAAGCATTGAAATAGAAACAGCAATAAGAGACCTCCCAGCTAAGAAAAGTCCAGGACCAGATGGTTTTACAGTCGAATTCTACAAGGCCTTCAAAGCTGAGCTCACACCAATGCTCCTCCAACTCTTCAATGAAATTGAAAGAGAAAGTTCACTACCGAACACATTCTCTGAAGCCATCATAACCCTCATCCCAAAACCAGGCAGGGACTCATCAAAGAAAGAGAACTATAGACCCATTTCGTTGATGAATATTGATGCAAAATTTCTCAACAAAATTTTGGCCAATCGACTTCAACAATTCATCCAAAAAATCAAACACCATGATCAAACAGGATTCATTTCAGGGATGCAAAGCTGGTTCAATATACCAAATCAATTATTATTATTCATCACATCAACAGTAGCAAGGATAAGAACCAAATGGTTATCTCAATAGATGCAGAAAAAGCATTCGACAAGATCCAACACCCCTTTATGATGAAGGATTTGGAAAAATTAGGAATCCATGGAACATTCCTCAATACAATAAAGGCTGTATATGACAAACCTACAGCCAGCATTATATTTAATGGTGAAAACCTAAAGCCATTTCCTCTTAACTCAGGAACAAGACAAGGATGTCCACTCTCTCTACTTCTCTTCAACCTAGTATTAGAATGTGTAGCTACAGCAATAAGACAAGATGCAGACATAAAGGGGATCCAAATAGGGAAAGAAGAAATAAATCTCTCCCTCTTTGCAGATGACATGATCTTGTATTTAAAGAATCCCATAGACTCCACTCCCAAATTACTCAAGCTGATTCAAAACTTTGGCAAAGTAGCAGGGTATAAAATTAACCCTCAAAAATCAATGGCTTTTCTGTTTGCCAACAATGAGAAAAGTGGGGCTGAAATTAGGAAAGCAACTCCATTTGTAATAGCCCCACAAAAAAATAAAATACCTAGGAATTAACTTAACCAAAGAAGTGAAGGACCTCTATGATGAAAACTTTAAAATCTTGAAAAAGGAAATCAAAACAGAACTTAGAAAATGGGAAAAAATACCATGCTCCTGGATTGGAAAGATCAACATCGTGAAAATGGCAATACTTCCCAATGCTATGTACTAACTCAATGCGATACTTATCAAAATTCAAACCTCATTCTTCAAGGAAATAGAAGAGGCAATCCAAAAATTCATATGGAACAATAAAAGACCCCAAATAGCAAAAACGCTCCTCAACGGAAAGAACCCTGCTGGAGGAATATCAATACCAAATTTCAAACTCTTCTAGAAAGCCATAGTAATCAAAACAGCTTGGTATTGGTACAAGAACAGACCTCAGGAACAATGGAATCGAACTGAAAACCCAAAAATTATCCTAGAGACCTATAACCATCTAATATTTGATAAGGGAGCTAAAAAAAATAGAATGGAAGAAAGACAGCCTCTTCAGTAAATGGTGCTGGCAAAATTGCTTAACTACTTGTAGAAAACTAAAGCTAGATCCTTATATATCACCCTGCACCAGAATCAACACCAAATGGATCAAAGACCTCAGAGTCAAAGGAGACACCCTGATAATATTACAGGATGGAATAGGAGAAACCCTAGGTCTCCTTGGCGCAGGCTGAAATTTTCTTAATAGGGACCCAGAAACACAACAAATCAAAGAAAGGTTGGACAAATGAGACTGCATGAAGTTGCAGAGCTTCTTCAGGGCAAAGGACATAGCTAGCAAGATCAATAGAAAGCCCATGGATTGGGAGAAGATCTTCACTAGCCATACAATGGACAATGGTCTCCTATTTAAAATATATTTGGAGTTCAATAATTAAATCCCCCAACAACAAATCCTCAAAGAGACAACTGCCCAATAAATATGTTGTCTAATGACAAAGAGAAACTTCTCTGAAGAAGAAATAAGGATGGCCGATAGACACATGAAGAAATGCTCAATTTCCCTAGCCATAAAAGAAATGCAAATCAAAACAACATTCAGATACCACCTCACCCCAGTTAGAATGGCATAAATCAAGAACTCTAATAACAACAGATGCTGGAGTGGATGTGGACAGAAGGGGACCTTACTTCATTGTTGGTGGGAATGTAAACTTGTTCAACCACTTTGGAAAGTAGTATGGAGGTTCTTCAAAAGACTCCACATAGAGCTCCCCTATGACGAAGCATTCCCACTTTTGGGCATTTACCCAAATGTTTACAAACAAGACCACACTAAAGCTACCAGCACAACTATGTTTATTGCAGCATTATTTACCCAAGCTAAGATCTGGAAAAAACTCAGATGGCCCTCAGTAGATGAATGGATCAAGAAAATGTGATATATATATACAATGGAATTCTATGCCTCCAGAAAGAATGACATTGCCCCATTTGTTTGGAAATGGAAAGACTTGGAAAAAATTATATTAAGTGAAGTAAGCCAAGCCAAGCTGAGAAGGTCAGATAAGGTGATGTTGGGAAAATGAACCCTAAGATATCTATTTTAAATGTGTTTTTTTCTTTCATGCATTTGTTTCTAATGCAATTTGCAGATTATTTCTTTGTTGCTTTGTAAGCCCCTCCCCCACAGTATAACCTCTGCTTTCCTGTATTTGATGTCGGTATAATATGTGGAGCAGAAGGGAAAACAGGTCGTTTAAATAAGGATACAGGTGGACCTGTTGCAACGATAAGAAGTACAAGTTATCATGTCGAAACGAACTTTACAATTTGGGAGGTGGGAAGATTGGATGGGGGGGAGAGAGGATGGGAATGGATGGGAAGGGTAAACAAAGGAGGAGGCTACAATGCTTCATAAGAAATGTACTCACTATCTTGCCCATGTTTTTGTAACAAACTATTCAGAGAAGAACATGAATATAATGAGAGAAGGGGAGGGATATAAAGGAGATGTGAAAAACTTAAAAATAAAAATACTTAAAATATTATATAACTATAAAGAGGTAGTACTGCTATTTAGGAATTTAAGTCTAAGAGGTTTTGAATTGAGTAATAAATTGTGGATTAAGTGTGTACACAATGGGGGATAAGGTCTAAAAATGGACTATGGGTTTATCTTAGGATGTGCAGAAGAGCAATTAAGTCTCATAATGAAGAACGAAAGAGAAGAACAGATGAAAAGGATAAGCAAGAAAGAAAAGAGATCAGAAGTTCAGTAGAGCTAAACAAAAAACAAAACAAAAAAAAAACAAAAAAAGAAAGAAAAACACACAGACACTTATACCCCTAAAATAAAATTCTAAAAGGAAAAGAAAAATTACTAGAAAACAATTTTTTTTTCTCAAAAGGTAAAAAAGATTAAAAAAAATTTTTAGAAAATTTTTTTTTCTATAAATGTTACAACAAAAAAAAAATTCTTTTATTTTTTTGGAGGGGTGGGAATAATCCTGGGTCTCCCTTGTGTCCATAACCAGCCTCTTGTTGGAGTCTCTGGTCTGCTTGTGTTCCTGTGGCTTGGTTCGTTACTTAAGTCAGTTTCTCTGAACAGGCAGAAAAACGCTCTGCGATCCTCCTCCCAGGTTAGTTCAATGGGAGGGAGATCTGCTTTGAGTATCACAAAAGTGGGAGATGGCTTTTTCCTCGAGTTTGGAGACGCTGTGATGAGGCTAGGTTCTGGGCAGAGTTGAGGCCTTTCAGCAAACAGTAGTTTTTCCCAGGGGCTGGTTTGTGAGAAACTCACAGAGCCCAACCTGGAGCCACTCTCAGGGTTTCTGTTTACTGAATTTTAATTGATTGTCCAGGCTGCTAAAGGGAAGGGCAGCCTCTGGCTTTGATTACCCTGTGGAGAAAGCCACTCCTGGGGCTGGTGCCTGAGCTGGGTGACTTTTCCCTAGGTGGAGCTGAGTCTGGCAGGTCAGTTTAGGCTCTTGTGACCTGTTAGATGACTCTAGATTTATTCCAAGGCCTGAGTTGGAGCTAGCAGCTCCGACGAGCTTTGTCGGTATCCAAGATGGTGATCTCCAGTTCTGTGGGTGGGGAGGGGTGGCCTTCCGTCCTCTGTTCCCTGAGAAGGAGTGAGGATTTAGGCTTCTACTCCTACCTAGTCTTGGTTCCTGGGTCGTCTCTGGTCTGCGAACTGTAGGATGAATTGGTCTTCTCCTTGTCGGATCTTGTTGGTGTTGAGTAGAATTCGCTCGCCTGCCACGTCTGGCTCCTTCTTCCCAGACTCTCTGTGATTCAAGTATGGCGGCTGCAGTTGCTGCTGCCACCACTGCCACAGCCGCGGTGGCTGTTGGCAATTGCTCAGGGCTGTCTCCTTGCCTGTATTTTCTCTATGTGGCCTAATTCTCTGTCCTGTGAAGGCACACGTGGTGTGATTCTCTGGCTTAGGACTGTTCACTGTAACTCTAAAACTGCTTTCTATGCGAGAGCTTGTTTTGCCTCCAACTTTTCCTCTGCCATCTTCCTGCAACTCTGCATATAGGCGTTTTTATGAATCATTTTATGAAAACCCAGTTTTTATGAAAGTAAATGGAATAGAATAAAAGAATGTAAGTGAAATGGGTAAGCTAATTATTAGTATAACTTTGTTTTCTATTAACAGTCCATTGAATGTACATGATGCAGTTCAATTATTTCCTTTGTGTCTCTAACTTCAGTTAGTTTTAGAATCTTTATAGTTATGAGTGAACGTTTAGTATAAATAAAGATCTTTTTAAAAGATTAGAATTAACCTTTTGTTTTGTGTCCTACTCCCAAGAAAATGAGTTATTTTTAAGTGTTAATAGTTTATCATTATCATTATCATAGGGAATCATTATTATCCTAGGGAATTAAAAAATGCAGTATTATTGATGTCTTTTTAAACCAATTGTATTCACAAGTTGGAGACTCTTTAATACATACTTTCGTCTTGGTTTCTATGATTTTTAACCTCTCGTTACTAACATTAATGATAGGTCAGACTGTATTTTTGGGTATATGAAAGGTAAAATATTTAACTGGGGTCAAAAGTGATTTTTATATCAGTCTTTCTTTAATAACATTTTTTTTAATTTAATTTAATTTTTTTTGTTAACATACTGTACAGAGGGGTTACAATTACATGGGTAGGATAATGCATACATTTCTTATAAAAAATTGCAGTCTCCTCCTTTGTTTACCCTTCACATCCCTTCCCAGCTTCCTCCCTATCCCCCCACCCAATCCTCCCTCTTCCCCCCCCCCAACGTTGTAAAGCTCGTTTTCGACATGACAATTTGTACTTCTCATAGTTGCAACAGCTCCACCTGTATTTAATAACATTTTAAACTAGTAAATTTCTCTCAAAATGTTGGGTATAAAAAGCAATCAAAATACTTCTAATGGTAAAAAATTTAGGTGAGCTACAATATGGAAAAGATTGCTCCAAAAGACCTGCAGTCTTTTTCTATCAGGTCATTCTTTCAGTAAGACTGTGTTAACCAGAGATGGGGTCCCCAGGCAGTGCAGTGTAGAGTGAAGGGATAAAATATGATTTCTACTATTTTGAGCTAGAAATCAAGAATGTTATAGTTTAGCAGTTCCTTTAACCAGAGAGGTATAAATTGATTATGAATTTGGAGTTTTCATATTTCAGTTACTTATTTTCTTTTATTTGTTGTTGTTGGTCATGGGGCTTGACCTCTGGGCTTGGGTGCGGTCTCTGCACTCTTCCACTATAGGTGAGCGCTCTACCACTTGGACCACAGTGCCACTTCCAGTTTACTAGTGGTTTATTAAAGATAAGAGTCTCACAGTCTGTCCTGCCCGAGCTGGCTTTGAACCACAATCCTCATATCTCAGCCTCCTGAGTAGCTAGCATTATAGGCGTGAGCCACTGTTGTCCGGCTTAGTTACCTATTTTCTAACAAAGACAAAGTGAAATATTATTAGAGTGTGCACAATAATTTTGGGAAATTTTCCTAGAATTAGTAGACTGAGTGCTGGTATTTAGTTATAAAATAGAATGAGGTTATTTGATATGGTGGGAATGGACCGCAGGCCAACACTTACCATGTGTGCAATGTTGTACTAGTAATTCCAATTCTGAAGACTTAAATATCATCATCTTAAATTAAAAATAGAAGTAGTATAGAAGTAGTTCCACTTTATGGAATTATTGTGAGGATTAAATTAGATACCAAAGGTAAAGTACTTGGAAAAACAATCAGAGTTTGATATTTTCTAATTGTTATTTTATCATATGATGTATTCTAATATTTTTATTGTGATTTATATATTGTGTCTATTTAGGATATGCAAATTGATGTATTGATATTCATTGCGTTGTTCCCTTTTCTGTCATTACGCGGATAATACCTGCAAAGAAAATTTCTCAGAAGGAAATTATTATATTGACTCATGGTTTTAGATCAAATGTCTCCATTGTTTTTAATTGTATTTTTATTAAATAGTTGTATGAAGGGTTTTCCATTCAAGGAATCAGTTTATAAGTACGATGGATCTTTACATAACTTTCTCATATCCTTCCAAACCTCACCCCAATTTCATTTTTGCCAGTTTCATACTATCTGCATTGAATATTAAGGCTTCACTCTCTAGTTCCATAAGTCTCTTTATTCCTTCCCATTGACTTCCTCTCACAATTTCCAAGTGATAGTTTCCTGGTATTCGTTTTGTTGGATTAAAAGTTCAAATTTATAAGAAATTACACCTTTTAAATACTCCTCTGCAAATAGCATGCTTTGATTAATACTGTTGTTTAACTTGCATAAAATTCTGGCTTCCAAATACGCGTCCTTTGTGTGTCTGGCTCTGACGTCGTTTACTTAACATAATTTTAGATCTATCCATTTCTTTGCAAATGCTGTAACGGTCTTTATAATGGATGGGTGCAATCCAATTGTGTATATGGGCAACACTTTCTCCAACCATCCCTACGCTAAAGGGCATCTGGGCTGTTTCCATAAGTTCTCTACGGTGAATAGTGCAGTAGAGAACATGATTGTGAGACTGATTTTACTATAACCTTTTGGAAGAATTCACCACTATTTTTCTGGGAGCAATCCTCTAGCCAATTTTCCAGAATAAGTACATCCATTCCTTCATCTCCATCACAACGTTTTTCAAGTCCTCAAAAACACACTACCCCCTACAGGTTTCAACCAGCTAAAACCCCACTGTGCTCATATTCTTTGTTGTTGTTGTTGTTGTTTCTGTCTGGTCTAGGGGCCTGAATTCTGGGCCTGGGTGCTGTCTCTCAGCTTTTCTGCTCAAGGCTAGCGATATACCACTGGAGCCACCATGCCACTTCCAGCTTTCTTCTTTTTGCTTATGTGGTGCTGAGGAATCAAACCCAGGGCCTCATGCATGCAAGGCAAGAGCTCTACCACTGAGCAACTTTCCCAGCCTCAATGAGCCTATATTCTTTTAATACATTTTTTCATAATTTTACACATAATTTAGTGAGAATCTTCTATGTACTTTCCTAATGTGGGAATGAGGGATAAGACAATAGAGTAAAAGTAAGAGATATGGAATTCAATTAGCTATTATATTTAAAATAATTTTCAGCTCTCATACCCTTACTTACTATTATTTTAATCTTTATTTGATTACTTCACCTATCCCCTAAATTATAACATGTGATTTAAATACAAAGGCAAAAAAGTGTGGTTTGAATTTGACATTCATGTGTGAGGATGCACAATATGGAAAAATAAAGGGATTGGAATTAATAGCCATTATCCATTTTGTTAAATGGTTTCCTCAATCTGATTCTCAAAATTCATATTTCAATCAACAACAACAAACGTGACTATTCCCTTTGCTTTGCTCCTCATTAAACTTGTTTCCATGTTATTTTGTAATGAAGGATGATTTCATAAACCTACTTTAGATACAAAAATACATTAAAATATTTCTGTATGTATGCATTGATATAAATATGCACACATATATTATAAAGTTTATAATGATAAATGATAACTTCTGTAACTGTACAATTTACTAAATTATTAAAAACATAAATGGCTCAGGCATGGAATCCTGGTTACTCAGGAGGCTGAGATCTGATGATCATGGTTTGAAGCCATCCTGGGCAGGAAAGTCCATGAGCCTCTTATCTCCAAACAACCAACAGAAAATCAGTACTGGAACTCTGGCTCAAAGTAGTAGAGTGATAGCCTTGAGAAAAAAGACTCAGAGATATCACCCAGGCTCTTAGTTCAAGAGCTAAAATCTACCCCAAAAAAGTATTTAATTTACACCTTTGTAAGAAGAATATTTCCTTCACCCAAATGCACATCCATGCTCATTTTTAAGGTAACTTTTGTGTCTGGAGTAGCACATAATATTATCACTTAAGTATAAAGCATTGCAAAATGGGTAAACTCTATCTCTCTCATGGATTTTACTCTACTCAAATATTCAAATCTTGCAATTATTCCCATTATTTAAAGTCATAGCTTTTTTTCTTTAATACCCATAATATTAGAATTTGAATTGAGTGTCTTGTGTCTCCTAAACGGATGTTCTTACCACTTTGGCATGCCCCCAGCCCTAAATTATCCTGATTAACTTTCAGATAGAATTTCGCTTCTTACTTGTGTATGATCATGGGCTCAGTCTACTTCATGTTATTCTTCCTGGAATTTAGAATAACAGGTGCCTGGCATTGTGTACAGATCTTTCTGTCCAGTCTGAGCTTTAGCCACTATCCTCACAACAGTAGACTCCCATGTAGTCAGGATTTTCATAAGCTTGTCATAGCTATTTTTAAAAAACCTTTGCATTTCCTGCAGGATCTTGAGTACTGAGTTAATTTGTGTTTTCTTGGGTTCTTTTGTTTCTTTTGAATGTATGTGTTGAATTGTTCCTCATATTTCCTTTTGTTTCTTTCCCTCAACTTCTTACCTATAGTGCTGAGAAACCAAATCTTCTTTCTCAAGATAGTCAAGGTAAACAATATTTATTCCAAAACAATTCCAGTAATATTTAAACACCTTCAGGAATTTCGAGAAGATGGCGGAAGAGAACCTGGTGGCTTAACAAGCTCTCGCATAGAAAGCAGTTCTAGTGCTTCAGTGAACAGTCCTAGGCACACCAAGTGTGCCATCACAGTACAGAGAGTTCGGCCAGAGAGGGAAAATCCAGGTAATGAGACAGATGTGAGCATTTTCCAGCAGCCATGGCTGCAGTGGCTGTGGCACCATACCTACAACCCAGAGAGTCTGGGACAAATGTGCCAGATGCAGCGGGCGAGCAGATTTTACCAAGAACTGACAAGTAGCAGATATCTTCATCCTGCAGATAGTAGACCATAGGCTACCCAAGAACCAACACTCCAGCGTGAGTACAAAACTGACATCTTCACTGCTTCTCAAAGGGAGCAGAGGAGGGAAGGACACCCCTCCCCACAACACCGGAGGTATCCATCTTTGATACAGACAAAGGCTTGGCTAAGTAGCTAGCTCCAACTCAGTGCTTTTATGAAAACAAAAGAGTCATTTAGAGAGTCACAAGTACCTACCCTGACCTGCCATTCTCCACTCCACAACCAGGCAGAAAGAGCTACATTCCCGAAGGAGTGGCTTTCTTCACTGGGTAAACAGAGTCAGAGGCTGCCCCTCCCTACAGCAGCCCTGACAATCAATTGAAACTCAGTAAACATAAACCCTTAGAATGGCTCCAGGCTGGGCTCTGTGAATTTCTCTGAAGCTAGCCCCTCAGGGAAAAGCTACTGTTTGCTGAAAAGCCTCAACTTTCCCCAGAACCCAGCCTTTTCACAGCAACTCCAAACTAGAGGAAACAGCCATCTCCCTCTTTTGTGATACTCAAAGCAGATCTCCCTCCCTCTGAACTAGCCTGGGAGGAGGATCACAAACATCTGGGTAAACCAACAGAATTTTTTCTGCCTGCTTAAACAAACTGACTTTAAAAACCAATCAAGCCACAGAAAATGAAACACCACAAGCAAACCAGAGACTCCACCAAGAGACTGGTTACTGACACAAGGGAGATACAGGATCTTCCCATCAAACCCTCCAAAAACAAAATCAAAGACATTTTTTTCTATCTTTTTAAAATTTTTAATTTTAATTATAAAAATTTTTTCTTATTAATCTTTTTTTCTTCCTCTTATAACTTTTATTTTAGGTGTATATGTGTGTGTGTGTGTGTTTTCAAAAAAAGTCTCTACTGACCTTTGGGTCTGTTTTGTTCTTTCTTTCTCATTCGTTTTACTTTTTCATCTTTTGTCTTTTTGCATGAATTATTTGTTGTTCTGTTCATCCTCATATATACCTGTCATTGAATATAAGACCTTATCACACATTGTATACATACTTAAAACAAAAATGTATTACACAATTCAAAACCTCTTAGAATTAAATTCCTTAATAGCAGTATTATCTATTTATACCAATACAATATTTGAAGTATTTTTTCAATTTTCTTTTATTGTGAGAATACTGCACAGAAGTTTACAATTACATGGGCAAGATAATGAGTACATTTCTTATCAAGCATTGTAGCCTCCTCCTTTGTTTCCACTTCTCATCCCTTCCAAGCCTTCCCCCCAAATCCTTCCCCCCCCCCCCGACAAAAGTTGTAAAGTTCGATTTCAACATGACAACTTGTACTTCTCATTGTTGCAACGGGTCTACTTGTATCCTTATTTAAATGATTTGTTTTTCCCCTTCCCCTCCACAAATTATTATTTTTTAGTTTTTCAGGTCTCCTTTTTATCCCTCCCCTCTTCTCATCCTATCCCCGTTATCTCTCAATATTAACTCTTTAAATTTTCATTACTTTTTAGAGTTTCACTTTTTAAATTTAAATATTTGTCTTTACATTTTTTTCTTGTCTCTTTAAAAATTTTTTTTCTTCTCTCTCTCCTTTCATTCTTTCCAATCCATTTCCTTCTGTAAGATTAGGACTTGTTTAATTTCACTCTCCTTTTACCTTTCCACATCCCTCTAACCCTATTTTTCCCCACCTTTCTCACTAACCATAATAATTTCTGGTTTGTCAAATTCTTCTTTGCTATTCTTAGCCCATTAATACATCGTTGTTTAATGTTGAATAGACTGTATCTCTTGAAATAGATTGTATCTGCAGACTTTTGACTATGCAATTACAGTACTTTGGTTGATGCTTGCCTTAAAATTGTGTTCTAGCATAAAACTGGCATTACTTTCATCCCAAATGGGCAGAACAAGCAAGAAAAACACAAGGAAAATGGCAAGTCCGTGTATCTCAATTCTCACTCAAGATAATCAGGTGACAGAACAGTTAATGAATAATCCAGAGGAGAGTTCCCAAAAAGCTCTACACACATTACTGGTAAACATGGTGAATGAAATGATTGAAACCCTGCAAAGGACTCAGTGTGAGCGTGAAAGGGAGAGAGAGGAGGCAAACCAAAGGTCAAAACAGGAAGCTCATGGGCTTGAGGAAGCTACTCAAAGATTGATACTGCAATTGTGAGAGCAGGTTGAGAACACTCAAAGAGAAATAAAGGAATTGCATGAGCAGGCTGAGATCAGTCAAAGAGAACTACAGAAGTTGCATGAACGTGAGAAATCTAATCAAAGAGTAATAGAAGAATTGCAAGAGCGGGATGAGCATAGACAAAGATCAATAGAGGCATTCATGGAATCCATAAACAGACACCTGAAAGGAGTCAGGGAGACCACAAAGGGAATGCTGAATGGAAACCAACAGAAGGAATGGGAGTCCAAAGAAACCCTAACCAATCAACCAAGTGATTTGAGAATAAACACTGAACACCAAATTAAGGAAGTAAAGAATTTCATACAAGATCTAAAACAAAGCTCCAACAAAGAATTTGAAACCATAAAAACTGACCAATTAGAAGCAAAGAAATGAAAAATAAAGTAGAAAGTCTTGACAGTAGGTTAGACCATGCAGAAGATTGAATCTCCGGGATTGAAGACAGCCTAGCTATTATAGAGAAAGAACAACTATCCAAGACAAATTCAAGAAATATGTTAGATCTATTCAACACTTGGAAGACACCATCAGAAGATCTTATGTGAGAGAAATGGGTGTAGAGTAGCACATAGAGACAGAAGTTAATGGTCTAGAATATTTGTTTAACAGGATTCCAGCAGAGAACTTCCCAACACGCAAAAAGATAGGCATATTCAGATTCAAGAAGCTTTCAGAACTCCAAATAGACCAGACAAGAATAGGACATCCCATCGTCACATTATAATCCACACAGAATCAATTCAGACCAAGGAAAAGATCCTTAAAGCTGTCAAGGAAAAAAGATCAGTCATCTATAAAGGAAAACCAATTAGAATCACTTCAGATTTCTCAACAGAGACAATTAAAGCAAGAAGAGCCTGGAATGATGTATACCATGTCCTAAAGACAAACGACTATCAACCAAGAAGAGATAAAGCAGGTTACTACATACTAATTAAGGGATCTCTCCTTCAGGAGGATATTAAAATTCTAAATATTTTCCAAACAATAGTGCACCCAAATTTATCCAAGAAATACAACTTTAAATCTCACATAGATCCAAAGACATTAATTGTTCGGGAATTTAACACACCACAATCTCCACTACATAGATCAACTCGGCAAAAACTGAACAGAGAAACCACCGATTTAAACAAGTGCATACATCAACTGATTTAGCAGACATCTAGCGAATATTCATACAGCAGCATCAAGTACTCTTTTTACTCAGCAGCACATGGAACATTTTCCAAAATACACCACATTTTAGGTCACAAATGAAACTTGTCAAAATTCAGAAACATTGAATTCACATCTTGTATTCTCTCAGACCAAAAGGGAATAAAATTAGAACTCAACACAAAAAGCCACCAAAGAAAGTGCAGTAAAACATGAAGTGGGTCATGGAAGACATTAGAAACGAAGTTCAAATGTGCATGATATTCAACAAAAATTAGCACAGAGATTATCTGCTCCTTTGGAACACACCAAATGCACGAGTTAGAGGAAAGTTTATAGCTCTGAGTTCCTACATCAACAAATTGGAGAGATCTGAAACAACAATTTAATGAGATCTGACACTCCTTGAAAAAGAGCGTCAAGATAAACCCCCATCCAGTTGATGGAAAGAAATAATTAAAATTAAATCAGAATTAAATGAATTAGAATAAAAAAAAACCATAGGAAGAATCAACAAAATGACAAGGTTCTTCGAAAAAATTAACAAAATTGACAGTCCCTTAAAAAATCTTATCAGAAAAAGAAGAGAACACACCCAAATAAATAAACTGAGAGAAGAGAATGGAAACATCACTACAGACACAACCAAGATTCAGAACATTATAAAGGAATACTGCTCAAAACTTTATGCTAATACGTTTGAAAACTTGGCAGTAATGGACCTTCTCCTGGCAAATACTGACATGCCAAAACTAAACCAAGATGATTTAAACCAGCTTAACAGGCCCATATCAAGCATTGAGATAGAAACACCAATGAGAGACCTCCCATCTAAGAAAAGCCCAGGAACAGATGGTTTTACAGCAGAATTCTACAAGGCCTTCAAAGCAGAGCTCACACCAATACTCCTCCAACTCTTCAATGAAATTGAAAGAGAAAGTTCACTACCGAACGCTTTCTATGAAGCCATCATAACGCTCATCCCAAAACCCTCATCAAAGAAAGAGCACTATAGACACTTTTCTTTGATGAACATTGATGCAAAGCCTCTCAACAAAATTTTGGCTAATTGATTTCAACAATTCATCCAAAAAACTTTCAGGGATGAAAAGCTGCTTCAATATACGCAAATCAGTTAACATAATGCATCACATCAAAAAGAGCAAGGATAAAAACCACATGGTTATCTCAATAGATGCAGAAAAAGCCTTTGACAAGATCAAATACTCCTTTATGGTGAAGGTCCTGGAAAAATTAGGAATCCATGGAACATTCCTCAATACAATAAAGGCTGTGTATGACAAAACTACAGAAAGCATTATACTAAATGGTGAAAAACTAAAGCTATTTCCTCTAAACTCAGGAACGAGACAAGGATGCCCACTTTGACTGCTCTTCAATCTAGTATTAGAATGCCTATCTACAGCAATAAGACAAGATGCGAACATAAAGGGGATCCCAATAGGGAAAGAAGAAGTAAAACCCTCCTCTTTGCAGATGACATGATCTTGTATTTAAAGATTCCACTCCCAAGTTACTCAAGGTGACTCAAAACCTTGGCAAAGTAGCAGGGTATGAAATTAACCCTCAGAAATGAATGGCTTCTCTTTATGGTAACAATGAGAAAATTGTGGCTGAAAGTTGGAAAACAACTCCATTTGTAATAGCCCCACAAAAATTAAAATACCTAGGAATTAACTTAACCAAAGGAGTGAAGGACTGCTGTGATGAAAACTTTAAACACCTGAAAAAGGAAATCAAAACAGACTTCGAAGGTGGCAAAAACTCCCATGTTCCTAGATTGGAAAGATCAACATCGGGAAAATAGCAATACTCCCCAATGCTATCTATAAATTGAATGTGACACCTATCAATACTCCAACCTCATTCTTCAAGGAAATAGAAAATGCAATCCAAAAATTCATATGGAACAATAAAAGACACCGTATAGCAAAAATGATCCTTAACAGAAAGAACAGTGCTGGAGGAAAATCAATACCAAATTTCAAACTCTTCTAGAAAGCCATAGTAATCAAAAAAGCTTGGTAATGGCACAAGAACAGTCTCGAGACCAATGGAATAGAATTGAAAACCCAGAAATGAACCTACAGACCTACATCCATCTAATCTTTGATAAGGGAGCTAAAAAAAATAGAATGGAAGAAAGACAGCCTCTTCAGTAAATGGTGCTCTCAAAATTGGTTAACTACTTGTAGAAAACTAAATCTAGATACTTATATATCACCCTGTACCAGAATCAACATCAAATGGATCAAAGACCTCGGAGTAAAAGCAGACACTCTGAAAACATTACAGGATGGAACTTTAGAAACCCTAGAGCTCCTTGGCACAGGTCGAAACTTTCTTAATAGAGACCCAGAAACACAAAATATTATAGAAAGTTTGGACAAATGAATTGCATGAAATTTCAGAGCTTCTGCATGGCAAAGGACATAGCTACCAAGATCCATAAAAAGCCCTCAAATTGGGCGAATATCTTCACTAGCCATACAATGGACAAGGGTATCATATGTAAAATATATCTGGAACTCCAAACAATTAAATCCCCCAACAACAAATCCTCAAAGAAACAACTGGCCAATAAATAAGTGGGCTAAATACTTAAAGAGAAACTTCTCTGAAGAAGAAAGAAAGATGGCCAATAGACACATGAAGAAATGCTCAACCTCCCTAGCCACAAAAAATGCAAATCAAAACAACATTGAGATACCACTTCACCCCAATTACAAAGGCTGTAATCAAGAACTCTAATAACAACAGATGCAGGAGGAGATGAGTATAGGGGAACCCTACTGCATTGTTGGTGGTAATGTAAACTTGTTCAACCACTTTGGAAAGTGGTATGGAATTTCCTCAAAAGACTCCACATAGAGCTCCCCAATGACCCAGCAATCCCACTTTTGGGCATTTACACAAATGATCACAAAAAGACCAAACAAACTAAAGCTCCCAGCACAACTATGTTTATGGCAACATTATTTACCATAGCTAAGCTTGGAACCAACCCAGATGCCCCTCAGTAGATGAATGGATCAAGAAATTGTGTTATGTATACACAATGGAACTCCTTGAATCCATCAGAAAGGATGACATTTCCCCATTGTTAGAAAAATGAAAGTCTTGGAAAAAATTATATTAAGTGAAGTAAGCCAGGTCCACCTACACATAGGCCCCATGGTTTCCCTTATTGGTAATAAACAGTATATGCCTGAGACAAGCAAAAAAGGTAAGATTCGTTGATGTTATTTGAAATGTATCCCAAGATAAGTATTCAAATATTTTTTCTTTCATGCGATTGTTTCTAACATATTTATAAGATGAATTTTTGTTGCTTTGTATGTTCCTCCCCCACGATATAACTCTTGTTTTCACTGTATTTTATGTTGATATAATTTGTGGAGGGGGAGGGAAAAAACAAATCGTTTATAAAGGAATAGAGTTGGATCCATTATAACAATGACATGTACAAGATGTTATGTCGAAAAACGAACTTTAAAGCTTTCCAAGGAGGGGTTATATTGGGGGTGGTAGGAGCGGTGAGATGGAAAGGGATAGAAAGGGGAAACAAAGGAGGAGGCAACAATGCTTGATAAGAAATGTACTCATTATCTTGCCCATGTAATTTTAACTCCTCTGTATGGTATTTTCAGAATAATAAAAGAAACCTTCATACATATTCATGGTATACGAATTCTATGTGCTTAGAAGGGTCTTTTTATTTTCACAGCCGTCTTTGGCATACACAGACAGATCATGGATTATAGGAAGATAATAAATTTCCAGATGCTTGCCAGGAGGAGTGAAACCTATAGTTTTTTTTTTTTCCCCAGAGACTTCCCTTTTTATGAAAGAAATATGCTGCTTGATGCAGGATTTCATAAAATTACATTGCTCGGAAGAACTTAAACAATCATCCAACATTACAGAGTTGAAGGAGATGAATTGATCTCCTGAAAAATTTACTTTTGTGTCAAATAAATGCAGGCTGCCATAAAGAGGGTAGACTTTAGAGAAACATGGTGAGTTGTATGTAAATAGGTGATTAGTTGATTTTGTTAATTGTGAACTAATACAGGGAAATGAAGTACAGCAAGGTAAAAAAAATAAAGAACTCTGCATTTGTGTGTGTGCACACACGTGCCTGTACACACACTTGCATGTTCATTTGCTCATGCATGCATTCATCATTCTTGCCATAGCATCTGTGCCCAAGGATAGTGGTCTACCAATTGAGCCACTGCTGCACTTCTGTTTTTTTGGAGATAATCACATGTTTTTTTCATGATTGGACTGTCTTTGAACAGTGGTCTTCAGATCTCGGCTTCCCGAGTAGCTAGCTAAGCTAATTCACCCTGTGAGTAGCTAGATAAATTCTGTCTGTCCTCTATGCTTCACTGCTCTTTTATTCTTTTTCTGAGGTAATCACAAGCCTGTCTTATATATGTCTAATTGCTTTAAAAATACTGTTACTGCTTGGCACCATGGGCTCCAATCTGTACTCTTAACTACTTAGGAGCCTTGAGAACAAATATCAGGACAAATTTTAGGAGAGTTCCTTCTCAATCTATACCTGGGTGCATTGGATGATTTCCACCATCCTGCACTATCTAAAGACTAAGATTGGAAGGACTGCAGGATCCAGGAAGCTAGATAAGTTGGTGTGCAACTCTGATGCCATTGATGATGGGAAGGATAAAAGGACAGATCAGGTGCGTGTTCTTGTGGAAAGGGAACCCCTATCCTAAAATTTACCACTGATATAATGCCAGCCTAGCAAGAACAATACCACAAGTTGAAATCCTCACAGTTTTCCAAAACCAAAATAAGTACATACATTAACATCCCAAAACTTAGTACAATCTGTTCTTTGCTCTAATATCATCTTTATCTGATTATCATATGATGTGACACAATAGTTTCTTCATTAAACTTATGATATATTTTAAAAGACCTAGAAAATTCTTTCTTATTAAGTGCAAATGAATGGCATATTGCCTCTTTTCTTACATATTTGACTGCCACTAAAAATCCATCCAATGATTATTATAGTAATATATTCTGATTTATTACTTTATTTGTAACAGATTTTAAATATTTTGCTTTTCTGCTGAAGTTTAAGTATTTAAATAGTATCATCAAAATATATTCCTTGGTTACTTGGGGCAGTTTCTTATAAAGTTTTTAACTAATGGCTTCTAAGATTTCTTAATTATTATATTATTTGTTTTATTTTTAATTTCAATATAATTTTATTGTTAAGGTGAAGTACAGAGGGGTTACAGTTGCATAAATAAGGTAATGAGTACATTTCATTTGGAGGGAAAATGGTTATCACCACCATCGATTTTTTTGGTACACTCAAACAATTACGGATGCTTTTGCTGTTGGTATTGTTCAAATGTACTTTTGCTTTCTTTGTTCATGCATTTTTTATTATAAAATTGATATAAAAAGGGTTTACAGTTACTTAAGTAAACTAACAAGTACACTTGATTTTATTTTCTATATTTCAAATTTGATCTTAATTACTTATTTTCTTGCTTTTTAAGATAATTTTTTTCAGAGTAGTAGGATTAGTTAATTTAATTTTGCATGATTTTTACACATGTAAATTATTCACGTATATGTTACTTTTAAAATATTTAACATGTGAACATTTAAAATTATTTTCTTATATATGGTTGGTGAATTTAAATAAATTGATTTTCTTATAGTTCTAAACATATTTTTCCAGGTAACAAATAATTACTGTATTTTCAAGAAGCACATAATATATTAAGAAAGGCTTCATTTCCTGGTCACTTTTTGTAAATATTTGAATTAAAAACTACTTGAAAATTTAAAAAAATACTTGTAAATACTTGAATTTAAAAAAAGTTTGAGGTGGGCATGGAGATATGTCGCTTCCATTTTCTACCTATGGTAGGAACTGCGATTAGGTTTGTAATTCAGGAGAGCCTGAGAAATTATGAGACCTTATCAAAAATATCCAGAGTGAAATGTTAAGAGATATAGCCACCCATAGCAAGATATAGAGCACCTGGTTATCATATTCTAAATCTTGAGGTTTAAATACCAGTAACATTAATCTTTTGTCAAAATTAAAGGATACATGTTTCAAAATGTTTATTATTTAAAACTTATTTGCAAAGGTTCTCATGTCTTCTATTTGTTAATTTTCAATTTACTTAATCTATGAGAATCCAAGTATATTGTGACTATTTGATTTCTACTAAACGTTTAAATAGTACGAGCAATGTTATGATTTCATATATTAACTTATTTTTATTATTTATAATAATTTCCTCTATTTAATATTATAATATTAATATTCCAAATGTGTATGTGGTATGTGTGTGTATGTGCGTGTGTGTGTATGTGTTTATGTGGTTTGTGTGTGTGTGTGCTTTGTGTGTCCTTTGTAATGCTTGGGAGATCACACCATTATTTCACATATGCTAGGCCAAGATTTTACCACTGAAGTATACTGTGTAGTTATAATGTAAATAGTGTTTTAAATTATGACTTTTAAATATTCATTCCTAGTATGTTTTTTCAAAATTACATATGATTAAATATAATCCATTTTCTATCCACGTTAGCAATTGTTATTGTAATTTTATTGTTGTTTAGAATATTTCCACTGCTTTTTCACTTCCAAATTCTTGTGTTTGTTATTGATAAAGGTTTTACTTTGCTTCTTTTCTCTCTTCATTCTTTTTGCCTTTAGAGTTTAGCTATTGTTTCCTTTATTTCTTTGGAAATGAATTATCATATTCTTATTACAATTTATTTACATTGTAAGAGGTCTATACAATGCTTTATTTTCTATTTTATTTTTCCCATCTTCTCTGACTCTCAGTCCATACTATTAGGTGGATTAAAAAGAAACTTGATTAAGGACACTTTGATTATTTTTCTCCTTCTCTTCTCTGAAGTCTTTCTGTTTTTGAAACACAGTAACAATGACATACAGCTCCTAGGTGGTCCATCATTCTATCCCCTCTCACTCTTTCTGTAGTACAGCTCAAGTCATTATCATTCAACTTGATTATGCTATTGTATTATCTAAATATTAACTCATTCCTAAATTAATTTTAGTTGTTTTAAGCATTCCCTAAAGACATTTTCCCTATATAATATCTGGGGTCTTGTGTTTTCACAAGGTGCAAAATATGAGTGACTATCAAGCATCTAGATATCTGTAGAATATTGGTCCACCTGCTAAATAAACTTGTATGTAAATTCAAGGAATACAGGTCAGTCAGAACATTCTTGTAAAATGGTGTAGCTTAAGCCCTCAAACTAGATTTGAATCTTATTACCGTCTTTATTAGTGAAAGAACCGACACATAGAAGTATGTAACAGATTTATCAAAAATAAACTTAGTTTTATTGTCAATAGATTTTGAAAAGGATGCCATGACTTAATGAAATAAAAATCGAATCTTAAATGGGTGTATTGGCACTATTGCCTTTCTAGTTTAAAGAATGATCTTAGACTACTACCTCAAATCTTATACAAAAATTTAAAATAAAAAATGATTATCAACTAAATGTGAGTTTTAAAAACCTACAAAACATAAATGTAAAAATTAATGAAAATGGATGAATAAAGGTTTCCAAAAATTTGACATGGAAAGCATTAGTGGCCAAAGAAAAGCAAGAATAAACTAATACCCACTGATAACCTTTCTTAATTCTATGAAAGTAGTGAGAACATATCTAACAGATAGAGGACACATATTTGTTAATGCTACAATGTTAATGCTACAATGATCCTGAATCTGAAGTACTTTTATATCTTCCAATTCTGTATAAATTTTTCCCGAATAGGATATTCCTATAAAGAACATATGTAAATAGTCAATAGGAGGAGCATATGAATTTAGCTTCTCTTTAGTATCTAAGAAAAAAGAAAAAGAAAACTCACTATTATGACCATAATATAAAAAGATGACACAAAATATAGTAATGCATTTGTGGAGAAATTGATATACTCTGCATAACAGAATGATTTGTGTAATACTGTAGTCATTTTAGCAAGCAAGTTTTCAAGTCTTCAAAAGGTCAAAGAGAATTATATATGCTCTAGCCATTACACTTCTATGTATGTATTAAAGAGAAGTAAAAAACTTGTATGGATCGGGAATGCAGTTCATTGACAGTGCACTTGGACAGTATGAGTGAGAACCTGGAAATAATTCCCCAAAACAAATTTTGAAAAGACACCCTATAGAAGATGTATGCAGGACAAATTCCTGTAACTCAATTTTATATCTATTTTAATATCTGTTCTAAAATTTATAGCATTTATATTTGAAGAAATGCAAGTTTGTTAAAATTAGGCTTGGAAAACCTATGATTGTACAATTCACTTTCAAAGCACTAAAATGTATAAAATGAAAGGAGATAATATATTGCATGTGAAATTCATGTCAGCAAAAAATAAAACCATAGTTCAAAATTCTTCACACAAGAAGGTTCCGGGAAGATGGCGGAGGAGAAGCTGGAATCTGAACAAGCTCTTGCATAGAAAGCAGTTTCAGAGTTCCAGTGAACAGTCCCAAGCCAGAGAATCACACCAAGTGTGCCATCACACGACAGAGTTAGTCAAGAGAGGGGAAGCCAAGCAGACACATCTGAGCGCTTGCCAGCAGCTGCCGCTGCAGCGGCAGGGTCGCGGCGGCGACCACCGCCGCGGGGTCATACCTGAGACACAGTCTGGGACGAAGGAGCCAGAC
Organism: Dipodomys spectabilis; assembly: GCF_019054845.1. Classification (NCBI taxonomy): domain Eukaryota; kingdom Metazoa; phylum Chordata; class Mammalia; order Rodentia; family Heteromyidae; genus Dipodomys; species Dipodomys spectabilis. The sequence continues at coordinate 3,140,997 of NW_024870882.1, read as the reverse complement.
GCAGCGGACTAGCAGATTCTACTCAACACCAGCAAGAACTGACAAGGAGCGGACAACTTCATCCCGCACTTTGCAGACCAGAGACGACCCAGGATCCAAGACTCGGCGTGAGTAGAAGCCCAACGTCCTCACTCCTTCTCAGGGAGCAGAGCAGGGAAGGCCACCTCGCCCCCACCCAGCACCGGTGATCTCCATCTTGGATACCGACAAAGCTCGGAGGAGCGGCTAGCTCCAGCTCAGGCCTTGGAATAAAACGAGTCATTTAGCAGGTCACAAGAACTTAACGGTGAAGTGACCTGCCAGACTCAGCTCCATCCAGGCAAAAGTCACCCAGCTCAGGCGCCAGCCATTGGAGTGGCTCTCCTCACTGGATAACCAGAGCCAGAGGCTGCCCCTCCATCTAGCAGCCACCACAATCAATTGAAAAACAGAAACCCTGAGAATGGCTCCAGGCTGGGTGCTGTAAGTTTTTTTCACAAAATAGCCCTAGGGGAAAGCTACTGTTTGTTGAAAGGCCTCAACTCTACCCAGAACCTAGCCTGCATCCCCCTCTTTTGTGATTCTCAAAGCAGATCACCCTCCCAGTAAACTAACCTGGGAGGGGGATCTCAAAATCTTGGGTAAAGCAGAGCATTTTTCTGCCTGTTCCAAAAAACTGACTTAAGAAACCAATCAAGCCACAGGACCTCAAGCTGACCAGAGACTCCAACAAGACTCTGGTTACAGACAAAAGGGAGATACAGGATTCTTCCCACCCCTCCCCGAAAAAAAAAAAAAATCAAAGAACTTTTTTTTTATTCCTTCTTCTTCTTTTCTTTTTCTTTTTTTTTTTTTTTTTTTTGGTTTTTGTTACCTTATCTATATAAAATTTTTTTTTCTTTTTCTAAAACTTTTATTAATCTTTAATTTTAGCCTCTTCTGAAAAAATAATTGTTTTCCAGTAACTTTTTTTTCTCCTCTTATAATTTTTATTTTAGTAATACGTGAATGTGTGTTTTCCTTTCTTTTCTTGTATTCTTTCTCTTTTTCTTCATTCTTAATTATCTTTTTGTTTTTTGTCTAGCTCTACTGAACTTCTGATCTTTTCTTCTCACTTTCCTATCATTTCCACCTTTTCCTCTCTTTTGTTCTTTATGTGACTTAACTCTTGTCCTGCACATCCTCAGATAAACCCGTAGTTAAATAGTAGACCCTATCCCCCATTGTGTACACACTTAATCCACAAACTTATTACTCAATATAAAACCTCTGAGACTTAAATTCCTTAATAGCAGTACTACCTCTTTATACCTATATAATATTTTAAGCATTTTTCTAAAGTTTTTCACATCTCCTCTTTGTCCCTCCCTTTCTCTCAACATAGTCACATTCCTCTCTAAATAGATGGTCTTTTAATCTGTATAATAACATTAACTTTTACGTTTCTATTTTTTTCTGGTCTCTTTTCATTTCCCTTTCCCTTTCTTCTTTCTCTCTCTCTCTCTACTTGCATCCTACCCAACCTATTTCCTGCATTGTGATTAGGACATAGTTAACTCTCCCTGTGCCTCCGCACACCAATCTATTCCTATTTTTTACCCACATCTCTCCCTAACCCTAATAATTTCTGGTTTTCCAAATTCTTCTCTGCGGTTCGAAGTCCATTAACATATAGTTGTTTGATGTTGAATAGATGTATCTGTTGAACTAGATTGTATCTGTAGACTATTGACTGTACAAATGCAAACTTTGGTTGATGGTTGCCTTAAGATAGTGTTCTAGCACAAAACTGGTGCTATCTTCATCTCAAATGGGCAGAGTAAGCCGGAAAAACACAAGAAAAATGGCAAATTCGGGTATCTCAATTCCCAATCTTGATAATCAGGGGTTAAAACAGATAATGAATAATCCAGAGGAGAGTTCCCAAATAGCTCTACAAACACTGCTGACAAACATGATAAATGAGAAGTTTGACAATGTACAAAGGACTCTGTATGAGTGTGATAGGGAGAGAGAGGAGGCATCCCAGAAGTTTATACAGGAATATCATAAGTGTGAGGAAGCTACACAAAAATTGATACCGGATTTGTGTGAACAACTTGAGAATACTCAAAGAGAAAGGGAGGAATGGCGTGAGCAGGCTGAGAACACTCAAAGAGAACTGCAGGAATCCCACGAACGGGAGGAAGCTAATCAAAGAGTAATACAGGAATTGAGAGACCAGGTAGAGAACACACAAAGATCACTAAAGGCATTCATGGAATCCATTAACAAAGAGCTGAAGGAAGTCAGGGAGACCACAAAGGGAATGCTGAATGGAACCCAACAGAAGGAATGGGAGTCCAAAGAAACCATAACCAATCAACTAAGTGATTTGAGGACAAACACTGAACACCAAATTAAGGAAGTAAAGAAATTCATACAAGACCTAAAACAGAGCTTCAACAAAGAACTTGAAGCCATCAAAGCTGACCAACTTGAAGGAAAAGAGATAAAAAACAAAGTAGAGAGTCTTGACAGCAGGTTAGACCATGCAGAAGATCGAATCTCAGGGATTGAAGACAGCCTAGATATTATGGAGAAAGAACATACAACCATCCAAGACAAGTCCAAGAATATGATAGATCAATCCAACACCTGGAAGACACCATCAGAAGGCCTAATCTAAGGATAATGGGTGTAGAGGAGCACCTAGAAACAGAAGTTAATGATCTAGGAAATTTGTTTAACAGGATCCTAGCAGAGAACTTCCCAAACATGCAAAAAGATAGGCCTGTTCAGATACAAGAAGCCTTTAGAACCCCAAATAGACCAGACCAGAATAGTACATCCCACCGTCACATTATAATCCACACTGGATCAACTCAGAACAAGGAAAAGATCCTTAAAGCTGTCAAGGAGAAAAGGGTAATCACCTATAAAGGGAAACCAATTAGAATCACCTCAGATTTCTCAGCAGAGACAATCAAAGCAAGAAGAGCCTGGAATGATGTATGCCATGCCCTAAAAACAAACAACTATCAACCAAGAATACTGTACCCAGCTAAACTCTCCTTCATAACTGTAGGCCAAATAAAAACCTTCCATGCCAAAGAAAAATTGAAACAATACATCTCCACCAAATCAGCCCTACAAAAGATTCTTAAAGATGTCCTACACATAGAAAACCAACAAGACCGCAGTTAAGGACAAGAAACTGCACCCAAACTGAGAATCCAAGAACCATAGGAAGAACCCAGTTTTCCCAGCCCCCAAGAAGGTAGATAACATGGCAGGAACTCCCAAATACCTCTCAGTCCTATCTCTTAACGTTAACGGACTGAACTCTCCACTTAAGTGACCTAGGCTGTCTAGTTGGATAAAAAACAAGAACCTTCTATCTGCTGCCTGCAGGAGTCACATCTTGCCTGTAAAAACAAACATATTTTCAATGTTAAAGGCTGGAACAAAATCTACCAAGCAAACGGCCCCCATAAACAGGCGGGAGTTGCAATCCTAATATCAGATAAAATAGACTTCAAATTAAAATTCGTGAGAAGAGATAAAGAAGGTCGCTACATACTAATTAAAGGATCTCTCCTTCAGGAGGATATTACAATTCTAAATATCTTTTTGCCAAACAACGTAGCACCCAAATTTATCAAAGAAACACTGTTTTCCCTCAAATCCCATATAGATCCAAAGACATTAATTGTTGGGGATTTTAACACACCAATCTCCCCACTAGATAGATCAACTCGGCAGAAACTCAACAGAGAAACTGCAGATCTAAACAGCTGCATAGATCAACTAGACTTAACAGACATCTACCGAAAATTTCACCCAGCAGCATCAGAATACACGTTTTTCTCAGCAGAACATGGAACGTTTTCTAAAATAGACCACATTTTAGGCCACAAAGCAAACTTCAGAAACATTGAAGTTATACCTTGCATTCTCTCTGACCACAAGGGAATAAAATTAGAACTCAACACCAAAAGCCACCAAGAAAGTCCGGCATCACATGGAGGCTGAACAACACACTGCTGAATCATGAGTGGGTCATGGAAGAGATTAGAAAGGAAATTCAAATGTTCATGCTATTCAACAAAAATGAACACACAAATTACCAGCTCCTCTGGGACACAGCAAAGGCAGTACTCAGAGGCAGGTTTATAGCTCTGAGCTCCTACATCAACAAATTGGAGAAATCTGAAACTAACAATTTAATGACACATCTAAACTTCCTTGAAAAAGAGCAGCAAGATAAACCCCAATCCAGTAGACGGAAAGAAATAATCAAAATTAAATCAGAATTAAATGAATTAGAATCCAAAATAACTATAGAAAGAATCAACAAAACAAAGAGTTGTTTCTTCGAAAAACTTAACAAAATTGACAGACCCTTAGCAAATCTTATCAGAAAAAGAAGAGAACACACCCAAATTAATAAACTCAGAGATGAGAATGGAAACATCACCACGGAAACAAGCAAGATTCAGAACATTATAAGGGAATACTTCTCAAAACTTTATGCTAATAAGTTTGAGAACTGGACTCTTCCTAGCAAACATTGACATGCCAAAACTAAAGCAAGATGAGTTAAACTATCTTAACAGGCCCATATCAAGCATTGAAATAGAAACAGCAATAAGAGACCTCCCAGCTAAGAAAAGTCCAGGACCAGATGGTTTTACAGCGGAATTTTACAAGGCCTTCAAAGCAGAGCTCACACCAATTCTCCTAAAACTCTTCAATGAAATTGAACGAGAAAGCTCACTACCGAACACATTCTATGAAGCCATCATAACCCTCATCCCAAAACCAGGCAGGCACTCATCAAAGAAAGAGAACTATAGACCCATTTCTTTGATGAATATTGATGCAAAACTTCACAACAAAATTTTGGCCAACCGACTTCAACAATACATCCAAAAAATCATACACTACGATCAAACAGGATTCATTTCAGGGATGCAAAGCTGGTTCAATATACGCAAATCAATTAATATTATTCATCACATCAACAGGAGCAAGAATAAGAACCACATGGTTATCTCAATAGACACAGAAAAAGCATTCGACAAGGTCCAACACCCCTTTATGATGAAGGTTTTGGAAAAATTAGGAATCCATGGAACATTCCTCTATACAATAAAGGCTGTATATGACAAACCTACAGCCAGCATTATGCTCAATGGTGAAAACCTAAAGCCATTTCCTCTTAACTCAGGAACAAGACAAGGATGTCCACTCTCTCCACTTCTCTTCAATCTTGTATTAGAATGCCTAGCTACAGCAATAAGACAAGATGCAGACATAAAGGGGATCCAAATAGGGAAAGAAGTAATAAAACTCTCCCTCTTTGCAGATGACATGATCTTGTACTTAAAGAATCCCATAGACTCCACTCCCAAATTACTCAAGCTGATTCAAAATTTTGGCAAAGTAGCAGGTTATAAAATTAACCCCCCAAAATCAATGGCTTTTCTGTATGCCAACAATGAGAAAAGTGTGGCTGAAATTAGGAAAGCAACTCCATTTGTAATAGCCTCACAAAAAATAAAATACCTAGGAATTAACTTAACTAAAGAAGTGACGGACCTCTATGATGAAAACTTTAAAATCTTGAAAAAGGAAATCAACACAGAACTTAAAAAATGGCAAAACCTCCCATGCTCCTTGATTGGAAAGTTTAACATCGTGAAAATGGCAATACTTCCCAAGGCTATCTACAAATTCAACGCAATACTTATGAAAATTCCACCCTCATTCTTCAAGGAAATAGAAGAGGCAATCAAAAAATTCATATGGAACAATAAAAGACCCCAAATAGCAAAAACCCTCCTCAACGGAAAGAACACTGCTGGAGGAATATCAATACCAAATTTCAAACTGTACTATAAAGCCATAGTAATCAAAACAGCTTGGAATTGGCATAAGAACAGACCTCAGGACCAATGGAATAGAATTGAAAACCCAGAAATTAACCTACAGACCTATAGCCATCTGATCTTCGATAAGGGAGCTAAAACAATAGAATGGAACAAAGACAGCCTCTTCAGTAAATGGTGCTGGCAAAACTGGTTAACTACATGTAGAAAAATAAAGCTAGACCCTTATATATCACCCTGCACCAGAATCAACTCCAAATGGATCAAAGACCTTGAACTCAAAGCAGACACTCTGAAAACATTACAGGATGGAGTAGGAGAAACCTTAGGTCTCCTTGGCTCAGGCCGAAATTTTCTGAATAGAGACCCGGAAACACAACAAATCAAAGAAAGGTTGGACAAATGGGATTGCATAAGGTTGCAGAGCTTCTGCAGGACAAATGACATAGCTAGCAAGATCAATAGAAAGCCCACGGATTGGGAGAAGATCTTTACTAGCCATACAACGGACAAGGGTCTCATATCTAAAATATACTTGGAACTCAAAAAATTAAACCCCCCAACAACAAATCCTCAAAGAAACAACTGCCCAATAAGTACGTGGGCGAAAGACTTAAAGAGAAGCTTCTCTGAAGAAGAAAGAAGGATGGCCAATAGACACATGAAGAAATGTTCAACATCCCTAGCCATAAAAGAAATGCAAATCAAAACAACATTGAGATATCACCTCACTCAAGTTAGAACAGCAAAAATCAAGAACTCTAACAACAACAGATGCTGGAGGGGATGTAGACAGAAAGGAACCGTACTTCATTGTTGGTGGGAATGTAAACTTGTTCAACCACTTTGGAAAGCAGTATGGAGGTTCCTCAAAAGACTTCACATAGAACTCCCCTAGGACCCAGCAATCCCACTTTTGGGCATTTACCCTAATGTTTACAATAAAGACCACACTAAAGCTACCAGCACAACTATGTTTATTGCAGCATTATTTACCATAGCTAAGACATGGAACCAACCCAGATGCCCCTCTATAGATGTATGGATCAAGAAAATGTGGTATATATACACAATGGAATTCTATGCCTCCATCAGAAAGAATGACATTTCCCCATTTGTTAGGAAATGGAAAGGCTTGGAAAAAATTATATTAAGTGAAGTAAGCCAGGCCCAAAGAAACATAGGTCCCATGGTTTCCCTCATTTGCAATATCTAGTATATGTATGAGTCAAGCGGAAAAAGTCAGATAATGTGATGTTAGGAAAATGAACCCTCAAATATGTATTTTAATGTTTTTGTTTCTTTCATGCATGTGTTTCTAAAGCATTTATAAGATTATTTCTTTGTTGCTTTGTATGTCCCTCCCCCACAATGTACCCCCGCTTTCACTATATTTGATGTCAGTATAACATGTGGAGGAGATGGGGACAAACAAGTCGTTTAAGGATTCAGGTGGACCTGTTGCAACAATGAGAAGTACAAAATGTCATGTCAAAACCAGCTTTACAATGTCGTTGTGGGGGGGGAGGGGGGGTATGATTGGGTGGGGGGGAGGGGGGAGGCTGGGAAGATTGGTGAAGGGTAAACAAAGGAAGAGGCTGCAATGCTTGGTAAGAAATGTATGCATTATCCTGACCATGTAATTGTAACCCCTCTGTACAGTAAGTTCTCAAATAAAATAAAATTAAATTAAAAAAAAATTCTTCACACAATATGCAAAATACCTAAAAATATGCTTTTGGTGTTGGCTAAAAATTCTTTGTAAACTACAGCTTCAAAAACAAAGATGTGATTTCTGTTTATTTTGAGTTTTTTTGGCTGTTTTTTGAGTTTATGCAGAGATAACCCTATCAAAAAATGTATGTGATAACTGGAATATCTAGGAATTATACATTACTTATACGTAATTGATAAACTTTTCTGGAAGAAAATTTTAGCAAATGATAGAAAACACAAATCTATGCATCTGCATTTTATGGTAGCCATATGTTACTTGCTCAATCCAATTGCTTTTATCTACTTTGCTAGAAAAAAGTATTCTCAGGATAAGAGCCAATAACGTGACAAGAAAGAAAATACACAATCATCTTGATTTATTTGTGAAAAAACAAATTAAATAAAACAATTCCACTTAAGCGACTCCATTATTAGTATCTATGAAGATGATCCTGTATGCCAACATCCATTGACTTTTTGGAATTTTAATTTCTACGAACATATGAAAATTACAATAAGAAAACAAATATAGTCTTAGAGCAAACCAGCCTTGGAATAATTTTCTTAATTGTTTTGAAATTACAAAATAATTAATACCATTAAAATTATCCTTTCTTATGGAAATCATTTAAAAATGTTTATCACTTATTATAATTCAAATACCAAGCAAGAGGTATTTTACAGAATAATTACAAATATCATTTTATTACTATAAAAAATAGAATAAAAGACCAGTCCCAATATATTATCATTATTCTTAATTTCGAATCATTACCTAAATATCTTAAACAATCTAAATAGTCATGTCTTTATCATAGACGTACATATTCTATACTTTTTACATAACATTTTCCATGGGCATGTATTCATGTTTCTAAAAAATGTTCACAGCAGGTAAAAGATGCTTCTGTGAAATTAATGTGATATATTTTGTTGTTGTTATTGATGTTGTTTACAAGGTTAAGCATTGTCCCTAAGCCATTTTGTGCTCAAAGCCAGCACTCTACAACTTGAGGCATAGAGCTAATTCCTGTTTTTAGTGGTTAATTGGAGATTAGAATCTAACAAGCACTTTTCTGTCTGGGCTAGTTTCGAACACAATTCTAAGACCTCATTACCTAGAATAGCGAGTCACTGGCACTTGGTTTAATGTATTTTTTTATTCTTAATTATGTTTCAAGATTTTTGTTTCACTATAATATACATTGTTCTACACATAAATTTAGATATATGTATATATTTCTGATTACAAATAATCTCTAAAAATGTATGTCTTTCTACACATAATATATATACAAATATATTTCTGAATACAGACACCCTCTAAAACTTTTTATGATACTATTTTCTACCTTTTTATTTCAAAGATATACAGTCTATTTTTCCAAAAGTTTCCTAGAATAAAATAACTAATATTTCAATAGAATGTAGCGTTTATTACTTTTAAGGGAATTTTATATATACACATGATATTGTGTTAATATTTATAGCATATTACTTGAAATAATTCTGTTCAAACTCTTAAATATTTGTGTGTAGTGGTGGGGAGAGAGGAAGTTAGTTTATACTGGTTAGGAAATTGCAATACTTCAAAAATCTATTATATAATTTGTTTTAAGCCCATAGGGAAGATACCTGTTATGGTTTAGTTTTTTTTGTTTCTTTGTTCAAAATTTTAATATGGATGCATGCACAGTGATAACCTGAAAATTATTAATGAAAAGACAAATAATCACAAAATCATAGATACATATCAGAGTTTCAATAACACTTATGATGCTAATAATAATTTTGATGAGGATGATGATGGCCATAGTGTACCCTGATAATGACAATGTTGTGATTGAAATGGAAAAAACTTTATACATTTTTGAAGCTATATTTCCCACATTGAATATATAGTACTAAATAGCATTGGATTACATACAATAAGAATATCAAGAGGAGAGTTTCAATATCAAGAAATACTATCACATAAACAGGTAGAGACAGTAAAAACCCTAATGTTATTCCTGCAGTCTCTCTAATGTATACACACTTTTCTTGGTGGTATTAATTTCTTATAAATAAAATTATTTATTTCCACATTTTGGTGGACTAAGATGTAGTTTTCAGCTTAGTGTGATTAGTTCAAAAACATTCTCATATTGATATAATTTAATAACCAATGTTTCCAGTGATATATTAAGGGTATGTTCTTTAATATATCTGAAAAAACATGACACTATTTACATAGTACCATTTACATATCTGTAGTTACCTTAAAAGGACATAGACCTTAGAGCCAGGAGGTGAAATTTATTTTAATTTCTGCAGGAAACAATTTGTGACTTTATACCAAGAAACTGAATTTGACTCTTTCCTTATTTGTAAGGTAAGGTGGAAAATGTAAGGACTCTTTACTTTTCTTTTTTCTTGCTCTAGAAGTCAACACATATATTCTTCATTATTTCTGGTAGATTACATCCATTTATAGATGAGAAATGTAAGGCCAACAGTCAATGTAGTGAGTAAATACTGATACCAGAATTTGTGTCTGAGCACTTCACTCTGTGTGCTTACAAAGAGAGTGATTTGCTAATGGAGAGGACCAATATGAAAAGACTATGGGGAAAAAGCATACTTTGGAAATGTTTGTTTTAGGACTAGGTGACAGTGTTGAGTAAATGAAACAGGGTGGTGTCAGGGGCATAAAAAGGAGTATATAGAAATCATTTGAGTGGGGGCTGGGAAGGTGGCTCAGTGGTAGAGCGTTTGCCTTGCATGCATGAGGCCATGGGTTCGATTTCTCAGCACCACATAAGCAGAGAAAGAAAGCCGGAAGTGGTGCTGTGGCTCAAGTGGTAGAGTGCTAGTCTTGAGATGAAGAACTAAGGGACAGAGCCAGGCTGAGTTCAGGCCCCATGACCGGAACCACCCAAACAATAGAAATCATTTGAGTGACAGAAACTGAGAAAATCTTGATCATTCATCTCATCTAATGGGAGGGAGTAGGGTAAGAAGAAATCTAATGTGCTTCCACACGTTTGGCTGGCAACTATGTTAGTGCTACTCTTAGTTATAAGGACCACAGTTGGAAATGATGGATTTGGGGAAAAAATCTGATAGTTCTAAAGTTTAGATGCAAAGATGGGTCTGTTTAGACATCATCAAAATATCCACGACCATGAATATGAAAAAGAATAATGAAATTGGGGGCATTATTGACGGGGAAAGGAAAAGGAAAGTTCTGACACAGGTGTGAGTAATGTGGGCACCACTGTAGACAAGATTGGAAGAAAGTGATAAATAAGGAAATAAAAAAGTACCACAAATTTACATAAGTAAAGGAAGGAATTTGCAAGAAGATATTGAAAGAAATATGCTATTTGGATTTGAAAAGTAAAAGGACATAGACAAGTTCAATAAGAACATTGTTTTGGTGAAAGTCACATTGATAAAATTTTGGGATACGAATATGAAGCCATAAAATTCTGGATCCATAAATTCAACAGGTCCTCTTGATTTTAAATGTTGGGAACCAATGCTTTTATCCTGATCTTAGAAGAATTATACAGATATAACTGTCATGAACTTTACTCATAGGTATTGTATGAATATTTTTGAAGACTTTGTTTATTCAGGAGTTTATAGATTGAACTACAGCACAGACAAGCCTAATTTGGCCTACAGTTCCAAAGTGTGGCCCATGTATCCACATCAGTTTGGGGTTTTATTGAAATATCTTTAGATATATTTGGATGTCTTATCAGCCTATTCATTATAAATGTAGGACAAGTAACACCAAGTATTAGGTTGAACATACAGCATTACTGATGTGACTAAAGACTCCTCGAATTGATTCTTCTTTAGAATAGAAAATGCCTCATTATCCACTGACACATCATAACTGCCATATACTCTATTTAACTCTAGTTCTTGTTAGGGATATCTGCATGGTGAAATAACCCTGTCAATCAACCTGCCACAAATTCTTATATGTAGGGCATGCTTTTATAAATAATTAGCTCTAGATTTTGTGGCTATTTATATTTCTCATGGGAAAACTAATGAGCTCCACGGAAACTGACCTAAGGAGACTTTCAATTCTAATATCATTTTGTCTCAAAATGCTTTAAATTCTACATACTCTAATATCGGCATAGGGTTACACAGTGGAACTTTTCTCCTCAAAGAGTGAGTACTACCCTATTGCTTAATATGGACAAAGTATTTTCATACATAGACTGGTCTTGTGCAAACAAGAAGTGGTAGTTGAACAATGTTCTTAGCAGTTTGTATAGATGAAATGGAAAGAGAGCAACTATGAACTCAAAAGGAATGTGCAAAAAAGTAAAAGGCACAAAGTAGAATGTGGCAAGGAAATGCTGAAGTATAATTTCAAATTATGTGCTCAGGTGTGAGGGTGTGTTCAAAGTACAGCTTAAGAAAATGTAGTTGGGTATCTTGGGGAAAAACTGCTTTAAACTCTTCTGGGATAATTGTACAAGTAGAAGCCCCTAACTCTGACTCTAATCAGTCACATCATCATCAACTTAGGGACTATTCTCCAAGTGCAAAGTGAGAAAAAGAGGGCTCATCACAGTTAGTGTTCAGCTTGAAGTAATGGAAATAACATAATTTTTCTTATAAGACTTCACTTATTTTGGAGGGTTAAAGTAGGAAAAACCCAAGTAAATACTTTGCATGTACCTAAATTAAGTGGGACATAGTATATTACTCTCTTTTTAACTAAGAAGTTGTAGATTATGTCTTTTTATACTCTAACTTGGGACAATGATCTGCTGTCAGTCATTTTCTTCCCCCTCCCCACCTTTTACCCTAACAATTACATAATTTTTATTGAAAGAGACATACTTGAGCTTGCATTTCTAAATCCTTCAAAATTATCTGAACTAATTCATACTTCTGGAAGCCTCCTATATCTTTCTCAAGGGAATATTTTGTCACTACCATTTTAACCCATATGATATTGGATATCTTCCTGCCTAATTCAGTGCAACATATACATTAGACTCATCCAGATATCTCAACACCTGTACCACCATGAAATCCTATCTTCATAAAAATCATGATTTTAGAATATCTGGGGAGGTGACATCTGTCATTTTTGAATGACCCTAAGTGATACTTACATGCAATCATGTTTTAAATCAATATGCCTCTCAGTAGATGAACGAATTGACAAAATGTGATAAATATATCCACTGTGGAATTCTATGCTTCCAATTCATATGGAAATTGAAAAATCCTACTAAGTAAAATAAACAAGACACAAAGAAAGAGATTCCATGGTTTCCCTAATTTGTAACAAGTAGGAAATATCTACGATAGTCCTAGCAGATGAGCAGAATGGCTCAGTAGCTCTGTATAAGATGATGCTGAACAAAATGAACTCCTACATATGGAAACAAAGGTTTTCTTTGTGGTTGTTGTTTTTCATGTACTCTGTGATTCTTTTTTCTTTTGTGTTTTCCCCTATGGTTTGTCCCCTGCTGTATTTGATTTCAGAATCATATGTTATTGTACATACATTTATCTTAATTAGGGAAGGGAAAACGAATAACAAAATAGCGTGACAAAGGACAAAGTACAAATCAATGTAATAGCAATGCTCACAAGACAACATAATGGAAATTTACATTACAACTTGTGAAGAGTATTGAGGTGAAGAAAACTGTGAGAAAAGTGAGGTAGTGGGTAAAAAGTTCGACATGTTATGTATTCACCATCCTACAATTACGGCAACCCCTTCTATATATCACCTTGACAATAAAATTAAATTAAAAAATAACTTACATAAAATATAATTTCACTGTATTGGTAAATACCATTCTATTCCCCCTTTCTTAATCAGAGGGTCATCAACTTGAATGTAATCAAACTATATAATATCTTCACAATATATTTGCCTTTATGTTGAAAAAAACCATTATCTCATACTAAAACAGAAAACAGTTCACTTCTACGAAACTCCTAACTTTTAAATTTGAATAAATGTTAAGACGACAGAATATATGTATTCTTCAAAATTCAGATGACTACTAACTAATCATTTTCAAATTCTGCTCATGCCATACCAGAGACATTTAAAACAGTATCTGTTTGCATTTTAATTATTTCGGCAATAGATGACATTTCCAATGTGATGTTACATATTTAAAAGTCAATAGAAAATATAGCCACATGACCTACCTACAATAATTAATTCCTGAAGAGTAAACATTTGTTAATCAGAGTAAGCTATTATTTCTATGACATTCAATCCCAAGTTTTTATGCTGTAAAGTCATCCTAGCCCAACAGTTTGCAACTTATAAGGTGCACCTTAAAATTGCCTGAATTCACATCATGACTAGTTTATCACTATTTTGAAAAAAAAATACTGCACTTCTGCTGTGATGCCATCCCAATTGTGCAAAGAACACTACACTAAAATTTTCTGCATCCTTTTCCTTCCAGTAGTATTCTTGAGATCAGAACACTTGCAAATAGTATTTATATTATTATTTTATATTAATTTTATTATACATTATTTTTATCTATCATAGATATTCAGGAGATCTGAATATCTGAATATTAAGATCTGAAGATTATGGTTCAAATCCACCCAGGTAGCAAGGTTCCTTAGATTCTTATTTCCAATAAATTCATAAGGTATAGCCAGACACAAGTGGCACTGAGGTTCAAGAGGTAGAGCAGTAGCCTTGAGCAAAAACAGGCTCAGGGACAGTGCCCAGACCCAGAGGTCAAGCCCTAGCATAAACTAAACAACAAAAACAAAATAAAAACAAACATTAAACCTAACTTTTTTCCCTCATTGTATGAGTAATTAAGAGGTACGTAAGGAAATTTCTTCCTGTGTTATGTATAGGTAGAAGAAAAAAGATGTAATACAATTACTCTCTTCATACCATATTACACCAAATCCTGAAAAAATTTCTCTTTTTCTAAATTTATAAATTAATAGCATCCATTTGTTGGCAACTTTGTCTAGATTACTCAGATTATCATGTTATACATGAACTGTTGCAATTATCTATTAACTAATTTCTAATTATACCTCACTTGAAAGAATATTCTAAGCAAATAGAATGCCAGAATCATTTGTGAATTTCTAAATTAAATCTTCTACTTGAAAACAATTTTGTATTATCCTAGAGAATATGAAATTACAAACAAAAAACATTTATTTCAAATCTAAATTCTAATTTTGGCAGGTCTTCAAAGTCCAACATTAGATGAACTTTGCTATTTCTCTAGGCTTAAGCTTTTGTAATCCTTCATCATTTCTTTGGAAACCAACAGAATGATGCTTACTTTTTCAAATTTTTGATTGGGAATCATGAGCTATTTTACATCTAGCAATGTTCTGTAATGAAGAGAGCATGTAAAACACAAGTGAGGATTATATATGAGTTGCATTTCAATAGGAAACTTGACTTATCAAAACATAGTGAAAAAATTAGCCCAAACTTCCAACTGTGTATTCCTTTCTTGTTGTTTGGCTTGTTTTATTGAGACAAAATTATACTACCTGGTCCAGGGAAGGTATCGCTATGTAATTCCACTCTCTAAGCTCCTATCTTAGTGTGAGTGCTAGAATTCCAAGCTTGTATCACATTGCCCTGCCATAGTTTGTTGGTTTATTTAATCTAGAAACAGGCTAGCAATTCTGAACTTCTCCGATGATCTTATTCACTAGACTGACTGCTCTCACTGTTTATGTACAATTTTCAAAGACGTTCTAACATTTGACACAGGATATGAGCATTTTAAGATGCACCTTCAGTGTTCTCTGATTCATTCCTCCAAGGATTTTATCCCTGTAATAATGATTACTTGACTTTCTTAATATCTCTGGTCCCTGTCTTTGTAATATTCTCAAAGATTTTTTGGGAAAGTTCACTTGACGACTTTCTAATATTAAAAATTATCACTTGTTGTAGTCTTACTCAGGACATATTTTCTATTATTTTCCAACTTTTTCTACACATTTTGAGAGTTGTTTCATATGTGTGTTTACACATATAAGTGCCTCTGTGTATGTGCATGCTTGCGTGTATGTATGCCAAAACCTCAATCTCTTATTCAACAGTCTTGCTCATACCTAGTATTCCATCACTTCAGCCATTCTTACAATGCAGGTTTAGGCTGGTTAATTATAGCTATTGTCGCAAATACTTTTTTTCCCACAGGCTGAATGCAAACTGAACTTCCCAGAATCCTTTACATTCTTAGGTTTTATCTTTCCAGGAGTATCAATTTTTAAACTTGAAACAGTTTTGTGAGTGTAAAGTCTAACCTGTATCCCAGATTTTTAACTTAAGAATTCATATAAAGATAGATGAACATACACATTACATATATTTAGTGTACACTGTTAGATTTGTGATCTTAAGAAGGATGACAGTGGCTCACGCCTATAATCCTAGCTACTCAGGAGGCTGAGATCTGAGGATTGCAGTTCAAATCCTGCACAAGTAGGAAAGTTTCTGAAACACTTATCTCCAATTAACAACCAGAAAACTGGAAGTGGCACTGTGGATCAAGTGGTAGAGTGCTAGCCTTAAGCTGAAGAGTAGAAGAAGAGTGGGCCAAGACTTCAAGCCCCACAAATACCAAAGAAAAAGAAAAGGAAGGAAATAAAAAGATATGTGAACTTAGCCACCAGTTCATTGCTAGTATAATTCCTGCTCTCTCAACATGGATTTTTTTTTCCAGTTAAGTCCATGCTCTTATATCTGACTTGCTTTGAAACTAGAATTACTCTTCCATTCTAGTTTTTACAAATTTGCATGATTAGTTGCCATGATTTAGAGCTAGAAGAAGAAACAGAGTGGCCTCATCATTCATGTTCCACTTAGTAGTAATGTTTTCACTATATCACTCTTGTAGATCAACATACTGGCCTTGGCTTTATTCAAATTTGTATTATTTGCAGAGTCTTCTATATTGTATTGAAAAACCATACGTAAACACAGAACTTCTTTTTCCCTTATTATTCATATTGTTTCTCTTACTGTTAATTTAAGTACACTTGTGAAATAATGCACAACACACACACACACACACACACACACACACATTTCTGAGAACCTTCTTCTCGCTTAAAATTGGTCATAATTTATAGAGCACTTAGGAAATTTGAACTTAATGTACTCCAGGATAATGGTTTTTTCATGTTTTTTATTGTAAAAATGTTGTACAGAGGGGTTAGAGTTATATACGTAAGTTAATTAGTACATAATCTATCAATGATTGTTACCTCTTCTTTTGTTTTCCCCCTGCCTTCCCTTTCCTCCTCGCCAACCCAAATCCCCCTCCCCTCTCCAAGTTGTAAAGTTCATTTTCTACATAGTGTCTTGTAGAACTCATTGTTAAAATGGGTCATACTATATCTTTGTTTCAGCATTTTGTTATTTCCCTTCCCCTCCCCACATTAGAAAAATGTATATGCAAGATGCATATCACAGACATCAAACACAGTAAAAACAGGGGTTATACCGTGGAGGTAGAAAACAGAAAAGAAACAAAAAAATCACATAGTACCTGTTAGGTAGCAATAAAGAAAAATTAAGTTATGTCCTATCTTGGAGTCCATTTCACTTAACATCATTTTATATGACCATATGTATATGTATAATGTTTTATAAGCAATTTAAATTCCGTATTTTCTCATGACTAAGTTGTTTCTGAAACACATGTTGCCTCATGTACAAAGATGTACTTGTGCTATTTCAGTGAAGCTACAAAACGTTCATTTTACCTGGAGCAGCCTCATAGATTGTCACTTGAAATAACTGGAAAGAACTGTTACTGGAAGTGGAAACTGATTCCAAGAGAGGAATTGAACATAGAGAAATGACAAGTTCAACTTAATTTGTGTGCTCGTTTTACTGTACAAAAAAAGAATTCAAAACTTGAAGGAAACTCTGTGCCTGATTTTTCGAGTGTGTTCTTTACTCACGTAAAAGTTGTCTGTAAATTTCTAGTTGAGAGTATTACAAAAGGAAACAATATGCCATTTGAAGTCCAACATAGATAAAAAGGAAATAACGTTGTTTTAAAAGTGTTCTACTGCAAAGAAACAAAGACATGTAGGTTTAAAGGTACCTTATGCCTAGATATTTCACTCCTGACATGATTGTCTTGTTGCAGGAGTCCGTTATCCGTTACTTTAATCTGTTCCTGAGTTCACCATAGCAATAAGGATTCCAAAAAGCAGGATCCAGTGAGTATGATCAGTAAAAGAAGGCTCTTTTCAAACCAGTGCTTTAAGGATGGTCCAAAAGAAATATATGGGTTTTTTTGGCTTGCTTGTTTGTTTAGTTTGTGCTGGTTCTGGGGCTTGAACTCAGAGTCTGGACCCTGCCCCTAAACAGTTGTCTTTCTTGCCTTCCTGCCACCATAGGTAGTACTCTACTGCTTGAGCCAAAACTCCACTTCTGGCTTTTTTGGTGTTTAATTACAGATAAGAGTTTGACAGACTCTTCTGCCTGTTGGTTTTGAGATTGTAATAAATCCAAGTGACATCAACTGTATGGATTTTTCTTTTGAACCAAGACATGTTAGATGAAGTTTATTATAAAGCTAGTATTCGACAATTTTTTAAAAGAAGAGAATATGTTCAGCAAAGAAACCATAACTTAACTCAGCAAAAGTAGGTGCACTGAATTTTTTTGGAATTATGTTCTCTGCTTGGGAAGATTAGTATTGACTTCATCGCTCCTTTTGAGGAACTTTTTCTGTTGGCCATGGGGCTAGAATTCTGATCCTGGGCGCTGTCCCTCAGCATTTCAGCTCAAGTTAGGTGCTCTACCACTTTAGTTACAGCACCATTTCTGGATTTCTGGTGGTAATTGAAGATAAGATTCTCATGGATTTTCCTGACCAGGCTAGCTTTGAACCACCATCCTCTGGTTTCAACCTCCTGAGTAGCTAGTATTACAAATGTGAGTCACCAGCACCGAGCTCATATTTGCATTTATGTGCACTTAATGACACTATGTTGACAAAGAAATGAAATTTGAATCAAATGGTGTGACATTTCAGCTTTTCAATAAAATGGAGGTAGCAATAAATATGTCCTCCTTTTCCATGTTCTTACATTAATGACTCATGAGCTATGGGACTCTTACATTAGCATCCTCTGTTGTCTGTGTATGTGGACTTAGTATCAGAAATTGTTCATAGAGAAATAGAGAAAAACAGATTTGTAGAAAGCAAAGGAGATCAGGTATGAAAGAGCAACATAGAAGTATATACAACTTATCACACTGAGATTATGTACTAGCCTAAGGTATTTGGTTATTGATAATCAAAAATGGTTCTCTAGAACAGTATATAATTTAGTTATTATTATCATTTATTCCTTCCATCTGGAGTTATTCCTTCTGTCAAAACTATTAATTAACCTCTGCCCTTTTGGTGCCATAACTTACCAAAAAGATTTCCAAATCTCACTTATACTACCCTTCTGATTGTGATTAACTGTGGCCACTGAAGAGCCCGGAATCTTTGAATTTCCGGGATTAATCTTCACTGATATCTAAGCACATTCTGGGTATTAATTGCCATGACCTATTAACCAAACGTTCTTTTTTGTCAACACAGTATTCTAATAAAGAACATGAATTAAGGACTATTGATAGGTATCAGTTGGAAGGAGCAATTATATATTCCAAGTATGGGTTCTTTATTTTGCATTTCCTGGCTAAATGACTCTTTTGCCAGTCCTGGGCTTGAACTCGGGGCCAGGGAACTGTTCCTATGCTTCTTTTTTTTTTTTTTTTTGATTGAGGGTAGCACTATACCACTTGAGGCAAAACACCACTTCCATTGTTTCTTTTTCTGTTTATGTGGTACTGAGTAATAGAACCCAGAGTTGCATGCATGCTAAGCAATAACTGTTCCATGAAACCACATTCCCAGAGCCCTAAATGACTTTCTTTTTTTATATTAATAAGTATTTTTTGTGAAAATTGAGTACAGAGGGGTTATAATTACATGAGCAAGGTAATGAGTACATTTCTTATCAAGCATTTTTGCCTCCTCCTTTGTTTCCCCTTACCATCCTTGCCCACCGTTCCCCACCCAACGCCAAAGTTGTAAAGTTCTTTATTCGACATAATGTCTTGTTGCAATGGGAATTTCTTAAGATGATATTACTTTTTCATTCCGTTAATATGTATTACAATTTAGGCCAGGTGGTAGAAAAGGAAGTGGAAAATAATACTAAGTCCAGTAAAGCTGACATTCCTATCACATCACTAAGGAAGTAGTGTTAAGACCTGCAGGACTCTTAGGGCTGTTGTATGTGACATTATTATGTAAAACACTATTAACTGACATCCCCGACATCCATAATATTCTGCTTCCACTTTCCAGGTCAAAGAACAAATATCTACACCATTTTATTGATTGGGTGTGTTTTCTAGGAATGAAGAAGGAGGATGTAATAGGTGATGGTGGAAAAATATGTATATTGGCTCCCTGTCCACATTTTTTGCATTTTTAAAAAGTGCTACTGATGAACTCCCACTTACATCTAATTGACTTGCTGTTTGCACAAGATGCAGATAAATGAAGACATTTATTCTGGTGGATAGTCACATATATTAACAAAATCCATTTCTGGAAAAATAAGATACTAGGTAAGAAATAATAAATTATTGTGTGTAAAATGGTTTCTTTTCTTGGAGAACAAAAGGTAGTATTGAAATGATTACTCCAACTTTCTTTGAGATTTTATGCTGTCTCAGTTTCAAAATATTCTCTAATTTCTGTAACATCCAAACATAAAAGACATGATTTGAAGATCTCAGTCATTTTAGAAAATAAGGAACGTAATAGCAAACTACCTGCAGAGACATGTGATTGCAAGTATGATTGATTGTATTATGGTTCTATTTTTTTTCCTCTTTATCTCAAGTGTTGCATATCTTGGCATATTACTCTATGTCCTGAATCAGCTTCCTGTATGTGAGATTTACCTCTACTCTTCAGTGTCAAGATGGGTCATGTGACTTACTTCAGCTCATAAAAGTGAACCAAAAGTGGTGAAAGACTATTTCTAGGGGAACATTTCTATCTCATTATCTGTGTCTTTTTCTCCTTAGCTATAAAAATAGCATATTTCCAGAGGGAGTCTTCTTTCAACTTATATGTTGGAAGAGTATAGCATGTGAAATTGAGGCAAAAATCAAATACAGTCTCATACATATAACAAAGGAAGAACTAAGCTAATATTAGAATATGATATTAAGATGATAGTTTCTTACCATTCTTTTATATCTTTATGATAGCTGACTATATCACACCAGAATTTAACAAATCCTAAACAAGAACTAAACAAATTGATAGCATTTCCTGTTGGAATATATTAAAAATTTTTTTCAGGTAAAGGGTAGGTGTATTCAGTAGACCTGCTGAGACCAGGCAAGGTTGGCACTCCACATGGCTGGGAAAGGCCTGGGAAAGAGCGAGAGCTGGAAAAGAGAGGAAAGAAAGAGGAAAGAGTGAGAAAAGAGCAGAAAGAGAGCGCATCTGGGAAAGGTGGGAAAGAGAGAGAGCTAGGAAAGAGAAGGGAGCTAGAAAAAAGAGAGGAAAGAGCAAGAAAAGAGCAGAGAGCAGAGAGAGCTAGAAAAGAGCAGAGTGAGCAGAGAGTGCAGAGAGAGAGAGCAGAGAGAGCTAGAAAAGAGCAGAGAGATAGCAGAGAGCAGAGAGAGCTACAAAAGAGCAGAGAGAGAGCAGAGAGCAGAGAGAGCTAGAAAAGAGCAGAGAGAGAGCAGAGAGAAGAGAGAGCTAGAAAAGAGCAGAGAGAGAGCGTCTGGACCTGGACTAGGCCTTACGTGTGGAGAAAGGTATGGCCACATCAAATTCAGATGTGACCTCTTCCAGGTGTCCCAGTAGCCTAGGTAACGCAGGTACTATGTGGAGCTGGCACCAGGCCATCTTGGTCCTCCATGAGGTGGGGAAAGGCCTGGGAAAGAGAGCTGGGAGAGCTGGGAAAGAGATATAGCTGGGAAAGAGAGAGAGAAGAGCTAGAAAAGAACAGAGAGAGAGCAGAGAGCAGAGAGAGCTAGAAAAGAGCAGAGAGCGATATTACAATTTTTTATAAATAAGCATTCTACAAGTGATCACTTGTGGGATTATCTATTTCTATAGAAGTGTTTAACCACTCTAGAGCACTGTATCTAATATCCACAACCATTATCCAGACCTTGTGATTGAGGTGAGGAAGAAAAAATATCTAGATTTCTCCTTCTCTTTTCCTCTTCTCCTTTTACTAGTGTGGATTCTCATCTTTTCTCCAAATTCTCCTATTAATAAAGGAAGAAAGACACATTGTGGATAGGAAGCAAAAGGCTTCAAAGCCAGAATTTTATTCTTTCAGAAATAGCTGAAGTAAATCAGAATGGCTCAAGGAAGAATAAAAACCTGAATTTTTTCCCTTTCTGGATTTCACCATAGACTCTGAACATGACTATAAATAGCTAGTGAACCATTTGTCTTGGCTAAATTTTTTTAAATTTTTATTTATTTTTTTATTTTGAAAATACTGTACAGAGGGGTTACAATTACATGGGCAAGATAATGAGTACATTTCTTATCAAGCATTGTTGCCTTCTCCTTTGTTTCCCCTTCCCATCCCTTCCCAGCCTCCCCTCACCCCCCACAACAACTCCACCCCCCCCACCAAAGTTGTAAAGTTCGTTTTCGACATGACAATTTGTACTTCCAATTGTTGCAACGGGTGCACCTGTATCCTTATTTAAACGACTTGTTTTTCCCCTTCCCCTCCACAAATTATAGCGACATCAAATAGATAAGTGCATAGGACCATATATAATGAAATGTATCAACATTAATGCCAAGAATTGTAAACAAGAGGTTCTTATGTCCTGTATGTAGTTATTAATTTTTTCTATTTATTCTTTTTCTCTTTTTTTCTTTTCAATGAAGATAAAAAATAAAAATAGTAGATAAAAAGTAAATATCAAAAATGAAATTTGAAATCTGAAAAAAATATTAAAATAATTTGCTTGGTCAACACTCCTGCATATAGTTCACTGTCTTAAAATATATATTAGTTCTTAGTTTCAGAATAGATTTTTCTTGTATTCTTTTTTTATTTGATTTTTTTCCAGTCTAATATTTATTTTTTTTTCTTCTTTTTATTGTGAAAATACTGTACAGAGGGGTTACAATTACATGGGCAAGATAGTGAGTACATTTCTTATCAAGCATTGTAGCGCCTCCTTTGTTTACCCTTCCCATCCCTTCCCAAACTCCTTCCCCCCACCCAAACCACCCCCCCCAAGTTGTAAAGTTCGTTTTTGACATGAAAACTTGTTGTTACAGTTCTTGATTTTTGCCATTCTAACTGGAGTGAGGTGGTATCTCAATGTTGTTTTGATTTGCATTTCTTTTATGGCTAGGGAGGTTGAGCATTTCTTCATGTGTCTAGTGGCCATCCTTCTTTCTTCTTCAGAGAAGTTTCTCTATAAGTCTTTAGCCCACTTATTTATTGGGCAGTTGTTTCCTGGAGGATTTGTTGTTGGGGGATTTAATTATTTGAATTCCAATATATTTTAGATATGAGACCGTTGTCCGTTGTATGGCTAGTGAAGATATTCTCCCAATCCGCGGGCTTTCTATTGACCTTGCTGGCTATATATTTTGCCATGCAGAAGCTCTGCAACTTCATGGGATCCCATTTGTGCAACCTTTCTTTGATTTGTTGTGTTTCGCGGTCTCTATTAAGAAAATTTCGGCCTGCGCCAAGGAGACCTAGGGTTTCTCCTATTCCATCCTGTAATGTTTCCAGAGTGTTTGCTTTGACTTCGAGGTCTTTGATCCATATGGAGTTGATTCTGGTGCAGGGTGATATATAAGGATCTAGTTTTAGTTTTCTCCAAGTAGTTAACCAATATTGCAAGCACTATTTACTGAAGAGGCTGGCTTTATCCCATTGTATCATTTTAGCTCCCTTATCAAAGATTCCATGGCTGTAAGTCTTTAAGTTCATTTCTGGGTTTTCAATTCTATTCCATTTGTCCTGAGGTGTGTTCTTATGCCATTATCAAGCCGCTTTGATTACTATGGCTTTATAGTAGAGTTTGAAATTTGGTATTGATATTCCTCCAGCAGTGTTCTTTCCGTTGAGGAGCATTTTTGCTATTCGGGGTCTTTTATTGTTCCATATGAATTTTTGGATTGCCTCTTCTATTTCCTTGAAGAATGAGGTTGGAATTTTGATAGGAATGGCATTAAATTTGTAGATAGCCTTGGGAAGTACAGCTATTTTCCCGATGTTGATCTTTCCAATCCAGGAGAATGGGAGTTTTTGCCATTTTCTAAGTTCTGTTTTGATTTCCTTTTTCAAGTTTTTAAAGTTTTCATCATAGAGGTCCTTCACTTCTTTGGTTAAGATAATTCATAGGTATTTTATTTTTTGTGGGCTATTACAAATGGAGTTGCTTTCCTAATTTCAGCCCCACTTTTCTCATTGTTGGCATACAGAAATGGCATTGATTTTGACGGTTAATTTTATACCCTGCTACTTTGCCAAAGTTTTGAATAAGCTTGTGTAATTTTGGAGTGGAGTCTATGGGATTCTTTAAATACAAGATCATGTCATCTGCAAAGAGGGAGAGATTTATTTCTTCTTTCCCTATTTGGATCCCCTTTATGTCTTCCTCTTGTCTTATTGCTGTAGCTAGACATTCTAATACTAGGTTGAAGAGAAGTGGACAGAATGGACATCCTTGTCTTGTTCCTGAGTTAAGAGGAAAAGGTTTTAGTTTTTCTCCATTAAGTATAATGCTGGCTGTTTGTCATATACAGCCTTTATTGTATTGAGGAATGTTCCATGGATTCCTAACTTTTCCAAAACCTTCATAATAAAGGGGTGTTGGATCTTCCTGAATGCTTTTTCTGCATCAATTGAGATAACCATGTGGTTCTTATCCTTGCTCCTGTTGATGTGATGAATAATATTAATGATTTGCATATATTGAACTAGCTTTGCATCCCTGAAATTAATCCTGCTTGGTCATGTTGTGTGATTTTTGGATGAATTCTTGAAGTTGATTGGCCAAAATTTTGTTGAGAAGTTTTGCATCAATGTTCATCAAAGAAATGGGTCTATAGTACTCTTTCTTGGTTGAGTCCCTGCTTGGTTTTGGGATGAGGGTTATGATGGCTTCATAGAATGTGTTCAGTAGTGAACTTTCAATTTCAATTTCATTGAAGTGTTGGAGCAGTATTGATGTGACCTCAGCTTTGAAGGCCTTGTAGAATTCCGCTGTAAAACCATATGGTCCTGGACTTTTTTAGCTGGGAGGTCTCTTATTGCTGTTTCTATTTCAATGCTTGATATGGGCCTGTTAAGATGGTTTAACTCATCTTGATTTTTTTTTTTTGGTCCGGTCGTGGGGCCTGAACTCTGGACCTGGACACTGTCCCTCAGCTCTTCAGCTCAAGGCTAGTGCACTACCACTTGAGCCACAGCGCCACTTCCGGCTTTTTTCTTTTTGCTTATGTGGTGCTGAGGAATCGAACCCAGGGTCTCAGGCATGCAAGGCAAGCGCTCTACCACTGAGCCACCTTCCCAGCCCACAACTCACCTTGATTTAATATTGTATGTCAGTATTTGCTAGGAAAAGGTCCATTTCTGCCAAGTTCTCAAACTTATTTGCATACAGTTTTGAGAAGTATTCCCTTAAAATGTTTTGAATATTGGTTGTTTCCATGGTGATGTTTCCGTTCTCGTCTCTGAGTTTATTTATTTGGGTGTGTTCTCTTCTTTTTCTGATAAGATTTGCTAAGGGTCTGTCAATTTTGTTAATTTTTTCGAAGAACCAACTCTTTGTTTTGTTGATTTTTCTATATTTTTTTTGGATTCTAATTCATTTAATTCTGATTTAATTTTTATTATTTCTTTCTGTCTACTGGATTGGGGTTTATCTTGCTGCTCTTTTTCAAGGAGTTTCAGATGTGTCATTAAATTGTTGGTTTCAGATCTCTCCAATTTGTTGATGTAGGAACTCAGAGCTATAAACTTGCCTGAGTACTGTCTTTCCTGTATCCCAGAAGAGGTGATAATTTTTGTGCTCATTTTTGTTGAATAGCATGCACATTTGAATTTCCTTTCAAATCTCTTCTTTGACCCACTTGAGATTCAGCAGTGTGTTGTTCAGCCTCCATGTGTTACCGGACTTTGGTGGCTTTTTGTGTTGAGTTCTATTTTTAATCCCTTGTGGTCTGAGAGAACGCAAGATATAACTTCAATGTTTCTGAATTTGGACAAGTTTTTTTGTGACCTAAAATGTGGTCTATTATAGAAAATGTTCCATGTAGTGTTGAGAAGAACGTGTATTCTGATGTTGCTGGGTGAAATATTCGGTAGATGTCTGTTAAATCTAGTTGATCTATGCAGTTGTTTAGATCTGCGGTTTCTCTGTTCAGTTTTTGCCAAGTTGATCTAGCTAGTGGGGAGAGTGGTGTGTTAAAATACCCAACAATTAATGTCTTTGGATCTATGTGGGATTTGAGAGAAAGTAGTGTTTCTTGGATAATTTGGGTGCTCCGTTGTTTTGCGAATAAATATTTAGAATTGTAATATCCTCCTGAAAGAGAGATCCCTTAATTAGTATGTAGCGACCTTCTTTATCTCTTCTCACAAATTTTAATTTGAAGTCTATTTTATCTGATATTAGGATTGCAACTCCTGCCTGTTTATGGGTGCCGTTTGCTTGGTAGATTTTGTTCCAGCCTTTATCACTAAAAAAAGTGTTCGTTTTTAGGGGCAAGATGTGACTCCTGAAGGCAGCAGATAGAAGGATCTTGTTTTTTAATCCAACTAGACAGTCAATGTCGCTTAATTGGAAAGTTAAGTCCGTTAATGTTAAGAGATAGGACTGAGAGGTATTTGGAAGTTCCTGCCATGTTATCCATCTTCTTGGGGACTGAGAAAACTGGGTTCTTCCTATGATTCTTGGATTCTCAGTTTGGGTGCAGTTTCTTGGCCTTTATTGTGGTCTTGTTGGTTTTCTTTGTGTAGGACATCTTTAAGAATCTTTTGTAGCCCTGGTTTGTTTCATTTTTTCTTTGCTATGGAAGGTTTTTATTTGGCCTTCAGTTATGAAGGAGAGTTTAGCTGGGTGCAGTATTCTTGGGTGATAGTTGTTTGTTTTTAGGGCATGGCATACATCATTCCAGGCTCTTCTTGCTTTGATTGTCTCTGCTGAGAAATCTGAGGTGATTCTAATTGGTTTCCCTTTATAGTTGATTAATTACTTCTCCTTGGCAGTTTTAAGGATCTTTTCTTTGGTCTGAATTGATCCTATATGGATTATAATGTGACAGTTGGATTTCCTATTCTGGTCTCTTCTATTTGGAGTTCTAAAAGCTTCTTGTACTTAAATAGGCCTATCTTTTTGCATGTTTGGGAAGTTCTCTGCTAGGATCCTGCTAAAAAAAATTTTTCTAGACCATTAACTTCTGTTTCTAGGTGCTCCTATGCATCCATTATCCTTAGATTAGGCCTTCTGGTGGTGTCTTCCAAGTGTTGGATAGATCTCTCACATTTCTTGGATTTGTCTTGGATGGTTGTATTTTCTTTCTCTATGTCTAGGCTGTCCTCAGTCCCCGAGATTCGATCTTCTGCATGGTCTAAACCGCTGTGGAGACTTTCTACTTTTTTTTTTATTTCTTTTCCTACTGGTTGGTCAGCTTTGATGGCTTCAAATTCTTTGTTGAAGCTTTGTTTTAGATCTTGTATGAACTTCTTTACTTCCTTAATTTGGTGTTCAGTGTTTATTCTCAAATCACTTAGTTGATTGGTTATGGTTTCCTTGGACTCCCATTCCTTCTGTTGGGTTCCATTCAGCATTCCCTTTGTGGTCTCCCTGACTTCCTTCAGCTCTTTGTTAATGGATTCCATGAATGCCTTTAGTGATCTTTGTGTGTTCTCTACCTGGTCTCTCAATTCCTGTATTATTCTTTGATTAGCTTCCTCCCATTCATGGGATTCCTGCAGTTCCCTTTGAGTGTTCTCAGCCTGCTCACGCCATTCCTGCTTTCTCTTTGAGTATTCTCAAGCTGCTTATGCAAATCCTGTATCAGTTTTTGAGTAGCTTGCTCATGCTTATGATATTCTTGTATAAACGTTTGGATTGCCTCTTCTCTCTCCCTATCATGCTCATACAGATTCCTTTGTATGTTTTCAATGTTTTCATTTATCATGTTTGCCTGCAGTGTTTGTAGAGCTCTTTGGGAACTCTCCTCTGGATTATTCATTATCTGTTCTGTCCCCTGGTTATCAGGAGTGGGAGTTGAGATATCCGGACTTGCCATGTTTCTTGTGTTTTTCCGACTTACTCTGCTCATTTAGGATGAAATTAACACCAATTTTGTGCTAGAACACTATCTTAAGACAAGCATCAATCAGAGTCAGTATTTGCCCAGTCAATAGTCTGCACACAAAATCTAGTTCAACAGATACATCTATTCAACATCAAACAACTGTATATTAATGGGCTACGAACCATAAAGAAGACTTTGGTAAACCAGAAATTATTAGGTTTAGGAAGAGATGTGGGCAAAAAGTAGGAATAGAGTCTTGTGGGAAGGCACAGGGAGTGTTTAATAAGTCCTAATCTCAAAGCAGGAAATAGATTGGACAGGATTAAAGTAGAGAGAGAAAAAAAAAGCAGAAAGAGAAAGGGAACAAAAAGAGACCAGAACAAACAGAAAGGTAAAAATTAAAAATTTTATACAGAATCGAAAACAAACTATTCAGAGAAGAGCATGAATAAAATGAGAGAAGGGGATGTATATAAAGGAGATGTACTTAAAATATTATATAAGTATAAAGAGTTAGTACTGCTATTAAGGAATTTAAGTCTAAGAGGTTTTGAATTAAGAAATAAATTTGTGGATTAAGTGTGTACACAATGGGAGATAAGGTCTAATAATCAACTACAGGTTTATCTGAGGATGTGCAGAACAGCAATTAAGTCACATAAAGAAGGAAAGAGAAGAATAGGTGAAAAGCTCAGAAAGAAAGTAAAAAGATCAGAAGTTCAGTAGAGCTAAACAAAAAACAAAACAAAACAAAACATAAAACAAAAAAAAGGAGAAAAAAACGCACACTCACTTATACCCCTAAAATAAATTCTGAGGAAAAAAAATTACTCTAAACAAAAAAAAAGTTCTTTGATTTTTTGTGTAGGGGAGGGAAAAATCTTGTGTTTCCCTTGTGTCTGTAAGCAGCCTCTAGTTGGAGTCTCTATTCTGCTTGTGTTCCTTTGGCTTGGTTGGTTACTTAAGTCAGTTTCTTTGAACAGGCAGAAAAATGCTCTACAATCCTCCTCCCAGGTTAGTTCAATGGGAGGGGATGGCTTTTTCCTCGAGTTTGGAGATGCTGTGATGAGGCTAGTTTCTGGGTAGAGTTGAGGCCTTTCAGCAAACAGTAGCTTTTCCAGGGGTTTGTTTGTGAGAAACTCAAAGAGCCCAGCCTGGAGCCACTCTCAGGGTTTCTGTTTACTGAATTTCAGTTTATAGTCGAGGCTGCTAAAGGGAGAGGCAGCCTTTGGCTCTGATTACCTGGTGAAGAAAATCACTGCTTGGGCTGGCACCAGAGCTGGGTGACTTTTCCCTGGGTGGAGCTGAGTCTGGAAGGTCAGGTTAGGCTCTTGTGACCTGCTAGATCACTCTAGATTTATTCCAGGTCCTGAGTTGGAGCTAGCAGCTCTGCCGAGCTTTGTCGGTATCCAAGATGTAGATTTCCGGTACTGGGTGGGGAAGGGCTGACCTTCCCTCCTCTGCTCCCTGAGAAGGAATGAGGATATCAGGCTTCTACTCACACCGAGTGTTGGTTCCTGGGTCATCTCTGGTCTGTGAAAAGCAGGATGAAGATGTCCACCCCTTGTCAGTTCTTGCTTGTCTTGAGTTGAATCCGCTTGCCCACTGCATCTGGCTCCTTTGTCCCGGACTCTATGTGATTCAGGTATGGTGGCTGCAGTCGCTGCTGCCACCGCTGCCGCCTCCGTGGCGGCTGCTGGCAAGTGCTCAGGGCTGTCTCCTTGCCTGTATTTTCTCTCTCTGGCCTAACTCTCTGTCCAGTGAAGGCACACTTGGTGTAATTCTCTGGCTTAGGACTGTTCACTGGAACTCTAAAACTGATTTCTATGTAAGAGCTTATTTAGCCTCCAGCTTCTCCTCCGCCATCATCCTGCCTTTTCTTCTGTCTTGGCTAACTTTTTAAAAATATAGTTTTTTTAAAAAAAGATAATTAAAAAAATTAAAAATAATTTTAAAATAAATAGTTATTTCTTGTTTGCTTTTGAGAGGCATGAAATAAGACTGCATTAACATTGTGTGAATTGAGAGGCTAAATTTTATCAGAATCTAAACATAATGAAAAATGGATGATTTTAAGATAAATAGCTTGTAGAGACACTTTTACCTTGACATACCCACAGAGACATATCTTTTTTCTTATTTTCCTCTCCACTCTGATTCAACTTCAATTAGCAGTTAATGTAATTCAAACGGCTGTTTTTCTTCCCGAAATAGAATAGACCCAAAAAAGTTAGAAAAAAGAGAACCAGTATTGGGTAATGCATTCTTTAAAAATAACAGTCTAATAAATATTAACCATAACTCCAAAATAATAACAATCAAATGCTCTTGAAAAGAGAAGACTATAAGCAGAATATACAAAAAGTGATAGTGCCACAACAACTTCAGGAGCTGCTCTCTGGCATTTAGGATTTCTAGTACATGACAATGTTTTAATCAGGATTAATTGCTTTCTGGGCCTAATTTTTTTTTAGTTATATTTCATTGAAGAAGTATGTTGTTCAAAATTAATGAAAGGATAACAGTTTATAGTAGAAAGAATGCTACACACTCATTTTCCATAGCAAAATACCTTTCCATAATATCTGTCTAACCCAAATAACTAATCCCTGAAATGTACATTTGCATTATATGTATATAAGTTTGTAAAATAATCACCTTTCATAATCCAATGAACACAAATATGAAGAATTATCAGATGGGGGAAATATATTCAAATGGGTACTTTAAAGTTCCAGGTGTAGTTCGAAAGGACATGATGAGGTTAGAACCATCAGAGACATGTAAAGATGCTACATTAGAAAATAAAGCTTTCACTATATTTGATGTCAGTATAACTTGTGGAGGAGACGGGGAAAAACAAGTCGTTTAAGGATACAGGTGGACCTGTTGCAACAATGAGATGTACAAGTTGTCATGTACAAAACGAGCTTTACAATGTCGGTGCGAGGTGGGGGGTGGGGGGAGGGGAAGGAGAGGGGTTGGGGGGAGGAGGGAGGCTGGAAAGGGATGTGAAGGGTAAACAAAGGAGGAGGCTGCAATGCTTGGTAAGAAATGTATGCAATATCCTGCCCATGTAATTGTAACCCCTCTGTACAGTATGTTCACAAATAAAATAAAATTAAATTTAAAAAAAAAAGAAAATAAAGAAAACACCAACAACCCAGATTCTGAATTTCTGGAAAGAAGAACAGCAAGTAAATGCTTTTTCCACTAGAACCATTTGAAAAATATTTTAGCTCTGCAGGTGGCCCAATTTTAATCTAGTGAGACTTCTTTTATATTTCTGTCCTTTAGAACTGCAAGATGATAAATACGGACTATTCAAGCCAACTAACATTAGAAATAATTTACAGCAAATTTAGATTACTGAACTAATTCAACTACAGCCTTTTCCTGATGCAACTACAGGGACACCACATTTCCTAGTTTTTGAGAATAAGAAAATGTTGCCACTATCTTTGTACACATGTAGGATGTGCATAATACTTACGGGCTTTACTTAAAGAAGACTTGAAATTCTAAATAATATTTAAATAAGAGGTTTCCTATCTTTATTTTCACATTTGGGGATCACTGAATACCAAAATTGTGTAGAATGCTAGGGTAAGAATATGGAAATGAAATCTGTCTCCTAATATTATAAAGATAATTTTTGTCATTTTGAGTTACAGTTTCTAAAGTAATAAAAAATAAGGTAAAAGAGAAACAAAAACTCACTTTTCTCTCCTTCCTAACTTTCCAACAGCAATTAGAGAATCCAGTAAATGTATAGCCATCCCAGGATGGTATAAGATGGTATAGGATCACTAGCTGGTCAAAAAGAAGATAACAAAAATGGTTCCCCTGGAACAATGGGAAACAAAATCTACATCTACAGATTGTCATATAGCTAGAAAATAGTTTCCACTATTCTAAGTCATTGATATTTTAGGTTTGTTTGCACAGCATCTTTCCACTCTTAAGAAATGACCCTTTAATAATACTCAAGTGTTTGCAGCTTATAAACCAGAAACAAACAATGACTCTAAATGTAAAGAAGAATGATATTAAGAGTAATCAAGGCTACTTCTATAGCTATAGCTGATAAATAATAATGATATTGGGGAATAGTCCAATAATCTTGAAATTTTTCATAACTTTACTCTTCTCCAACACGAGAAGTCCTAATCAAATATGATAAATATAATAGAGGATTTTTATATTTTTTATTGTTCACACCAAAGCAAATACACTTTCCTCTTTGCAAGCCTGATTTTGAAAGAGTCAGACCCTCAACATTATTTTATAGACAAAAGTTTACTGCTTTGACTTAGGTGTTTTCCTGCCTTTGGGTGTTGCTTTCTATTATTTTGGCAACTGCATAGAAAAACAAGATAAATCCATTATGCTTGTGTTGAATTGTTCAAAGTCAAGCTGTCTTCAAACAAAGTTTTCTGTTCCTTTCTTCACTGCTAATTAAAGTCTAATTATTGCTCTTTAAATGCAACAAAACGTGATACATTAACATACATTCTCATTGATATTGAAGAAAACAGGAGTGTCTGTGATTTCTTTTTTAATATTTTTCAAGTATTTTCCTTGACTATTTTCATTATTGCCTTTGTTCTGGTCTTCTAATCAGGAACAGAGGGTTACCGAAAAATATCTTCCTAAGATATAGGATGTTAGGTGGATGTTAAATATTTTCATCTCCTTAAAGACTGAAAAGCTCAGAAGACATTTTGCTATTATTGGCATTGTTAAGATGATTTGAATGTTTTGGTTCTTAAACTAAGTTAAATACTTGTGAAATGTTACTTGTTCCAACAATGATTATGGCTTATACTTTTCTGCTCCAATGAGTTGAAACGTCTGACTATTTTGGAGGGCATATTGATTTTAGGGTAGGAGGCTTAATTATGGAAAGCCAAGGGAGACTCCTAAAACAGGATTGCCTTTTACGTATCACTTAATTATACTTAAAGTATATAAGTAGAGAAATACACAAATATGAGTTGAGTGACAAATGTGTGATTTACAAAATTGATTCAAAGTCAACTAATCCAGAAAACAATTCTCTATATTTATGTAAACTAGTATAGCTAGTAAGGATTTAAAAATTGTTAGAATATATTTTTTAACATTTACGTCAAAATATTTGTTTATTTGTAACTGTTTATTTTTAATTTTTGTTGGTCGTGGGGCTTGAAATCTGGGCCTGGACATTGTCCCTCAGCTCTTCAGCTCAAGACTAGTGCTCTACCACTTGAGCCACTGCCAGTTTTCTGGTCGCTCATTGGAAATAAGAGTCTCATGGACATTCCTGCCTAGGCTGGCTTTGAACCATGAGTCTCAGCTCTCAGCCTTCTTAGTAGCTAGGGTTATAAGCATGAGCTACTGGCTCTTAGCTACACAATTATTTTTTACATAGCTATGAAATATTGCTTGATAATCCCATTCATTTATATGTTGTGTAATGATAAAGCTACATCATATCCAATAATTTCTTCATGTAACATTTCTTTTCAGTGAGAATGCTCAAAAACTTATCTTCTCACTAGGATGAAATATCTATTCTTAACTATAATCACTTTGCTTCTTGTGGTATACTATTAATATATTTAGTTTTAGTTCCAGAAGTCTTCTCATTGAAGTTACATAAAACACGAATTGTTAAGTGAAAGAAATTCATGGTCCCATTACTTGTTTTAAGAAAAGAATTATGCCTTTTGTTTCCAATTATATTTCTGTGGGAATGTGTAATATTCATTGATTTTCTTGTTAAAATTTATAACAGTTACATTATATCAAATTGATTCAAACTTCTTTGGTCCTGGGGCTTGAACTCAGGTTCCCTGAGATTTGTTGCAATTTTTTAACAATTTACCTATAGTTTTAATGCCAAATTTTAGACTGCTTTATCTCAAAATTGGCAAAACATCTTCCTTTGCTTTACATTTACATCTCTCTTTTTGTTTGATATGCCATGTTTTTATCCTGCTTGAAATTAACATTTGAATAAATTGTTATGTTTAAGTCAATGTTCACTTTTTAATTTTCCCGAATACTGCCTAACCTATCACCTCTTATTAAACAGAACGTCATTCCACAAATGTTTGGTTTTACCCTTATTAAATATAACTATATAATATTTATGTGGATATAATCTGGTGCCCTAAAGACCCATTGAGCTGTATAATCTTTTCTCTACAAATATAACAATTTTACACTAATATTGGACAGAGAAATATATTCCAATTTATTTTTCTTTGTCAATGACTCAAAGAGTGCTAGTCAGGTGTTTTTAGAAATTGTCATAAACATAAATAAAACTGTGAAGCTGAGTGCTGTTGGATCATGCTTGTAATCATAGCTGCATAGACTGAGATCTGAGGATTGTGGTTGAAATCTAGCTGGAATGGGAATGTCCGTAAAACTCTTATGTCCAATTAACCACCAGAAAACCAGAAGTGGCACAGTTGCTCAGTGAGTAGAGCATTCACTTTGAAATGAAGAGCAGCAGGACAGCACCAGGATCAGATTTCAAGCCCCATGAATGATCAAAAAAAAGGGGAAGAGACAATTTATATTTTTTCTCAATTGTATCCTCCAATCGACAAAAATTATGTCTCCATTTATTTAGATTTTTGCTTTTATATTCAGCATTGTATAATTTTCAATGATGGTGAGTAAATAACACTTTAATACATTTTGACAATGTGTGAAGGTAGCACAAAGAAATTCAAAGAAAACAGTTGAAATATAAAGGGAAATGGGAATGGAGAATGCCAGAAATGGGTTTATCAGGCCCTTCATCAATATGTGAAAGTGTAAGATATTTCAACAAGATATATTCATATAATTAATATGCACCAATTAATAACTATCTTCCAAAGGCTTTGGTATTCAAGTATGACATAAAGGATAAATACACATTCTGTGGTGAAATAAAAGATAGATGAGAAAATGCATACTTATAATGATTGTGTAAATAAACGAAGAAATTCAGTCAACATTCTGAGGGCTCATAGCTCATTAGACTCGAAGGTTGCTGGTATCTAAGATAATTCTAAAATGTTAGACTTAATCATATCTTTAAGACTGCTTAATACTATTGCTTTTTAAGTCAGTATTCTTTTTCTTGTTGCTGGTTGTGGTAGTGGTTCTGGGCCTTGAACCCGGGGCCTGGGCCCTGTCCCTCAGCTCTTCCACTCAAGGCTAGAGCTCTACCACTTGAGCCATAGTACCACCTCCAGCTTTCTGGTGCTTTATTGGAGATAAGAGTCTCATGGACTTTTCCTGCACAGGCTGGCTTTGAACCATAATCCTCAGATCTCAGCCTCCTAAGTGCCTAGGATTACAGGTGTGAGCCACCAGCGCCTGGCTCCTCCTTACAATATCTTAAACATAAAATAAAATAATGTAAAATCAATAAAGGGCATGTTTGGCAAATAAAGTAAAACGATAACTTACAGACAAATGAAAATAACAATATATGTATATGTATATATACATGTATGTACACATCTGTATATTCTTATATATGTATACATATATAGGTATTTGAATATATACACATATAAGTATGAATATATGCATATGTACATGTAATGTATACACATATATATTTATTTAAATAAACTTGAATCAGAAATATATTAAGAACCTATTAATGCCAATGAAATACTTTAACCACCCTGAAAAAGTTGTTCAAAAATCCAAATACATATCTCTATAGTAATATAACAACAATCAAGGAATATATGGAAAGATCATAACATACCTAGACAATGCATACATATAGAGATTAGTGGAAATAGAAAGAATAACATAGCCCTGCACAACCATTATGTAGAAATTGCAATTCTTATACATTGGTACTTGGCACTTAAAATGATATAGTCAGTTTCTTAAACATACTGGAAATATTTAGAACATTACACATAGAATTGTCTCTATGATCCAGCATTTTGAATTATAATTTTATATACAAAATAGATTTCAACATATGTCCAATGAGACACATGTACAAGAATATACATAGCAAAACCCTTCATAATAACATATAATAAAACATTGAAATGCCCATTGAGGATGTTATTCCAATATACACATGAATACAAAACTATATGCTCTATCCATGAATAAAATTTACAGGGAATTGCTTTGGAAATAGTGATATTACATGGGAGAAATGGATAAAATAGACTACATTTTCTAATTATATGACGTTTTTAAAATTGGCACATCTGTAGAGGTAGAATATGAAATAATAGCTGCTCAAGGGGAGAGTAGTTGGAAATGATGACAGGAAATGATTATTAATAAATATTTGAGTATGTTGAGAGGGTAGTAATGATAAAATGTTCCTGAACTGAAGGTGATGTTCTTACTCCAACTCTTTAACATTCTAAGAATCATTGTACTTTATCGAATAATTACAGATTGCATTTGCATTAACCTTAGGAAAATTGTTAGAATAGTAGTGGGTTAATCTGAGTGATAATTCAGAATTTAAAATCACAGAATTCTATAATGCACAACTTTAGTATGTTGATGAATAAGACTATCAAGAAAATATGATTTGTGATATATCCTCTGAGTGCCTATTAAGAGCCACTGAATATTCTACAAATTCATGTAAATTGAGCTATGAGATAGGATTGAGAAGGATGAGGGATAATGATCATCAAGATGCATTGTATTGGCCATGGAATGTGGCTTAGTGGTAGATGCTTGCCTTCATGTGTGAAGCCCTGCAGGAACTGGCACTATGACACAAGTGATAGAGTACTAGCATGAGGAAAAGAAGATCAAGAACATTTCCAAGGCATGAATTCAAGCCCCAGTACTAGACCAAAATAAGGTGTATTTCATTAAGCCTGGCACTAGCGACTCACGGCTGTAATCCTAAATAATCAGGAGGCAGAAAATTGAGGTTTGAAGGCAGCCCAGGCAAGAAAGTCTGTTATTCTTATCTCCAATTAAATCTCAGAAAAATCAGAAAGTGCTGCTGTGCTTCAAGTGATAGAGTTCTAGCATTCATCCAAAGGAGCTCAGGGACAGCCCCCAGACCAAGAGTTCAAACCTCAGGAGAGGAAAAAGAAAAAAAAAAAAAAAACCTCACAATATACTGTTAATATACTGCTTTGTCAAACAGCAAGTCCCACACAACTGCTTAAAGTTAATTTAAAAAATGATAAAATACAACTCATTTTGGAAACCAGACATAGATAATATACACGGGACAAAGTAAATGTTATATCATGCAGTTTGAGTTGAAATTTGTTCTATAGTCTTTTTAAATCACTTATGAAATTGACAATACTGCCAATTATAGGTCAATTTCCTTGAGGAACAGTTTGTATTCTGCTGTCTTGTATACGAAATCATAGAGGTGATTTTTTGCCATGTATTGAACTATATCTGATATTTTAAAGTAGATTTGTCCTAATATAATATTAATTTAATCAATCATTTCATTAAAGTGATGTTGGTTAGATTTTTTTCCAGTAAATCTTATCCCCTATAATAAATGAGAGCATGCTATGACAGTCTCCTATTAATATGAAAATATACTTTATAAAATCAACTTAAAAGTGGGAAAGATTAAACTTGACTTCTGATTTTATACATTTCAGATTATGTTTCTTATCCTCATTGACTGGGTTGGTGGTGGCACAGTACCCCATGTCAAGAATATGTGTTGGAATATGTGTATTCATGGAAGCCAGGAAGTAAAGGAGAAGAGGAATAGGAGTGGGAGAGGGAGAAGGAGGAGGAGGAAAGAGAGAGAGGGAGAAAGAAAAGAAGAAGGAGAAGGAGACAGAGAAGAAAAAGAAGGAAGAGGAGGAAAGGATTTTGATTTTAACAACTTTGATCACAAGTTCTCAGTGACCAAATCTCTACAACTATGCCTACATGAAAGGATTCACCTCTTTATGGCAACTTTATGGCTAATTATTAATCTCATTCTTTTATGATTTCAGTTTTAATTTCTAGAGTGGTGGGTAGATATTTCTATACATTTTGATAACTTCTGTTCCTAAATATTTAATTGAATTAATCAAAGAAACTATTTGGGATGGAGGTGGTTTGGTTATACCATTGCTGGAGAAATATTTTGAGTGCAAATACATTTTATTTAACAGATAAGGAAGCTTCAGAGATTTCACTTTGTGACCTTCAAAAATGACTATTTCATCTAAATCATAATGACTTTAACTTTTCATAATTTTATGACATTTCTATTCAAGATTTTGTCATCTATAGTTAGATTCTTTCTTTGTAGTTGAAGGAAAAATAAATACTATCACAATCATTTATTTCTTAATTGTTCTATAGAGTAGGAATAATATGAATTTCCTACCATTCAAAAATAAATTATATTCAAGTCTATGGGAATAATTGCATAAGTCATGGAATATCTTGCTTTATTTCATATGGAGATTGATTCAATTTCTAAAAATCACTGTTGACATAAAATACATGAAATTCCGTGTTTCTCTGAAATGTCTCGGTACTCAAACCTCAGAAATAAATAACCAGTAATTAAGATTTTTATATACTCATAAATGTATGAATTTATATTTTATGTCAAAAAAGTTTAGGTTTAAAAGAAGAGAAAATCATGTGACCACAGTAGATAATATTAAATTTAATGAAACACTACTTCATTCACCCTGACAGAGCCTATTGCTTTTAGCT
Organism: Dipodomys spectabilis; assembly: GCF_019054845.1. Lineage (NCBI taxonomy): Eukaryota > Metazoa > Chordata > Mammalia > Rodentia > Heteromyidae > Dipodomys > Dipodomys spectabilis. Next base: position 3,102,368 of record NW_024870882.1, on the reverse strand, counting down.
TACATGAGAAATTTGATTAATTATCCCATCATCACTTTTGAATATTAGAGAATTTCAATTTGTGCAAAGATTCTGTCATTTAAACATTTGAGTGTATATTTTTTCATAAAAATGAAAACTTTTTTTCTCACTGCAGGTTCAGACTCACTAACTAAATAAATATCTAAATGTTAATTTGTTAGATTGAGTCTCTATAATTCAAATAATAAGAAATTTATTTTATTCTTACATATATTATATCAGTGCTGAATATGGGTATCTCAAGCTTGTAATCCTCACTACTCAGGAAGCTGGGGTTCAAAGCCAGCCTTGACAACCAAGATATCATCTTATAAATATGTTAGAAACAATTATAAGAAAAAAACATTTGAATACTTATTTTGGGGTCCATTTCAACTAGCATCAACTTATCTGACCTTTGCTGCTTGTCTCAGACATGTCCCTCCCTCAATGCTTTCATTGTATTTGATGTTGGTATAATTTGTGGAGGGGAAGGGAAAAAAACAAATGGTTTAAATAAGGATAGAGGTGGACCCATTGCAAGTATGAGGTGTAAAAGTCGTTATGTTGAAAAACGAACTTTACAACTTTGGTGGGGTGAGGGGCGGAGGGGGGGTAGATGGGAAGGGTTGGGAAGCGGAAACAAAGGAGGAGGCAACAATGCTTGATAAGAAATGTACTCATTACCTTGCTCATGTAATTATAACCCCTCTGTATGGTATTTTCACAATAAAAAAATAAAAATAAATTTAAAAAGCCAGACTTGGCAAGAGTTTGTGAGTCGCATCTCAATTAATCACACACACACATCAAAATACACGCAAACACACACAAAGCCAAAAGTGGAGTTGTGGCTCAAATGTTAGAGCAGTATCCTTGCTAGGAAAAAAAAATCAAGGGATAGGTTTGGAGTTCAAATCATAAGAACACACACACAAAATATTATGTATAAATTCTTATTTTAGTTGGAAAAAATAGACAATATCATGGAAAGTAATATTTGTTACATATCCTGAAATTTTGTGAAGATGTTTTTATTACAATTTTTCTTAAGATATAACTTAGGTTATTAAAATTAATATTAATATAGTATATTTATAATTACTCATAACACCTTGGAGTATAACTTTTGGTATTTTTTCTATAGCCATAAGAAATAGTCTGAGTAAAAGAAAGGAAGGAAGAAAGGAAGAAAAAGATTGAAAGAAAGAAGGAAAGAAATGGAAGGAAGAGAGAAAGAGAGATAGGGGTAGGGATGGAGGGAAGGAGGGAAAAAGGAAAGAAGAAAAGAAGGAAGGAAGGAAAAAAAGGAAGGAATTAAGGAATTAAGGGACAAAGAAATGAAGGAAAGGAGGGAGGAAGGAAGTGACAAAACAATTTAATTTATTAAATGTGCTATTTAGCCCACCATAAACTTCTAATTAACCCTTTAGTAAATGCAAGTTTGCAATTTTCATTTCTCTGCATGTTTCCCATGCATGAATGAAACCAACAAATGAAGGTTCAGAAATAACCAGGTGAATTTGTTTGCATCTGTAGTAAATATGTATGCAAATTTTTTTCTCATTTTCCATACATCATCAAATAATTATTTGCAAACAATTTACATTTAGTTAAAAATATTCTAAAAATTGAAGTAACCAAGGGATGTCAATATATTATATAATGTGAATACTAGTAATTATAATGCTATTAATATTAGTCTTCATGTTATATTCATTGTAACATTTTTATTATGTATTTTATCAGAGAAATTAGCATACTCTGATTTTGGTGTTTGTGGGAGTCCTAATAGCGGACAGTAATTAAAATGAAAGGAGATCTGTATTTGTTGGCACAAATGAATATTTCTGAAAGCAATTAACTCATTGGAGTTTGTTCAAATACATCAGAAGGGCCTTAGAAAGGCTGTTCCACGTTAACATGGTTACCTATGATGTCATTCAAGAGCCACTAAACAATCATACTTCATTTTGCCGACACTATAATTATTCCCATTGTAAGAAAAATCATTCACATAATGTACATGATATAATCTTGTCCTTAAGTTATTATGTTCTATGAAATAATATCCAAATTATACACTACACTGAGTTAAAGAAAATGTTGCAAAATGTATTGGACATTGTAACTCCTTCTGATTACACGTATTGAAATTCAATTCCCCTGTATGATGACAGTAGAAGCAGTCTTTCAGAGATGACCCTGCAATAATGATCCTGGAAAAGAAGCCCAATATAATTAGTCTGCCATGTGAATGTCTAGCAAACAGATTATAATTAACCAGAAAGTAGACCCCCATAAGGCAAAGATTTGCTTTGAATAACCATTTTTGAAAACCTATGTTTAAGCTTCTGGAGTATGGATAATATAATCCTGATGTTATTTTTTTTTAATTTAATTTTATTTTATTTGTGAACATACTGTAAAGAGTGGTTACAATTACATGGGCAGGATAATGCGTACATTTCTTACCAAGCATTGCAGCCTCCTCTTTTGTTTACCCTTCTCATCCCTTCCCAGGCTCTCCCCTCCGCCACCATCCCAATCCATCTCCTCCCATCCCCTCTCGCACCGACGTTGTAAAGCTCGTTTTGGACATGACAACTTGTACTTCTCATTGTTGCAACAGGTCCACCTGTATCCTTAAACGACTTGTTTTTCCCCATCTCCTCCACAAGTTATACTGACATCAAATATAGTGAAAGCAGGGGTTATACTGTGGAGGAGGGACATACAAAGCAACAAAGAAATAATCTTATAAATGAGTTAGAATCAAATGCATGAAAGAAAAATACATTAAAATGCATATCTAAGGGTTCATTTTCCTAACATCACATTATCTGACCATTTCCGCTTGACTCATACATATACTAGATATTGCAAATAAGGGAAACCATGGGGCCTATGTTTCTTTGGGCCTGGCTTACTTCACTTAATATAATTTTTTTCCAAGTTTTTCCATTTCCTAACAAATGGGGCAATGTCATTCTTTCTGATGGAGGCATAGAATTCCATTGTGTATATATAGATATTTTTTTAATCCATTCATCTACTGAGGGGCATCTGGGTTGGTTCCATATCTTAGTATGATAAAATATGCTTCAATAAACATAGTTGTGCTGGTAGCTTTAGTGTGGCCTTGTTTGTGATCATTTGGGTAAATGCCCAAAAGTGGGATTGCTGGGTCATAGGGGAGCTCTATGTGAAGTCTTTTGAGGAACCTCCATACTGCTTTCCAAAGTGGTTGAACAAGTTCCCATTCCCACCAACAATGAAGTAAGGTTCCCTTCTGTCCACATCCCCTCCATCATCTGTTGTTGTTAGAGTTCTTGATTTTTGCTATTCTAACTGGAGTGAGGCGGTATCTCAATGTTGTTTTGATTTGCATTTCTATTACGGCTAAGGAGGTTAAGAATTTCATGTGTCTATTGGCCATCCTTCTTTCTTCTTCAGAGAAGTTTCTCTTTAAGTCTTTAGCCCACTTATTTATTGGGCAGTTGTTTCATTGAGGATTTGTTGTTGGGCGATTTAATTTTTTGATTTCCAAGTATATTTTAGATATGAAACCCTTGTCCGTTTTATGGCTAGTAAAGATCTTCTCCCAATCTGTTGGCTCTCTGTTGATCTTGTTAGCTATGTCCTTTGTCATGCAGAAGCTCTGCAACTTTATGCAATCCCATTTGTCCAACCTTTCTTTGATTTGTAGTGTTTCCGGGTCTCTATTCAGAAAATTTCGGCCTGTGCCAAGGAGACCTAGATTTTCTCCCATTCCATCCTGTAATGTTTTCAGACTGTCTGCTTTGACTTCAAGGTCTTTGATCCATTTGGATTTGTTTCTGGTGCAGGGTGATATATAAGGATCTAGCTTTAGTTTTCTACAAGCAGTTAACCAATTTTGCCAGCACCATTTACTGAAGAGGCTGTCTTTGTTCCATTCTATTGTTTTAGCTCCCTTATCGAAGATTTGATGGCTATAGGTCTGTAGGTTAATTTCTGGGGATTCAATTCTATTCCATTGGTCCTGAGGTCTGTTGTTATGCCAATACCAAGCTGTTTTGATTACTATGGCTTTATAGTAGAGTTTGAAATTTGGTATTGATATTCCTCCAGCCGTGTTCTTTCCGTTGAGGAGCGTTTTTGATATTCAGGGTCTTTTATTGTTCCATATGAATTTTTGGATTGCCTCTTCTATTTCCTTGAAGAATGAGGTTGAAATTTTGATAGGTATCGCGTTGAATTTGTATATAGCCTTGGGAAGTATTGCCATTTTCCCGATGTTAATCTTTCCAATCCAGGAGCATGGGAGGTTTTGCCATTTTTAAAGTTCTGTGTTGATTTCCTTTTTCAAGATTTTAAAGTTTTCATCATAGAGGTCCTTCACTTCTTTGGTTAAGTTACTTCCTAGGTATTTTATTTTTTGTGGTGCTATTCCAAATGGAGTTGCTTTCCTAATTTCAGCCACACTTTTCTCATTGTTGGCATACAGAAACGCCATTGATTTTGGGGGATTAATTTTATACCCTGCTACTTTGCCAAAATTTTGAATCAGCTTGAGTAATTTGGGAGTGGAGTCTTTGGGATTCTTTAAATACAAGATTATGTAGTCTGCAAAGAGGGAGAGTTTTATTTCTTCTTTCCCTATTTGGATCCCCTTTATGTCTGCATCTTGTCTTATTGCTGTAGCTAGGCATTCTAATACTAGATTGAAGAGAAGTGGAGAGAGTGGACATCCTTGTCTTGTTCCTGAGTTAAGAGGAAATGGCTTTAGTTTTTCACCATTAAGTATAATGCTGGCTGTAGGTTTGTCATATACAGCCTTTATTGTATTGAGGAATGTTCCATGGATTCCTAATTTTTCCAAAACCTTCATCATAAAGGGGTGTTGGATCTTGTCGAATGTTTTTTCTGCATCTATTGAGATAACCATGTGGTGCTTATTCTTGCTCCTGTGGATGTGATGAATTATATTAATTGATTTGTGTATATTGAACTAGCTTTGCATCCCTGAAATGAATCCTGTTTGATCATGGTGTATGATTTTTTGGATGAATTGTTGAAGTCGATTGGCCAAAATTTTGTTGAGAAATTTTGCATCAATGTTCATCAAAGAAATGGGTCTATAGTTCTCTTCCTTTGATGAGTCCTTGTCTGGATTGGGGATGAGGGTTATGATGGCTTCATAGAATGTGTTCGGTAGTGAACTTTCTCTTTCAATTTCATTGAAGAGTTGGAGGAGTATTGGTGTGAGCTCTGCTTTGAAGGCCCTGTAGAATTCAACTGTAAAACCAGCTGGTCCAGGACTTTTCTTAGCTGGGAGGTCTCTTATTGCTGTTTCTATTTGAATGCTTGATATGGGCCTGTTAAACTGGTTTAACTCATCTTGGTTTAGTTTTGGCATGTCAATATTTGCTAGGAAAAGGTCCATTTCTGTGAAGTTCTCAAACTTATTAGCATAAAGTTTTGAGAAGTATTCCCTTATAATGTTTGGAATCTTGGTTGTTTCCGTGGTGATGTTTCCATTCTCATCTCTGAGTTTATTTATTTGGGTGTGTTCTCTTCTTTTTCTAACAAGATTTGCGAATGGTCTGTCAATTTTGTTAATTTTGTCGAAGAACCAACTCTTTGTTTTGTAGATTTTTTCTATAGTTTTTTGGATTCTAATTCACTTAATTCTGATTTAATTTTAATTATTTCTTTCCATCTACTGGATTGGGGTTTATCTTGCTGCTCTTTTTCAAGGAGTTTCAGATGTGTCATTAAATTGTTGGTTTCAGATCTCTCCAATTTGTTGATGTAGGAGCTCAGAACTATAAACTTGCCTCTGAGTACTGGTTTGCTGTGTCCCAGAGGAGCTGGTAATTTGTGTGTTCATTTTTGTTGTATATCATGAACATTTGTATTTCCTTTCTAATCTCTTCCATGACCCACTCGTGATTCAGCAGTGTGTTGTTCAGCCTCCATGTGATACCAGACTTTCTTTGGTGGCTTTTGGTGTTGAGTTCTGATTTTATTCCCTTGTGGTCAGAGACAATGCAAGGTATAATTTCAATGTTTCTGAATTTGGACAGGTTTACTTTGTGGCCTAAAATGTGGTCTCTTTTAGAAAATGTTCCATGTGGTGTTGAGAAAAATGTGTATTCTGATGCTGCTGGGTGAAATGTTCGGTAGATATCTGTTAAATCTAGTTGATCTATGTAGCTGTTTAGATCTGCAGTTTCTCTGTTGAGTTTTTGCCGAGTTGATCTAAGGTTTCCATTCAGCATTCTCTTTGTGGTCTCCCTTACTTCCTTCAGCTCTTTGTTAATGTATTCCATGAATGCCTTTAGTGATCTTTGTGTATTCTCTTCCTGCTCTCTCAATTCCTGTATTACTCTTTGATTAGCTTCGTCCCGTTCATGGAATTTCTGTAGTTCTCTTTGTGTGTTCTCAGCCTGTTTGCGCCATTCCTGCTTTCTCTTTGAGTATTCTCAAGCTGCTCATGCAAATCCTGTATCCGTTTTCGAGTAGCTTCCTCACACTTATGATATTCCTGTATAAACTTTTGGATTGCCTCCTCTCTCTCCCTATCATGCTCATACAGAGTCCTTTGTATGCTTTCAATCTTTTGATTTATCATGTTTGCCAGCAGTGTGTGTAGACTTCTCCTCTGGATTATTCATTATCTGTTCTGTCCCCTGATTATCAAGATTGGGAATTGAGATACCTGGATTTGCAATTTTTCTTATTATTTTCCGGCTTACTCTGCCCATTTGAGATGAAAATAGCACCAGTTTTGTGCTAGAACACTATCTTAAGGCAAACATCAACCCAAGTCTGATTTTTCACAGTTAATAGTCTACAGATACAATCTAGTTCAACAGATACATCTATTCAACATCAAACAACTATACGTTAATGGACTACGAACCGCAAAGAAGAATTTGGAATTCCAGAAATTATTAGGATTAGGGAGAGTTGTGGGTAAAAAAATAGGAATAGATTGATGTGGGGAGGCTCAGGGAGAGTTAACTAAGTCCTAATCTCAAAGCAGGAAATAGGTTGGGTAGGATGAAAGTAGAGAGAGAGAAAAAAAGAAGAAAGGGAATGGGAAAAGAAAAGAGACCAGAAAAAATAGAAAGGTAAAAATTAATAAAATTATGTAGAATCGATAACATTCTATTTAGATAAGAACGTGAATTTATTGAGAGAAGGGGAGGGATATAAAGGAAATGGGAAAATCTTAAAAATAAAAATGCTTAAAATATTATATAGGTATAAAGTGGTCGTACTGCTATTAAGGGATTTAAGTCGTAGAGGTTTTGACTTGAGTAATAAATTTGTGGATTAAGTGTGTACACAATGTGGGATAGGGTCTAATAGTCAAGTACGGGTTTATCTGAGGATGTGCAGGACAAGAATTAAGTCACATAAAGAAGAATGAAAGAGAGGAAAAGGTGAAAAGCATAAGAAAGGAAGAAGAAATAGATGAGAAGTTCAGTAGAGCTAAACAAAAAACAAAAAGATAATTAAAAAAAGAAAAAAAAAGAGAAAGAAGACCAAAAAAGAAAGAAAAACGCATACTCACGTATCCCAAAAATAAAAATTATAAGAGGAAAAAAAAAGTTTCTGGACAACATTTTTTTTTCAAAAAAGGCAAAGATTAAAGATTTAAAAAAGTTTTAGAAAAGAAAAAAAAATTTTTATATAAGGTACCAAAAATAAAAAAGAAAAGAAAAGAATACGAAGAAGAAGAAGAGAGAAAAAAAAACCAAAACAACAACAAAAAAAACTTCTTTGATTTTTTTGGGAGGAGTGGGAAAAATCCTTGTCACCCTTGTGTCCATAACCACCCTCTTGTTGGAGTCTCTGTTCTGCTTGTGGTCCTGTGGCTTGGTTGGTTTCTTAAGACAGTTTGTTCAAACACCAGAAAAATGCTCTGCTTTACCTAGGATTTGGCAATCCTCCTCCCAGGCTAGTTCCTTGGTAGGCAGATCTGCTTTGAGTATCACAAAAGAGGGGGATGCAGTGATGAGGCTAGGTTCTGGGTAGAGTTGAGGCCTTTCAACAGACAGTAGCTTTTCCGGGGCTAGTTTGTGAAAACCTCACATAGTCCAGCCTGGGGCCATTCTCAGGATTTCTGTTTACTGATTTTCAATTGATTGTAAAAGCTCCTAGAGGTAGGGGCAGCCTCTGGCTCTGATTACCCAGTGAAGAAACCCACTCCTAGGGCTGGCGCCCGAGCTGGGTGACTTTTCCCTGGGTGGAGCTGAGTCTGGCAGGTCACGCCGCCGTTAAGTTCTTGTGACCTGCTAAATGACTCGTTTTATTCCAAGGCCTGAGTTGGAGCTAGAAGCTCCTCTGAGCTTTGTCGGTATCCAAGATGGAGATCACTGGTGCTGGTGGCCTTCCCTCCTCTGCTCCCTGAGAAGGAGTGAGGACGTCTGGCTTCTATGCACGCCGAGTCTTAGTTCCCGGGTCGTCTCTGGTCTGCGAACTGCAGGATGAAGATGTCTGCTCCTTGTCAGTTCTTGCTCGTGTTGAGTAGAATCTGCTCACCTGCTGCGTCTGGCTTCTTCGTCCTGGACTCTCTGTTGCTTAGGTATGGCTCCTGTGCTCGCCAGCCGCTGCCACAGCTGCCGCCGCCGCAGCTGCTGATGTCAAGAGCTCAGGAGTGTCTTCTTGCCTGGGTTTCCTTCTCTGGCCTAGCTCTCTGACCTGTGATGGCACACGTGGTGTAATTCTCTGGCTTAAGACTGTTCACTGGAACTCTTGAACTGCTTTCTATGCGAGAGCTTACTTAGACTTCAGCTTCTCCTCCGCCGTCTTCCCGGACTCTTTCACTCCTGATGTTTTTAAGCCACTTAAGTTGAAATATTTTAACAGCCCAATAGCTGACAAAAAGCAAAGTTTTGATTTAAATTTCACAAATTCTGATAAAAAAGATTCATAAGGTTTTATTATTTGAATTTTATTCTCCAAGTCTCTGGGTTTTTAATGGGAATTGAATTGAGGTTCAACTCTCTATTCAACTATCATAATTAATTTTTTGAATATTTTTATTATCTTCACTTGTACAAACGAGTTGTCATTCACTGAAACAGTGTATGGATACAGTGCATCTTGATCAATGTCACCCCTTTTAACACTCTCATACACCCCTACCAATCAACCCCAATCCTTATGTATCTCAATATTATGTGATGGAATTTCTTGCCATTTAACAAAACAGTTTATGTGTACAAGGCACCTGGAATTGTGTTACCACTTCAACATCTTCAACCCCATTTCACACTACCCTTTGCTTTGTATATTTCAATTTTGGGAAGTATACAATGGATTCTTGCCTGTATACTATCCTTTTCCCCTTCAATTTCCTACCTCTCTCACATTGCACCTCACTATCCTCTCTTGCACTACACATTTAATGGTATTTATTTTGTTGGGCATTGACTTAGCCTTTTAAGAGAATTATAGTATTTTCCTTCTCCATCGACTCTGATACTTCAGATAATTCATTTGTACCTCCTTGCATACCATCCAGTGTGTTTACTTTCACATTTATAGACATTCCTATCTACCACAAGTGAGGAAAGTCATGCAACTAAGTTTCTCTGTGTCTGCTTTATTTCACTTAATATTATTTCTAAGTGTTTCATTTTTTCTTTAGAATGGTGCAATATTATTCTTTCTGATGAATGAACAGAATTCTATTATCTATGTATTTATATGTTTGTATATATATGTATATATGTTTGTATACATACATTTATATACGTACATATATACTTGTAAATTGGGACCAATAAAATTATATATATATGTATATATATAATCTATATATACATATATAATTCTTGATCTCTTTTTACAGTGAGAGGCATCTGGGCTGATTCCATGTTGGCAACAGAAAATAATGCAATTAGGAGCATGATTATGCTGGTAGCTTCCGTGTGGCCTTGTTTCTGCTCTATTGGATAAATGTCCATAAGTAGAATTGCTGGATCATAGCTAGGTAGCTCTCTATTCAGTTCTGTGAGCAATTTCCATCGTGTTTTCCAAAGTGATTGAACAAGATTACATTCCCACCAACAGTGTAATAGAGTTTCCTTGGGGCCACATCCCTATCAGTATCTATGATAGTTCGTATTTTCATAATGACACTGTAAGAGGGGTGAGATGAATCTCAGTGTTGTTTGGATTTGCATTTTTTATGGAGAGAGATGCATCTATTTGTCATTCTTACTACTTCTTCTAAGAAGTTATCTTTAAGTCTTTATCCCATATATTAATTGGGTTCTTGTTTATTTGAGGGTTTATTTTTGTTGTGTTTAACTCTCTCTAAATATGGGTTAGTTATGAAAACACTTGTCTAATACTTAGCTAGTAAAAATCTTCCATTCTGTTCTCTTTCTATATATCCTGCTAACTTTTTCCATTGCCATGTAGAAACTCTTCAGTATGTTGCGATTCTGTTGATCCAGAAAAAATGATATTACACCATTCATAAGGAAATGTGAAGACTTGGAACAAACTTATATTAAGGGAAGAAAGACAGACTCAAAGAAACATAGGTTGCCTAATTTCCCTCATTTGTTGTAGAAGAATGTGCCTCTAATTCTACAAGGAAACACAATTGGAAGGTAAAAGAGAAAACATTACACTTGGACATGATAAATTTTATGGGATTCTAAACATTTATACAATGAGATCAAAGGAGGATGCCTTTTGGAGAGGATCACAAAGGATCAATAGCTGTACGAATATTATCATATAAAATAATGTTCATTAAAATGATCTCCAAGAAATGATTATGAGAGTTTCTTTATTATTTTGCTTTTTCCTTCAGTGTTCTGATGCCATTTTTTTAATTTCTGCACCTTTGGTCTTATATGTACATTTGGGTAGGGCAAGGGGGAATACAGAAATGGTGGGACAAAGGCTTAAATGCAGCAGTGCTACTCAATAGACACTACATTGTAAATGAAATGTACAACTTATGGGAGAAGGAGGTTGAAATGGAAAAACTGGGAGAACATTTGTGAAGAGGTGACACTGTTCAAAAAGAAATGTGCTCATCATCTGACTTATGTAATTGTAACCCTTCTGTACATCATCTTTACAAATTAAAAATGGACCTCATAAACTGGCTAGAGTAGCTATACTAATATTAGATAAGATTGGCTTTAAAATAAAAGTGGTATGAGAGTAAAAAGAGACAAAGAAGGACATTAAATATTGACAAAGGAAACTCTCCATCTGAGAAATATAACAATTCTAAATATCAATGTCCTGAATCCTAGAGCTCACAAATTCATCAGAGAAATACTACTTACCCTAAAAACATGCATATATCCAAATAAATTGTTGGTTGCTTGAACAAATCATTCTTACCTCTGGACAGGCAATCCGGGTGAAAACTTAGCAAAAATTTTTAGAGCTAAATAACTGTACTAACAAGCTATACCTAACAGATATCTACAGAGAATTTCACCTACCAGTGTCACAATATATATTCCACTCATCAGCCCATGGAATGTTCTCCAAAATAGATCATATTTTAGATCACAAGGAAAATCTTTCAAAATTCAAAAATAAAAATGAAATTACTCTTTGTATCCTGTCAGACCATGATGGGACCCAATTAGATCTCGACACCAAAAGGCATCTCATAACATTCTGAAACTCACAGAGACTGAATAACACATTGCTAAATCATCAGTGAGTCACTGAAGAGATATACAGGGAAGTTCCAACGTTTATGGAATTCAGTGGAAGTGAACACACAAAATAATACCTCCTCTGGGACAGAGCAGCAGCACAGACAATACTCAGAGGAATATTTGTAGCTTTGAGTATGTACATCAACAAACTAAAACAATCTTAAATCATCACTAATGATGCACCACTAAGTCTTTTGACAAAACAGGAAAAGCAAAACCAAAAACCAGTAGACAGAAATAATACAAATTAGATTAAAAAATAAATGAATCAGTCTCAAAAAACATACAATCATAATTGATTTTTATCTACTAGTAGCTCAAAACTTTTCCCAGTGAAAGTCAATGTAGTTATTTTCAGAGATAGACTCAACCATCTCAAACCACTGAACAAAACAAATTTCTGGGATTCAAAGAACCAACATTTGGTTTGCTTTTTAACAGAAATTTACTCTGTTGTTCTTATTAAGGTGATTTATAGATGAATTACAATTACAAGGGTCAGGTAATGAGTACATTTCCTTTTGTGAAATGTCTTCAGTTCCCTCACTTGTTGCCAGTCCCACCCTCCTGTCCCCACCCATGTGTTAAATAGTTCACTTTCATCAATGATCGATGAACTCCAATGCTGCAATTTTTCACTCTTTTCCCTAAAGCTCTGTGCCCACCCTTCAACTTCCTGAAGACATACAATGCATATACCAGGCATAAGGTAAAAAAGACAGAATTATCACAAACTATAAACAACAACAGACACAAAACAAAAAAGAAGTTTTCTGTTTCCATTTCTCATAGTTCGTTTGAGTATGTATATCTTGTTATATAAATCTAATTTTTTTTTATCATCAAGTCAATTCAGGATTAAGGTGTGATAACACAATTTTGCTTTCTATTCAATAATGCTTTTTATTTTATTATTAAAGTTGTAATTAACACAATTCAAGTCCTAGAAATTTGAAAGTTCAGATATAAATGTTCCAAATGTCTAATAATTCCGTTTTGGCAACCAAAATTAAAAACAGGCATATTTTGTCCTCACGAATGTCATTATTTCATGTGTAAAAAGGTTAAATAAATGTAATGTTAATTCAGTGGAGATAAGGAATCAAATACTTATGCAATGCATCAGTACCATAGATTATGACATCTATTAATAAAATTAATAAAACTTGTTTTAAGTAGATTAATTAAGACATGAAGCAAGTGATAACTTTCTTTTCTAAGTGAAGTTATATAGAAATGACAGTCCAAAGATTCCAGACTTCTGTGTGCTTTATACATGTCAATTTACACATATGCTAGGATCATCTCAACGTTATTTGAAGATAACTGAGAACAGGATTAGAATAAAAAAAATCACTCAAATGGTTAGCTGTATTTTGTGACTAAATAGGTCTATTTTATATCTCTTTATTTTATTTGAAAAGTCTGGAAAATTTATTTAAGTCACATCAAAAATAATGAGAAATAAACACCCTTAGCTCCTTAAAAGACAATCAATAAAAAAGGAAACAACAAAGAAAAAATTGAACCTCATTTTGCATGTGGTCTTTGTATATTGTGGTGCTTTGTTATTGTGGATTATGTGATTATCCCATGAATCTGGGCTCAAATCACAAGGGCTACAGGAAGAAAATTTCAAAATCTAGAGCAGCTAATATAGCTGTTCAGTTGTTTGTAGGTTTCACTAAAGTCGCAGCTTGATATCAACTGTACAAAGCAAATAATTCTACTGCTTTGTAGGCAAGAATGTGATGGAAACATAGTGTTATCTTCTTAGATGAAATAAGACCACACTTTAAAAGCTGACTAAATGATCAGCCCTTTGAATAACAGTACCATTTTTAATGCATTGTAGATAATTCAAATCCTTCATCCCTCCACAACCATTAATGGCATTCACAAATCATTGCTGAGAGGAATTTCCAGTTCTATTTGATATTTCAAATGGATTAGGAGAAACATAAACAATAATTCAAGTTGTTGAGAATATTTAATTTAGAATAAGCAAACAAATCAGATTCAACTCCATAGCATAACCTTTAGGAAAAGTGAATTAAGGTACATGGCATGTTCTTTTAATTTAATTATAGACATTAGGGCAAAATGACAGAAACACTCTGCAAGAAGGAAACAGAAGTCTTTGATAAGATATATTAAAGATTACAAGTAATTTTGCCTACAATTTCTATTATATGATAGCATATTTTTCCACTAATCAGAGACAAAAATATTTTTTAATTATGATATGGAAAATGCATCATCATGAATGAATGAAATCAGGGAGTAGATGGCTCAGTGCTGGTTGGTTCTGTAAAATATTCTCATTATTTTTTATGATCTGGTGTTTTTGTCTGTGTGGAATTATGAATGTATTTTATATCTGGGCGGAAAATTTGATTATTAGATCACTGATGACACCCAATGTCATGAATCTAACCTGAGTCAGAGTGGTAAATATGTATGTGTGCGTGTGTGATTGTGTGAGTGCCAACAAGTCTGTATTTAGAAGGAAGTATCTTATTTCCCTCAGGATATATACTTAATTCTATTAGTTATACTTCATTACTGACAGCAGATAAAAGTAATTAACATTTTGAGACATATGTTTATGTTCCTATGTTTGCATGAACAAACTAAAAATTTATATTTTGGGTATGAGTTTTGTGGAAGGTCAGCTGAAAGTATAAATATCTTGAGAAAGATGTCAATGGCAATCATTTCAGTGTAAATCAATTTTAGACAACACTTGGAAGGATATGTAATCACATATGAAAATGCAACATTTATTGATTTTCAAAAGCTACACTATTAGAGGAATATTTAGGAAAACAAGTTAAATTATGGAAAGATAAAAGTAATGTTATTATTTATTGCATACAGTTTTGTATTTTAGTTTCATCAAGTAAAAATGCCATTTATTTCTACTGTATAAGAAGGAAAACCCTAAATATTACAGTTTGTGCCATATTTCACATTGAGAAGCTTTGTTTATATAAATAAGTTTATTTCTTTTGTTTCTGCTGTCCTGTTCATAATTCTGCTTCTCATAGTATTCTTCTAAGAACTTTTTCGTTCTGCCAGATTGGGACTTGAGCATACATCATGCTCTCAGTTGTTTTTTTTTTTTTGTTTTTTGTTTTTGCTAACAGTAGTTAGTCTACTATTTGAACCATGCTCCAGCCCAGAAATTTTTGTAGTTAACTAGAGATAGAACCTCATGAACTTTCCTACCAGCCTGAAAACCATTATCCGCCAAGTCTCGTACTTCTTAATCACTAGGATTATAGAGATGAGTCTTGGATCCGAAGAGTCAATGACTTTTCGTGTCTTATAGCTTCCACATGTTTGCTAGTAATTGCAATAATAAACTACCCCAGATTGGGTAGCATTAACATTGTAAATACATTGTCTCTGAGTTGGTGGAATTAGAACTCCAAGATTAGAGTTGGCTTCTGATTCCTCTTTCCTTGGCATATTCAAAGCATTCTGCTTCTCTTGGAGTAGACTTCAACTTAAATGCTACCTTTGAGATTCTGTTTCCATATGAAGTCACTTTGTAAGACATGACACATTTAAATTCCCAGCGCTACTGGAAGATTGAACTCAAAACCTATAGTTGTGAAACAGTATCTCTTCTACTGCCATACCTGCAGATTATAATTTGATTGCTTATTTTGAGGTAGTATCACTAGGCCTGGGCCTGCTTGGACTGAGGTCCTCCTAACACAACCATAAAACATTTTGCCTGGAACTAGAATGCCCTAAGCTCTGTTTTCCAAGTAGATAATATTATAGATTTGAGCCACTTTATCCAGTAAAAGTATACAATTTCAAACTATCTTGATATTGCCTATATTTGTGCTTAACATATATAGCTAACCTTAATTTTCTCCCTCTTTTGTTTAGTACTCTGAGTTGAAACCATTGGCTTTCTTGATATACATGGCTTTGTTTTGGATTTAATCCCCCCACTATCAAAAATGTCTCACAAAAGTTTATGTCAAAAATAATGGAAAAGAAGGCTTCAGGTTGGGAAAAACACTGACCTTAAAGTTATAATTGCAGTATTATTAATAGTGTTAGTCAATGATTGCATAAGTATCAGGAGGAAGGCAGAAATGTGAAAGATGTCAGGTCTCTGTAGAAATTTTGTAGTTGTCACTTCATGTTATCTTCCTTCCTTAAAGCATGTTTTATTAAAACCCTCTGGGTGTATATTGGTTGGACTGATTGGTAATCATCTCTGGAAATAAAGCTGATTTTAAAAGGCTGATGGTGTGGTAAATAAAGGAATAATCAGAATGAGCACAGATAATGTCACAGATTGAGCAGAACAGGTTAACTGCTGAACAGCAAAAAAAAAAAAAAGCAAAGTTTCAAGTTTGATGATCCACATTGGAACATATACAGATAGATATATACATATAGATATACATTTACATGTACATACATACATGAAAAATTAAATCTCCAGTAGAATATAGAGAAACTTGGCATGACAGGTATTAAACTATCTCAAACTGGTTGCAGGAAAGGTACAATAAAATATAGATAGTTTAGCATAGATTTTGCATAGATTTTGTAAAGGATGAAAATTCTTCCTTCATTATAAACTTTACAAATATCCGTTTTAAGTTTTTTTGTGAAAATACCATACAGAGGGGTTACAATTACAGGGACAATGCAATGAGTACATTTCTTTTATTTTTTTGAGGGGGGGTTCCTTGTCGTGGGGCCTGAACTCTGGGCCTGGGCGCTGTCCCTCAGCTCTTCAGCTCAAGGCTAGCGCTCTACCACTTGAGCCAAAGCGCCACTTCCGGATTTTTTCTTTTTGCTTATGTGGTGCTGAGGAATCGAACCCAGGGCCTCAGGCATGCAAGGTATGCGCTCTACCATTGATCCACCTTCCCAGCCCAGATGAGTAATTTCTTATCAAGCATTCTTACCTCCTCCTTTCTATCCCTTTATCATCCCTTTCTATCTCCCCGACCATCTCTCCCACTTTGAGCCAAAGTTGTAAATTTAATTTTTCTACATAATATACATCTCATTGTTGCACTGGGTCCACTTGTATCCATATTTAAACAATTTGGTTTTTCCCTTCCCCTCCACAAATTATACCAACATCAAATACAGTGAAAACTAGGTTAAGTTTTTTTTTTATATATTGTAGTAGGAGCATCAACACAATGCTGAATATTTGAATTACAGAAAATATGCAACATGGGTAGGCACTGGTGGCTCAAGGATGTAATCTCAGCTAGTTAAGAGGCTAAGATCTGACGATCACAGTTCAAATCCAGCCTGCATAGTAAAGTTCATTAGATTCTTATCTCCATTTAACCACCAGGGCAAATGGAGTTCCAGTTCAGATTGTATGTTGAGCACTGGCTTAGAACACAAAAACACCATCCAGGCCTTGAGTTTAAGCCCTGGGATCAACAGAAACAAAGATATAAAATAAAACATGGAGTTAGATATTCTATAATGAAACATAATTTAACATACTCTACATTGTTAGAAAGACTAGACTTCTGGGTTAGCTTTAAAACTTACCATAATAAGGGATGTTATGGACTTATTGAACAGAAATGCTTATTCAGATTTACAAGTTTGAATGTTTCAGTATATGTTCAGTTGGTTTTATTGCTTTGGGAGCCTGTGACAAGACAATGGCAAGATGGGGATTATGTCAAATAGAAAAGTTTTTTTTACCTAGATCGATTAAAATATAAAATAAGAAAGTAGTTGAGAGTCTATGTTCTCATATCTTTCACGCTGAAGAACTTAATCTCCAGAACTATTCAGATATTCTCCACAGTCTGGGAGGAAATAGAAAGTAATTTTTCTTTAACACATCTTTCTGGGGCATTCTAAATTCAATTGGCAACACCTTCACAAATGATAATGACTTGTCCAGGGGAAGAAGCAAGTAGATATTTCTGCAAATTCTAATCAGAACTCAGCAGACTAAATATTTTATGGAATTCCTATTGAAATATTTTCTTGCAGACGGAGTGGGTCTTATAATAAAAATGTGGGTATCTGTGTGTTTGTATGTGTGTATGTGTGTGTTTGAATAAATTAATATAACAATGTAGCATAGAAAAGTATTAGTGGGGCTGGGAAAGTGGCTTAGTTGTGGAGCCCTTGCCTTGCATGCATGAGGCCCTTGGTTAGATTCCTCAGCACCACATAAACAAAAAGAAAAAAGCCAGAAGTGTCGCTGTGGCTCAAGTAGTAGAGCGCTAATCTTGAGCTGAATAGCAGAGTGACAACGACCAGGTCCAGAGTTGAGGCCCCATATCCGGACCCCCCCCCCCAAAAAAAAAGTAATATAGAAAATCCCTTGAATGGATCAAATTGTTTAAAATGAATGTAACTGTATGTAAAGTAAGATCTGCACATACTTAAAAGGAAAAATGCTACAGTATTAAATCACAAAAATCATAACATTCTTAAAAATTCGGAAATGTAATTAGTAATTCCAAAATATCCATAATGAGAACTAAACACTACTGACTTAACAAGAACAAAATGTGCAAATTATAGAATCTGAGCAGTGTACATGAGTGTACATAATTTAAAAATACTCCATATTATACTGTTTTTAGAAGACTGAATGTGGATTATCTAAAAGAAAACATCAGCACATTATATAAATGAAATTAAAAATCTCGTGGTAAGAGAGAATAATAGTAGTTTGTGCAAAATAATAATTTAATAAATGGTGGTCAAAATCTAGTACTGACTAAATTGTATACCTAAGCAGTTAGATCCAAAGAAGACCCAAGTTACTCGAGCTGATTTGAAACTTTGGCAAAGTAGTAGAATACAACTGCAACATTATTATGGATGTTGACTCTGGCATGGAATACATTTCCTCTTTGGTCTGACAAATGAATATATGAAAGAACATAACTTCTCCAACTAAATATCAAGACCTAACTAACCATAGCTAGAAAAGTCATCATGCAATCCGTATTGCAACTGGGATAAAAAGAAAAATCAGTCATACTGATTCTGTATTTATTTTAAATGTTGGCTTTTTTCATAAATTATTTCCTTTGTCTTGCATTTTTAAAACATTGTGTTAAATGATTTATATCTTGGTAACTAATTTTGGATGCTTCCTTTAATTTTGTTCTGGGTATAATATCTCACTTCAGTTCCTAACCCAAGAAATGTTGTTTACAAAACAAATGCTAATAACCACCATTTATAATACACAAAATCTCATAAGTGTGATTTCAGGAAGCATAGGTTAACATTTTGATATCATGGTCTCATGACTGATCAGGCCTATCTGCATGAGTAAAGTTGTACCTAGATTCCTCAGCCTAAATTTAACCACTGTTAAAAAATATTTATACCTTTATCGGTCACCCATCAGAGGTTAAACCTGAGTATAAAATCTAAGGAAAATAATAAGGTAAGAATTTAGCTCTTCTGGATATAAAGTAAACCACAACGTAGCATAGAGTAACTCATTTGACTAAAGTCAACCTATTTCTCTAAAACATATTAAGCATTCCCTTACAATGTGTATTATTCTCAAGAAGGGAATGAAGAATGTGAGAGGACGACTAAGCAAAGTATTGTCTTCAAATATACATAATTTGGATTTAACTCTTTATTTCGTTATAGGCATTTTTGATAAAAACTTTCTGAATAATTGATTTCCTGGTCAGGTATAATATATACTAGTTACATATATCAAACCGCATTCAGAAAATGGTATATAATAATTGAGTAGAAAAAATTCAATAAATAGCAAAAAGTATATACCTATAGGGTAATATTTTGAAGAGTCAATTGGAAATATTCTAATATAATAACTTGAACAATTTCACATTGACAGTAATTATGTAGAATACTTTAATGCTATTTGGACAAGATTGTCCTTCTAAATGAGCAAAACCAATTTCTCCTTTTACTTTATCAGGGAAATATCTGAGCTAAAAATGGAAATTAACATATGAATCTATAACAACTGGAATGAATTTTACTATTTTTTAGCAAATATTAATTTCAAAAAAAGTATTTTATTGTGTTATAAACATATATCCATATAATGTAACTTGTTAAATTTTATTCCTTTTATTAATTTCATTCTCCTATTTTTATACGTATATTTTATTATGTCATCATACTAACTTATGAAATATTTGAACGTATTTACTCCACAATATTTCTCCTCATGTTCTCTCTTACTTTTTTCCAAACTTAATCAGTTCCATCTTTTACAGCTGTGTCATTCATTTTAATTTCTGGGTCTAGAGTCTGCATATGAGAAATCTAATATTTGATTTTCACAGTATCGCTAATTGCTTTAATATGAAAGTTTCCAATTCTATTTTCTTGAAGATGATATGATTTCATAATTATGTGTGGCTAAATAGTATATCATTGTGTATATATATATATGTGTGTGTGTGTGTGTGTGTGTGTGTGTGTGTGTGTGTGTGTGTGTGTATATATATATAACAGTTTCTCTCTTCAATGAGTGATTAAGGAACATGTAGTTAATTCTGTAGTTATTTATGCTTTTTTATGTGGGAGAAGGAAGGATAGGAATAATGATGTTTGGAATAAGAAACATGCTCTTTAGGGAGGCACTCTACTATTTGAAACATCTCTCAGTTGCTCTTTCATCAGTATTTCAATGATGAATTGTATTTAAAAATAAAATTTAATTACAATTGCAAAGGTGTTCTTTTTCAGTATATATATTATTTTTTATTACAATGTTACATTTAGTATGTCATGTGAGTATGGGGATGTACGTGAGCATGAAAATCTAGGCCTGTTTGTACATGTAGCTGACTTGAAGGAAACAATGTATGTGAGATACAGGATTCAAATAAAAGTTTGAGAAATGTAAGTTGCTAAATTGATGTATATGTCCAGTTTGTGGAGTCTGATTTCAAGATCACATTTTGGTAGGTTTTATACCAAGTAAATAGATGTTTCTAATCCAAAATCATAAGGAATAAAACAACAACTCTGTTTCATAATCATTCAGTCTTAGTACTCCAGACATTGCAATAAGTGGAAAAAATGATTGAAAGTATGGTGGGTCAGTAGTAAGCCTTTAGACACTGTACTTTTTCCCCAAAATCTTCAGATGTACTCTTTGGATATAAATTACAAGTATATTGATAAACATACAGATGTAATATGGTCTTATATATGTAAATATATGTTTATATTATAAATAGATCATATATTAACTTATATTTTAAATGTGTATCACAAATATTTATTTATATTTAAATGTAATTCATCTCATCATACATACATACACAGACAGACAGATAGACAGATAGATAGATAGATAGATAGATAGATAGATAGATAGATAGATAGATAGATAGATAGATACATAGATACATAGATACATAGATACATAGATACATAGATACATAGATAGATAGATAGATAGATAGATAAATTTTTTTTGGTCAGTCGTGGGGCTTGAACTCTGGGCTTAGGTGCTGTCCAAACGCTCTTCAGCCCAAGGCAAGAGTTCTACCGCTTGAGACATAGAGCCACTTCCAGTTTTCTGGTAGTTTATTGGAGATAAGAATCTCATGGAATTTCCTGCCTGAGCTGGCATTGAACTGTGATCCTCAGATCTCAGCCTCCTGAGTAGCTAAGATTATAGGCATGAGGCACTGACACCCGACTATACTTATATCTCAGATTTGTTACTGGAACAAATGGTACAAAAACTATTATTCTTATCATGAAAGGACTTCACCCTGACAGGTATAATTACAAGAAGGAAAACAATAACTATTCACAGTGGCCAAAAAATCCCTTAGGTGCCTAGCAAGACAGCATGTGTTTCCAGACACTGCATGTGGTGTGAGCAGTTTGCAACCCAAGCGACTGTGGAAGATATTGGACCCTAAAAACCTGACAATTGCATAAACACCGCCGTCTATGACAGATTTAGCAAGGCCTATCTTAGAGATTCTTGTTAGGGACATGATGAAAAAATTCATAGTTTAGTTGTGATTACAGAACTCTTTTACACATATCACTCAACCATTAACCATATTTAGCATAGTTTCTATTGCTCTAACATATTTTCTTGGCTCAGGAAACTGTTTTTTGTTTGTGAAAACTTAGCTGTTCAAAACATAAACATGGGATTTTAATATTTTTGAAATTACTGCCTGCATAATGTTGTATGAGATTAGCTTCTCTTTAGCATATCATAGGAATAAACTTAATCTGATTCAAACTTGGAAACCGATAGCTTGTTCTCTCTCCTAGAAAACCATCTATATAGACTTGTTTACATGTAAACAGATCCTCATTTACTTGCAAAAGTCTGTCAGTGAGTCAAACCTAACTCACGCAAGTGAGGTGAATTCTTCTCTCATGCTTTCTTTACATTGAAAATGGTAAGAACTGTTCAGTAATGTGCAATCATTTTAATATGAAGTGTGACTCTTATTTTCCATAATATGAATCAAGCAGAGGAATCAGTTTAAGATGTGAAAGAGACTTAAAAAGAGTCTCAGACCTTGAAAATTGTTCTGGGTATGAATTTTTGGAGAAATATCCCTTTTCAAAGACAAAGGACTAATTTTTTTTAAATTATGCTGGTACTGGGGTTTGCACTTCTGGCCTTGAGCTCTATCTGGGCTTTAAATCTCAATGTTTGCTCTATACCTCCCAAGCCACCCCTTCACTTCTTCCATTTACCACAAGTGGAGAAAAGAATATCTTAGGTTTATCTCTTGGAATTGCTTCAAATTGCAATTGTCAAATTTGAACCTACCGACTATCTAGGTGTAAGCCACTGGTGCTGTGCTAAAACTCACTTCATAAGAATAAAAAATCACAAAAAGAGGAGAAAAAATATTTGTTCAATTATTTATGTGTTGTCTGATAAACCAAAGCACTTGCTACTGGAAGAGAAAAAGAGAGAAGATGGAGATGAATATGTAGGAGAGAGACACAAAAAAAGAAGAAAGGAAGGGGGGTTAAAAGAGGGGAGGGGAGTGGAATGGAGGATACTAGAGGAGCGGGTAGCTGAGTACAATAGTCTACTCCTCACCAAGGTTTTTTTGGACAATCAGTACCTTTGCATTTATGTAGCCAAAGCTTTTTATTTTTGGTAGTAGTAAGCTGAGATATAAAATAACAATTTACGGGTAATAACATGTTAGTTTGCTTCCTTCTGCACCAAGGAAGCCACATTTAGGTTACTGTCAGAGAGAAGGCAAGAGTAAGCAATTGAAGTGATTCTGAGAAACAATAATTGACATGCCAGGAATGCTCCCTTGTATGGTGAAGTCAAGCATCACTCTTGTTCCCTGTTCCAGTCTTCCTCTCAACAAGAACAGCAGAAACAGAAGAGGAAGGAGATATCTGAGTAATGATCATCTCTCTGTTTACCCTCATCCCTTGGTCTCTCAAAAAATGAAACGAAAGGAGACTTAACCTGAACTAGTGGGGATCATGAGAGGAAAAAGTTCAGTCTAACTTATTGCGAAACTTTAAAAATAATTGGAGCAGCATTTCAAATACTGAAATAAAACTTCTTAAATTATCAACAAAAAATAACTAGAAATTTATCGAAAACTTAGAAGACTACAGAGCTCACTACATAGTGGAATCTGAAAATTGAAACTGATTCCTGCTTCTATCATCAGAAATTGAAGATCGTCCCTAAACGTCCAATACTAGGTAAATTACCCTTGATATTCACTTATACTTTGTGAATATAATGCCGAAAGTATGACTTTAAATTTAGACTGCTGAAGTGATAAGCGATGGGAATTCATGATGGATAACATAATGCTGACAGAATGGAAATTATTTCCCTTCCATCTTCATTGTGTAGAGAATAAAAATGCTCTATTGGATGGCCCTGAAAGTCCAATTCTAAATTTAGGACAGAAGGTGAATAGTAAAGATCTATCTTAGCCATTCTGAGATTAGAAATGTGGAGAAATATGCTCATTTATGTAGGTCAAATATGGAAGAGAGGATGTGGCAAGCCCATAGCCAAATGCCAAATTAGAGATATTTAACAAAATACCATGAAGTTGAAACAAGTCTTAAAAGGGGATCTGGGCTAAAAGGGAGTAGGGTAGAAGAATGTAGAGGGAAATGGTGGACTAATACATTCATAACATTCAATGTACACATGTCAGAATATAAGTAGGAAACATGAATGGATAGGTGGGGTTGGAGTAAGGGAAGGAAGAAAAATGTGAAGTTTAACAATGATCCAGATGCACTGTATATTGAAATGCACATACACTCTATTCAACACTGACATGATGAAGCAAAACCCCTTTGCACAACTAGCTAAACACAAATATTTTTGAAGTTTTAATATTCAGAGTCCTGAAGCATAAACCTTTAGAGATAAATAAGAAGAGAGAATTGGCATATTGTTGAGGCTTGTTTCCCTTTCAATATACTAAATTTAATGTGTCAATTCTGCAGCAAATATAAATTTTATTTTGCCTATTCTTTTAAGCAAATTGCTTAAAATGTAGAGAACCAAATTCCAATATCCCTTCATTTCCAATAAAAAAAATCTTATGCACCTTTAAGTTTTTCAGTTATTTCTAAATTCCTTAATGCAATGCATTATTGGAACTATTTTCATTCCATAGTTAAATTTATTTTTTTGTTGTTGTTGTGAAAATACTGTACAAAGGGGTTTCAATTAAATGGGCAAGATAATGAGTACATTTCTTATCAAGCATTGTAGCCTCCTCCTTTGTTTCCCCTTCCCATAACTTCCCGTCCTCTCCCTGCTCCCCACCCAATCCTCCCCCCCACCAAAATTTTAAAGTTTGTTTTCGACATAATGACTTGTACATCTCATTGTTGTAATTGGTCCAACTGTATCCCTATTATTTAAACGATTTGTTTTTTCCCTTCCCCTCCACAAATTGTACCAACATCAAGTACAGTGAAAGCAGGGTTTGTACAGTGGGGGAGGGACATACAAAGCAAAAAAGAAATAATCTTATAAATGTGTTAGAAACAATCACATGAAAGGAAAAAACATTTGAATATATAGCTGAGGGTTCATTTCCCTAACATCAACTTGTCTGACAGTTTCTGTGTCTCAGACATACACTAGTTATTGCAAATAAGGGAAACCATGGCACTTATGTTTCTTTGGGCATGGCTTACGTCACTTAATATATTTTTTCCAAGTCTTTCCATTTCCTAACAAATGGGGCAAATGTCATTCTTTCTGATGGAGGCATAGAATTCCAGTGTGTATATATATACCACATTTTCTTCATCTACTCATCTACTAAGGGGCATCTGGTTTGGTTCCATATATTAGCTATGGTAAATAATGATGCAATAAACATAGTTGTGGTGGAAGCTCTACTGTGGTCTTATATGTGAACATTTGGGTAAATACCCAAAGTGGGATTGCTGGGTCATAGGGGAACTCTATTTGTAGACTTTTGAGGAACCTCAATACTGATTTCCAAACTGGTTGAACAAGTTTACACTCCTATCAACAATACAGTAGTGTTCCCTTCTGTCCATATCCCCTCCAGCATCTGTTGTTATTAGAGTTCTTGATTATAGTCATTCTAACTGGTGTGAGGTGGTATCTCAATGTTGTTTTCTTTTATGACTAGGGAGGTTCAGCATTTCTTCATGTGTCTATTGGCCATCCTTCTTTCCTCTTCAGAGAAGGTTCTCTTTAAGTCTTTAGCCCACTTATTTATTGGGCAGTTGTTTCTTTGAAGATTTGTTGGGGTATTTAAATTTTTGAGTTACAGATGTATTTTAAATATGAGACCCTTGTCCATTTTATGGCCAACAGAAAGCCCAATCCGTGGGCTTTCTGTTAATCTTGCTAGCTATGTCCTTGGACAGGCAGAAGCTCTGCAATTTTATGCAATCCCATTTGTTCAACCTTTCTTTGATTTGTTGTGTTTCTGGGTCTCTATTAAGAAAATTTCGGACTGTGCCAACAAGACCTAGGGTTTCTCCTATTCCATCCTGCAATGTTTTCAGAGTGTCTGCTTTGAGTATGAGGTCTTTTATCCATTTGGAGTTGATTCTGGTGAAGGGTGATATATAAGGATCTAGCTTTAGTGTTCTACAAATTGTTAACAAATTTTACCAGCACCATTTACTGAAGAGACTGTCTTTCT
This sequence comes from Dipodomys spectabilis, assembly GCF_019054845.1. Taxonomy (NCBI): domain Eukaryota; kingdom Metazoa; phylum Chordata; class Mammalia; order Rodentia; family Heteromyidae; genus Dipodomys; species Dipodomys spectabilis. The sequence goes on along the minus strand of NW_024870882.1, from coordinate 3,076,501 downwards.
TTGATTCTATCTTTTAGCTCACTTACCGAAGATTAAATGGCTATAGGTCTGTAAGTTCATTTCTGGGTTTACAATTCTATTCCATTGGTCCTGAGGTCTGTTCTTGTGCCAGTACCAAGCTGTTTTGATTACTATGGCTTTGTAGTTGAATTTGAATGTGGTATTGATATTCTTCCAGCACTGTTCTGTTAAGGATCATTTTTGCTATTCAGTGTCTTTTATTGTTCCATATGAATTTTTTGATTCCCTCTTCCATTTCCTTGAAGAATGAGGTTGGAATATTGATAGATATCGCATTGAATTTGTAGATAGCCTTTGGAAGTATTGCCATTTTCATGATGTTGATCTTTCCCAATCCAGGATTATGGGAGTTTTTGCCACTTTCTAAGTTCAGTTTTGATTACCTTTTTCAGTTTTTTAAAGTTTTCATCATAGAGGTCCTTCGCTTCTTTGGTTAATTTAATTCCTAGGTATTTTATTTTTTATGGGGCTATTACGAATGTAGTTGCTATCCTAATTTCAGCCACTCTTTTCTTATTGTTGGCATACAGAAAATCCATTGATTTTTGAGGATTAATTTTATACCCTGCTACTTTGCCGAAGTTTTGAATCAGCTTGAGTAATTTTGGAGTGGACTCTGTGCGATTCTTTAAATACAAGATCATGTCATCTGCAAAGAGGGAGAGTTTTACTTCTTCTTTCCCTATTTGGATCTCTCTTATATTTGCATCTTGTCTTATTGCTGTAGTTAGGCATTCCAATATTAGACTGAAGAGAAGTGGAGAGAGTGGGCATCCTTGTCTCATTCCTGAGTTAAGGGGAAATAGTTTTTTACCATTAAGTATAAGTACAGGTTTGTCATATACAGCCTTTATTGTATTGAGGAAGGTTCCATGGATTCCTCATTTTTCCAGAACCTCCATAAAAAGGGGTGTTGGATCTTGTCAATTGCTTTTTCTGCATTTATTGAGATAACTATGTTGTTCTTATCCTTGCTTCTGTTGATGTGATGAATTATATTAATTGATTTGCACATATTAAACCAGCTTTGCATCCCTGAAATGAAACCTGTTTGATCGTGGTGTATGATTTTTTTGGAGGAATTGTTGAAGTAGATTGGCCAAAATTTGGTTGAGAAGTTTGCATCAATGTTTATCGAAGAAATGGATCTATAGTTCTCTTTCCTTGATGAGTTCCTTCCTGGTTTTGGGATGTGTGTTATGATGGCCTCATAGAATGAGTTTAGTAGTGAACTTTCTCTTTCAGTTTCATTGAAGAGTTGGAAGAGTATTGGTGTGAGCTCTGCCTTATAGAATTCCGCTTTAAAACCATTTGGTCCTGGGCTTTTCTTAGATAGGAGGTCTCTTATTGCTGTTTCTATTTCAATGCTTGATATAGACCTTTTAAAATACTTTGATTCATCTTGGCTTAGTTTTGGAATGTCAGTATTTGCTTGGATAAGGTCCATTTCTGCCAAGTTCTCAAACTCATTAGTAGAAAGGTTTTAGAAGCATTCCCTTATAATGTTCTGAATCTTAGTTGTTTCTGTGATGATGTTTCCATTCTTATCTCTGAGTTTATTTGGGTGTGTTCTCTTTTTTTTCTGCTAAGGGTGTGTCATTTTTGTTACTTTTTTCAAAGAATCAACTCTTTGGTTTCTTGAAACTTTCTTTTTTTTACATTCCAATTCATTTAATTATGATTTAATTTTAATTATTCATTTCCATCTACTGGATTGTGTTTAACTTGCTGCTCTTTTTCAAGGAGGCTCAGATGTCTCATTAAAGTGGTTTCAGGTCTCTCTAATTTGTTGATGTAGGAATTCAGAGGTATAAACTTGCCTCTGAATACTGTGTTTGCTGTGTCCCAGAGGAGCTAGTAATTGGTGTGTTCAATTTTGTAGAATATCATGAACATTTGAATTTCCTTTCTGATCTCTTCCATGACCCAATCGTGATTCAGCAGTGTGTTGTTCTGGATCCATGTGTTACATGACTTTCTTTGGTGGCTTTTGGTGTTAAGTTCTAATTATATTCTCTTGTGGTCTCAGAGAATGCAAGGTGTAACTTCACTGTTTCTGAATTTGGACAAGTTTGCTTTGTGGCCTAATATGTGGTCTATTTTGGAAAATGTTCCATGTGCTGCTGAGAAAAACGTATTGTCTAATGCTGCTGGGTGAAATATTCAGTAGAAGTCGGTTAAATCTAGTTGGTCTATGCAGTTGTCCATATCTGCGGTTTCTCTGTTGAGTTTTTGCGATGTTTATTTATCCAGTGGGGAAAATTGTGTGTTAAAGTCCCCAACAATTAATGTCTATGGATCTTTGTGGGAGTTGAGGGAAAGTAGTGTTTCTTGGATGAATTAGGGGTGCTCTGTTGTTTGGCAAATAAATATTTAGAATTGTAATATCCTCCTGAAGGAGTGATCCCTTAATTAGTATGTACCGACCTTTTCACTAATTTTAATTAAAAGCCTATTTTATCTGATATTAGGATTGCAACTCCTTCCTGTTTATGGGGGCCGTTTGCTTGGTAGATTTTGTTCCAGCCTTTAAAATTGAAAATGTGTTTGTTTTTGTGGGCAAGATGTGACTCTTGAAGGCAGCAGATAGAAGGATCTTGCTTTTTAATTCAAGTAGACAGACTTTGTCGCTTAATTGGAGAGTTAAGCCCGTTAATGTTGAGAGATAGAACTGAGAGGTATTTGGGAGTTCCTGCCATTTTATCTAACTACTTCGGGGATGCTGTAACTGTGTTCTTCCTATGGTTCTTGGATTCTCAGTTTGGGTGCTGTTTCTTGGCCTTTATTGTGGTCTTGTTGGTTTTCTCTGTGTAGGACATCTTTAAAATTCTTTTGTAGGGCTGGTTTGGTGGGGATATATTGTTTCAATTTTTGTTTGTTATGGAAGGGTTTTATTTGACCTCCGATTACTAAGGAGAGTATAGTTGGATAAAATATTCTTGGTTGATAGTTGTTTGTCTTTAGGGCATGGCTTACACCATTCTAGGCTCTTCTTGCTTTGATTGTCTCTGCTGAGAAATCTGAGGTGATTCTAATTCATTTCCCTTTATAGGTGATTGATATTTTCTCCATGACAACTTTAAGGATCTTTTCCTTGTTCTGAATTAATCCTTTGTGCATTATAATGTGACAATGGGATATCTTGTTCTGGTCTAGTCTATTGGGAGTTCTAAAAGCTTCTTGTATCTGAATGGACCTATCTTCTTGCATGTTTGGGAAGTTCTCAGCTACGATCCTGTTAAACAAATTTCCTAGACCATTGACTTCTGGCTCTAGGTGTTCCTCTACACCCATTATCCTCAGATTAGGCCTTCTAATGGTGTCTTCCAAGGGTTGAATGTTGAATAGATCTATGATATTTCTTGGATTTGTCTTGGATGGTTGTATGTTCTTTCTCTATAATATCTATGCTGTCTTCTATCCTCAGAATTCAATCTTCTGCATGGCCTATCCTACTATCCAGACTTTCTACTTTTTTTTTTCTTTTCCTTCGAGTTGGTCAGTTTTTATGGCTTCTAATTCTTTGATGGATCTTTGTTTTAGATCTTGTATGAAATTCTTTCCTTCCTTAATTTGGTGTTCAGTGTTTATTCTCAAATCACTTGGTGGATTGATTATGGTTTCCTTGGACTCCCATTCCTTCTGTTGGGATCCATTCAGCATTCCCTTTGTGTACTCCCTGACTTCTATCAGCTCTCTGTTTATGGATTCCATGAATGCCTCTTGTGATCTTTGTCTATGCTCATCCCATTCTTGCAATTCCTTTATTACTCTTTGATTAGCTTCCTCACGTTCATGCAATTCCTGTAGTTCTCTTTGACTGATCTCAGCCTACTCACACAATTCCTTTATTTCTCTTTGAGTGTTCACAAGCTGCTCATGCAATTCTTTTATCTGTCTTTGAGTAGCTTTCTCACACCTATGAGCTTCCTGTTTTGACCTTTGGTTTGCCTCCTATCTCTCTATCATGCTCACACAGAGTCCTTTGCAGATTTTCAATTCTTTTTTTACCATGTTTACCATTAGTGTTTGTAGAGCTTTTTGGGAGCTCTCCACTGGATTATTCATCATCTGTTCTGTCCATGATTATCATGAGTGGGAGTTGAGATACCCGGACTTGCCATTTTTCTTGTATTTTTCCGGTTTATTCTGCCCATTTGGGATGAGAGTAACACCAGTTTGTGCTAGAAAATTATCATAAGGCAAGCATCAACAAAGTCTGTAGTTGCACAGTCAAAAGCCTGAAGATGTAATCTAGTTCAACAGATATATTTTTCAACATCAAACAACTATGTATTAATAGGCTATGAACCACAAAAAAGAATTTGGCAAACCAGAAATTATTAAGTTTAGTGAGAGGTGTGGATATAAATAAGAATAGAGGGATGTGGAAAGGTAGAGGGAAATAAGTTCAATAGAATGATAGTAGAGACTGGGAAAAAAAGAAAGAGAAAAAGAGACAAGCAAAAATAGTGAAACAAAAATTAAAAATTAAAAAGTGAAACACTGAAGAATGATGCAAATTAAAAACGCAATATTCAGAGAAGGACGGGAATAGGATAAGAGAACGGGAGGGATAGAAAGGAGATGTGAAAAGTTAAAAAATAAGAATGCTTAAAATTTTATATAGGTATATAGAGGTAGTATGGCTATTAAGGAATTTAATTCTAAGAGGTTTTGAATTCAGTAATAAATTTCTGGTTTAAGTTGTACAAGGGGGGATAACGTCTAATAATCGACTACAGGTATATCTGAGAATGAGGAGAACAGCAATTAAATCATGCAAAGAAGAATGAATGAGAAGAAAAAGTGAAAAGAATGAGAAAGAAAGGAGAAAAGGGTCAAAAGGTCAGTAGAGCTAAACAAAAATGAAAAAAAGCACACACATACATATATCCCTAAAATAAAAATTAGAAGAGGAAGAGAAAAAGTTAATAGAAAACAATTTTTAAAGTTAAATATTAAAAATTTTCTTACTAGAGACCCAGAAAAACAAAAAAATCAAAAAAAGGTTGGACAAACTGGATTGCATGCAATTGCAGAGCTACTGCCTGGCAAAGGACATAGCTAGCAAGATCAATAGAAATCCCACGGATTGGGAGAAGATCTTCACTAGCCATACAACAGATAAGGGACTCATATCTAAAATATACTTGGAACTCAAAAAATTAAATCCCCCCCAACAACAAATCCTCAAAGAAACAACTGCCCAATAAATAAGTGGGCGAAAGGCTTAAAGAGAAACTTCTCTGAAGAAGAAAGAAGGATGGCCAATGGACACACGAAGAAACGCTCAACCTCCCTAGCCATAAAAGAAATGCAAATCAAAACAACATTAAGATACCACCTCACACCAGTTAGAATGGCAAAAATCAAGAACTCTAATAATAACAGATGCTGGAGCGGATGTAGACAGAAGGGAACCTTAATTCATTGTTGGTGGGACTGTAAACTTGTTCAACCACTTTGGAAAGTAGTATGGAGGTTTCAAAAAAGACTCCACATAGAGCTCCCCTATGATCCAGCAATCCCACTATTGGGCATTTACCCAAATGTTTACAAACAAGACCACACTAAACCTACCAGCACAACTTTGTTTATTGCAGCATTATTTACCCAAGCTAAGATCTGGAACCAACCCAGATGCCCCTCAGTAGATGAATGGATCAAGAAAATGTGGTATATATACACACTGGAATTCTATGCCTCCATTTGAAAGAAGGACATTGGCCCCATTTTTTAGGAAATGGAAAGACTTGGAAAAGATTATATTAAGTGAAGTAAGCCTAGCCCAAAGAAACATAGATCCCATGGTTTCCCTTATTTGCAATAGTTAGTATATGTATCAGTCAAGCAGAAAAGGTCAGATAAGTGATGTTAGGAAAATGAACCCTAAGATATGTATTTAAATGTTTTTTTCTTTCATGCATTTGTGTCTATTGCATTTATAAGATTATTTCTTTGTTGCTTTGTATGTCCCTCCCCCACATTATAACCCCTGCTTTCAATGTATTTGATGTCGGTATAATTTGTGAAGGGGAAGGGGAAAACAAGTCATTTATATAAGGATACAGGTGGACCTGTTGCAACAATGAGAAGTACAAGTTGTCATGTCGAAAACGAACTTTACAACTTTGGTGGGGGGGTGGGGGCAGGATTTGGTTCCGGGGCAGGGGGAGGCTTGGAAGGGGAAAAAAAGGAGGTGGCTACAATGCTTGATAAGAAATGTACTCATTATCTTGTCCATGTAATTGTAACCCCTTTGTAAAGTTTTTTCACAATTAAAAAAAATTAATTAAAGGTACCAAAAGAGTTCTTTGCTTTTTTTGGGTGAGATGGGAAGATCCTGTATTTCTCTTGTGTCCATATCCAGTCTCTTTTTGGAGTCTCTGGTCTGCTTGTGGTGTTTTACTTTCCTGTAACTTTATTGTTTTCTTAAGTCAGGTTGTTTGAGTAGGCAGAAAAATGCTTTGCTTTACCCAGGATATTGTCATCCTCCTTCCAGGCTAGTTCAATGGGAGGGATATCTGCTTTGAGTATCCCAAAAGAGGGTGATGGCTGTTTCTTCTACTTTGGAGATGCTGTGATGGGGTAGGTTCTGGGTAGTGTTGAGGCCTTTCATCGAACAGTAGCTTTGCTCTGAGGGGCTAGCTTCTGAGGTAGTCACAGAGCCCAGCCAGGAGCCATTCTCAGGGTTTACTGTTACTGAATTTCAATTGATTGTCTAGACTGTTGTAGGGAGGGGCAGTCTGTGGCTCTGTTTATCCAGTGAAGAAAGCCGCTCCTGGGGCTGTTGCAGGACTGGGCTGGGTGAATTTTCCCTGGGTGGAGCTGAGCCTGGAAGTTCAGGTTAGATTCCTGTGAACTGCTAAATGACTTTTTGTTTTCATCCAAGGACTGAGTTGGAGATAGCTGCACAGCCAGGCCTTTGCCAGTATCAAAGGGGGAGATCTCTGGTAGTGGGCAGGGAGGGGTAGCCTTCCCATCTCTGTTCCCTGAGAAGGAGTGAGGAAGACAGGCTCCTACTCACACAGGAGTCTGGTTCCTGGGTCATATCTAGGCCTGTGGTCTGAAGGATGAAGATGTCTGCTCCTTGTCAGTTCTTGCTGGTGTTGAGTAGAATCCTCTTGCTTACTGTGTCTGGTGCCTTTGTCCTAGACTCTCTGTGTTGCAGGTATGGTGGCTCCGGCCACGACTGCCCCTGCCACATTCGCAAACATGGCTGTTGGCAAGTGCTCAGATTTGTCTCCTGGCCTGGATTTTTCCTCTCTGGCCTAACACTCTGTACTGTGGTTGCACACTTGGTGTGATTCTCTAGCTTAGGACTCTTCACTGGAGCACTGAAACTGCTTTCTATATGAGAGCTTGTTTAGCTTCCAGCTTCTCCTCAGCTATCTTCCCGGAACCCTAAATTTAAATTTTAAATGACAAATTCTTTTCAATTCCTTTCACTCGGGAAGAGGTGTGGATAGATAAGTGATATGGGCAGAATCAGAATTATTCAGAAGGTTCTAAATGGATGTTTACCTAGTTTTCTCTCAGCTGGATCATAGAATACAGACTGTCCTAACTGGAAAAGTTAGCCTTCCGAGGTTTTCTGCATATAAACACTCCATCAACATTTTGACTACCAAGGTATTAGTACCTGGTCACTTGTTTGTTTTTTTTTTTTTTTTTGTCGGTCATGCAGGCTGAACTCTGGGCCCTGGCACTGTCCCTCACCTTTTTAGCTCAAGGCTAGTGCTCTACCACTTGAGCCACCGTGCAGCTTCTGGCTCTTTTCTGCTTATGTGGTCCCGAGGAATCGAGCCCAGGGCCTGATGCATGCAAGGCAAGCACTCTACCACTGAGCCAACCTTCCAGCCCCTCCATCAACATTTTATTAGAGAATTATTCAAGATTAGCTATATGTTGATTGATAGTGACTGATCATGAGAGAAAGTTGAGGGAAAACCATCTACACTTCAGTGAGGTTCTGATTTGTGCTTCACAAAATGTTATGAAAGCTCTACATGAGAAATCTAGCAGCTGCATGTCTAAAAAGTCCTTGGGTTGTTACATTTTCTGATATTGTCTCAATTCACATACTTCTCCTTGGAGTTCCGTACTATTTCAATGATGCTGTATTAGCTCCTCATTACAATTTGCAGACTGGTCTTTTTGATGAAATTTGTGCTTTTCAAAATTGCTCTCCAAATTCCTTCCACAAACTGCATACAAAATTTATCTGAAATAATTTGTATCTGTTTATAGTGCATATACATATAGAATGTAGTAAAAATTCTCATAGCAATTATACTGCACTAGCTTGTGGGCAGATTCTAATGTAAATAATATACTGTGTTCATGTAGAGTTTTTGAGTATCCAAAGTAATAAGCCTGTGGTTCTAAAGCCAATACCTTACTTATATTGAGTGACAAATACATCTTCATATAAGCAGAGAAGTTTTCCTTGTATCTTTTTAACATATATTTTTATTATAAATACTGTATAGATGGGTTACAGTTACGTAAGTAAGGTAATGAGTACATTTCTTATTGAGCATTGCTACCCCCTCCTTTGTTTTCCCCTACCATCCCTTCCCTTCAAACTTCTCCACCTCCCCCCTTCACCCATCCTCTGGTAGAGTGTCTTGTATATTTCATTGTTACATAGGTCAACCAGTATCCTTATATCTTAAATGAAGAAATGCTGGCTTGATTTATGCTGATTCTACCTGTGTAGACACATCTAAAATCACTGGGCAAGTCCAAGAGCACATAAATGCCATCATTTTTTTGTCAGTTGGTATAATTGTGTTCTACACATTTATTGACAGGTTACAAATTATTCTCAAACTTTAAAACATTAAAAATACTTTCTTTTTTTTCTTGTTTTCTTGGCCAGGAAATCAGCAAGACCTCAGTCAGCATTTCTCACATAGGAATTTTCACATGGGTTAGTTAAATGTATATGTAGAGTCCAGTTTTCTGAGGACTCACTCATCTGCCTAGGAATTCATGCTGGTTGTTGGAAAAAGAGCTCAAGTAAGGATGCCATTTAAACCCTTATTACTTTACTCTTTACCAGGGTATTCTCCTGCTACTTTGGTTGTTGAGAGTGTCTACAAGAGTAAGCATTACCTGAGGAGCAGGGAGACACCATATGAATTATACTTACTGAGGTTTCCAAGTGACTTGCTATCACTTGTACTGCATTTTGTAAGTCAAATCTCTCTAAAACTACCTGTTTTAAGAGATAAGAGGAGTGGTAAATGAACTCTTAGGGACAAATACATCTTCAATATATATTGTTCCAAGTATTCCGTTTAAGTCATATTCAATAACTGGTGAAAATTGTGTTGGCTGAAATTATGTGTCTTTCTCCATGTCTGCATGTATACATGTGTATATGTATGTGTGTGAATAGAAACATACATGTGTACATCATAGCTTATATCATCATTTATTCCTTGCTAATAAATAAAGTAAGGAATTCCTAAAGTTTTAACAGAAACTGTGTAGTTAAAATCTTAACTCTTCACTCTGCTTCTTTACACAAAGACTTTGCAACTTCTCATTAATAAAGTTTTCATAAACTCTGAAATGTACATGCTTAGTACTTAATGTCTGCTACCAAAAATCTTAAATACTTTACAGAAAAGTTTTAGACCTGCCAAACAGTCCTATTTTTGGCATATATAAGCAAAATCCCAAAATTAAGCATATTTAAAACATTAAAACTTAAGAGTTGCTGCAATGTTCATTTTGACAGGTGCCTTGTATAGAATAATTGAATTCTTCCTCCTACACATCTCTTGAACTACAAATATCAGGAATTATTTTGTTTTTGGCATGTCTATATTGATTTTATTCTTAAATGTGTGCTTATGTAAGAAATACATGATTCTAAAATTTCACAACTATTCTTTTGAACCTACTTTTTGTTGAATTGTCTAGTTTAATAAAATCAATAAAAATTATACTTTCTATATAATAAATGTACTGTGCTCAATTTAGCATCACATACACTAACATTGGAATGATACAGAGAAGATTAGCATGCACCCTGCACAAGGATGACATGCAAATTCTTGGAGCGTTCCATATTTTTACAACAACAGCTGCTGAAAGGTATGTGGCAACAAAGGAACCATACTGCCTTCTTGGTGGGAGTGTAAACTTGTTCAACTACTTTGGAAAGCAGTATGGAGGTTCCTCAGAAGAATCCACATAAACCTTCCCTATGACACAGTAATCCCACTTTTGGGGATTTACTCAAATGATCATAAACAAGACCATACTAAAACTACCAACACAACGATAGTTATTGAAACATTATTTACGATAGCTAAGATATAGAACCAAACCAGATGCACCCATTAGATGAATGGATCAATTAAATGTGGTATATATACACAATGGAATTCTATGCCTCCATCAGAAAGAATGACATCTCCCAATTTGTTAGGAAATGGAAAAAAAAAATATTGAGTGAAGTAAGCCAAGTCCAAAGAAACATAGGTCTCATGATTTCCCTTATTTTCAATAACGAATTTATGTCTGGGATAAGCAGAAAATTTCAAAAGATATGTGAATATAACCAGATCAGATGATGTTAAAGAAATTGAACCTCAAGATAGGGACACTAGTGGTTTTTTGTTTCTTGCTATTGTTTCTAACGTACTTATAATGTGCGATGTCATTTTTTTTTTTTTTTGGTTTCTCTGTATGTTTCTCCCAATGCTATAACCCCTGTTTTCTCTGTATTTGAAGTTGGTGCACTTACATCTTGTATGTATGCTTCTCTAATTTGGGGAGGGGAAGGGAAAAAATGCTCAAATAGGGATACAGGTTGACCTATTGTAACAATGAGATGCACAAGACACTATGTTGAAAAATGAACTTTACAATTTAGGCAGAGGAAGGAAGGGTAAGGGGAGTGTACTTGTGGAGGTGTGAGGGAAGGGATGATAGGGGAAATATAAAGGAGAAGGTAACAATGCTTGTTAGGAAACGTACGAGTTTCCTTGTTCTTGTAAATGTGACCCCTCTGCACAGTATTATTACAAAAAAAACATACAAAATGTTCTGAGATGAAAGAGTTTATTTCCTCTATTTTACCCATATAATATCGTTAACAAAGAAATTAATGCAGAACACTGATATGAAGGTAATTTGAATAAATGTGTGTGTGTGTGTGTGTGTGTGTGTGTGTGTGCGGCAGCACGCAAGCGAACACACACGTGCATGGGAACACACGCCATGCATGTATATTGGTGTGCTCAGAGTTTAATATCGGGGCTTCAAGGTCTTGTTAGGCCTTTCCTGTCTAGATTGGTGAGCTACTCTATAAGCTACACCTCAATTCCTGGCTCTTTGCTACTTCATTAAACATTTTGAAAAATAATTTCATGAAGGTTTTTTTTTTTTTTTTGGCGCTGATTGGTTCCCAAGTGTTATCCACAGATCTCAGTCTCCTGAGCAAATATTCAGAGTAGATAGGATTATAGGTGTGACCAGCCAGCACAAGGCTTTTAGAATAATTTTAAAAGTAAAAGAAAATTTATTTCATGGAGGCCTGTTTTATCATCTAATTTGAAAGACTTTTGGAGTGATTATATGCCAATTTAATTCGTTTGGAGATTAAAAGAGAGTAAGTGATGATATTTAAAAGTTTTAGTACTTTTTAAAAAAGAAACTGGAACTGTGGGACAGAAGAAATTTGGCTGTCTTCAGACCTCAATTTGTAAGCTCAGCTCTGTGCATGATAACCCAATGTCACCAACACAGTCTGTATTGAAGACAAAATGTGACAAAAAACAATCACTATGGGCAATATTTGCTAGGCTGTTATTTCCTGGACAATATGAATATTGAATTGAGAGTGTAAGAGAATGGAGAGATTTTACCCACCTTCTTGGTATTGCTGAAAGACTTTTGGAAACTTTGATTCATTTCCTTCCTCACTGTGCGTGTCTTTGGGCCATGCACTTACTGTCTTTAACTACAATTTTTCCCAACACTACAATGGTAATAACATTAGCATTATAGCAAATGTTATCTTAAGAATTAAGAGAATAAAACTTGTGAAACACTTAACATAAACCTATGAATGAGCTTTGAGTTTAGCCAGCATTCTTTTTTAAGTACTAAATAGTATGTGATAAGTAGTACAGAAACCATTACATGTAGTGTGAGCAACCAGAAGTAATATCTATTGACCATGCTCTGCTTCCAAGGAAGCCAGGTGGATAACTTCTTATGCTGTAAATCAAACTAGTTATCTTATGTCGTGATAGTGCAAAAATATCAGAGACAGAACGATGAATGAAGGTTGTAGACTGAGGTGAAATCCATATGAAAATGTGCAAATCTGATAAAACATCAAAGTATCTAAGCAGTATGTTGTGTTTTACATCATTTACGTTACATCACAAAGATAAGGAAAACCTAGAAGAATAAATTGTCTTTTTGATATTCTATCATAGGTCCTTAGAAGGATGAACACTTTCCTCATCATCAGATGAGGGGAACTATATTTTTTGTTTGCTTCCTTCCATTTATTCTTCAATTTGAAATCTGAACTACATGAGACTGAAAGAAACCAAGTGAAATGAGTCATGCAGGCTTTGGTAAGAACAAAGTAAAATAAATAAAATATATATAGCCTTGTAAAAGGTCTAACTAAATTGAGTTATATAGTCTCAAGCGTTAACAGAAAATGATTTAAGCAATATCATGTTATTAAAAAATTAAAAATGTTAGGAGCTGTTTAATTTTTTTCCTTTCTACTACCTTGAATTAATTATTGATTTTCTATAGAGAGATTAAAGATGAGATTAACAAGAAACTTGATTAAAAATGAGCAAAATTTCTGAATAAACATGTTTTCCAAAAAGCCATGAAAATCGCCTGTGGATTTACAAATTTGTATTTAATACAACTTCTATGCTGGCTTAATGCTTTGTGAGGAGTTCACTAGAGAAATGTAATTCAAAATTACTATGATACTACTTCTTAACTGTTATAACTCTTATCAAAAATATCCAAGGAACCAGGTATGGTGGTAAAGACTGGTAATTCCAAGTGATTGGAGGTTGGAGTAAAAGTATTTGAGTCTAAGGCCAGTCTTGGATACTGCACACAGTAAAAACCTGCCCTTTAAACAAACTCAAAAGGTAATAATGTTGGCTGGCGACACTGTGGAGAAAAGGAAATTTTCTACACTCTTGGTCAAAATACAGGTTAGTGTTCTCGTTGTAGAAAGTAGTATGCAGTTTTCTAAAGAAATCCAAAGTTGAAATAATCACACACAATCGTGTGATTATTTCTCTCTGGGTAACATAAACATATCTGTAGTTCATTGTTATTCACATTATTCACAACAACAGCCAAGATATAAATCGAAGTCCAGTGTTCACCTACAAACTAATAAAGCAACTGTGGTACATGCACAAATATTTTTTTCTGTTGATCCCTAAGTAATTTTTTATTGTTTTCTTGTTTCTATGTGATTAACCTCCAAATTAGAAATCCAGATATATAATTTAATTTAATCAATACTATGTATTGAATACTACTCTCTTCATTCTTCACACTAAGATCACCAAATATGATGAGTCTGAAATAATTAGTCTCTTTTTGACCTATGTTAATATTCTTTACAATGTGAGTGAAATGTTTAAAAAGTAGTATTTGTTTTAGCTTAATTGCTCTGATGAGACAATAAATGATATTATCAAAGCTTAAAAATTATTTGGTTTAAAGTTTAGAATTCAGGAAATGGTTTTGAGTACTTTGGTTACTGGAGCCTTCACTACAACCTCATGAGACAATTTATATTGATGAAGCAAAAATATGACATTAGACATTTATGAATAAAAAATCGTCATTCTGGATATGTAGAGCTACATATAAAACATAGAAAATTTAGCTTCTTAATACCTGAATATGGTAGTACATTTAATTGCAGGGTAAGTACTTGTTCTGAAAGGAGATAAAATTGCACTTATTTGAAATGTAAACCTAAGTATTTATTTGAATAAAAGACAATGATTAAAATATCACTCATTCAAGAAACAAGACGCACAATTAGTTGTTTTTCATGCCAGTTATGTTCTGCAAACTTACTACAAATACTAGATTAGAAAACCTAATTCATTGCTTTGTAGGGAAATAGTAATTCTGTTTCTTAAATCCCATGACAATAACTTTTCCTCAAACAATTGCTAAGTAACTGTTTTATATTTTTTGTCATGGAATCTTATTCGAAAAATTTTTATTCATCAAGTTAAATAATTGGCAAACAATATAAATTATGCATGGACAAAGTTTATCTAACATGAGTTTTTTTTTTTTTTTTCCAGAGGACAGATCATGGCTCTCTTAATGAACACTAGAAGGCAGTGTGTTCTTTTTTAATTTTTAGTTATTTTGTTAATAGATATTAATTGTCAGAAATGACAATTCCATAATATATTTAATGTATTTGATTATACTCCCTCTATTTCCTTCTCATTGCTCTTTCCTCCAAAGATCTGTTTTTCATATAAAATTCCATCTTTATATATACGCATATAAACTAATTTGGAACATTTAAGCTAAACTGCAAGTTAATTCAAGATGTACAGTGAATTAATAGGATGAATAAAAACCTGAATATTTTTGTTAACTTTTGAATTGAGCTATCATTATTATTACGGTTAGGGTTAAGAACCCAGACAGAATTAGAAAATGGATTAGAGAAATAAAAAATTTAGGTTCATCACAGGATGACCCATTGCAAAAATGATACACACAAGACACTATGTTGAAAATGGAGGATGACCCATTGCAACAATGATACGCACAAGACACTATGTTGAAAATGAAGTTTACACCATGGGGAGGGAGGGGTATGAGAAGTGTGGAAGGATGGGATAGTGGGAGCACAAGAAAGAAGTGGGTCACTATGCTCAACAAGAAACGTACTCCTTACCTTACACATGTAACTAATCCCTCTTTAAAGCATCTTTTCAACAAAATAAAATTTTTAAAAAATAATGAAAAATAAAACCTGACAGGAAATAGAAAAACACTTAAAAATTTATGTTCAAAATGCAAGTAAAACTTAGACCTACACGCTGAGCAAGAGTTAGGATAAATATGAAAAAATTGGCTTGCTATTAACATGATGATTTGGTTATACGTAGGTTTAGGATTAGGCAAGGTGTGCCAGTTAGAGCGGGGTTAGGATGAGAAAAATATGTAAGACATTGTGTAAAAGGATTAGGCAAGGTGTGCCAGTTAGAGCGGGGTTAGGATGAGAAAAACATGTAAGACATTGTGTAAAACTGCCACATATTTTAAGAAGAATGAATGGTAAGAATGAATGAAAACCAGTCTGTGTTACTTTAAACATTCAGATATAATTTGGTTTAAAGTGTGAGATATTTTTGTTCCGGTTAAAATTCACCTTTGAGGTGAATTTTAGTTTTCCAATAAGAAGTAGAAGCCAAAAAAAATGTGCGATTGAATAGAATCTAGAAAATTTTCCTTACATTAACCATTTGGTGTTAAATCAGAATGTGATTTGGATTAGGTTTCTGGTTAACCGGAGTTGAGGATAGAGTAAAGAAATGGGTTAAACTAGTGGCTCACGCCTATTATACTAGCTACTCAGGAAGCTGTTTTCTGAGGATCGCAGTTCAAAGGTAGCCCAGGCAGGAAAGTCCATGAGACTTTTATCTCAAATAAACCACCATAAAACACAAAAGCGGTGCTGTATCTCAATTGGTAAAACACACACCTTGAACTAAAGAACTCAGGAATCATGCCCTGGCCCACAGTGCAAGCCCCACGACCGACAAAAAGAAAAAAAAAGATGTTAAATATTAAGTAAAGCTGAAACTTTTTTTAGGAATTCAGGAAAAACTGGGATAATGGAAGTACAATGTATTTCATAAAATCAGGATTTGAGATGAATGGGTATAATGATTCCTGTTATGGAACAAAATACATTCAGAGTTAAGAGTGAAAAATCTGTAGGGTTTACAGGAAACCTGCAATTTATTTCAAGAATTACCAGTGGAATTTCAGTTAGGATTGCATAAAACGAGCATTTTTCATACATTTTAGAATTGGGATACGATTAGTGTCAGGGTTATGGTTAGGATTCCAGCCATGTTTAGGCTTAGAGTGAAGGAGAAAAAAAATGAGGGTCAAAATGAAGGTAAATTTTAATATAAGCCTGGTAAGAATTAGAATGAATGTAAACTAGAGTATTGCTATTAATATTAGAATCTACTTACAATTAGGCTGATGGTTATTCTCAATGTTCCAGTTAAGAAAGATTAATTTTGGGGTTAGAAAATGACTTAGATATTGGAAAAATTGAAACCTATGTTTGGAATGATGAGTGAAAACTAGTGTACTTATGTTAGTGTTAGTATTGTCATATAATTCGGATTAAGATTAGGGTCAGTATTTTCTTCTGATTATATTTACTGTTACAAATAAGAAAGCTCTTAGTATAAAATTGTGTTCACTAACAAGTAGAAGCAAACATATGAGGCGGAATAATAACTATAACATTATTATTATATTTATTTTTCAGTGATCATTCTTGTAGTGGTTAATGAGAGTTTTCCAGCCAGGTTTAGGTTGAGAGTTAGCGTTAAGTAATGGACTAGATGGTAAGTAAATCTGAAACTGTTTTCAGATACAGTGGTTCAGGAAAAGGTAGAATCAATGAAAACTACAGTATTTTTCCTGGTAAGAGAATTTGAGGACAAGTAATATAATGGCTCATGTTAAAGAACAAGATGAGTTTCAATGTAGAGACAGAAAATTTGTGGGCATTAGGGCAAACTGAAACTCATTTCCAGAGTGAAAACTGGAGTATTCATTACAATGATTAAAAACTAGAGTATTTTTCTTAAACATTAGAATTGGATTATCATTAGGGTGAAAGTTAGGTTTTAGTTCCAGCTAGGCTTAGTTTAAGCATTAGGGAAATGGAAAATTTAGGGTCAAACAATGTAAATCTTCGAATAACATGTAGAGTTATAATTAGGTTGAATGTGAAATAGAAAACTGGTAATAATATTAAGATTAGAGTATGATTAGGGTGAGGATTAGGGTTAGAGTTACAATAAAGACAAGACAATGAGTGAAACGACAAACTATTTTTAGATAGATGAGTTGAAGTTACTATGAACAAAAACTAATGTATTTGTGTGGCTTTTAGACTCCAAAGGCCATTAGTTCTAGGTTTAGGTTTATTTTCCTGATTCAGTTTAGGATTAGGGTTAGGGAATGATAAGCTTTAAGGTAAAACTGAGTTTCTACTAACACTTTCAAGTAAACTAAGTGCGAAATTTAACAAAATTACATATTTTCCCTAATTTTCCTATTCAGGGTTCAATAGGGTTAAATTTAGAGTTAGGTTTCTAGTAAGGTTTAGATATATAGTTAGGGTTTGGAAGGAGAGTAGATTTTAAATAAACTCGCAGTTTCTTTTTGGATATACAGTTCAGTAAAAGTTAAGATCAATGGAAACTATGGTATCTTTCATGATATGAGGATTTGAGGTTAATGATTCCTAATAGGGAACAAGATAGATTTCAGAGTCCACGTTAGGGAATCTGTAGGATTTGGAGCAAATTTCAAACCATTTCAAAGACAATGGGTATCTGTAAGGATGTATCTAAACTTGATTAATTTCCATTAATTTTAGGATCGGGTTACTATTATCATCAAGGTTACTCTTAGGGTTCTGACCAAGATTAAAGTTAAGTTTAGGGAAATGGAAGGTTGAGAACTTGAGTGACTTACTTTATTTGTGTATATATACGCACTATTCTAAGGCTTTAACTCAAGGCTTGGGTTCTGTTCCTGAGCTTTATGCTGTAGGCTACAAGCCACGAATCCACTTCCAGCTTTCTTTGGCAGTGAATTGGAGACAAGAATTGCACAGAGATGGAAAGGGATGGGAAGAGGAAACAAAGGAGAAGGCAATTCTTGATAAGAAATGTACTTATTACATTGCCCATGTAATTGCAAACCCTCTGTACGGTATTTTCCCAATAAAAAAAGAGAAAATGTGATATATATGTATATTTATGTATATATATGTGTATATATATGCGTGTGTGTGTGTATATATATATAATGGAATTCTATGCCTCTGTCAGAAAAATGACATCTCCCATTTGTAAGGAAATGGAAAGATGTGAAAAAAATTATATTAAGTGAAATATGCCAGGCCCAAATAAACATAGGTCCCCTAGTTTCCTTTACTTGTAGTAACTAGTACATGGTACCGTATGACCATATAAGATGATGTTAATTGAAATGAACCCCAAAAAATAGGGACACAACTGATTTTTTATTCCATGAGATTCTTATGTCTATATAATCCCCAAAATAAAGTTGGAAGAGGACCTACGGTTCATGTATGGAGCACCACCCACTAGGGAAAAAGCTTAAGTGAGAAGGTAGGATCCTGAGTTTAAACCACAATATCAGCACTTAAAATAGTTGATTTCTTTTCCTTGGGGTTTTTATTAAATTGCTCAGAAAATAATCAACCTTGAATTTATGTTTAACATTACTCTTAAAATCTAGTTACATTTATTGATGTTATTCTCTGTTTTTGTAAATTTTATTTACACGTTAATATCCAGTAATGGAAAGAGGTGACTATTGTTTCACAAGTTTTTATGGCAGTTGAATATGTAGATGATAGATGCATACAAGGAATTTGGACTGATAATATATATGTGCAAGCTCTTTACATAAAGAAATGATAATTGAAAAAGCTGTGGGCATGTACGAAATAAACTAAAGAAACAGCAAGGGAAGATGAGGTATGATTCTGGAAAACACACAATTTTAAAAGAAAAAAAACAAGTAAATTATGTAGCTTTTAGTAAGAACTTTGTAACACACACACATTTTATGCCTTATTTCTACTGTAAGGCATTTCAGCAAATTTTATTTTACAAAGTTAAACATGATTGACAATTAATATTAACTGGCTTCTGTGTCAGGTAAGGAATTATTCTAGCCAGTTGCCAGGGGTTCATGCTTATAATCCTAGCTACTCAGAGGGCTGAGATCTCTAGATCCTAGTTCAAAACCAAGTTGAATAGGAAAGTTGGTGAGACTTTTCTGTTCAATTAACAACCAGATAAGTGGAAGGTTCACTGAGGCTCAAAGTGCAAGCACTAGGGTTGAGTAATAAATTTCAGAGACAGAACCTAGGCCCAGAGATTTATCTCTCTGAAATTATTCTTAAAATACTTGTTCTCAGGATTTCTTTAACTTGTCTAGAAGAATGTTGTAAACTTAGGGATTTTTTATTTCATGCTACCATCATTGATTTTTAGGATGTGCAGAGAAAAATTATTTATAGTCAGAACTGGTTTGTATTGCTTTGCATTACACTTTCCCTCTACACCCAGAGATCAGCTGGAAAGAAGATGGCCAAATACTGGTGGTTGGAAATGAAGATACATATGTGTTCTTTGAGCAAAGAAACAAACTTATGAAATGGTAGCCTTTATATATAACACCTTAATAGTAACTCTAAAATTAATGTTATTACTATTATTATTTTTTGTCAGTTGTGGGGTTTGAGCTCTGGGTCTGGGCATTGTCCCTCAGCTCTTCAGCTCAAGTCTAGCATTCTACCACTTGAGCAACAGTGCCACTTCACATTTTCTGAACCTTTAATTGGAGATAAGAGTCTCACAGACTTTCCTCCCTGGACTGGCTTTGAGCAGAGACTCTCAGTTCTCAGACTCTTTAGTAGCTAGAATTATAGGTCTGAGCCACTGGCCCCCTGCAGTAAAATTATTTTGTAAAAGAAAAAAAACCCCACGATTGTATCCTTAAAAAATTACAATCTATAAATGTATTTGTAATGTTAGTTGTGTCAAGTCACCAAAGGCAGCAATCATTTTTAGTTCACACTATGTCCTGTCTAATGCCAGATAATATTTCATTAATTTATTTTACTTTTTCCTAACAAAGTTCATCATGAATGGCTACAGCAAAATTTTCTAGTCAGCATCAACATTTCTTCAACATATTTATTTCAACAAACAGCATTTTGCATTTGGTTGTTGTTGTTGTTTAATTTTGCCAGCGGTGGGGCTTGAAATTAGGGGCTGGGCCCTCTTCCTGAGCTTCTTTGATCCAGACTAGCACTCTACCAATTGAGCCACAGTACCAATTCCAATTTTTCTGCTTATGTCATACTGAGGAATCAAATCAAGTGCTTCATGCATGCGAGGCCAGCACTCTACCACTAACCACATTCCCAGTTATTGGGACTTTTGTTATTGTTGTTGTTGTTGTTGTTTTAAGATAGCATTTTACTATGTGTCCTTCTGTTGGCCTAAAACATAGGCTGGTCTCAAGCTAACTTCTAAATCATCCTCTAAAGTTCAGAGATTACAAACATTGACCACCATATTCGGCTCAGGATTCTTGGTGAGAGAATACTCTTTCAGATATAGAAAGAGTTATTCTGTCTTCCTTGGACTCAATGGATTTTGCATTCAGCATTTTAATCACATTCTGTCCTGGTGTGTTTCCACTTCTAGATCAATAGAAATATTTCAGGTTCTGAACTTGAAGCTGATCCATGCCATCCAACAGCATCACATTCTTGTGAATAGCACTAGCTGGCCTCATGAGCATAGCAGCCAGCTGGAGCTCAGCTATTTGATGGCCTTGAGCTCCAAAAATGCAATCATTTCTGTGCACAGACTGAAAACTGTCATAGGTAATTTTGATTTATTCCATTCTATTATCAGCTAAATTCTATTCTCAGCT
This sequence comes from Dipodomys spectabilis, assembly GCF_019054845.1. Taxonomy (NCBI): domain Eukaryota; kingdom Metazoa; phylum Chordata; class Mammalia; order Rodentia; family Heteromyidae; genus Dipodomys; species Dipodomys spectabilis. The sequence goes on along the minus strand of NW_024870882.1, from coordinate 3,055,675 downwards.
TTGTATGCTTTAAAATCTCTTAAATATTAATTACTATTTTCCTACATTCTCAAAAGTAACATCTATGTCTTACTCTAAAAATTCATTTAAACATGCAAAAATATTAATATAGTTGCTGTCCACCTATGGTTCATATTTTAAAACCTGGCTACTTTAGAGGAAGAATCGGAGGATCCTGGTTTAAAGCTGCCTATGCAGAAAAATCTGAGATATTTCTCCAATTGAGAAACCAAAATCTAGAAGTGGAGTTGTGGCTCTCGTGGTAGAGTGTCAGCTTTGCACAAAAAGACTAAACAGGAATATTAGGGCAACTTCTGACTCCATTATTTACTCATGGAACTCACACACACACACACACACACAGAGAGAGAGAGAGAGAGAGAGAGAGAGAGACATAATCTACGTTCTCTTTGCCTCTCCTTCTTGAGCTGTATTCAGTGCCATTAACTTAATGCATGTTTTCTCCAAATTATTATGGTAGGGAATAAACTACATTTGCATTTATGTTAATGCACTTTTTTGTACTTTTTGTTTTGCAGTTTTTTGTACTTATGTGAGAGAACAGTGTTTTGTGAAGACTAAACAGAAATTATTGTGTCAGTAAATAGGTAGGTGACAGACTGAAAAATGCAGATAATACCACTTTAAATTTTCTTTCTCAAAATTTAAATATATATATACATATGTATGTATTTAAAATTTCTGCCAAGATTTTATTTCCATTAACAATAACCAATTTTTTCCATTACATAAATTTAACATATTGTACGTCTCATAGTAGATTTATATTTATAGATTTTCTTTCCTTGGAGACAAGGTTCTGTAGTGTAAATCTGGCTTTCCTCAACTCCTAATAGTACCATGTCCAGCTATATTATTTATATTTTGTACAGTAGAATATTAATATGAACAGCTTTAAGTCACATATCTTCATGAGTATGAATGAATTTCTTGCAAAAAAATGTTATAGATAGAGTTACTGAGTGAAGCCAATTATGGTAGACATGCCTGTAATCACAGCATCCAGGAGGATTGTAAGCTTAAGAGCAGCCTGAGCTACACAGCAAGTCCCTTTTAAAACAAAACAAAACAAGAACAACTGGTGAGCTTGGAAGTGGGAAAGTATTGTTAAGTGGGGTGTGGGGTCATAGGAATATTCAAAATTGTGTGTGTGTTTGTGTGTGTGTGTTTGTGTGGTGTGTGTGAGTGCGTGTGTGTGTGTGTGTGTGTGTGTGTGTGTGTGTGTTTGTGCTTGTGCTTGTGCTGGTCCTAGGGCATGAACTCAGGGCCTGTTCACTGTTCCTGAGATTTTTGCTCAAGTCTAGCACTCTGCAACTTGAACCAAACTCCACCTCAAGCTTCTTTAGAGGTCAATGGAGATGAGTCTGATCCATTTTCCTGTTCCGGCTTAGAACCTTGATCCTCTTTTCTCTGCCTCTTTTGTAAGATAACAGGCATGAGCTGTATCCTTGCTGTATTACTGTTAAGTAATATAGTAAACATCATACCAGTTTACACTCCTGCCAGCAGTTTTTGAGTGTTTCACACACACCTAAGATAAAACCCACTCCAGGTTTGATGACATCCAGATTTCATAATGTGAGATATGTATTGTTATGCTCACTTTAACTATGAAGACTTTGATCTCCAGAGACTTTAGTTAATTTTGAGACCTTATCTCATATACAGTGGAGCCTGTATTCAAGTTCAACTAGGTCTGTGTATTTCAGAAAACACGGAGTTATCGTCTGTTCCAGTCAACACGTGTTCTAGCAAGTACTGCTCTTTAAAAGCACAGTTCTGTGCCTGACAGCTTATTTTTCTCTCTCTTTAACTGGTTGCACCCCTTTTCATAAGCTAGGGAAAGCACACCTGATGAGAAGAGCCATTTTTGAAGGGGAAATTGATAATGGGTTTTGAACTTGGTATCACATACATATTAGTCAGATCTTACATTTGAGTTATACCTCCAGCACTATATTTCTGTTTTTTTTACTTTTGTATTACTATTACAAGATTACATCTTGGTACAGAAACTGAGTAGAGCGTCATAAGAGGCTTGTCTTGATTTCTACGGACTTTCCTCTGGGTTTGGGGAGTGTGATCCCATTGCATATGTGTCTCTTTGCTACACTAAAGGGCCAAGACCTCCTCTGAAAATCTAAGGCCTTGAGGGTAAGAGAGACTAAACCTCAGAACCCAGCTTCCCACATCGCTAGGATTACAGACGTGAGTCTCTTGGACTCAACTCATAGCAGCATTTTTATACATAGTGTAGTCAGTTTCATTATATTCACTTCATAGACAGATATATACAAATATATGTATATGTTTATTCATCTATTAATAATCAGTGTTAGATCTAGAAAAACACAAATATATATTCATATAATCATATAATTAGAATCAAATTATAGCTGTATTTCCCCAAAATATTTTACACTAATATTTTGTGAAATAATGACTTAAGACTAAAAATTTAAATGCCTTTGTAGTTTGAAAACTCATATTCAATTTCATATATTATATAATATACTATATATAACATCAAGAATATAACATGTATTTACATACACTTGATTTAATTATGTTATTTTCCTTCATGGTTTTGTGGTTGTTCATTTATGTAAACTTTCTTTCTTCTATTGATGATGGTTTTTACTTTCCAGTATACATATTTCCTATATATTTTGTGAAATATCAACCATAAATAGATTTGTATATTATTGGAGGCAAATTTTCCTTCCATGTTTACCCAAAGCACAAAGAAAATGTTTACAGATTTGAACTCACTTTTGGAAGAGTGTTCCACATACCACTATAAGTATTATGTCATTTGTCCCAATTGACAGAATAGCTTTCTAGGACATCATTTCTGCTGTCCAAGACCTTTTCTAGCCACCTTACTACCCCAGCCAGGCATGGCCTGGCTTCTTTGCCACTTCCTGTGCATTTAACAGTTCCATTTATACACAGTAGGCTCTCTTGTAGAGGCCCCTGTCACTCTGTGTTTTTCCCCCAGCAGCACAAGTATGCGTGATGCTTCAGATTGTAGGCTTAAAAAGAAACATATTTAGGATTCATGAATCTACAATATATCAAAAACATTGACATTTTAATAAAGTTAGAAAACCAAATAGAATTAATACTTTACAACAATCAGAACAAAAACAAAAATAGAGATTTTTTTTTTCCAGGGAGGGGGAATGGAATCTCTAAATCTAGATTGGTCTCTAAGTTGCCTTCCGGCAGAAATTCTGCCTCTGAGTCCTCAAAGGGATTTACTTCCTCATTAAAGACCGGATTTTCTTCCTGAGTCCAGGGAGGGACAGATTCTAATTTCTTAATTGGAAATTGGATCCCCTGCAGGAGGACAGATTGGTCTGGGTATTCTGTGAGGAAAGATTGTCTTTCCTCAACTGAATCTAGATTTTGGATCTCTCTTATTGGTTTTACTGTACATAGGCTGGGGTAATTTTCCATTAGCACACATTTACCCTGCACACCAAGACGAGTCTTTTTGACTGGTTTGGCGCCGATCTAGGTGGATTATGAATATCAAAGGGAGACATTCTGGATCATCTTCTTCTTTGGTTGTATGTGCAGGTGCACCTGCATCACATGTGGTGTTCAGAACCAGTGAGATGTCCACAAGACTCAAAACTTGCTTGGGCCTTTCCACAAATTAATAAAAAGCCCTCTATGTTCATATGCTTTCTGGAGATTAATGCTGGCTTCCGATGTCTATCAGTCACCATAGATGACAACACTGATGGGTTCTTTATCTGGAGTTCTGCAGGAGTTGTTCTACGGTGATGCAAACCTGAACATGGAAATAGGTCCAGGAGTCTTAGAACTATAGAAGTTAAGGTGTGACTAAACTTTCATGAGGATCTAATGGGGGAAGCTGTAGAACTTGAGTTTTGACTGAACACTGATGAAAGTGTTTCTAATTAGTGATTACTTCCAAGTTCTATCAAAAGGAGAACAGATATTACCTGGCAAAGAATATCAATAAAAGGACATTTTGCCAAGCTGGGGCATACTAAGGGCTCTTGGCCAATCAGGCACAGACCTAGAGACCCAGGTTCCATCCGTACTCACCAGCTCTAAGGCATCTAACCAAGGACTTCTTCCTCTTTTTCTTGGTCTGAAGGATCATGCGTTCCTCCAGCTGCTCCAGAAGAATATGTGAGCAGAAGAGCAAGTGTGAAGAGGGCATGTTGAGCTTGACATATTGTGTAAGTTCTTTCATGGTGTCATGGTACTTGTGCTCATAGAAATCATCATAGTAGAAGTCCATCCACATAGGAAAAATAGAACAAATCATGCTGTGGGCAGATAAGGAAAATGAGAGCCCGCCCTCCACATCCTGAGCCTATAGCTTTTTTCTGGCAGGACATGCATGTTGGGAGGTAGGAAGAGACTCCTGCAAGCAGGATGATCCTCACAATTTCTCAAATACAATACTCTAAAATTCTCCCCGTGATAGGAGGAGAAATTTGTTTCCCCACTGGATCTGACTTGTTATACACAGACCTCCTTGTTATCCATGAGAGTCCAAAACAGCAACCGCATCCACAATGTGTAATCTGCTATCCACTGAAGTGCCAAGCCTCAATCCCCTGGTGAAAATCACAACTGGTGTGCAAAGAAGAATGTTGACTTTGAATCAGGAACCTCACAGATACCCATTTTCAAGGACAGAACTTCTTTTTGTCCCAACATCCACTTTCTTTTTCATCTTGTTCATCTTCCTCCCAGTTTCGGTAGAAGAATCTGTACCAATGGGAGGAGAGAAGGAGAATAACTCTGTGCTTCTCCTTGTTCTGAACTAACAGGACACACATGGGACTGGTTAAGTCCCATAGAGTAATGTAAACATGACAGACAAAAAGTGAGATATGTCTACACAATTTCAAGGAAATTCTGTGAGGATGCTTATATGCATCCGTCCAAATAAGTGCACAATGGTTCATGCCTCTATTCTTACTAACCAGGAGGGTGAGATCTGAGGATCACAGTTTGAACGCAGTCTAATTTGTAAAATTCTAAAGATACTTCAATTAACCAGCCAAAGGCCAGACCTGGACCTGGGGATCAAATTATAGAGTGCTACAAACAGGGCAGCACTCAGGCCCCAATTCAAACTCAAGTTGCATTCTTTTTTCTGTCTATATTCCTTCAAAGGCCTCCAAGATAGTGGTTTCCTAGGTGAGGGTGGACGTTGGGTGCCACTGGCTCATTCCTTTAATCCTAGTCTCTCAGCAAGCAAACTGCTAAGGCTCCACTAACTTCTGTGGCAAATGAAATGTTCTGGCAGCCCAGTAGTAAGGAGTTAGCCAGGGAGTGAACTTCTTTATCTCAAGACAAGCTCCTGTGTTCAGACCCCAGTGAAAGAGTCTCAGAGAGGTACCAAGTATTCCAATCATCTTCCAGGGTGTCTCATCAGCCCTGTTTGAAAGAGGAACACTCACTTTTTAAACAATATCCAACAACTGCTCCATTGTCTCCCACTCTATAGTGGTGAAGGACGTTTCCAACATAGAAAAGATCACCATTCTGGTAGGCAGGGACCAGGTCCATTACCAGCATTTCAAACAACCCTGAGTCCAAGCTCCTTATACTATATGTCACATTCAGGATTTGGGCTGACTCATTGTCACACTGAGGTGGTGAAAAGAATGGATTTTTGGAACATGGAATTGGGAGTACACTTTAAAATGAGTAATAGAGTGGATTGCAAAGTACACAGTAAATATTTTCTCAGTATACACATATTAAAGCACACAAGAAGAAGCTTGTACTGTGGGCTAGGATGAGATTAAATAGGTTTCCTGTCAGTTATAACTGGCCTGAGTTTCCTTGTGATTTCCTTGGTTTCTTCATATAAAAAGGCCTGAGAATATGGATTCATGTTTTGGCACAGATCCAATGTCTGCACCATTGAGTGAGGCACTCACACCTCTCATGCCTGAGACCTGAGTCTCTTGAACTTTGAAAACAACACAGGAATATCTTTCTTGTTCCTGAGCTACAGGCCACTTGAGCTGGCTTGAGCTGACTGTCAGTTACAGTTGCCTGGCTCTCAGAGTTCCATATTCTATTCCATTGTGAGGTAGAGAGTGTCATCTCTCAGAGCCCAAAGATCTAAGCTGCTTGCTCACATAAGACCATCCCAACGACATAATGGAGACTGAAATCTTCCCTCATTCATCACTCTATACACATGTAAACATTGTCAAATCCCAACATCCTCTGCTAGGTCTGGGAATCGGCATGCTCTCAACCTCAAGGAACACTTCCTAGGTCAGATCCATGCTTTATTTGTCACTATTCCTCTCATCCTGCAGAAATCATTTTGCCTCTCAGGGCCCTTCTCAGCCTGCCATGTGCTTCTTGAATCTATTTTTGACATCTACATCCTAGGACTTTGTTAGTTTTTTGTTTCCTAGTTTTGTTTGCCCTTGAAGCCCCAGTGTGCTGTCATGTGGAAAAAAGTTAAGTACTTAGAGGTGGGAAAATCATACAAGTATTGAAAAATAAACCTTACACATATTGTCAGACATTTTTATAGATTTACATTCTTGTAAGATAAGAGTATTTTTGATACTTTTGTCATATTTTATGACAGAGGGGAGGTGAGGAGGTAAGAGGTGCTGCATTGTCATCTCATAATTCAATGATTATTATAGAAAAATACTACAGTTGAAGGAATGTAAGCTTTAAATATAAGAACTGTGCTCCTGTTTTTTTTATAAGCTAGTCATTTATAAAGAATTCCTCACTAAAGTCTTGTCATCTTTGTCCCATGAACTATCCTCCTCCTTCAAAATAATCAGGAAAAAATCTTCACAAATGAGGGAGCTGTTGCCCAATCTATGGATAATAATTTAAGATACAACATTGCCATCGAATCTGTGTGTGTACATGTGTGTTGAGAGTGTGTGTATGTGTGTGAGGGTGTGTTGTGCATATCTGTGTTTTAGGTATATGACAAGCCTGAGTATCTTTCTGGTGACTGTAGTGATCTACCAATTGTGCCGCAGTTCCACTCCAAATTTTCTGTAGTGAACTGGAGAGGAGAGACTCATAAAATTTCATGTTCAGGCTGTCTGAACTAAATCTCAGGTCTCAAACTCCTGATTAGTTAGAGTTATACTTATCAGTCTCGATAATCTGGTGATAAAACTGACACTGGTGGCAGTGGGGTTGCAAGTTTCAGTGTAGCTTCACACCAATTTATATCATAAAACAGCAACAGTAGAACCCTATACAAAAATACAATAATAAGATGTAATTAGAATATAATTTAGTGATATAGTCTGTTAGCATAAATTTCAGGAAACCACGGTCTTAATGATTTAGCATCACAAATCCAAACAAAATGAAATAATTTCAGTAGACGCTACAAATTTTAATTCCATCATATAATAATTTGAAAACATAATAATAAACAGGAAAACATTCATACTTATAATGTAAAAAGATGTAAAAACGAAGATGGCAGATTATGAAATGGGAAATTCTACACTGCAGGAAAATTATTGTCATGGTGAATATATGATAATATTCTTCAGAGGAGCAATAGATAAATGTATATTTACTACACATAGTCTAACTTGTCTCTATCTCTATCAACTTCTCTCAGTGTATTCGTGTTTATGGTATATTCCCAAATAGCTAGCAGAGTCAGGAGGTTACCAAACTACATTAGCTTGAATGTTTTATGAGATAAACCTGCTAATTATATTGACTATTTTATATATTTAACATGTAGTGTGTTATCATTGTACTCTCTAAGTATATACATAAGCAATCCAAAGTGAAATGGAATATAACATTGTTTTGCTTGTAAAGGTAGGTATTTGGGACATCAGTTCCAGACCAGTGTAGAATTACCTGCAATGCTCCCCAACCCCTGGCTGTGCGTGATGGAATACTTCTATCATCCCAGGCCCATGAGGAGCTCAGAACAGGAGGATTTCAATTCCATGCAATTCTAGGAAAGATTGTCCATAGGTCTCCATCTCAACCAAAGAAAGTCCAACACTGGCTAGCACTTATCACCCCCACTTAGGTGAAAATAAAAATAAGAGCATTGTAGTATAAGAAACAAACAATATTAAAGCATGGCAATACAAACCATCATGAACAACACTTAACTAGTGTTTGTTTCTCATAACTGTAATCCTAACTATAGCTAGGATTATATATGTGAACCAGAGGCACCAAGCAGTTCATTTTAAAAATGACTATTTGAAGCCATGTTCCAGTCTCTCATCCCTGTAATCCCAGCTAGTCATGAAGCTGAGATCTGAGGGTAGCAGTTCAAAGCCAGCCCACGAAGAAAAGTCCCCATCAGACTCTTATCTCCAATTAACAACTCAAAAAACAGAAGTGACACTGTGGCTCAATTGGTAGAATGCTAACTAACTTGAGCACAGAGTCTCATGGACAGTGCCCAGGCCCTGAGTCCAAGCCCCACAACTGTCAAAAAAATAAATAAACATTTTAAAGTCTGAATTTCCTGTAAATTAAAATGTCAGCTCTGGTATACAATTCTACAGACTACTACAGATTTCATTATATTTGTTGTTAGACAAAGTAGCAGCACTTGATTAAAGACATTTTTTCATAAACTAGGGCAGATTGGTCTCTAATTCGACGAAATTGCTGGACTCATACGTAATATTTTTTGGTGGCTTTTTGTTTTCTTTTTAGAATAGGATGAGAAACCTTATTTCTGACAATGGCCATTTGGGTGTGTCTAACATCATTCACAGGCCATGCAAAATTAACAGTAAAGACAAGACACAGTCAACTGGCAATAAATTTACTTGTCTTTATGCAAAGTTCCAAATGATTTGTTTAGCTTATATGTCCCTATGGCCGATAGTTTTCTATTCCTGCCTTCCTCAAAATACAAGCATGTTCCACCACTTCAGATTTGAGCCAGGTAATATGTAGTATTAGCGCCAAGTGTCGAGGAAAATTGTAACACAACCAGGGAAGCATGAAACCAACACATTAGTAGCTGGACACTGGGGACTCAGGCCTATAATCCTAGCTACTCAGGAGGCTGATGATCACAGTTCAAAGACAGCAGGAGTGAGAAAATCTGTGACTCTTCTCTCCAATTAAGAACCAAAATGCCATAAAGGGAGCTGGGACTCCAGAGGTAGAGTAGCCTTGATTACAAAAACTCAGGTGAAGCAACCAATCCTGAGTTGAAGCTGATGGTTAGGCACAAAAACAAAAACAAACTACAACAAAACAAACAAAAACTGGGAGAAAGCTCAGGAAAGGATGGCATTGTCTACAAAGCAAATGTACACATTACATGAATTGTGATATGGTAAACTCACTCTACACACCTTAGTAACAATTACATTTAAAAAAGAATCTGAGAAATCCCGAAGCCATGACCTTATGATGTGCATCTGCTTTCTACTATTACAAAGTCCCATCATCTGACCTGGTAGCACACAGGTTGTAGCCCAGGGTGATTGGAAAATATGACGGCAGAGATCTTTTCAGATTATCCCACCAAATCTTTGATTACTTTAAGCTAAAAACAAAACAAAGCAAAGCAAACAAAATAGACTTTAAGGTTAATTAGACTGCTATTAAAAATTCAGATGTTGGTAGTCTTTGTGGAGGGGAAGGAAAAAAAAACAATTATGTAAATAGGGTTACAGGTGGATCCATAGCAACAATGAGATGTACAACACATTAAGTCAAGAAACAAACTTTACACCTTTGGAGGAGGAAATGGGAGATGGTAAGCGATGAAAAGGGGAAACAAAGGAGGAGGCACCAATGCTTAATAAGAGATGTACTCATTATCTTGCAAATGTAATTGCAACTTCTCTGTACATCATTTTCAAAATTAAAAAATTCAAAAAAGACTCCACTCAGAATTTTACTGTTAAATGATGAGTTATTACATATGTTTTGAAGATACTGCTCTCACATATGTCAGAAAAATATCTATTAATTCATAACTAGAAACTATGCAGTGTAAGGTATATTAATTAGGTAAGTTTCATTAGGTAACCAATGAAGAGAACACCACATGGTATTCAGTCAGGTAAAGTAGTTTATTTACTGAACTGCTGCCCATGCCATGTGTTGTTTAGAGGCATGTCAAAAAAGGGGACTGACCCACCTCGGGCCAGGACATATCTAGGCCAAGGACCAGATGACATATGGCCTGGTGGGGGAAAATTCTGACCACACTGGATGTGACCTCAGTGTCTGGGAATCTCCTCTGGTCAAATGGAAAGTGTGACCAGAGGCTGATCAAGTTGTGACTTAGCAGGAGGGGGAGGTGTCTGCCTCCAGGCATGCCAGATACCTGAGTAACACATAAAGGATGGAAACTTAGCCAAGAAGAGAGGAAGTGTCTGCATTGGGTCTGCATGGCTTGGGCAGACCTAATACCAAATACAGGTAACACCTCTGCCATGTAACTCCTGACTCCAAACCGTTCATTCTCAATCATTATCTTTCTTTTCGTTTCTTTTTTCTTTCTCTCTCTCTCTCTCTTTCTTTCTTTCTTTTTTTCCATCCTTCTTTCTTTCTTCTTTCCTACCTTCCTTCCATCCTTTCTTTCTGTTCTCTCTCCCTCTATCTATCTCTCCTCTCTTTCACTCACCCTCCCTCTCTCCCCTATCTCAGTATTCTCAATTCTCAAAAAATGGGCAATTGGTGAGTTGAACTCACAGGCTGTGAAGAGCAGCGCAATTGGCAAATGTGAAATTTAATTTACTGTTACCTTATACCTCTACCACAGGTCACTGGAATCAAATAATGAGCACTCAGCAGCATGGCATCTCAAATCATTTGGAGGAGGAAAGCAGGCACATTCACTGCATTCTGGAGGTCCACCCTGTGAAGTTGGGGGAGACTCCTCCCTCCTCTTGGCTAAATCTCAGCCCAGTTTCTGCATCAGGAGAGGTGACTGCCTCCAAGTGAGCCAGTTACCTAAGTGACACAAGTACTGGGCAGAGACTTAGCCTCTTTGGTGTTGAGATTAATGGCATGATTCAACATGATCCACTAGATTGTTGAGATTGAGACTTCCTAAATTTTTGGTTAGGCTATGTTCAAATTGTGATCTATTTATTTCTGATTGCAAACCATGATTATAGATGTGATCCAGAACATCAGATCATTCAAAGATCTTTACCACGCATGGAAGATATTAAGTTTATTTTCCCAAATCACATACAAGTTGACAGACAGCAATATAAGTCCTGAATTCTGGTCGAGGTGTTTTTTAATGTGAAGCAAAATTTACTTAGCAAAATATCTGTCTACTGTGATTGTACTTTCAAACTTATTCTACATTTTAATATCAAATCACCTATGAGCCAATGATTCACTCAAATTACCTGTAATCATTTATTTCTCTCCTATCATCTAGAGGTAGGCAGAACTGGAGCACACACTATTAACTAAAGTGGTAGAAATTTGAGAGGATCACAGTTCTGAATCAGCCTAGGAAGGAAAGTATCACCCATATCAACCTACTAGGTAGGTATATTGGAATGAAATCGTGGTCCCTGCTTTTGGGGCTGGGTGCAAAAATTGCTACTCTATGAGTAAAGTTACTTAAACAAAAAGGATTGGTGAAGTGACTCCCGTGGTGGAATACCTCTCTTGCAAACACTACATCAAAACTGAAATCTATATCCTAAAGATAAAATAAGAAAAGGAAAGAAAGAACAACTCATACTGAACATGTGTTCAATGAAATGATTTACACTAACTTATTGTAGTTATAATGCCATCATTTATTTCTCGGGCAAACACATATTGTGTCAAGCCTAAATGAAAAAAATAACACACGATATACAAAGCTTTGGTAAAACACAGGTCTGGCTTACAATTGTGAACACTTAAGTTTGCATGTGCAGTGGTGTTGCAGGATTTTTAAGGTTTATGGAAGTCCATCACTTTGATGAACTTGACATGATGAAATTACCTAACCATGCAGTTCACTGGACAGATATTGCTGATATATATATGCATATATATGTATATATATACATATGCATATGTATATATATATATATATATCTTCACACTTGTATGTATTTATATATTAAGTGCCATGTAAATAAAATAAAATTTACAATGCATAAAGTTAGTGAACTGATACCTTTCCTAGATAATTATTTAATGAATAATTTCATGTCTTATAGTCTCCAATGCTATATCACATTTAAATGCTTGCTGATCCCCTTCAGCTTTTTTATTATATTTTTTTCAGATGAAAAAGCCTGCCAATAAATATACTTGTATGACATTCTTTTCTTTATGAAATGAAAAGAAGCGGTGTAATATGGCTCTTTATGTGTCATCAACATATTTTTTTATTGTTTCAAGTACATATTGCCTTATACTTAGATTTCATTCATCTTCCAATAATACCTATGGGAAGGAGATAATGAAGGATCATTCTGTTACTTTGGGAGCTTCTGTTATTAATCACTGCAATAAATATTATGAAAATGAAACTTTGAAATTATTTAGAGAGATGACTTGAAAGTTTCCTTTCTATACACTTATGCTACTCCCTCAACTAAATCATAGAACTTAAAATAAGTAACATCTTAGCTGGGAGCCAGTGGTTCATGCCGGTAATCCTGGCTATGCAAGAGCTGAGATCTGAAGATGTTAGTTCAAAGCTAGCCCTTGCAGGAAATCTGTGACACTCTTTCCTCCAGTTAAACACCAGAAAACTGGAAGCGGCACTTTGGCTCAATATTTGGAAAGCTATTTTTTGGACATGTTGTTGGAGTGACTATTGCTGCAGTTTGTTCAAGTGTCAGTAAAAGGGTACAGTTTTTGCACAATGATAGAAATCTTTCCGGGATCTGGTAGATTTTCCCACTGTCTTTAATTTCCCTTTTTTCTGAGAACTAAAATGTCATTAAGTTATCAGATATTCAGTCTATCACATGTCTAAATAATAGAGAATGGGACCAGGTCTACATTGAGCACTCACAGTAGATAGGTTTCTGGACATTCTCAGGAAGATCCTTCTGCAATTGTGGGATTGAGAGGGCTGGATAATTTACAAAACAGCCATCATAGATGGAACATATTCTGCTAATTTGGCCCCTGAGATATTGGATGTTTTATCGACATTGTATTGATTTTTATGAATCAGTTAACCAGATTCTTTATACGATATGATGTTACTAAATTATGAAATGCATGTTTATTGCATTTCTTTTGTATAACATATAGTACATTTTGAAATTTGGTATGAATCATTCATGTTTTTATTTTTTTCAATATGGATTACTCCTGCTTCTCAAGAGTGGGGAAATGCTTTGGAACTTTTTAACTTGAAGTCATATGTTGCCATGTGTCATATCCTATTTTCCTTGTACAGAGTTGGTAATAAATTATGTGTAATTTATTTTTTATTTTTATATATTGTCTATTGCAGAGTTTGAACTTGGGTCCTGGGCACTGTCCTGAGGTCTTTGGCTCAAGGTTATCTCTCTACAACATTGAGCCACAGTATCAATTTTAGTCTTGATTGATTAATTGGAGATAAGTGTCTCATGGCAACTTTTCTGCTCAAGATGGCTTTGAACTGTGATTCTCAGAAAACAGCCTCCAGATTAGCCAAGATTACAGGCATGAGTTACCAGCACCTAGCTATATGTAATTTCAATTGTAGTTTTCTTCAAGTATTTCATCCTGCACTGAAGTTTATTTTTCTTACAAACTTTCTAATAAATATGCAATCTATTTAATTTTGAAAAGTACTGCTGTACCTCCTACTTATTTGTGGCATTTCTGAAATCCAAGTTCCTCTGTATGCCAAGGTAGATACTTTTGCTTGTAACAAGTATTGTTGTTGAACACATGACATATGGCTACTAAGAGAATAAAGGATGTGAAGCTACAGTAGCCAGATAAAGAACTCCCAGGACAATTCAAGTGCAACTCATGTACTCTCTCTGTGGGTGCATATGGAACATAGAAAAGACATTCTTTTTTGGGGGGGGAGGTCCGGTCATGGGGCCTGAACCCTGCGCCTGGGTGCTGTCCCTCAGCTCTTCAACTCAAGGCTAGTGCTCTACCACTTGAGCCACTGCGCCACTTCCGGCTTTTTTCTTTTTCCTTATATGGTGCTGAGGAATTAAACCCAGGGCTTCATGCATGCAAGGCATGCTATCTACCACTGAGCCATCTTCCCAGCCCGAAAATAAATTATTATACTTGAAAGTGATTGAGTGTGTGTGCACATAGACTTTGACTTAATTATCTATTGCTATAGTTTTACACATTCACTAGTATAAAACAATATTTCATATATATATATATATATATATATATATATATATATATGCAGAACACAGTTTCCAGAATCCAGAGAACCACCTCCATGGGCACCACTTGCCTATGTTGCTCTTTGGGAATAAGAGTGAAACCTGGAATTGTCCAGTGGTAGAGAAATTACTCAGAGATTCAAGCATTTGTCTTTCAATATGTTGCTTGTTCCTAACTCTAAAATTAGATAGTCTGTTAATATATAATATATGTTATATTATAATATATTTATTATACTATATAATGTATAATATATTGTACAATATATATTACATATAATATCTGCTAGAATTATATATTTATAAGGAAAAATGTAATAAACACATCAATATCCATACTTTCCTAGTCATGATTAAGTTCAGCAGAGTTAGGTGCATTATATCTCAACAGGAAAACTCTACTGAAGTTCTGATGACCTTGAACTAGATAAGAATTCCTGTTTAAAAAAAACCCTCTCCTCAATTATGAGAAAAAATAAGTTTGGAAGATTTTTTTGTTTTGTTTTTTGGGATTTTTTTTGGCAGGTCATGGGGCCTGAACTCTAGGCCTGGGTCCTGTCCCTCACCTCTTCACCTCAAGGCTAGTGCTCTACCACTCGAGCCGTAGCAACACTTCTGGCTGAGGAATTGAACCCAGGGCATCAAGCCTGCAAGGCAAGCACTCAACCAATGAGCCATGTTCTGAGCCCAAGTTTGGAAGTTTTTGGGAAGAGGAATTTGGCATTTGCTTTGCATCCTTGATTAGTAATGAATAGGTATCATTTTGCTCCAAATTTTGTCTCCTTTTATGTTCCCTAGACAGTTACACAGGATCATCATTCCATCGTATATCTTTAAGTCCTTCTTTTATATCTTTTTATCATTATTGTTTTGATGATCCTGAAGCTTGAACTCAGGGCATAGATAATGTCTCTGAGCTCCAGGCTAGTGCTCTACCACTTGAGCCACAGCACTACTTCTGGCTTTTTCTGCCTGGGCTTGCTTTGAATCATAATACTCAGATCTCACCCTCCTGGGTAGCTAGGATTACAGGTGTAAGCCACTAGTGCCCACAAGTCTGTCTCTTTTAGATATTATTCTAAAAGCCTCCTATCCAAGGTCAATCCTCAGATAGTAAAAGGGCCTATGCCAACAATTCTTTCACACTCTCATCTCCTGTTATGGTTATTATGTGTCTTTTCCATGTTATCTTGAACCTACTTCACTGTTTTCTTCCTAATCCATGATTGTATATGTGTTACTAATAATTACCTAAATTTAGTGGCTATACACCCTAAATTACCCAACCATTAATTTCATTTACTTATTTTTTTTTCAATATGATTGCTCTTCAGTAACAATCTGAGCTTATAATCACCTTCTCTACTTCTTTGCGTGTGAAAAGCCTGGGCCATTTCTACCTTCAATGCAAGAAGTTAGCCAAAGAATAGCCTACAATATTCCTGCTTAGGATTCAGGACAAGTAGTTGAGTGCCTGAAAGAAGCAATGCATTCTTGGCATGGGAAGAGGTGGGAGAGACAACAGCTTAGAGAGTAAACTGGTAGACACAACACTTAACAAGTTATTTGAGGAAACTGACCTCTCGCACAGTGGCAGTGAGATTACTCACCTAGTGAATATTCATATATAAAGGAAGTTGTCATGTCTCACTGCACAACTCACTTTTAGTCAAAGAGAGGGTCATTCTTTTGTGTACTCCTTAGGCCCAGTCTCACTTTATCCCCATCATAGACTTTGCCCAGACTCTGTTGCTCCCAGAAAGGTGCCTGATGAGGAGGAAAATGTGATCTCTTGGTTTCTGACTGGCCCTGTGAGAACTGAGGTGACTTTTAGTTTTGAACCTATTCCTCCTGACAAAGCTGTGGTGAGTGGTGGGAAAGCTCATTCTCTGAATTGTGCTCAAGTACCAAATCTCTTCAGAGAATGTCAAGGAATGATAGATCTTGCCTGAGGGATTGAGTTTCTCTGTTTCCAAAGAGGTTAATTAATATCTGATTCTGAGTTCCAGGTGGAGGTCTTTTACCAGATCTTCCAAGCTGGAGTCGATGTTCCTCAGATTCCAGACCATCCTCATATTTCTGAAGCTCTTTCCCATAAGCCAAAAGGTCACAGGAGTTGTGTTCAGAAACAAGGAGAAATGAGAATAGCAGAAGAATTATTGGCAGGGGAAGGAATTAAAAATTTGGGGTTAAAAAGTGCTCAGAAAATCTAGGATCACTCACATCATTTGGGAATCACTTCATAAGATTAGCGAATAAAAGTAATAAATTACTGCCTAAATTAGTAACTCCATTGTTCTGACTACATTACAAGTGTTCTGTCAAACGGTAGCTGTCTTAGCTCAATGTTGATGAGAAAAAGGGAACACATTTTTTCCTCACAAAGTTCTACTGAGTGTCTTCATCTATGCCCAAGGTTGTTCGTTTTCTCTACTTCTCTGTTACTTTCCTTTGCTGGATTCAATCAATGATACTTGAATGCGTTATCATCTTCAGACATGTAATCACATTTTCTATTAATCCATTATTTATAAATTAAAACAAATTATGAGGAAACATATATCTATGGTACATTTTCTTCCATGGCATACTTATTTGATGTTATTAAGTATTATTTTAATTGTTTCATTTTTAAAACTTGAGGAAAATATTTTGTTAGTATTAGCACTAATCAGTTGCACATTTTTAAAAAATGTTCCATGTCTGTGTTTTTGTTATTAAGCTTCTAACTTTGTCTTGTCCCCCAACTGTTGCCTTCTTAAAATTGGATCGTTACAAACTGTATATGATGGTCCTTTATGTGTTCATTGATATTTAAATTTCTTCTAATATCCACATATTATAGGGTATCTTCAACCTATTGAAACTCCTCTAAAAATGAATATGGAGGTCCCTTTTAAAGAAAAACACGAAGCCATAAAACCTGTGAAATTAGGATTAGGTATATATCCAAAAATATTTAGCAGTGATATTTGAGAAATTTACTTCATTTATATACCAGAACATGTTTATAATTATGAATAGCATATTTCCTTTATTCCCTCTTTTTTGTGCATCTAGGTTGATTACACAGCTTTTTTTCTTGCTGCCATGCACATGAATGTTGATGTTGATTTATATTCCTTCTTTATGTAGTAAGGTTGCAGTAAAGGTCCTCAACACATGTGTCTTTTTGGTATTGTCCAAACTTCCGTTATGATCTTCTTATGGGTTGCACTAGTTTACAATATCACAAAACCAAATACAGTTCCTGATTTATTTCAACCTGTCCAGATGTTTATTTATTCAAATGGTGATAGCTATTCTGCTTTGTAGGATGGGATTTCAGTGATTTTCCTTTGTATTTCCTATGTGGATAAGAATCTCAAACATTTCATTTATTTATTAAACACTTACATTTGTACTGCATTCCTGATCAGTGTCTTTGTTTTTCTTTTGGTATTTGATCAGTTTTTAAGTTCTATGATAATTGATTTTTTTCATATTCTAAATACTCACTTTAGTAAGAAGATTTTTTTTAAATGCTGTGGTGAACAATTAACTAAAATCAACAGATTGTACATTTATACCACTGGAATTTTTGTTTGTTTTACAGCCAGGAAATTGTTTCAATAAAGATGCTGAACTTTTTTCACTAGATAGACTGAAATGATAGTATGTCATATTAGCCTAAACTAATCTCAGAACTAACAGTCACAGCCTGGGCCACAACAGTCTGGGCTAATTAAACCACTAACACAGCACATGCTCCATTTAAATAGAGCAAAGGGCTTCATAAACGTAAGAAGAAAGGCACCCCCTTTATGAAGCAAATTCTGAAGTTCACAAGCAGATATTAGGAATCTGAATACTAAGAAGATCTAAGGATAAAACTATATAGAAGAAGAAATTTAGAGTTCAGAATTCGGGAGAAGGAACAACCAGTAGATACTAAAACTCAATGCTGAAAGGAAGAAGTGTTTTACACCAAACCTCAGCTGTGTCTGACTCTCTCACACCAAACACACACACACACACACACACACACACACACACACACACACACCTAGTGAGAGACCTTAGCCAAAGTATAGCCATTCTGGACTTAGTCCATTTTGAAGGCCTATACTGAAAGTATCCATTGTGAAGGCATTTACTGAAAGTATCCATTGTAAAGACTTTTACTGAAAGTTAGGACTCAGGTTCCTGGAAAAACCATGAAATGTCCCAGTAACATTCTTCCCATAACTCTCCTAGCAATAGCCATAAGCGGAAGACAGGAAGGTACCTAAAGCTACAGAAGTTTCTTAAGATTCCATAGTTACCATAATTTGCTTCTTACTGCTAAGCCTGCACATGTTAGCCAATAAGATTGTTACAATATTAACTCATTAAATGTAAACCAATCATGTAACTGACAAGCTATGAACCCACTTACTTCAGCCCTATGCCCTATAAAAACCCTGTTAACTCAAGGTTCAGAGCTCTCAACTCTGACCCACTGCGATGCTGACAGTTGTGAGTCCAGGCTCGAGCTTGCAATAAATGACCCTCGTGTGCTTGCATTGGAAATGGCTTGGTGGTCTTTGGGGATCGTTTTCTCAGCACAAGAATAGTGTACACAGAGAACTCCAAGGGCAGCTGTATCTGGGACAATGAAGCTTTCCCCTCTTCCAAGCTGAAATGGGGGTACACTTTGCGTGGAGGATGGCACCCTGTGAGCCCTGCATGCATGGTGAACCAGACGTGGGAAGCCATGTGAGCATCTCCGGGATGGCCTCTTAGAGGCTGGGGAAGTTTACTCCTATAGTTGGACATGGCACGAGACAGGAGGACAGTGGGAATCCAGAAGATAGGAGAGGCACAGGAGCAAATATGCCTATCCGTGGAGACTCCTTGGCCATGTTAAGGAATTTCCAAGCCCACGCATAGCAACCACCACGCAAGTCCCCAGAGGCCACTTGTCTGGGGGGCAGTCCCTGGTCCTGATCCAGAGCCAGGACTTCCCCAGTGGCCCTGTACCTGGCTAGGGTGGAGCAGTGCCCACCAGCCATTCTTCCTCTGCCCTGCTGCACATAAACTCCCAGCAGCTGCCCGGTCCCCAACACTCATGGCAAGCCAGCTCTGTGGGGCAGGCTGAGGCTGTGCCTGAGATTCCTGGTGCCTGCTTCAAGGCGAGAGTGAGGCCTAGTGCACAGCAGAGGTGGCCCTCACTCACTTCAAGGGCCCCAGAGAGGCATGACCACCACTGGTTCAGCACTGCTGCCCTTCCCACCCCCAGAGTTTCCTTACAAGTCCCTGCCTTTTTATTTGAAATTCTTCAGCCACTGGTTGTCTCATTTCTCACTGCCTGTTAGGGTGGGATTTGAGACTCCTTCCTCTCCTCACCCAGCCGTGAGGCACCAGGGGCCTAACTCTGCACCTCACAGCCACTCCCCAGAACCCAACTGCCTTTGGGACTGCTGCTTCCTGAGCCATTGGCCTACTGCCTCCTTCCTCCCTTCACCAGCCTCTGCCAGGGCTTCCCGTACTTTCCCTACTACTCCCAACCCCAACCCCAGCTTGGGCTCCCCCTAAGCCTCCCCTCTTCTCCACACAGCTCCCAGTGCCAACCCCAGCAGGGCCACTGCTCTGGGGAAGACAACTGTGGGCCTGGCCCAGCAGAATCATAGGCTCCACAATGTGCAACCGGCTTAGAAATGTAGGCAGCATAGGTCACTGATCAGTGTCTTTCACTTCGCTTACACAAGTATTAGTTGTATTAATTTGATATTTAATGTTGGATTTTGTAACCTCTTATTAAGCCTTTGAAGAATAGCTGGTAGAAATACAGTTCCAAAATTCAGATTGTCTCTTGTTTAATTCTTTCGAGATTCAAAGATGTTTAAGTAGTTATAACCATCATGAACTCTCATTTCTATAGCAGAGTCTATTCAGAAAATAATTGCTTATGCATCTGTTATCAATTACTTACAAGACTTGAAACTTTTAAAGTTTCAAATATTACAGGAAGATCTTTGATTCATGTTGAATGGAAGTGAGTAGGTTGAGCTGTTGCATACATTCTCATGTGTTCGTGTGTGTGTGTGTGTGTGTGTGTGTGTGTGTGTGTGTGTGTGTGTGAGTGCATCTGCGTGTAGGGGGGGTATATGTGTATCATTAAAATCAAGGATAGGATGTTGAGCCCGGGTCTGTACTTGTTTCCTTTTTCTAAGATATACATTATGGCGTTTCTTTCTTGGTGGTATGCTCTGATTGCTTGCCTTTGCCTGATGTGCACATTCCAGGTCAATTTTTCAATTAAAGCTTCTTTTTTTATAATTCAGCATAAAGGGCTCTGATAGTGTGTTGCTTTTACTCTTCCATCTAAGATCTTCTTTTCATCTTCAAAAATTAACATTCAATATAAATTTTACCTCCTGGCTGATTTTCCCTTTAATTTGCATTTTCAAATAAGTAGTATAAGTCCTTTAATCTCTGTATTTATGAAGAAAAATCATTTTGAATTCTCTGTTTAGTGTAATAACACCTGGACAGATTTGTTAGCACCAAGACCTTAAAATTACTTTTGTAGTTTTAGTTTAAAATACCTCTTCCATATTTACAGCATGGGGAGACAAATAATTCCTAGTAACAATGATAACAGTTTTATTCATTAAAATATCAGATAATTCATAATTTTGATTATGTCTAGTGGCTAATGAATACATTTGCTCAATAGATTTTTTTGATAGACCCTTGCACAAATATACCACTTGTGGGGGCTGAGAAGGTGGATCAGTGGTAGACAGCTTACCTTGAATGCATGAGACCCTAGGTTTGATTCCACAGCACCACCTAAGCAGAAACAGCTAGAAGAGGTACTTTGGCTCAAGTGGTCGAGCACTAGTCTTGAGCTGAAGAGCTGAAGGACAGCGACAGTTCACCATCATCAACAAATTAAATAAATAAAACTCATACTCAAGTACATGAATTTCAAAGGTTGATTACCATTTTAGTTAGGGGCAGGGTGCCAAGATACAGCAGAACTCTGTTGAAAAACTTTAAGAGGGATTTCAACACCTAACAAATATGAAAAACAGAAAGTAAAACATTAGCTCGGCCAACAACATATAGAATTGCTACTCAAAGAGAAACCAGTACTAAGAATGAACTACTTGTTACAACATTTCTTAAGAGATTATGGCTTTATATTAATTATCATATAAATTGACCTTCAAAAACTCCATCGGTGTGCCTGAGTCTTAAGGGCACCTACACAAACTGGAGGAGATCATCATCAATCTGGACTTTTAAAATTGTTATTGTACTTTTAAAATTGTTATATGGATAACCATTTTGTAAGTCAGGTAATGAGTTCATTTCCTGTTTGACAACCCCATCTCTCCTGTCCCTGTCCACAGTCGTATAGCTCGTTGTGAACACAATAGCTACAGTGTACAAGTGCTGCATTTGTTTCCCTGTTCTACTTGACTATCTCTGGCTCCCTCAATGCCATAAATGGATAAACTAGAACAAAAAAATTCCTCTTGTTTCAATTCCTGGAATACATTTCAATATAAACATCAGTAGTTTTATGAGAGTGTCAGGCTCTGTACACACATCCCAAACAAGTATACTTCCTACACCCAGTCATAACTCCCACCCGATTCTAAGGTACACACAGTAATTCTTTTCACTTTGCACACAGGAAGTAACTGAGATTCAGAAAGATTATGTAACTCACTGGAAATACTGGGTTGGGCATAGTGGCTCACTCTTATACCTTACCTACTCCAGAGAATAAGATCTGAAGATCATAGTTTGAAACCAACCCAGGTTGACATATCCATAATATGTTTATCTCCATTTAACCAGAAGGAAGCGAGAATTGTGTGTTTCACGTGGTAGAGCTAGAACGCCACCAGACATGAGTGGGAAACCTAAAGAATATTGACAATATGATGATTTTTAAGAACTAATGTTGTCCCGTAAATAATCTCAGACACCACACACACACACATACAGACACAAACACACACACACACATACACACACACACACACACACACACCACAATCACACTCCTTAAAACAGATGTTAGTACTGAAATCCAAATAGATTTTTTTTATTTTATAAGTTTTATTTTTAGCTTTAGTGAGGTTTGACTTGATAGTTTCTACTGATGAGCCACAACTTAAAACTTCCTTATAATTATACCCATATCTGTATTCAGAAGAACATTCTCCTAGTTAAGTCTTCCTCCTTTTTCAGCAATGATAAGTTTTCTCTTCTTGGTCCAGTTTCTTTTTGGGATCTCAATCTCTTAGAATTTTCTGTTTTGCATGGTCTGTAAGTTCATTGATTCAGTAGATCTCAGCCATCCTAATAACCTGGACAGAACCTGCCTTGGGAAAAGAGTTCCAAGCTCACCATTCAGTGGATGTTGTTAGTACTTACCCATAATCACATTCTCTTCAGAATTGGGAACTTGTTAGGTCTAGGAATTCAGGGAAAGCACTCATTGTGTGCTATTTCATGCTTTTCTTTTATTGGCAGCTTCCACCTATTGTCTACTTTAAGCATGGTATGAAGAGAAGGATTGCCCTCTAAGAGACAGAAGCACTGTACTAACTGTGGCTCTCAAAACATAGAAGGAGGGAAAGAAGTCAGAAGGAACCATAGAGCCTAGAAACTGATTTCTTAAAATCTCAAACTTCTTTTTATCTTACCTTCAAAATAGAAAGTCAGAGACTGCAGTTACTTGTATGCTCCATTTATATTCCTGAGCAAGGGGCTCCCTTCGCCTTTGCCCTTCTGACAATTTATATCAGGGGTAGGTGGGAAGATGGAACAAGAACACCTAGAGTTTGGGCCTGGGATTAAAAACTCCTTTTTGTGATCATAAACATTCCACCACTTCTTGAATTGGATCTGAGGGGCAGAAGGAAAAAAGGTTAGAAATTCAGAAACTTATAATTACTTCTAGGTGTGCTATCTAAACTCATCCCTTTCCACCCCTCAGAATCCTATTTCCCAAATATGTAGCCACCCTTACACTCTGCTCTCCTGGAGCATTTGAGTGTGGGGTATCATCTCCTTCTTATGTGTACTGCTTTACAAATGGAGATTTTCTCCTAGGCTCAAAATGATTTCATTAATTGGGGCATTGTGCAATATGCTAAACAGAGAGTTACCTGGAAGGAAGGTCCTAGAAGGCAAAACATCTACTAGGACAATGGAAACCCATGGTTTGGCATGCTTAATGTTTTAACTTGTGCACTGAACTAACAGGAGAAAATAACACACTAAGAAATCTGCCAATTATGCCAAATAAAGAGATATGATGAAGGTCAGAGAAAGGATATTGATTTCATGGTGGTCATGACAAGACAACACTTTACCACACATTCAAAATACTAATCCATACTCACCTATGGTTTTATTCACCCATGTCATTAGGTCTGAGTTGTATGTAGGAGTCCTCAGGGCCTTCAGAACAGGAAGATCTCAGGGAGAGATTAACACTGGTCTGCCAGTTTGGGCATAAAACAACCAGTTTGATGAAAGCTCTTAGTAATATCCCACAAATATGTGCATTTATCCTACTACACTTGGTAAGTATCCCCTCACTAAATTATCTTTGGTTTCGGTTATTTATTTATTTATTTATTTTTGGGGTGTGGTTGTGGGGCCTGAACTCTGGGTCTGCGTGCTGGCCCTCAGCTCTTCAGCTCAAGGCTAGCACTCTACCACTTGAGCCACAGCGCCACTTCCGGCTTTTTATTTTGCTTGTGTGGTGCTGAGGAATTGAACACAGAGCCTCATGCATGCAAGGCAAGCGCTCTACCACTGAGCCACCTTCCCAGCTCTCAAAGTAGAAATTCTTGAGAATAGGTTAGACCATGCAGAAGACTGAAACTCGGGGATTGAAGACAGCCTATATGTTATAGAGGGAGAACATACAACTATCTAAGACAAATCCAAGAAATATGATAGATCTATTCAACATTTGGAAGAAACCATCAGAAAGCCTAATCTGAAGATAATAGGTGTAGAGGAGCACCTAGAAACAGATAGTCTAGGAAATTTGTTTCACAGGATCCTAGCAGAAAACTTCCCAAACATGCAAAAACATAGGCCTATTCAAATAAAAAAAGCTTTTAGAACCCCAAATAGACCAGACCAGAACAGGACATCATATGAACACCTTATAATCCCCACAGGATCAATTCAGACCAAGGAAAACAGCCTCAAAGTTGTCAAGGAGAATAGATCTATCACCTATAAGGGAAACCAATTAGAATCACCTCAGATTTCTCAGCAGAGACAATTAAAGCAAGAAGAACCTGGAATGATGTAGGCCATGCCCTAAAGACAAACAACTATCAACCAAGAAAATAGTACCCGGTTTTAATCTCCTTCATGACTGAAGGACAAATAAAACTTTCCATACCAAAGAAAAAGTGAAACAAAATATCTTTACCAAACCAGCTTTACAAAAGTTACTTAAAGATGTCATACACAGAGAAAACCAACAGTACCACAATAAAGGGTAAGAAACTGCACCCAAATTGAGAATCCAAGAACCGTAGGAAGAAACCAGTTGGCGCAGCCCTCAAGAAGGTGCATAAAATGGCAGCAACTCCCAAATATCTCTCAGTACTGTCTCCTAACATTAACAAACTTAACAATACAATTAAGCAACATAGATTGTCTAGTTGGGTGAAAAAAAGATCCTTCTATCTGCTGCATTCAGGAGCCATAACTTGCTCATAAAAACAAACACGTTTCATGTTGAAAGTGAAAGGCTGGAACAAAATCTAACAAGCAAACGGCCTCATAAGCAGGAAGGAGTTCCAATCCTAATATCAGATAAAAGAGATTTCAAATTAAAATTAGTGAGAAGAGATAAAGAAGGTCGCTATATACTACTTAATGGATCTCTCCTTCAGGAGGATATTACAATTCTAAATATCTATTCCCCATAAGAGCACCCAAATTTATCCAAGAAACTATATTTTTTCTCACATCTCCCATAGATGCAAAGATATTAATTGTTGGGGACTTTAACACACTCTCCCCACTAGATATATGAACTCGGCAAAAAAAATCAACAGAAAAACCATGGATATAAAAAACTGCATAGATCACATAGATTTAACAGAAATCTACCGAATATTTCACTCAGCACACAAGGAACTTTTGCCAAGAGAGACCACATTTAGGTCACAAATTAAACTTATAAAATCCAAAAACATTGCAGTTATACCTTGCATTCTCTCAGACTACAAGGGAATAAAATTAGGACTAAACACCAAAAGCCACTAATGAAAGTCCTGTAATACATGGAGGCTGAGCAACACACTGTTGAATCACCAATGGGTCATGGAAGAGATCAGAAACGAAATTCAAATGTTTATAATATTCAATAATAATGAACACTCAAATTGCCAACTCCTCTGGGACAGAGCAAATGCAGTACTCAGAGGCAAGTTCATAGCTCTGAGTTCCTACATCAACAAATTGGAGTGACCTGAAACCAACAATTTAATGAGACATCTGAGCCTCCTTGAAAAAGAGCAGCAGGAAAAACCACAATCCAGTAGATGGAAAGAAATAATTAAAAATAAATCAAAACTAAATGGATTAGAATCCAAAAAATCATAGAAAGAATCAACAAAACAGGGTTGGTTCTTTGAAAAATTAACAAATTGACAGACCCTTAACAAATCTTATTAGAAGAACAAGAGAACACACTCAAATAAATAAACTCAGAGATGAGAATGGAAACATCACCACAGACTCAACCAAGATTCAGTACATTATAAGGAATACTTCTCAAGCCTTTATGCTAATAAGTTTGAGAACGTGTCAGAAATGTACTGTTTCCTAGTAAATATAGACATGCCGAAACTAAAACAAGATGAGTTAAACCATCTTAACTGGCCCATATTAAGCAATGAAATAGAAATAGCAATAAGAGAACTCTGATCTAAGAAAAGCCCGGGACTAGATAGTTTTACAGCAGAAATCTACAAGGCCTGCAAAGCAGGGCTTACGTCAATACTTCTCCAAGTCTTCAATGAAATTGAAAGAGAAAGTTCACTACCGAACTCATTCTATGAAGCCATCATAAACCTCATCCCCAAACAAAGCAGAGACTCATCAAAGAAAGAGAACTATAGATCCATTTCTTTGATGAACATTGATGCAAAACTTCTCAACAAAATATTGGTCAATCGACTTTCACAATTCATCCAAAAAATCATACTTCATGATCAAACAGGATTCATTTCAGGGATATAAAGCTGCTTCAATATATGCAAATCAATTAAAACAACAACTCACATCAACAAGAGCAAGAATAAGAACCACATAGTTACCTCAATAGATGCAGAAAAAGGATTTGACAAGATCCAACACCCCTTTATTATGAAGGTTCTGGAAAAATTAGGAATTCAGGGAACATTCCTCAATACAATAAAGGATGTATATGACAAATCTACATCCATTTTACTTAATGGTAAAAAAATAAAGGTATTTCCTTTTAACTAAGGAATGAGATAAGGATGTCTACTCACTCCACTTCTCTTCAAACTAGTATTAGAATGGCTAGGTACAGCAATAAGATAAGATTCAAATATAAAAGGGAATCCAAATAGGGAAAGAAGAAGCTCTCCCTCTTGGCAGATGACATGAACTTGGATTTAAAGAATCCCACGGACTCCACTCCCAAATTATTCAAGCTGATTCAAAACTTTGATAAAGTAGCAAGGTATAAAATTAACCCTCAAAAAACAATGGCTTTTCTGTATGCCAGAAATGAGAAAAGTATGGCTGAAAACAGGAAAGCAACTCCATTCGTAATAGCCACACAAAAAATAAAATACCTTGGACTTAACAAAGAAAAAAAGGACCTCTATGATGAAAACTTTAAAAACCTGAAAAAGGAAATCAAAATAGAACTTAGAAAGTGGCAAAAACTCCCATGCTCCTGGATTAGAAAGATCAACATCATGAAAATTGCAATACATCCCAAGGCTATCTACAAATTCAATATGATACCTATCAATATTCCAGCCTCATTCTTTCAGTAAAAAGAAGAGGCAATCCAAAAATTCATATGGAACAATAGAAGACCCCGAATAGCAAAAACGATATTTAACGGAAACAACAGAGCTGGAGGAATATCAATACCAAATTTCAAACTCTTCTACAAAGCCATAGTAATTAAAACAGCTTGGTACTGTCACAAGAACAGACCATAGGACCAATGGAATAGAAATGAAAACCCAGAAATGAACCTATATACCTATAGACATCTAATGTTCGATAAGGAAGCTAAAAAATTAGAATGGAAGAAACACAATCTCTTCAGTAAATGGTGCTGGCAAAATTGGTTAACAACTTGTAGGAAACTAAAGCTAGATCTTTATATATCATCTTGCACCAGAATGAACTACAAATGGATCAAAGACCTTGGAGTCAAACAGACACTCTGAAAACATTAAAGAATGGAATAGGAGAAACAGTAGGTCTCTTTTGCACAGGCTGAAATTTTCTTAATAGAGACCCAGAATTACAACAAATCAAATAAAAGTTGGACAAATTGGATTGCAGAGCTTGTGCATGGCAAATGACATAGCTAGCAAGATCAATTGAAAGCCCATTGATTGGGAGACGCTCTTCACTACCATACAACAGACAAGGGTCTCATATCTAAAATATACCTTGAACTCAAAAAAAATTAAATCCCCCAACAACAAATCCTCAATAAAACAACTGCCCAATAAATAAGTGGGCTAAAGACTTAAAGAGAAACTTCTCTGAAAATGAAAGAAGCATGGTCAATAAACACATGAAGAAATGCTCAACCTCTTTTGCCATAACACAAATGCAAATCAAAACAACATTGAGATACCACCTCACCCCAGTTAGAATGGCTAAAATCAACTCTAATAACAACAGATGCTAGAGAGGATGTGGGCATAAGGGAAATTTATTGCATTGTTGGTGGGCATGTGAACTTGTTCAACCATTTTGGAAAGTAGTATGGAGCTTCCTCAAAAGATTCCACATAGAGCTCCCCTATGACCCAGCAATCTGGCTTTTGGGCCTTTACCCAAATGATCACAAACAAGACCATATTAAAGCTACCAGCACAATTATGTTTATTAACCATTATTTACCATAGCTAAGATATGGAACCAACCCAGATGCCCCTCAGTAGATGCATGGATCAATAAAATTTGGTATATATATATATATATATATATATACACACACACACACACACACACACACACACACACACACACACACACAAGAGAATTCTATGCCTCCATCAGAAAAAAGTAACATTGTCCCACTTATTAGGAAATGGAAAGACTTGGAAAAATTTATATTAAGTGAAGTAAACAAGTCCCAAAGAAACATAGGTCCCATGGTTTCCCTTATTTGCAATATCTAGTATATGTCTGAGACAAGCAGAAAAGGTCACACAAGTTGGTGTTAGGTGAAATGAACCACAAGATAAGGATTCAATGTTTTTTTTTTTCTTGCGATTGTTTCTAACATATTTATAAGATGATTTCTATATTGCTTTGTATGTCCCTCCCCCACAGTATAGCCCCTGCTTTCACGGTATTTGATGTTGGTATAATTTGTGGAGGGGAAGGGAAAAAACTAATCTTTTATCTAGGGATACAGGTGGACCTATTGCAACAATGAGATATACAAGTTGTTAGGTCGAAAACCGAACTTTACAACTTTGATGGGGGGGTGGGGGGAGAATCGGGTGGGGAGAGGGGGGTAGTATGGAAAGGTATAGGAAGGGGAAACAAAGAGACGGCAACAATGCTTGATAAGAAATGTACTCATTTTCTTGCCCATGTAATTGTAACTTGTCTGTTTGGTAGTCTCACTATAAAAAAATAAACAAATAAAAAATAAAAGAAAAATGAACTTTACAACTTGGCAGGCGAGGGAGGGGGATGGGCAAAGGGGTGACTGAAGAGCACGGGGGCGGGGAGGGGGGCAGATGAGAACAGATGGGAAGGGGAAACAAAGGAGGAGGCAACAATGCTTGAT
Organism: Dipodomys spectabilis; assembly: GCF_019054845.1. Taxonomy (NCBI): domain Eukaryota; kingdom Metazoa; phylum Chordata; class Mammalia; order Rodentia; family Heteromyidae; genus Dipodomys; species Dipodomys spectabilis. The sequence continues at coordinate 3,026,264 of NW_024870882.1, read as the reverse complement.
GAATAATGTACTCATTATCTTGTCCTTATAATTGTTACCCCTCTGTATGGTATTTTCATAAATGAATAAATAAATTCGAAGGAGACTCAAAGCTGCTGAAATGAGCATATTTCCCATTTGGACTTTAATGGGATTTTTCTACAAACAAGATTTTCATCTTAACACAATAATTTCACAATGCATTGCTACAGAATAGATTGTAAATGTAAGATTTAATACTATTGTATACTTGAAGACAAAGTTTTACAGAAACCTTTAATTTCAGATAAACTAGAATATTCCAATAAATACATAGAAGAAATATAATTTAAAAATTCACTGATCAAAGCAAACCCTGGCAGGAATGTCTGAAAGATGCTTATCTGAAAACAGGAATTGGCACTGTGGCTCAATTGGTAAAGGGTTCCACTTGAGCTGAAGAAATGAAGGATATGTTAACACTCTGAGATTAAACCCCAGGACTGACAAAAATAAAATTTAAAGAATTGAAGCATTAAGGCTGGGAAGGAGACTCAGCAATAGAGTGCTTTTCCTGAATGCATGAGGTCTTGGGTTTAATTCCTCATTACCACATAAGCAGAAAAATGTGGAAATGGCTCTGTGGCTCAAGTGGTAGAACACTAGCCTTGAGCTGAAAAGCTCATCAGGTACAGCAACCAGACCCAGAGTTTAGGCCCTCCTACCACCACCACCAACAACAACAAATTAAAGCATCAAAAACCTGAAGTTGTTGTCCAGATTAATGAGTGCAACATTATCCGTTTACATGACTTAGTGACTTTAAACCTAGTTTAAAAGGGGAGGTGGTGGGCAATTTGTGTGTTTGCCAAAACCTGCAAAATTATTATGTACTTTCCCAAGGAGGAAGAAAGGAGGAAATGGGGGGAAGAGGGGAGGTGTTTGGTGACCTTGCCTTTTGGTTCAGTGATTGTTTTCTGGAGTCAAATTCAGAGAAATTCTGCTTGCAATCCTAGTTCCATGGGGGGGGGGGCAATGAAGAAGCCATGCCCTGGAATTGGTTTTGTCCTGTCCTTGGCCTAGCTCCATCCATCACTGGATAATCCATGTCCCACTTCAGGACCAAGAAGCCTTGAAGACTACTGATCCACTAGGCAGATGGACCTAACCACAACCAGAAAAGGCAAAAAATGCAATGCCGAGGACAACACTGGAAATCTATACCAGAAAGAGAGTTTTATATTGTTTATTGTAAAAATACTATACAGAGGGTTTACAGTTTCATGAGTAGGGTAATAAGTACATTTCCTATTGAGCATTGTTACCTCCTCCTTTGTTTTTCCCCTACTATCCTTTCCCTCTCCAACTCTCCAACTCCTCCCTCCTTTACCCCTACCCGACACTGTAAATTCATTTTCGACACACTGTCCTGTACATCTCATCATCCCAATGGGTCAACCTGCATCCCCATTTCAGCATTCTGCTGTAACCTTTCCACTCCCCAAATTACAAAAGTGTATATAAAAATGCAGAACACTGGAATCAAATAAACTGAAAACAGGGATTATACCATGGGGGGATGAACCTACAAAAGAATCATATAGTGCATTATAAGTATACTAGAAACAAAAACAAGAAAGAAAAATCACTTCTGTGTCTGACTTGGGGTACCTTTCACTTAATGTCATCTTATATGGTTATACGTCCATAGCATTTGACCTTCTCTGCTTGTCCTAGACATGTCCTAGTCCTTGCAAACCAGGGAAACCATGGGACGTATGTTTCTTTGGGCCTGGCTTACTTCACTTAATGTAATATTTACCAAGTCTTTCCATTTCCTAACAAATGTGACAATTTCATTCTTTCTAATGGAGGAATAGCATTCCTCTGTGTGTGTGTGTGTGTGTGTGTGTGTGTGTGTGTGTGTGTGTGTGTGTCACATTTTCTTGATCCATTCATGAACTGAGGAGCATCGAGGTTGGTTCCATATCTTAGCTCTTAGCTATGGTGAATAATCCTGCAATAAACATGGTTGTACAGGCAACATTGGTATGACCTTGTTTGTGATCATTTGGGTAAATGCCTAAATGCCCGAAAATGGGATTGCTAGGACATAGGGGAACTTTACATGGAGTCTTTTGATGAACTTCCACACTGCTTTCCAAAGTGGTTAAACAAGATTACACTCCCATCATCAATGAAATAGGGTTCTGTTTTAGCCACATCCCCTCCAAAATGTTATTAAATTTCTTGATTATAGCCATTCTAACTAGAATAAGGTGCATTCACAATGTTGTCTTGATTTGCATTTCTTTTGTGGCTAGAATAGTTGAGCATTTCTTCAGGTGTCTAATGGTCATTTTTTTTCCTCTTCAGAGAAGTCTCTCTTTATGTTTTTAGCCCACTTAATCATCGAGCAGTTGTTTCACTGAAGATTTGCTGTTTGGGGATTTAGTTTTTTGAGTCCTAAGTATATTTTAGATATAAGACCTTGTCCGTTTTATACCTCGTGAAGATCTTCTCCCAGAACATGTGCTTTCTATTGATATTGCTATCTATGACCTTTGCCTTGCAGAAGCTCTCATGTTTCATGCAATCCCATTTGTCCAACCTTTCTTTGATTTCTTTTTATTAACTATTGTAATATGTTTATTAAATACAGACTGCATCAGCACTTGGAATTTATAATTCCATCGCATCTTGTAATAGTAAATTACTTGTTTCATAAAGAGATGAATTAAGGAATGAATTTCTTCACTGATTTTTCTTTACTCTATGTTTCTGGCTCTCTACTAAGAAAATTTCAGTATGTGCTAAAAAGCCCTAGTTTATCCTATTCCTTCATGTAATGTTTTCATGTTGTCCTCTTTTATTTTAAGGTCTTTCATCCATTTGGAGTTGATTCTTGTGTAGGATGGTATATATGGATCCAGCTTTAGTTTAACAGGTGTTTAACCAATTTTGCCCACACCATTTACTCAAAAGGCTGTCTTTCTTCCATTCTCTTTTTTTAGATCCCTTGACAAAGTTTAGGTGGCTATCGGTCAGGGGGTTCATTTCTGAGTCTTCAGTCCTACTCTATTGGTCCTCAGGTCTGTTCTTGTGCCAGAACAAAGCTGTTCTTATTACTATCTCTTTTTAGTAGCATTTGAAATTTGGAACTGATATTGCTCTAGTGCTGTTCTTTCTGCTAAGAATTGACAAACCTACAAACAGCATTATACTTAATGGTGAGAAGTTAAACCCATTTCTTATAAATTCAGGAATGAGATAAGGATGTCTGCTTTCTCCACTCCTTTTCAACTTAGTATTAGAATGCTAGCTGGGGCAATAATATAAGATGCAATCTTAAAGGGATCCAAATAGCAAAAGATGAAATAAAACTCTCCCTCTTTGTAGATGACATGGTCTTGTATATAATGAAACCCATGGACTCCATTCCCAAGTTACTCGAGCTGATCAGAAACTTTGGCAAACTAGCAGAGTATAAAATTAACCCTCAGAAAATAAAGGCTTTTAATTTAATAACGATAAGAGTGCAGCTGAAATTAAGAAAGAAACCCGTTTTTACTAGCCACACAAAAAATAAAATACCTAGGAGTTAATTTAAGAGGTGAAGGACCTCTATGATGGGAAGTTTAAAAACCTGAAAAAGAAAATTAAAGCAGAGCTATGGAAGTGAAAAACTTCCCATTCTCCTGGATTGGGAGGATTAACATCATGATAATGGCAATACTGCCAAAGGCTATATCCAAATTCAATGTGATACCTACCAATATCCCAATTTCACTCTTCAATGATATAGAAGAAGCAATCCAAAAATTCATATGGAACAATAAAAGACCCCGATTAGCAAAGAAGTTTATTGTGACCCTCATTTTGTATTGCCACCTTGATTCTACAAAGTCATTTATGAATTTTAACTTTCTTCCCTCCCTTTGGATAAAGCTCACAAACACCCTGCCTCTAGCTCCCAGACACTTAACTCTTAGCTCTGGACAATTGTTCCTAAATAATGTGTTACTTAATTGTATTTTGTGTGCATAAAATATGCATATAAAACTAGCATATTTTGATCTTATGAGAAAGCAGCCTTTTTTCCCCCCTCTCAAATTTAGTTCCTGATAGACATTTTTATAGAGAATCTGTTTTCTTTTTTAAATGAAAGACTGGTAGGAAACTATGTTCATAATCTGGCTCCTTCTCTCACACCTCAACACCTAAAACGCAAATTTCACAAAGCATTTACAAGAAACAATGAAAACCAAACATTGGGAATGATCAGATGCAGAACGTTTTACCAAACCCAGAATAACTCTGCTGTCTGAGGGAGGGGCTGTCTGTATAAATTAACAAACAAACCCAAAAGGGCAGCCAGGAGTACCAGACATGAGTGTCCCTGGCTGCTACTTCATGGACAAGGAGCATGGAAGGGCTTCCTGAGCCTGCTGGAGAGGGCATGGAGGAAAGTTTCCTTGCCAGCTTGAGTACAAAAAGATGGCTTCACCCACCTGTGACTGTCTTCATTGTTTTCTCCCCACAGCAGAGCAGAATTGTCCCCTGCTCTAAGAAGAATAAATATTGTACCAGCCAATCTGCAGAGTGGCTTCTGTTTGGTCTGCACACCTTCCTAGGTAGGTGACCCTTGCCCCGTGGTGTTTGTGGCTCCCAGGGGCTGATCCTCAGGGCCCAAGTCCACGGGGCAGGCATGTGTTAGATGTGAGTCAGTGACACTGTCATTCACACAGCAGCTGCCGTGTTGCTGCCCTAGCTGAACAGCAGTTGTACCCTGATCTTCTCCCACAGTCCCAGGGGAGGTGCCTGCAATGGCCCGATGTGGGCAGGCTGCCGCTAGGATCCTACTTCATCAGACAGACCAGCATGCCAGATGAAGTGGCTGCCACCTGAATTATTAATTATTTTATGGATCAGTATTAAACAAAGTGATACACATTACTGTATGATATGTAATGCTATATCCTTGAGTCTATAGTCCATAATCATTGAACTTTATAATAGCAAGAATAGATTTTATTGTTTGTATTCATAAGGCCATAATGGAAAACTGAAATAAAAGTACAACAAAACTCTTATCCATAAATACTTGATTAAATCTCAGAATTTGAAAAAAAATTGTTTGTAAGTATTGCAAATGAAATTAAACTAGAATAGTAAAATACACACAAAATACATTACATTAGTTACGTTCAAATGTAAAATAAGTAATTACAGACAGAATTTCTACTGGATAAAAAATATTACAATGGTTTAAAACGTTGAAGTGATATAGGTTATATATTTTGTTTTTATAAAACTTATTTAAATCTCTAAGTTCTGTTTATCTCAGTGAAGGAAAATGTTAGAAAGTAGAAATTATATGTGGCACCTCTTGCTTGCAGTACCACGAAGGGGAGTGGCACTTCCTAATGGGAGTCCTGAGATGAAACGCACACCCTGCCCAAGTAGACACATCAGAGGTCCATGTGGTGACCCTAAGGGGGTCCAGGACACCGCATTGCTGCTGCAGCAGGTGCAGGACCTTTGCGGTGGGCTGTAGCCAACAAGGTTCCATTAGTGACCAAACCAAGCAACCCAGACTCAAGTGCCAAAGCCAGGAGGGAAGGCAGGGCAGATGCCACGTCCTGGCTACCATCAGTGCAGCCTACATTTCCAAGGTCAAGCCCTTTCTCTTGCTTTGGAGAACAACAAGGGTAGGGTGTGAGCCCATTGCCTCCAAATGGAGTATCCCTAGAATGGCACCCAGAGCTGGGCCCATGTGGGCCAGAAGGGCGACAGAGGAGGCTACACAGCAAAGCAAGAGGGGATTCATTCCCCCGGTACTGCAGCTGGTGTGCTGCAAGTCCAGGCTTCTCTGGCACTGATTGGCATATATAGGTTTGGCCCTGTACCGATTCCTCAAGGACCAGAAAATGGAGGTACACAGAGATGCTGAAGGGGCTCCAGGTTGTTGAGCTGCTGAAGCTGTCACAAGCCAGCTGGCAGAGGGGCCAACACATGGCTCCAGTACCCATACCCCCTTAAAAACTGATGAGGTGAACCAAGGTTGGGCTGCCTGGCTCCAAGGGGGCAGACTTCATGCCCAGCCTTCCTTTACCCATGGACTGTGCAGTGTACAAACATGGTGTCCCCCACCCTGCACTCATGGGGGCAGGCAGTGACCCCAGAACAGAGTCTCCATAGGATGGGCCACGCACTCAGGAGCACAGAAGACCAGTACCAGCACAGCTGGAGGAGGAGAGGGCAGCAATGGCCTCAACTACAGACCCATGGCTGCCAGCTCCTGGGTGAAATGGAGCAACTGAGACTGGGAAGTTAGGTGGGAAGGGTGGGCGGGGCTCATCTGGCAATGTTGGGGAGCATGCACACACATCCACTCACTGTACATCCACCGTAAAGGAGTTGGCCACACATCTCAACGGATGACCTGAGGAGGCACCCACACCCACAGGGACTACAGAAATGGAGTTTCACTTGGTGACTTGGAAAGGGCTCCAGGGCACAGCCTTGGAGCAATGAACAACTGGTAAAAACAGAAACAAAAACAAAACAAAAAGAAAAACGAAAAATGTCCAGTAAAACTTTTCATCAATGATAACCTATTATACTTTAAAAACAGTTTTGCTTTCCTCTTGTCCAATATTTTTCATGGGGCCCTCTGAATTAACCAGAAATCTTCAGGATTTCTTCATGCATAGTAATACAAATAAATATAGCTTCTATTCTTTTTTAATTAAGGCAAGTTGCATTTAGTTCTTTCCCTTCTTTGAATCATGAAAAAGAATTCCTGAAGTATATCTGTAAAACACCGAACTCAGCATTTCTTCTGAACTCCTCACTGAAGAAAGAGAATAAAATGACTGAGCAACAGGTATCACCCATATTGTCACTGTGCTAGCTGTCTCTCTGATTAGAAAATAATCCTGCCATGCATATGCAGATCGCTTATGCAAAATGTTTTCCAACAACTCTTGGTGTTATATTGCATTTATTTTCCCCTTCCTGCCTCCTTTCCTGCTCCTCTTCTCCAGGGTCCTGTTTCCCTCTTCCTTCTCTCCTACCTCTACTTTCTCCCTGTCCCCTTCTCTTCTCCCTCCTGTTATGCCCTTCCTTCTCTCTTACCACTTCCTCCTCCTTTCCTTTCCTCTTTCTCTTGCACTTTCTCTTCTACTTTTTTATGGTCCTGGGGGTTGGACACACACTAAGCAGATGCTCTCCTGCTCACTACAGGCCTCCAGTCTTGACTTCATTTCAATGACACTCTATTTCTTTGGTGCAAACCCATCAAAGTCTTTTGATTAAGGATTTAATTCATTGTACATATTCTACACCATGAATATGTGCTACTTCATACAGCGTGGCTAATAGGTTGGATTATGCTTTGGCCTTCAGTAAAACTCATCAGAAATAATGTGTTTGAAGGCAATCTAACGTGATCCTGTTACTCCCACATTAATGAACTGGTTACTACATATATTGCATGAGTACTTCCATATTGCTCCCAGTTTAATGAACTGTCACTTTGTGGTAGCACCCACAGTAACACTAACCCAAGGATTTCTGGAGATCAGAAGATTAAGTCCAGACAGGAGAATCCATGAGATATGTATCTCAAAATAACTACTAAAAAGCCAGAAGAAAGCCTGTGGCTATGTGGTTTAGTGCCATACTTCCACAGAATAAGCTAATGACAGGTCCCAGGCCTCATTTGAAGACCTGTGGTGGGTGCACACACACACACAGACACACAGACACACACACACACACACACACACACAAAATTTCCCAGCAAGAGCAAGTATTTGTTTTCCCAATAACATATCTGAGTTCCAATTTATGTGTTTGGATATTTTTGAAAGTTTTATCATCAGCTTACCTAATTTTAATGAATGACACCCTGTTCACTATTATTTAATCCTGGTTGGAAAGTACTTTAAGACACATTTTCATGTAGAAAAATTGTTTTTTTCCGCAAATTGTGACTGTCTTGGTTTGTAAGAATATCCAGTATATGTATGAGTCAAGTGGAAAAAGGCAGATAATGTGATGTTAGGAAAATGAACCCTTAGATAGGTATTCTAATGTTTTTTTTTCTTTCATGCATGTGTTTCTAACGCATTTATAAGATTATTTCTTTGTTGCTTTGTATGTCCCTCCCCCACAGTATAACCCCCCTTTCAATATATTTGATGTCAGTATAACTTGTGGAGGAGATGGGGAAAAACAAGTCGTTTAAGGATTCAGGTGGACCTGTTGCAACAATGAGAAGTACAAATTGTCATGTCAAAAACGAGCTTTACAATGTCGGTGGGAGGGGGGGAAGGATTGGGTGGGGGGGGGGCTGGGAAGGGAGGTGAAGGGTAAACAAAGGAGGAGGCTGCAATGCTTGGTAAGAAATGTATGCATTATCCTGCCCATGTAATTGTAACCCCTCTGTACAGTATGGTCACAAATAAAATAAAATTAAAAAAAAAATAATCCATATGCAAATATAATCTAGGTGATATAATGTAATAAATGAAGTGTTATATGTATAATACTAAATAAATAAGGATAATAAACCTTATACGCATTTAAAAAAAAAGAATTGTGCCTTTAATTCATTAGTTCATTAATTAGAAAAGTAACCCTAACCCTAGAACCAATTGCCTTTGGATTCTAAAAGCCACAAAAGTACATTAAATTTATACATCCTGTCCTTGATTCAACTCATCTTTCTTAAAATAGTTTCTAGTTTTACTCAACATCGTGCCATTTTTCTAACACAACATTCATGCTAACCCTCACACTAATCATACCCTAATCCTAATATTATTAGCAGTTTCCTATTTCATATTCATCCTAATTCGATCTTGACTTGTTAGTCACAGATTTACTTTCAGTTTGACCCTAAATTTTCCATTTCCCTAATGCTAACAGTAAGCCCAGCTGGAACAGAAAACTAATTTTCAACCTACTGATAGTCAAAAATTAACACTAAAAATACTCTAGTTTTTTATTAATTGTAATAAATATTCCAGTTTGCACTCTGGAAATGAGTTTCAATTTTCCCTAATTCCAACAAATTTCCTGACTCTACTTCTGAAGTGATCTTGTTCCCTAACATGGACCATTATATTACTTGTCCTGACATTCTCTTACCAGGAAAAATACTGTAGTTTCCATTAGTCCTACCTTTTCCTGAACCACTGTATCCTAAAACAATTTCAGATTTACATATCATCTAGTCCTTTATTTAACGCTAACTCTCAACCTATACCTGGCTGGAAAACCCTCATTAATCATTACAAGAATGGTCACTGAGAAATAAATATAATGTTAATGCTCTAGTTATTATTCACGCTCACATTTTTGCTTCTACTTGTTAGTGAAAACTCAATTTTATAGTAAAACTTTCCTATTCATAACACTGATCATAATCAGAACAAAATACTGACCCTGATTTTAATCCAAATTATATGTTAATACTAACACTAACTAGTTAGTGTTACACTAGTTTTCATTCATCCTAACTTGATTCAAATAAGCCTTCCAAACATAGGTTTCAATTTTTTTCCAATATCTTAGTCATTTTCTAACTCTAAACTTAATCTTAACTGGTATATTGAATATTGCAAGTAGATTCTAATATTAATAGCAATACTCTAGTTCACATTCATTCTAATTCTTACCAGGCTTATATTAAAATTTACCTTCAATTTGACCCTCATTTTTTTTTCTCCTTCACTCTAACCCTAACTATGGCTGGAATCCTAACCATATCCTTGCCACTAATCGTATCCCACTTCTAAAATTTATGAAAAATGCTCGTTTTGTGCAATCCTAATTGAAATTTCACTGTAATCCTCGAAATAAATTGCAGGTTTTCCTAAACCCTACAGATTTTCTCACTCTTATCTCTGAACCTATCTTGTTCCATAAGAGGAATCATTATACCCATTGATCTCAAATCCTGATATTACGAAATACACTGTACTTCCAACATCCCAGATTTTCCTGAATTCCTAGAACCTAAAAAAGTTCAGCTTTACTTAATATTTAACACACTTCTTTCTTTTTTTTTTTTTTTTTTTTTTTTTTTGTCGGTCGTGGGGCTTGAACTCTGGGCCTGGGCACAATCCCTGAGTTCGTTATCTCAAGGTGTGCGCTTGTACCACTTGAGCCACAGCACCACTTTCTGTTTTCCTGGTAGTTAATTGGAGATAAAATTCTCACAGACTTTCCTGCCTGGGCTGGCTTTGAACTGCGGTCCTCAGAAATCAGCTTCCTGAGTAGGTAATGAGGCTGACAGAAGGATTACAGTTAAATGTGTAAGGTAATGAGTACATTTCTTGTTGACCATTGTTACTCCCCTCTTTGTTGTTGTCCAACTATCCCTTCCCTCTCCCATCTCCATCACTCTTCTCTCCCCAAGCTGTAAAGTTCATTTTCACTACAATGTGCTGTGAGTATTATTGTTGCAATAGGTCATCCTGTGTTGAACCTAAATTTGCTATTTCTCTAACCCTAATTCTAATTCTGTCTGGTATCCTAACCCTAACCATAATAATAATGATAATTCAATTCAAAAGTTAAAAAATACTTGTTTTTGTTCATCCTGATAATCCTCTGTACATCTTTAATTAAGTTACAGTTTACCTTAAATCCTCCAAATGAGTTTATATGTGCATATATAAAGATATAATTTTATGTAAAAAACAAGATTTTACGAGGAAGGAGTAACAAAAAGGAAATAGAGGGAGTATATTAGTGAAAGAGAATAACCAAACTGCCACTTCTGAAAATTAATAACCCCTAAAAATAACCAATTAGAAGACAGGGAAATCAAAAACAAAGTAGAACGTCTCCACAGCAAATTGATGACATAGAAGATAATCTCAGGGTCAAAGACAGAATAGATATAATAGGAAAGAGGAAATAATCATTTAGAACAAATCCAAGAAATAAGAAATGATCTTGCCAGAACTTCAAGACTCAGTTAGAAGATCATATTTCGGAGAGATATGTATCAAGAAGGAGAAGAGCAAGAAACTAAATGGATGGGAAGCATATTGCAGAATTCTAGCAGAGAACATGCCAAACATGAGATAGGCTCATTCAGAGAAGAGAAGCCTGTAGAAACCAAACAGAATTCTAGAACTGAACAATCCACCATGACATCATAATCCATTAGAGGATTATTAAAAATCGAGGAAAGGATTCTTGAAGATGCCATAGAGAAAAGAATGATTATTTGTAAAGGATATACAGTCAGAATAAATACAGATTTTTTAGCTGATATGGTAAAAAGGAAAGCCTGGCATTATATATGACAAACATTAAAGATAAACAACCAGCATCATGAATACAGTCCCAAGCCAAACTCTCCTTTACATTTAAAGGATATATAAACATATTTCATGACAAAGAAAACTTGAAACAACGTATTTCCATCAAATTATCAGGATAAAATATAATCAAATATATCCTACATAGAGGAGATCAAGAAGAAGAGGAACTGGTTATATAAAATGCTCCGTACCAGAGAACAAGGTAAATATGTTAAGAGTAGATGAGGCACAGCTCCTAACAACAGGTGTATAACATAACAGAACTTATCAGATATTTCTGTCTGAACTCTCAATATCAATGGACTTAAATTTCCAAATAGAAGACATAGATTAGATAGTAGTATCAAAAACCAAGTTGCGTCCATCTAGTATCTATGAGAGACACATTATCAAACACATTCTAAGAAGCTAGAATTAGACTCCTCCTCAAATCACATAGGGACTCACCACAGAAAGAGAACTATGAACCAAACTCTTTGATAAGCATTAATGCAGAACTTCTTAATAAAATTCTCACTAATCAATTTCAGCAACTAACAAAAAATCATATGGTATGATCAAATAGGATTCATCTTAGATACGATTTGATTCAATATTCTTGTCAATAAACATAATACAAACCATCAGCAGAACCTGGACAAGAAACACATGATAGTCAATAGAGATGTAGAAATAGCTTTTAACAAGCTCTAATACCCCATTATGATTGAAAGGTCTAAGAACCTAGGAATGCATGGAACATTCCTCAATATTAAACTGAGTATGTATATGACAGAGATAATTAGCATTTACCTAAGGGTGGAAGCATGAAGACATTAACATGAGGAATGAGAAAAAGATGTCCACTCTCTACTACTCTTCAATATTGTAGTGGACTTTCTTGCAAGAGCAATAGACAAGAGAAAAACATAAAGCAGATCAAAATAGGGTAGAAGTAAAACTATCCCTTTTTACAGATGAAATGACCCTATATTTAAAGGACCCTGTAGATTCCTCCCTAAAGTTAGTAAAGGTGATGCTAACCTTCAGCACTGTCGCAGGATATAAAAACTACAAGAATCAGTAATTTTTCTGTTACCAAAAATGGGAAGATCCACGCTGAAATCCAAAAACAACCTCATATGTACTAGCCTCAAAATCAAATCAAATCTAAACAAAACAAAACAACAACAACAAAACTAGGAATTATTCTTGAACTAAAATTGTGAAGGACCTGTATGTGAAAACTTAAAAAATATAAAAAGGGAAATTGAAGGAGATTCAAGGAAATAGAAAGTCGTTCAGTATTTCTGGTTGGAAGAATTAACATTTTGAAAACTGCAATACTTACCCTAAACAATTGGCAATGCAATACTCATCAAAATCCCAACAATATTCTTCACTGTAGAAGAGAAAGCAATGCAACTATAATATGGAATTACAAAATTACAGATGAAACAGCATGCTTAGAAATGAATTCATTGGCCTATAGTCATCTTACACACACACACACACACACACACACACACACACACACACACACACACACACACATTCACAAAATGGAATTATATTCACCCATCAGAAAGATTACTTTTCACCAGTGGTAAGAAAAATGAAAGGTTTGGGAAAATTATATTAAGAGAAAAGAGAAAGGAATGCAGAATCAGAGCAATATAGGTTTCATGGATTCATTCGTTTGTTGTAGCTAGAAGATGCATACAAATCTATAAGTAAACAAGACAGATTCTACCTTGTCCGTTAGAATGGCCATTACTAAGAAAACTAACAATAGCAAATGCTGGCATGGATGTAGCCAATTGGGAACTCCATTACACTGTTGGTGGGAAATTAAACATGTTCAACCACTGTGGAATGCAGTACGGAGTTTACTGAAAAGAGTAAATATAGATCTCCCTTAAGACCCAGTAATTCCCCTCATAGGCAGTAATCCAATAAATAACAAACAAGCTCACATGAAAGCTACCAGCATAACCATGTTCAGGGCTCAGGCCCAGAGTTCAAGGACTGGAAAAAAGTTACCACTCCTGGTATTTGTTTCCGCAAATATGAACCGTTTTATATAAGATACCAAATCAATCTATTTGCAGTAGCTAGATTAGGACTTAAATGTAATGGGTGATAAATGGCTCCTTTGTTGAATCTTAGGAAGAGATGAAGGTAGTCCATAAAGGGGAGATTTTTGGTTGTTGTTGTTTGAGGGGCTTGAAGTCTGGGCTTGGGCACTGTCCCTGAACTCTTCAACTCAAGCTGAGTGCTCTACCACCTTGAGCGACAGTGCCACTTCTGGTTTTCTGGTGGTTAAATGGAAATAAGAGTCTCAGGGTCTTTCTTGCCCACGCTGGCTTTGAACCGTAGTCCTCAGATCTCAGTTTCCTAAGTAGCTAGGATTACAGCTGTGAGCAACTGCACCAGGTAAAAATGGGGGCTTTTTAGAAAAGAAAATCCACCTCTTCACCAGTGTCTAAACCTCAGATATTACTATTAGAACACTTCATCTTCACCTCATTTCATCAGACATTTGTAAATTTTCTCTTTTCCTTCATGTGGGAATACTGCAGTCAATTATCAACTCATCTGGGGGACTGGATCAATTGTATGATAATTGCTAGCAGCTAATTTAAGAACTTTTACTTCAAAAGAAATGAAACCCTCATTTGGAATAATTGCTTTCTCTTTTTATTACAAATCTGTGCTTGATTACTTCCTAATGTGATATTGGACTTCCTAATAGAGTGATGAAATTTTCTTTCTTTTCAACCTCTCCCACATGTGGTCAAATATTTAAGAATTCAAAGATTTGCACTGATAATTGATTAAGCTGACTTCTAAGAAAATGTGCATTTCTGGAATTTGGTCTTCTGTCTTGTTCTTACATACACAAGCTTTCTATGATTTATTTGTTCTACAAGGAATTATACTTTCCAATCTTTGTGTGACCAATTTTAGTCTCTGTGATCAGTCTTTCTGATCCTCTCTTTGGAGTCTCATTTGAGTCTACCTCATAAAAATATATTAGTTATCAGCTAAATGACTCTCAGCTTCTGTTTTTTGCCTGATTTCATCTAGGCTGTGATAGCAACCCTGCCTGGCTGTGCTTAATGGAGTGTGTGTGTGTGTGTGTGTGTGTGTGTGTGTGTGTGAGTGTTGTTTTAGATGTCAAGGATTACTATTCAAGACAGTAGTTTCTCTGGGCCCCGTGTTCCCCTTGCCTAGAGTCAATGGGTTTTTCTCCTAAAGATACAAAGAACAACTGACTAAATTCCTGTTAATTCTCTCAAAATGAGGCAATCAGGCATCCTTGCAAAGCCATCAATAATGCTTTTTAACCACTTACAGAAGTCGTCTATCAAAATGGCTTTTTTGATAGGTTGACTGTGAAAAATGTTCATTTCCAAGTAGGCACCATAAAGCAGATCACATTCCTGGGATCAGACTTTTGGAAGGAAGCGTCCCCTTCCTTCCTTCTCTTATGATAGATCAAACCATAATATTCTTCAGTTGTGGCCAGCCTGGAGCACATATTCCCAAGAATATTCTGTAGTGTAAAACAGGACCAACTTTCAAAATAACGGTGTAAATACTTGTCTACTACAGACTGATTTATCTTGCTTTTATCTGTTGTTATTTTCATTACTTCAAACAGATGGATAATTTATGTAGGGATTAGACAAAGGATTAATGGAATAAACATTCAGTTTACTTTCATAGATCCAATATAATACACTTAACCCGTAATGGACAAATAAATCCAACTCTAGAAACAATGTCATGAATATAAAATAAGCCTTAACACGTATATTCTGGCACACATACACCATCATCTACTCAAAAATTCAGTCTCTCTGTAAATATTTAATTGGTATGAAATAATAAAAATTTAATTAATGAATTTGACTTTTAAGTATTATCTGAAATAGTCCTCATGTATATAATTGTAAATAATTTTATAGATGTCACCTAGACAAGAATTTAACATGCATGTAAAAATCAAATTTCCTCAATTTAAGCTATATGAGAGGGGTCATACCCTCGTGTACTATGTGGTGTGAATTTTACCACAGTGATGAACCCTTCCAACTAATACCAAGAGTCATGTGCAATAATTTATTATTTGATGTTAAGATGAGTGCTAAGTGTAGAATACACTTTGAATTATTACATTAACTCACAGAAATGAAGCAATAATGATATGTTATTTGTTTAAATTCTAATGCTTCTCAATTTTACAATTCATTAAATATATTATTAAAACTATTTTCACTTTCTTCTTTTCTATAGCTGCTGAAATGAAAATTATATATTAAACATTCAATATTAAGAAATCAATAATAAGTAAACTATTATTAAAATGACATACTATTAAACTGTGATTTGAATTATACTTCTAACAAATTGTGATGTAAGCAAGTCAATAGAATTAAGGGTGATCATTTTTAAACTTAGCAGCTTGTTATTTTTTTTTTTTTTTGGGTCCGATCGTGGGGCCTGAACTCTGGGCCTGGGTGCTGTGCCTCATCATTTCAGCTCAAGGCTAGTGCTCTACCACTTGAGACACAGTACTACTTCTGGCTTTTTTCTTTTTGCTTATGTGGTGTTGAGGAATCGAACCCAGGGCCTCAGGCATGCAAGGCAAGCACTCTACCACTGAGCCACCTTCCCAGCCCAGCAGCTTGTTATTTGTTTCCTAATTGTGTCATTTGTTATTCTTGGTCCAAGTCATCGCTTCATCTTAATTGTTTAGTTTTCTATTTTATCTCTATTGGTATGCTGATTGTGCATTTTGTTTTCCCTTTTTAATGATTGACATGAAGCTGAAAATCTGTATGCTAGTTTATTACTTGCTATGTTAATGTAAAATTACTGCTTTCCACAGCTGTTCTGCTCTATGATACTACAGTATTTCCCCCACTCCCATCTCCTGTATTGCTGCTCTCATATATTTTATTTTATTTTTATTTAAATTTTATTGTCAAGGTAATATACAGATAGGATATAGTTACATAAGTAAGGTAATTAATTTATTTCTTTTCTAAATTACCCTTATTTTTCTCCCTCTTCACTCCCAATGCCCTCCCCAAGTTTACTTACAAAATATTTTCTTTTGAGTACTACTGTTGCATAGGTTCCCCCTTTGTCCTTTGTCTCACCATTTAGTTTTTTTTTTTCCTTTCACTTCCCTAGTTCAGATCAACATATTGAAAATACCCAGGGTATCAAAATCCAATACAGTGACTACAGGGGATTAATCATAGGTGGGGAAAACACAAAAGGATAAAAAGAAATCACATAGTACATTAAGAACAACAATAACAAAGAACATGTCTTGGAGTTCATTTAACTTGGAATCACCTTATACGATCATATGTACATAGCTATTGAGCTATTCTGCTCATCTAATAAGATTATCCTTGATGTACACAATAACGCTCCCCTATTACCCAGTAATCCCACTTCTAGGCATATAACCAGGTGATCACAAACAAGGCCACAGTAAAGATACTACTATGTATCACAGTAATACTTACCAAAAATGACACACACACACATACACACGTACACACTTACAGATAAACAAACGTGGAAAAAATATGCTTGCATCACAAAGAATGTGACCACCTCATTTGTAAGGAAATGGAAAATCTTTGAAAAAATCATATTAAGTGAAGTAAGCCAGACTTAAAGAAACATAGGTCCCATGGTTTCCCTTATTTGTATTAATTAGTTTACATCAAGGATAATCTCATGTATTTTAATTTGACATTTTGTTCTATGTTGAGTGTGCAACATTATTGCTATATTGTTTGTTATTATTTCTGAAAATAGGCAGGTATACTTAAAGAATTACATTCATCTCATCCATTATTGAAGGAAGAACAACTAAAAGAGTAACCACTACTAGGAAGAACAACTCCTCCTTACTTAGCTTCATTCCTATGTAAGGCCAATGTTGTCCCCTGTATCCTCATGTTGTACACTACAACTCTATACCTGGTCATAATGTATATCTAGTATCTTATGCATTTTGAACTAAATGCCCCAGAAGTTCCACTTTGCTTTACTTTTTAAAAAAAAATTCTGTCTTAATGTTTGAGGATTGTGTGTGTGTGTGTGTGTGTGTGTTTACAAAGATCAGAACATAACATTTTTCTTCATTTCGAGTCCATCTTTCAGGTCATCGTAAGTTGTGGCTAATGGGAGAAGTCTCTTGTTTTTTTAAGGATGAAACAGAAAAAGATATTTGTGCATGTACCAGAGTTGCTTTATTAGTGTAGTTGAACACTGAACTTCGATTTATATCTTGGCTGTTGTTGTGAATAATGTGAATAACAATGAACTACAGATATATTACGAGTTACCCGGAGAGAAATAATCACATGATTGGTGGGTCAGATGGTATTTCAACTATGATTTCTTTAAAAAACTTCATACTACTTTCTACAAGGAGAATACTAACCTGTATTTTGACCAAGAGTGTAGAAAATTTCCTTTTCCTCACACTCTCACCAACATTATTACCTTTTATTTAAAAGGTAATAAAGGGCAAATTTTTACTATCTTCAGTACCCCAGACTGGCTTAAGACTGAAATCCAACCTCCTAAATGCTTGGAATTACAAACCTTTACCACCACACCTGGTTCCTTTGATCTTTTTTGATAAGAGTTATAATAGTTATAAAGTAGTATCATAGTAATTTTGAATTACATTTCTCTAATGACTTCTGCTCACAATGCATTAAGCCAGCACAGAAGTTATATTAAACACAACTGTGTAAACCCACTGGTGATATAGAGGGGTTTATGGAAAACATGTCTATTCAAACTTTTGTCCATTTTTAATCAAGTATCTTGTTAATCTCATTTTTAATCTCTCTATACAAAAATAATTAATTCAAGGTAGTAAAAAGGAAAAAATTAAGCAACTCCTAACATTTTCAATAACTTGATATTGCTTAAATCATTTTCTGTTTATGCTTGAAACTATATAACAATTTAGTTAGGCCTTTTACATAGCTATATGTATTTCTTTTATTTTACATTGATTGCTCTTTCCAAAGCCTGCCTGTCTAATTTTGGTTTCTTTCGGTTTTAAGTAGTTCAGATTTCAAACTGAAGAATAAATGAAAGTAAGCAAACAAAAATACAGTTCCTCTCATCTGATAATGCCTCTACAAGAATGAGAAAAGAGTTCATCATCCTAAGGACCCTTAATTCTTAAGATAATATTTGCTATAATGCTAATGTTATTACCATTTTAGTGTTTGGAAAAATTGTAATTAAAGGCACTAAGAGCATGGCCCAAGACACACAGTGAGGAAGGAAATGAGTCAAATTTCCAAAAGTCTTTCAGCAATACACAAAAGGTAAATAAATTCTCTCCATTCTCTGGTACTCTCAATTCAATATTCATATTGTCCAAGAAATAATAGCATAGCAATTATTTTCCATGGTGATTGTTTTCTGTTACATTTTGTCTTCAACACGGACTGTGTTTGTGACATTGGGTTATTATGCACAGAGCTAAGCTTATAAATTATGGTCCAAAGAGAGGCAAATTTCTTCTGTCCCATAGTTCCAGTATCGGTTTTACAAAGTATTAAATCTTTTAAATATCATCACTTACTGTATTTTAAGAATTCAAGAATGAAAAAATTCACATATAATCACTCCAAAATGCTTTAAAACTAGGAGATGATAAAACAGGCCTCTGTGAAATAAATTTTCTTCTACTTTTAAAATTATTCTGAAAGCCTTGTGCTGGTTTGTCACACCTGTAATCCTAACTACTCGAGATACCTACTCAAGAGGCTAACATCTGTGGATAACATTTGGAAGCCAATCAGGGCAAAATAAATTCATGAGATTATTTTCAAAAATTTTAATGAACTAGCAAAGTGCCAGGAATGGAGATGTAGCTTATATAGTAGCTCACCAATCTAGAGAGCAAGACGTAGCGAGATCTTGAGGCCCTGATTTCAAACTCTGAGCATGCTAACATGCAGGAATTCACACACACTCACTTTTTCAAAATATCTTCATATCAGTGTTTTGCATTAATTTCTTTGTTAATGATAATATATGGGTAAAATAGGCAAAATAAACTCTTCCATCTCAAAACATTTTTATACTTTTTTTGTAAAAATACTGTACAAAGGGGTTACAGTAACATGAGCAAAGTAATAAGTACATTTCCTGTCAAGCTTTGCTACCTCCTCCTTTGTTTTTCCCCCACCATTCCTTCCCTTCCACCTCCACAAGTATACTCCTCACACCCGCAAGCCCCACCCAATGTCCCCAGCCTAAATTGTAAAGTTCGTTTTTCAAAATAATGTCTTGTGCATCTATTGTTATACAATGGGTCAAACTGTATTCCCATTTAAGCATGTTGTTTTGTCCCTTTCTTTCCCCAAATTAGAGAAGTGTATATACAAGATGCAGGTGCACCAACATCAAATAAAGTGAAAACGAGGGTTATACTGTTGGGGAGGAACGTATAAAAAACAAAAAAAATCACGTTGTACATTATAAATATGTGAGAAACAACAGCAAGAAAGAAAAAAATTGTGTCTCTATCTTGGGGGTCACTTAGCTTAACATCAACTTATTTAGTCATACACACAAAGCTTTTCAACATTTCTGCTTATCCCAGACATATACTAGTTATTGCAAATAAGGGATACCATGGGACCTATCTATGTTTCTTTGGACTTGGCTTACATCAGTTAATATAATTTTTTCCAAGACTTTCCATTTCCTAACAAATTGGGCGATGTCATTCTTTCTGATGGAGGCATAGAATTAATATATAGACATATATATGTATATATATATGTATAGTATATATGTGAGTGTGTGTTTGTACACACATATACACACAGAACATTTTCCTTTTTTGTTTTTTAGAGCAACTTAGTTTTCCACCTACATCATTTTTTCAAATGTTTTTTATTGTGATTACATGGTTACATAAGTTCCCAAATTTCACAATATTGTGGGATAGTGATGCTTAGTTAAAGTCACAAACACATTCTAACTTTGATGGAGCAAATTGTCTATCATAGTCTACAACATTTATGAGTTCTATGAGCTTTGCAATAGAGTTATTTCATATATATATACTTCTTTTGTTTTGAAATATGTATATTTTTTGTTTTGTATAGCGTCAGCTATTCCCTCTTTCCCACTTGTTCCCTCCCTCCCTTCAGTGACATGGAGTTGCTTAGTTTATTTTGGTCAATGTCCAGTGCAGCTGATGGATCCCACTATTGTATGTTTTTCCCTGATTCTCTCTAGTCTTGTGTCGTCCTCTGGTTTTCCTTCAGTGTGCACATATGATCAGCAAAATGGGATTATTTAGTAGTGATTCGACCAGATGAGTGGAAGTTCTTGGTTTCTTAAGTGTTGTTAATTTTTTCATATCACCTTACATTTTGGATTTAACATCCACTTATCATGGAGACCATATGCCGTTCGTCTCTTTGCTTTTGGCTTACCTCGCTCAACATGATTTCCTGTAGCTTGATTGATTTCCTTAATAATGCCATTATTTTGTCCTTTCTAATGGATGGAAAATATCCCATTGTGTATAGTTACCACACTTTTTGGATCTACTCATCTCTGGTGGTACATATGGTTTTTTTTTCATATCCTGGCTATTGTGAACAGTGCTGCAATAAGCATGGAGGTGCATGTGTCCTTGAATATTAGTACCCGTTGTTCAGAATAGATGCCTAGAAGTGGTATGAATGGGCCATAAGGAAGGTCAATATTTAACTTTCTGAGGACTCACCAGACTGATTTCCAAAGTGGTTGTGTAAGTGTACATTCTCAGACACACACACACACACACACACACACACACACAGAATGTTTTCTTGATCATTCTTCTACTGAGGGGCATCGGAGTTGGTTTCATATCTTAGCTATGGCAAATAATGCTACAATAAACATTGTTGTGGTGGTAGTTTTAGTATGGACTTGTTTCTGATCATTTAGGGGAATGCCCAAAAGTGGGATTGCTGTGTACTATGGGAGCTCTATGTGGATTCTTTTGAGGAACCTGCAAACTGCTTTCCAAAGTGGATGAACAAGTTTACACTCCCACCAAGAATGCAGTAGGCTTCCCTTCTGGCCACATCCCTTCCAGCATCTGTTGTTGTAAAAGTATGGAACGATTCACTAATTTGCGTGTCATCCTTTTGCAGGGACCATGTTAATCTTCTCTGTATGTTCCAATTTTAGTGTATGTGCAGCCAAATTGAGCACAGAACATTATTGTATATATAAAGTGTAATTGATTTTCTTAAACTAGACAATTCAACAAAAAGTAAGTTCAAAAGAATTGTGAAATTTTGAACCATTTATTCCTTACATAAGCACACATTTAAGAGTAAAGTCAAGATTGACATGGCAAAAACAAAATAATTCCAGGTATTTGTTGTTCATGAGATGTGTAGAAGAGGAATTCAATTATTCTACACAAGGCACCTGTCATAGTGATCATTGCAGCAAATGTTAAGGTTTGTTAAAAGTTTTAATGATTTAAATATGTTTATTTTTGGGATTTGCTTATATATGATAAAATTAAGACAGTTTAGCAGGTCATAAAATTTTTTGATAAAGTATATAATATTTCTAGTAGCATGTACTAGTAAGTATGTACATTTCAGAGTTTATAGAAACTTTACTAATGAGAAGTTGCAAAGACTGTTTAAAGAAGCAGAGTGAAGAGTTAAGATTTAAAGTACACAGTTTCTGTTAAATCTTTAGGGCTCCCTTACGTTGTATGTTAATGATGAACAAATAATTATATAAGCCACATATAAATGATGAGATGAACTATAAATAGTAATCTTAGTGGGTAAATTTAAAGGCTACTCATAGCTTTATCCAGTTTTACATGTACAGGAATATGAGAAAATAGTAAAATCTACTATGTACACTTCAAATACTGAAAACCCTGGTAATTATTTTGTTTTTTATTTTAGTAATCATTAATATTTAATTATTTTTTTCTTCATAGCATTTTTTCCTTGTAATATAATAAAACATTTTGTGAGTCGTCACTAAGAGGTACTTTGAGAATATTATTGGGATGGCCACACCATTTTTCATAGGTGCATGTGAATTTACAAAGAGCAAAACTAAAAACAAAATATTGATTAAAATTTTTATCAAGTAGAGTCTGAATCAGTAGTGTTGATAAATGTCCACACCTAAAATCTTAACCCTAGGCTGAAGTAGTGGTATTACAGAATTGAGGCCACAAAATTGAGAAACTGTGTTTTGTTTTGTTTTTGTTTTTTTTGCTTTGTTTTTGTTGGTTGTGGGGCTTGAACTCTGAGTCTTGGGTACTGTCCCTCAGTTCTTCAGCTCACGGCTAGTGTTACCACTTGAGCCACAGCACCACTTTCATTTTTTCTGCTTATGTCATGCTAAGGAATGAAATTCAGGACCTCATTCATGCAAGTCAAGCACTCTACCACTGAGCCACCTTCCCAGCACCTGAGAAACTGTGATTTAAAAAATCATGTGAACAATATTTGCTTTCTCCTTTGGGTTATATAATGAAATATGTAAACATATTTTTATATTTTTGTGAATTGTCATACTTCTAAATTTATACTAACTGCAGCCAATTTATCCTTTTCAAAGTCAAGAAATATTTCTGAGAGTTTGCTTCTGTGAAGACTGTTTTTGCATTTATAATTTCTTCTGAGTCATTTTTATTTTTTATCAAAATCACTTTATATTTTATGTTGATGAGTTATCATACATCAACTACCTTCAAATGTACATGTAGAGTCTCAATATAGCAGTATGAATATTCTCATACAACTCGTTTATCTGTTACGCACTTTAAGTATTATGATATTTTTCCCTCTCTTGCACTCTCTCATTTCTGCTCTTTCTCTTTCATGCTCTATGTCTGCTACTTAGATTTTCTGCTGGTCTACTATTATCCATCAGGATCCACTGGTTTTGTGGGGATAGGGACCATCCCTTACCCTTGCATTCTTTAAGAGTTATAACAGTGACATGAAATTATTCTTTGCCACTCTAAATGGCAAAACAACAGATCTAGGAATTCCTTTTCACTTTAAGTACTATTATAAATTTTATCTCATATGAATCATTGAGACTGATAAGATACTTTTAGCTTGGGACCTAAAAGTTCTTTTTCTTTACAAGCAACCTTTTACTTTTATTATCAGTAAGTAACAAAAACAAAGCTATCCTATGGAAAGTAGGCTGAAGTTGTTCACAGGGATGAAAAACAAGGTAATGGGGGAAGTAAGTACAAAGGATATCCCTCATATAGCACAGATCCTTAAGAGTAGTTTATGATGTACACTTTGTGATAAGCACAATGTGCTGGGAACTGTAGATTAAATCACTGAACACCTGATATATATTTATATGCACATATATTTATATATGTATATTTATTTACATATGCATATATGCATATATAGGCCCATATATGTACACATGAATGTTACTATACACACAAATACATACATATGTACACACATGTACACATGCACAAATGGAGAAAGACACATAGATATAGCCAACAAAAGTTTCACTAGTTGTTGAATATGCCTTTGACAGAATGTTTGGTAACAAATGTGTTGAAGATATATTTGTCTCTAAGAGTTCTTTTACCACTCCTCTTATCTCTTACAACTGGTCGGTTTAGAGAGATTCGACTTGAAAAAATGCAGTACAAGTGATAGCAAGTCATTCGGAAATCTAAATAAGTATAGGTCATATGGTGTCTCCCTGCTCCCCATGGAATGCTTGCTCTTGTAGACACTCTCAACAGCCAAAGTAGTAGGATTATTAAGAATAAAGTTATAAGGCTTTAAATGGCATCCTTCCTTGGGCTCTTTTCCAACAGCCAGCATCAATTCCTAAGTAGATGAGTGACTCCCCAGAAGACGGGAGCACAGGTCAAAATTTAACTAACCCATATGAAAAGTCTAAAGTGAGAAATGCTGACTGAGGTCGTGCTGATGTCCTAGCCACTAAAATAAGGAAAAAAGAAAGTTTTTTTATGTATTAAAATTTAAGAATAATTTGTAACCTGTCAATAAATGTGTAGAACACAATTATATCAACTGACAAAAGATGATGTGCATTTCATTTATGTGATTTTGGACTTGGAAATTGTTTTTAAGTGTGTCTACACAAGTAGAATCAGCATGAAACAAGCCAACATTTCTTCATTTAAGACACAAGGAAAGGATACAGGTTGTCCCATTGTAACAATGAGATTTGCAAGATACTATTAGAGGGAGGTGGACGGAGGTGTTGTGGATGTGTGAAGGTAAGGAATAGTAGGGGAATACAAAGGAGGTGGTAACAATGCTCAATAAGAAATGTACTCATCACCTTACTTATGCAACTGTAACCCTTCTGTACAGTATCTTTACAATAAAATATATATTAAAAACATACTAGGAAAACTGTACATATAGCAAGTTGTATTTTTCACTCAATATAAGTAAAGTATTAGTTTTAGGACCACAGGCATACTAAAATTTTGGATGCTCAAATTCTCTACATAAACACAGTATATTTTTTTCATTAGAATCTGCCCACAACCTAGTGCAGTGTAATTTCTGTGAAAATTTTTACTATATTCTATGTTATAGTGGAAAATAAAATATATTCCTATCAACAGATACAAATTTATTTCAGATAATTTTTGTCTGCATTTTGTGGATGGAATTGCGAGAGCTAATTTGAAAAGCACAAATTTAAACACCAAGAGCTATCTTCAAGATGTAACAAAGATATAATACAACATCATTGAATGGTATGGGACTCTAAGGAGAAGTACTTCAATTGAAACATTATCAGAAATTGTAAGCAAGCAAAGACTATATAGAAATGCAGCTGCTAGATTTCTCATGGAGAGCTTTTATAACATTTGAAACACAAGTCAGAACCTCATGGAAGTGTAGACAATTTTCCTTCACCTTTCTGTCAATCTTGGTCATTATCAATCATAATATAACTAATCTAGAATAATCTTGTAATAAGAAAATGTTTATGAGAAGTGGAGGAGAATGGTGGAGGAGAACCTGGAGGCTAAACAATCTCTCTCACAGAAAGCAGTTTTAGTGTTCCAGCGAACAGTACTAGGCTAGAGTATCACACTGTGTGCCATCACAGTACAGAGTTTGGCTAGAGAGGGAAAATCCAGGGAAGGAGACAGATCTGAGCAGTTGCTGTAGCCATGGCTGAGGCAGCTTTGGTGGCGGCCATAGTCACTCTGCCATACATACAACAGAGGGGGTCCAGGACAAAGGCACCAGACACAGTGGGTGAGCAGATTCTACTCAACACCAGCAACAACTGAAAAGGAGCAGATGAGTTAAACCATCTTAACAGGCCCATATCAAGCATTGAAATAGAAAAAGCACTAAGAGACCTCTGTTCTTAGAAAAGCCCAGAACCACATTGATTTACAGCAGAATTCTACAAGGTTTTCAAAGCAGAGCTCATACCAATACTCCTCCAACTCTTCAATGAAACTGAAAGAGAAAGTTCACTACCAAACTAGTTCTATGAAGCCATCATAACCCTCATGCCAAAACCAGGTAGGAACTCATCAAAGAAAGAGAATTACACATCCATTACTTTGATGAACATTGATGCCAAACTTCTCAACAAAATTTTCGCCAAACAATTCAACAATTCATCCAAAAAATTACATACCATGATCAAACAAGATTCAGTTCAGGGAAGCAAAGCTGGTTCAATATACGCAAATCAATTAATTAACACCATTTTATGATGAAGTTTCTGCATAAACTAGGAATCCAGGGAATATTCCTCAATAAAATAAAGGCTGTATATGACAAACCTGCAGCCAGAATTGTGCTAAATTGTCAAAAAGTAAAGACATTTCCTCATAACTCAGAAACGAGACAAGGGCGTCCACTCTCTCTACTTCTCTTCAATTTACTTTTAGCATGCCTAGCTACAGCAATAAGAAAAGATGAAAACATAAAAGGGATCCAAACAGTGGAAGATGAAGTAAAACTCTCTCTCTTTGCAGATGACATGATCTTGTATTTAAAGAATCCCATGGACTCCACTCCCAAATTACTCATGCTGATTCAAAACTATGGCAATGTATCAGGGTATAAAATTAACCCTCAAAAATCAATGGCTTTTCTGTACGCCAACAATGAGAAAAGAGTGGCTGAAATCAGAAAAGCAACTCCATTCTTAATAACCCCACAAAAAATAGAATAGCAATGAATTAACTTAACCAAAGAAGTAAAGGATCTCCATGATGAAAACTTTAAAAACCTGAAAAAGGAAATCAAAACAGAACTTAGAAAGTGAAAAAACTCTCTTGATCCTGGATTGGAAGAATTAACATCGTGAAAATGGCAAAACTTCCCAAGGCTATCTACAAATTCAATGAAATACCAATCAATATTTCAATCTCATTCTTCAAGGAAATAGAAGAGGCAATCCAAAAAGTCATATGGAAGGATAAAAGGCAATGAATAGCATAAACAATCCTTAACAGAAAAAACAGTGCTGGAGTAATATCAATACCAAATTTCAAACTCTACTACAAAGCATTAGCAAACAAAACAGCTTGGCACTGGCACAAGAACAGAACTCCGGACCAATGGAATAGAATTGAAAACCCAGAAATGAGCCTACAGACCAATAGGCACCTAATCTTTGATAAAGGAGCTAAAAAATAGAATGGAAGAAAGACAGCCTCTTCAGTAAAATGCTGGCAAAACTGGTTAATCACTCATAGAAAACTAAAGCTAGATGCTTATCTATCATCCTGTACCGAATCAGAAAAAAATGAAAAGAATACTTAAAAAGACCAAAAGTTCAGAAGAGATAAACACACACACACACACACACACACACACACACACACATGCACACACACACACACACACACATGCACACACACACACACACACACACACACACACACACTCACACGTATACACCTAAAATAAAAATTATGGGAGGAAAATAAAATTAATAGAAAACAATTTTAAAAATTAAAAAATTTTTAAAAAGGTTCAAATAAGAGTTCTTTCATTGCAACAATGAGATGTACAATTCATTATGTCGAAAAACGAACTTAACACCTTTGGTGGGGGGTAGGGGAGGATAGGTGAAGGGAGGGGAGAAGTATGGGAAGGGATGGGAAGGGGAAACAAGTAGGCAACAATGCTTGATAAGAAATATACTCATTATCTTGCCCATGTAATTGTAACTCCTCTGTACTGTATTCTCACTATAAAAAATAAAATTAAATTAAAAAAAAGAGTTCTTTGATTTTTTTTTTTTGGTGGGGGGATGGGGGCAATGGTACGATTGTGTATCTCCCATGTCCATTACCAGTCTCTTGGTGGAGTCTCTGGTCTGCTTGTGGTGTTTGGTTTTCCTGTGGCTTGACTGTTTTCTTAAGTCAGTTTGTTTGAACAGGCAGAAAAATGCTTTGCCTAACCCATTGTTTTGTGATCCTCCTCCCAGGCTAGTTCAGTGGGAGGTAGATTTGCTTTGAGTATCCCAAACGAGGGAGATGGGAGTTTCCTCCAGATTGGAGACGCTGTGATAAGACTAGGTTATGGGTAGAGTTGAGGCCTTTCAGCAATCAGTAGCTTTTCCTTGTTGGGCTAGCTCCTGAGACTCTCAGAGAGCCCAGCTTGGAGCCATTCTCAGGGTTTATGTTTACTGAGTTTTATTGTTGTCTAGGCTGCTGTAGGGAGGGGCAGCCTCTGGCTCTGTTTACCCAGTGATGAAAGTCACTCCTCAGGGGGCAGATTTTTCTCTGTCTAGGCTAGTTGACTTTCCCCTGGGTGGAGCTGAACCTGGGAGGTCAGGTAAGGTTCCTGTGACCTGCTAAATGACTCTTTTGTTTTCTTCCAAGGCCTGTGTTGGAGCTAGTTGCTCAGCCTGGCCTTTGTTAGTATCAAAGACAGAGATCTCCAGTGGTAGGGAACATGCAGCCTTCCCTCCTCTGCTCCCTGAGAAGGAATGAGGAGATGAGGGTTCTACTCATGGTAGAGTATTGTTCCTGGGCAGTTTCTGGTCTGTGATCTGCAGGATGAAGATATCTGCTCCTTATCAGTTCTTGCTTGTGTTGGGTAGAATCCACTTGCCAGCCACATCTGGTGCCTTTGTCCGCTATTCCCTCTGTAGTTATGGCTGCCAAGATTGTCTCTGCTACCAACTCTGCCACTGCAGCCATGGCTAGCTGCATGTGTCCAGATTTGTTTCCTTGCTTGGATTTTCCTTCTCTGTCCAAACTCTCTGTATTGATATGAAATACTTGGCGTGTCTCTGTAGCCGAAGACTGTTCACTGGAATACTTAAATGCTTTCTATGGGAGAGCTTGTTTAGCCTTCAGCTTCTCCTCTGCCATCTTCCCCCGAATCTCATGATTTTTTTATGTGTTTTTTTTTAGGGAAAAATGTCATTGGTGTTTATATTTTGTGTTGGCATAAAATGAGCCTACTATTGTCTTAATTTAATAAAATAAAACTCTCTGAGCACTGGTGGCTCATGCTTGTAATCCTAGCTACTCAGGAGGCAGAGATATGAGGACCTCAGTTCAAAGACAGCCCAGGCAGAAAAGTCGGTGAGACTCTTATCTCCAATAAGCCACTAGAAAACCAGAATTGGCACTTTGGCTCAAGTGGTAGAGCACTCACCTTGAGCTGAAGAGTGTAGGACCAGTGCCGAGGCCCAGAGTTCAAGCCCCATGAATGACCAAATAAACAAAACAAAACAACAACAACAAAAAAACTCTCTGATTCTATGACAGCAAAAATTTTGTGGGTAATGGTTAAGAGCAGTTTGCCATTCCAAAAAAAAAAAAAATATATATATATATATCACCCACCAAAAAAGAGGAACAATAGGAAATATATAGCAGGAAACTTATAAATCTTAATGGACGAACAGTCTGTCAGTTTGTTTTAACTTTTTATCAAAAATGAAAGTAATACTTGATAATATTTTATTAAGGCATTTAAATTTCTTTGACCTTGACATTTAACATTCGCTTTAAAAAGAAATTCAACAGGTGACAGTGTTTTCTCCTTACTTTTCCAAAGAAATGATTATTTCATCATTATAGTGTATAGCACAATATAACCAGAAAGCATTTGTTAAGGAAAAAAAAAATTCCCATTATTTGTTTTGCTTGTCTGTATTTAAAGCTGCATACCAGATCTTACCCACCCTATTGTCTGTTTTCTCATTTGAAACATTTCAGTAAATGTGTCAGCCAGCAAAGTTTTACAAAATAGCCTGCTTTCATTCATTGTGCTTTCCAAAATATATCTTACAAATGCTAACAACAAAACACAACTTGAAACATCTGTGGATTTTTCTATTTATGGTGCAAAGTAATCACTTTCCATAATCCCTAGAATCAGCTCTTCACAGGCATTAAATGGTCTTTCACTTCCATGTTTTAGAACAGCAGCATGTAACAATGGTGTACATGTTAATTTGTTCACCACATCTGGTTTGTTTACAGCAAGGACTGAGATGAGGTGAGCAATTATGTAGTTTAAAAAGGCTCTGAGTTGGGGATAAAGAATATCCATTTAGGTGATTAATATTTAAATTTAGTTCTATAATGTATACTCCTTCAATTTTCTGGCTAACATGTTCTACATACTAAGTATTTTTAAAAGAAATATTGTACGTTGTTTCCTTGGTGACAACGTAATTGGAAGACTTAAAATTTTCCTATACCATGGCCATCTGAAATGAGATGGATGTACTTAGGTTAGCATAAAGAAATTTTGGGACAGCATTAATGTTTGAATCTTGGATGGGATTTGATTGGGAATTGTGAAAGGCTTTCATAGTATGAGAAGAAAAACAAAAGGCCATACTAATACTTTTATCTGCCACATTGTTTTATTAGTATATTCAAACACACACATATAAACACACAGATACACATTATGAAGACCCAGTCAGTCTGAAAGAAAAATTTTTAATAGGAATTCCCTAAAATATTTAGTCTGCTGAGATCTGATTAGAATTTACAGAAATATCTATTGGCTTCCACTCCTAGACAAGTTATTATCATTGATGAAGATGTTGCCATTTGAATTTAGAATACCCCAGAAAGACCTATGTGTTAAAGAAAAATGACATTCCAATTCCTCCCAGACTGTGGAGCATACCTGAATAGTTCTTCTGTAGATTAAGTTATTCAGAGTGAAACTCATGAGCAAATAGACTCTCATCTTCTTTCTTCTTCTATCTTTTAATCATTCTAGGTAAAAAACATTTCTCTTTGACATACTCCCCTCCTTGACATTGTCTTGTCACTGGCCCCCAAAGCAATAAAACCAGCTGAACATACACCGAAACATTCAATCTTGTACATCTGAGTAAGCCTTTCTGCTTAATAAGTGGACAATATCACTTATTATGGTATGGTATCAAACTAACCCAAAGTTCTAGTCTTTCTAACAATGTGGAGTATATTAAAATGTGCTTCATTATAAATTATCTAACTCCATGTTGTATATTGTGGTTTTTTTTCTGTTGATCCTAGCGCTTACAATCAGGGCCTAACTGTAAAACAGTTTGCAATAAATAATCACATTACTTTTATGATTCCATAATTTTACTTGTTTTCCTACAAATTCATAGAATAGTGTAGCTATGGAAATCAATAAATATTGAATTTTGATATCAGATTATCTATCACTGCAAGTGTTGTCAAAATTTATCTACACTGAAATGATTGTCATTGATATCTTTCTCAAGATTCCAAATGTTTATACTTTCAGCTGACCTTTTACAAAACTCATACCCCAAACATAATTTTTAGTTTGTTCATGCATGGCACAAAAATTTAATTAACTTTATTTGCTGTCACTAATGGAGTATACCTAATAGAATTAAGTATATACCCTCAGGGAAATAAGATATTTCCTTCTAAATCCAGACTTGCAGGCAGACAGACAGACACCCACACCCACACACATACACACACCCACACTCTCTCTCTCTCTCTCACACACACACACACACACACATACTTACCACTCTGACTCAGGTTAAGTTCCAGACATTGGGGATCAGACAATGATCTATTAATCAAACTTTCTTGTCCAGACATAAAATACATTAATAATTCCACACATATAGAAACACCAGATCATTCAAAATAATGAGAATATTTAACAGAACCACCCCGCTCTGAGCCATCTACTCCCTGATTTCATTCACTCATGTCTATGCATTTTTCATATCATAATTAAAAATCTTTTTGTATCTCTCTGATTAGCAGAAAATATGTTATCATATAAGAGAAAATGTAGGTAAAATAACTTTTTGCATATGAAATAATGACATTTCTGAGGATAAAACATGCCTGTTTTTCAGTTTGGTTGCCAAAATGGAACTGTTAGATCTTCTGAGTGTTTAACTTTATACCTGAACCTTCAAATTTCACTAGGATTTGAATTGTGTTACTTACAACATTAATGTAAAATAAAAGCATTACTAAATATAAAGAAAATTATAATTTTATCACACTTTAATCTCTTAATTGACTTTATTATAAAAACAATTACATTTATATAACATGATAAACATCCTGAAACAAATTATGAGGTATGGAAACAGAAGAGTCCGTTTTTTGTTTACTGTATGTTGTTGTTATTTATAGTTTGTGATGATTCTGTCTTCTTTACCTCATGCATGGTATATTCATTCTATGTCTTCAGGAAGGTGGGGGTGGGCACAAAGCTTTAGGGAAAGGGGGAAAAATGAAGCAGTGAAGTTCCTTGAACATTGATGAAAGTGAACTATTTAACACATGGGTGGGGAAAGAAGTGAGGGAATGGGAAAATATGAGGGAACTGAAGACATTTCATAAAAGGAAATGTACACATTACTTGACTCATGTAATTGTAATACCTCTATAAATCAACTTAATAACAGGGTAAATTTATTTTAAAAAGGCAAACAAAATATCGTTTCTTAGAATCTTACAAGTATGTTTTGTTCACTGGTTTGAGCTGGTTGAGTCTATCTCTGAAAATAGCTACATTTACATTCTTTGGGCGAATTTTTGAGCTACTGGTATATAAAAGTCAATTATGATTGTATGTTTTTTGAGACTGATTCATTTATTTCTTTATCTAATTTGTATAATTTCTATCTACCAGTTTTTGAATTGGCTTGTTCCTGTTTTTCAAGGACCTAGTGGTGCATTATTAGTGCTGATTTAAGATTGTTCTAATTTGTTGATGTACATACTCTAATCTATAAATTTTCCTGAGTATTGCCTGTGTTCTTGTGTCCCATAGGAGGTAGTATTTTGTCTGTTCACTTCCACTGAATTCCATAAACGTTAGAACTTCCCTCCATATGTCTTCAGTGACTCACTGATGATTTGGAAATGTGTTACTCAGTCTCTGTGAGTTTCAGAATTTTTTGTGACGCCTTTTGATGATGAGATCTAATTTGGTCCCATTGTCGTCTAACAGGATATAGGGAGTAATTTCATTTTTATTTTTGAATTTTCACAGATTTTCTTTCTGATCTAAGATATGATCTATTTTGGAGAACTTTCCATGAGCTGTTAGGTATAGCTTGCCAAAACAAGTATTTGGTTTTGATTTTTTGCTAGATTTTGACCTGGATGGCCCGTCCACAGGTAAGAATGATGTGTTCAAGAAACCAACAATGTGTTTGGATGTATGCATATTTTTAGGGCAAGTAGTATTTGTCTGATGAATTTGAGAGATCTAGGATTCAGGGCATTGATATCTAGCATTGTTATATCCCTCAGATGGAGAGTTTCCTTCATCAACATTTAATGTCCTTTTTAGTCTCTTTTTACCTTTATACCAATTTTAATTTAAAGCCAATCTTACCTAATATTAATATAACTAATCTGGCCTGTTAATGAGGTCCATTTTTAGTTTGTAAAGATGATATACAGAAGGGATCCAATTACATAAGTCAGATAATGAGCACATTTCTTTTTCAACAATGTCACCTCTTCCCACATGTTGTCCCAGTTTTTCACTTTCAACCCCCCTCCCCCCTAAGTTGTATAGTTCATTTACAAGATAGTGTCTATTGAGTGGCACTGCTACATTTGTTTACACTTTGTCCCACCATTTCTGTGTTTCCCTTGCCCTTTCCAAACTTATATATAAACCAAAGGTGCAGAAATTAAAACGAAATAACAGCATCTGAATTCAGATGGAAAAAGCAAAATAATAAAAAAAACTCTCAATATCATTTCTTGGAGATCAATTTGATGAACATTATTTTATATGATAATATTCATATAGCTATTGATCCTTTGTGATCCTCTCCAAAGGGCATCCTCCTTTGATCTCACTGTATAAATGTTTAGAATCCCATGTAATTTTTCATGTCCAAATGTAATGTTTTCTCTTTTACCATCCAAGTGTGTTAAGTTGTAGAATTAGAGACACATTCTAATACAACAAATGAGGGAAATCGGGCAACCTATATTGAGTCTGACATTTTTCACTTAATATAGGTTTGTTCCAAGTCTTTCCATTTCCTTATGAATGGTGTAATATCACTTTTTCTGGGTGAATAGAGTTGCATCATACTGAAGAGTTTCTTCATGGCAAAGGAAAAAGTTAGCAGGGTATATAGAAAGAGAACAGAATGGAAGAAGATTTTTACTAACTAAGCATTAGACAAGGGTTTACATAACTAACCCATATTTACAGATCAAATAAACCCTCAAATAAACAAGAGCCCAATTAATATATGGGATAATGACTTAAAGAGAACTTCTTAGAAGAAAAGTAAAAATGACAAATAGACATATCTCTCTCCATGAAAGAAATGCAAATCCAAACAACACCGAGATTCTTCTCACCCCTGTTACAATGTCATTATGAAAAAAACGAACAATCACATTTACTAATAGGGATGTGGTCCAAAGGAAACTCTATTACATTGTTGGTGGAAATGTAATCTTGTCAAACGACTTTGGAAAACATTATGGAGGTTGCTCACAAAACTGAATAGAAAGCTACCTATGATCCAGCAATTCCACTTATGGGCATTTATCCAATAGAGCAGAAACAAGGCCACACTGAAGCTGCCAGCACAATCATGTTCATTGTTGCATTATTTTCTGTAGCCAACATATGGAATCAGCCTAGATGCCTCTCACTGCAAAAAGGGATCAAGAATTGTGTGCGTGTCTGTATATGAATTATATATAATTTCATTGATCCCTATTTACAAATATGTATGTATATATACATACATAATCAAATTTTATTAATCAATCAGAAAGAATCATATTGCACCATTCTTTTTTGGGGGGTGGCGGGGTCCAGTCGTGGGACCTGAGCTCTAGGGCTTGGGCACTGTCCCTCAGATCTTCAGCTCAAGGCTAGCGCTCTACCACTTGAGCCAGAGTGCCACTTCCGGCTTTTTTTCTTTTTGCTTATGTGGTGCTGAGAAATCGAACCCAGGGCCTCATGCATGCAAGGCAAGCGCTCTACCACTGAGCCACCTTCCCAGACCCTACTGCCCCATCTTAAGGAAAATGAAAGACTTAGAAATAATCATATTAAGTGAAATTAACTGGACCCAGAGAAAGTTAGGTTGTATGACTTTCCTTATGTTTGGTAGACAGAAGGTGCACATAAATGTAAAGTTAAACATACTGGATGATATCCAAGGAGGTAAATGAATTATCTGAAGTGTCAGAGTCCATGGAAAGTGTAAATAGTATAGTTCTCTTCAAAGATTAAGTCAAAACCCAACAAAATAAATACCAGTAAATGCGGACTACAAGAGAGGACAGTGGGGGGCAAGGTGAGAGGGGTAGGAAATTGAAAAGGATAGAGTAGGCAAGAATTTATTGCATACTCCCAGAATTGAAATAAACAAAATAATGGATAGTATGAAATGGGGGTGAAGATGTTGAAGTGGTAACACAATTCCAGGTGTACTGTATACACAAAATGATTTGTTAAATGGCAAGTAATTCCATACATAACATAATGTTGAGATAAGTATGGACTTTGTTGATTGGGAGGGGTGGATGAGAATGTTGAATGGAGTGACATTAATCAAGATGAATTGTATTCATAAACTGTTTCAGTGAATGGCAACTCCTTTGTACAAATACTTAAAGATAATAAAAGTATTCAAAAGGTTAATTATGATAGTTGAATAGAGCGTTGAACCTCAATTCAATTCCCATTTAATAATACTTGTAACTTGTAGCTTTTGAGAATAAAGTTCAATTAATAAAACATTATGAATAGTTTTTTTCAAAAATTTGAAATTTAAATCAATACTACTTTGCTTTTTGTCCACTATTGGGCTGTTATAAGAAAATACTTCAAAGTAAGTTGATTAAAAACATCAGGTCTATATTACCCATACTCTAGAAGCTTGAACATTGATTATAAAAATGATTATTCAAAGCAAATCTTTGTCTTATGGGGGTCTACTCTCTGGTTCATTATAATCTGTTTGTTGGACATTCACATGGCAGACTAGTTATATTGGGCTTCATTTATCAGGATCATTATTGCAGGGTAATCTCTGAAAGGCTGATTCTAATGTCATCAGACAGGGGAATAGAATTTCAATACGTGTAATTGGAAGGAGTTACAGTGTCCAATACTTTTTGCAACTTTTTCTTTAACTCAGTGTAGTGTATCATTTGGATATTATTTCATAGAAAATAATAACTTAAGGACAAACCTATATCGTGTAAATTATGTGAATGATTCTTCTTATAATGGGAATAATTGTAGTGATGACAAAGTGAAGTATGATTGTTTTGTGGCTCTTGAATCACATCATAGGTAATCATGTAAACATGTTCAGCCTTTCTAAGGCCCTTCTGATGTATTTGAACAATCTCCAATGAGTTAACTGATTTCAGAAATACAGATCTCATTAGATTTTAATTGCTGTTTGCTATTAAGACTCCCACAGACACCAAAATCAGAGTATGATAATTTCTCTGTTAAAACATAAAGTATAAATTGTTATAATTAATATAATATGAAGACTGTAATATTAATAGCATTATAAATACTAGTGCTCACATTATATAATATATTGACATCCTTTGGTAACATCAATTTTTAAAATATATATAACAATGTAAATAGTTTGCAAATAGTTATTTGATGATGTATAGAAAATGAGAAAAAGATTTGTGTACATATTCACTTGAGATGCAAACAGATTCTTCCGGTTATTTCTGATCCTTCCTTTGTTGGTTTCATTCATGCATGGAGAACATGCAGCAAAGTGACAATTGTAACCTTGCGTTTACAAAAGGGTTAACTTACATGAAGTTTATGTTGGGCTAAATAACAGAGTTTATAAATTAAATTGGTTTTGTCCCTTCCTTCCTTCGTTCCTTCCTTCATTCCTTCCTTCGTTCCTTCCTTCGTTCTTTCCTTCTTCCTTCCTTCCTTCCTGCTGTCTTTCCTTCCTCCTTCCTTCCCTCCATCCCTACCTCTCTCTTTTGCTCTCTTCTTTTTTCTTTCCTTCTTTCCTCTTTTCTTTCCTCCTTTCTTTCTTTCTCTCTTTCTTTCTTGCTTTTCTTCTATTCTTCCTTTCTTTCTTTTACAAATAATATTTCTTAAGTGTATACATAAAATACCAATGTGTTATGAGTAATCAAAAATATTAACTAGATTAATATTAATTTTAATGACCTATGTTATATCTTAAAGCAAATTGTACTAAAAACCACTTCATAAAAGTTGCAGGATATGAAACAAATATTACTATTCATGATATTGTGTATTTCTTTAAACTAAAATAAGTATCTAGACATAATATGCATGTGTGCATGTGGGTGTGTGTTATTCTTGTGATTTGAACTCAAGATCTATGCCTTAGTTTTTTTCACTCAAGGTTAGTTTGACCCACAACTCCACTTCTGGCTTTGTGTGTGTGTGTGTGTGTGTGTGTGTGTGTGTGTGTGTGTGTGTGTGTGTGTGTGTTTGTGTGTGTGTGTGTGTGTGTGTTTGTGTGTGTGTGTGTGTTTGTGTGTGTGTGTGTGTGTGTGTGTGTGTGTGTGTGTGTGATTAATTGAGATTTGTCTCACAAACTTTCTTGCCAAAGCTGGCTTTGGTCCCCAGCTTCCTGAGTAGCAAGGATTACAAGCTTTAGACACTCATATTCAGCATAGATATATCTAAGAATAAAATAAATTTATTATTTGAATTCTAGAGGCTCAATTTAATTAATTAACATTTAGATATTTATTTAGTTGTTAAATCTGAACCTGCACTGTGGAAAAATACTGTTCATTTTTATGAAAAAATATACACTTGAAGGTTTAAATTACAGAATCTTTGGACAAATTGAAATACTCTATTATTCAAAAGCGACAAAGAGATCATTAATCAAATTTCTCATGTAAGATAAAATCAATAGGCTCTGTCAGGATGAATGAAGCAATTTGTCATTAACTTTGATTATTATCTACTGAAGTCAACAGTCATTTTTAGAAGTTGAATCAATCTTAATATAACTAAAGCAAGATATTCCATGACTTTTCCAATTATTCTTATAGACTTGAATATAACTTATTTTTGAATGGCAGGAAATTCATATTATACCTACTTTCTAAAGAATAATTAAGAAATAAATGATCGTGATAGCATTCATTTTTCCTTCACTAGAAAGAATGAAACTTGCTATAGACGACAAAATACTTCAATGGAAATGCCAGAAAATTATGAAAAGTTCAAGTCACTATAAGTTGAATGAAATAGTCATTTTTGAAGGTAACAAATTGTAATCTCTTGAAGCTTCTTTATCTGTTAAATAAAATGTATTTGTGTTCAAAATATTTCATTCATCTCTCCAACAGTGGTATAACCAAACCAACTCCATGCCAAATAGCTTATCTGATTAATTCAAGTAAATATTTAGGAAGAGAAGTTATCACACTTGTATAGCAATATCTACCCACCATTCTAGAAATTAAATCTGAAATCATAAAAGATTGGGATTAATAATTAGCTTTCACTATGTTGCCATAAAGAGGTGGTGAACCTTTTCAAGTGGGCATAGTTGTAGAGGTATGGTCACTGAGAACTTGTGATCAATGAAGATGTTAAG
This sequence comes from Dipodomys spectabilis, assembly GCF_019054845.1. NCBI lineage: Eukaryota > Metazoa > Chordata > Mammalia > Rodentia > Heteromyidae > Dipodomys > Dipodomys spectabilis. The sequence goes on along the minus strand of NW_024870882.1, from coordinate 2,987,802 downwards.
ATAAATGTCCTTTCTTTCTCTTCCTTCTTTTCCTTCTCTGTCTCCTTCTCCTTTTCCTTCTTCCTCTTCTCCTCTTTCTCTCTCTCCCACACCTATTCCTCCTCTTCTTTACTTTCTGTCTTCCATGAAAACACATAATCCATGAGATGTTCCTGACATTGGGTTCTGTGCCACCACCAACCCAAAACAATGAGGATAAGAAACATAAACTGAAATGTATAAAATCAGATGCCAAAATTAATCTATCCCCTTATTAATTAATTTTATAAAATATTTTGTCATATGAATAGGAGACTAACACAGCATGCTCTCATTTATTATAAGGGATAGGATTTACTGGAAAAAAATCTGACTAACATCACCCTAGTGAAATGATTGATTTAATAAATATTACATTAGGACAAATCTACTTTAAAATATCAGATATACTTCAACAAGAGGCAAAAAATTCACCTCTATGGTTTGCTAAGAAAAGACATCAGAATTCAATCTGTTCCTCAAGGAAATTGACCTATAATTGGCAGTATTGTCAATTTCATAAATGATTTAAGAAGACTGAAGAACAAATTTCAACTCTAACTAAGAGATAAAATTTACTTTGTCACTGTAAACAACCTTTGTATTCTATTTATGTTTGGTCCACAAAATGACTTGTATTCTATTTTAATCATATTTTAATTGACTTTAAGTAGTTGCATGGGAGTTGCTGTTTGACCATGGAATGTATGAATAGTGTTTAGTGAGTTATTTTCTTGTCTTTCTTCTCTCCTGAGGTTTGAACTCTGGGTCTGGGCGGTGTGCGTGACCTCCTTTCGATGAACAGTAGAAGTCTATCACTTGAGGCACAGCAGGACTTTGATTTTTCTGACATTTAATTGGGGATAAAATCTCACAGACATTCCTACCTGGGCTGGTTTCAAACCTCCATCCTCAGTCTCCTGAGTATCTAGGATTACAGGCATGAGCCGTTAGTGCCTATCTTAATACAATGCATCTTTTTCTTTTTGACCCTCCTGGGGCTTGAACTCAGGGCCTTGGCAATGTCCACGAACTTCTTTTCCTCACATTGGCACTTTATGACTTCTGTCACAGTGCTAATTCCAGCTTTTTTTGTTAAGGTAGAACTGAGGAATCAAACCCAGGGCTTCACACTATTCCCCTAAGACTACTACTAAGACATATTCCCAGCTCAATACAATGCATCTTGATGATCATTATCCCTCATTCTTTTCAGTCCTATCTCATTCCTCAATTTACATAATTTTGTAGAGTATTCACTGACTTGCAGTGTCATATACAGTCACTCAGAGGATATATCACCGATCATAGTTTATTGACAGTCTTATTCATCAACATATTAAAAGTGTGCATTATAGAATTCTGTGATTTTAAATTCTAAATTATTACTCAGATTCACCCATTACTATTCTAAAATTTTTCTTAAGGTTAATGCAAATGCAATCTGTAATTCTTAGATAAAGTACAATGATTAATAGAATGTTAAAGAGTTGGACTATGAATATCATCTTCAGTTCTAGAACATTTTATCATAGCTACACTCTCAAAGTACTCCAATATCTATTATTCAACACTTCCTGTCATCATTTCAACCTACCCTCCACTTGACCAACCATTACTTCATAGTCTACCACTACGTCTGTGTCCATTTTAAAAAGCTGATATAATTAGAAATTTAAGTCTATTTTATCCATTCTTCCCAAGTAAAATTAGCTTCCAAACCAAGTCCATATAAATTTTTCCGCGGGATATACCATATTGATTTGTATGTGTGTGTATAATTCTATAATCCCCTCAATGGGCATTTCAATATTTTATTATATGTTATTATAAAAGGTTTTCTTATGTATATAATTGTACATGTGTTTCATTGGACATATGTTGAAATATATTTTGCATAGAAAATTATGATTCAAGGGCTGAGAAGTTGGCTCAGTGGTAGAGCGCTTGCCTTGCATGCCTGAGGCCCTGGGTTTGATTCCTTAGCACCACATAAGCAAAAAGAAAAAAGCCGGAAGTGGCGCTGTGGCTCAAGTGATAGAGCATTAGTCTTGAGCTGAAGAGCTGAGGGACAGAGCTCAGGCCCAGAGTTCGGGCCCCACGGCCAGACCCAAAAATAAAAAATAAAAAAAATTATGATTCAAAATGCTGGATCATAGAGGCAATTCTATGTGTAATATCTTAGATTTCCAGTATTTATAACAAACTGACTATATCACTTTAAGTGCCAAGCACCAATATATAAAGATTCCAATTTCTACATATTGATTGTGCACTGCTATTCTATTGTTTTTTCTATTTCCATTAATCTCTATATGTATGCAGTGTATAGGTACGGTATGATTTTTCCATATATTATTTGGATTTTGGTATATCATTATAAAGATATGTATTCGGATTTTTGATAACATATTCAGGATAGTTTCAGCTTTTCATAGGCAGGATGGTTAAGGTTTTACATAGGCATTAATATATTTCTTATTCAAGTCTCTTTAAATAAATGTATATGTATACACACTATGTGCATATGCATATATTCATACTTATATGTGTACATACACAAATACCTATACATGTATACATATATATCAATATACAGATGTATACATACATGTATATAGACATACCTGTTTATTATTATCTTCATTTGTCTGTAAGTTAGCATTTTACTTTATTTGCCAAACGTGTCGTTTATTGATTTTACTTTATTTTATTTTATTGTTAAAATGTTGCACAGAGGGATTACAATTACATAAGTAAGGCAATGAGTATATTACTTGTTGATCATTATTACCCCTTTCCTTCTTTGTTGTTATCCCACTATCCCTTCCCTCCCCCAGCTCCCACAATCCTTTCTCCCCACTCTTCGAAGCATGAAGTGGTAAGGTTCATTTCCAATATAGTCTTATTGGTATCTGTGTTGCAGTAGGTCATCCTGTTTCCTTGTTTCAGCGTTTTGTAATTCCCATTACCGTCCCCAGATTAGACATGTATATACAAGATGCAAGGTATCAAAATCGAGAAAAGTGACAACAGGGGATATTCCATAGAGGAAAGAACATACTAAGGAAACAACAACAACAAAAATGAATAAAATGACATTGTACATTTACAACAGTAACAATACAGACAGAACTCCTAAACATGTCCCTTATTACCAAGCTAGTTATTGCAATTCATGTCCTTATCATTTTTGGAACTTCACTAAAATGTATTGTAGCCTTCCATGTGGACTTTTATGTTTAATTTTTCCTAAACCTATCTACTCATATGATACCAGGCAGCTCTCTCTTCTGAAGCCAAAAAGGCAGCCTTCTACAGCTTGGTTCCAAATCACTTGTATTTTTTCTTTGTACTAAGAATACTGATTAAAGCCTAGTGCTGGTGGCTCATTTTGTAATTGTAGCTACTCAGGAAGCTGAAATGAGGATCGTGGTTCAAAGCCAGCCTGGGCAGAAAAAGTCCATGAGACTCTTATCTCCAATAAACCACCAGAAAACCAGAAGTGGCGCTATGACTCAAGTGATAGAGACCGAGCCTTGAGCTGAATAGATGAGGGACAGCGCCCAGTCCCAGAGTTCAAGGCCCACGACCACCCCCAGCAATAACAACAACAATAAAGAGAATATTTACTCAAAAGGCAATACCATTAAGCAGACTTAAAGATAGGTTGAAGTCTAACATTTTAGTCTTATCTTAGATACCAAGGGCCTTCTATTCTAATGAGCCATGACCCCTCAGAATGTTGACCAAATTCTTAGTTTATTTACACAATTATTATAAGTATGTATTTTCTCATTTATCTTTCATTTCACCACAAAATCTGTATTTATACTTTATGACATACTTGAATACCAATGCCTTTGGAAGGTATTTATTAATTGGTGTATATTAATTGTACAAAGAAATCTTATTGAAATATCTTACACACTCACATATTGATCAAGGTCTTGATTAATCCATTTCTGTCTGTCTCCATTCCCATTGCCCCTTATTTTTCATCTGTTTTCTGTGAATTTCCTTGTGTCATCTCCACATATTGTCAAAATGTATTAAAGTGTTGTTGACTTTCCCTCAATGAAAATTATGCAATGCTGAATATAAAAGCAAAAATCTAAGTAAATGGAGACTTATACTTTTTATGTATTGGAGGACACAATTGAGCAAAGATATTAATTGCCCCACCCCCCTTTTGGGGGGGTCATACATGGGGCTTGAAATCTGGGCTTGGGCACTGTTCCTCAGCTCTTCAGCTCTAAGTGAGTGCTGTACCCTTTGAGCAACTGTGCCACTTCTGGTTTTCTGGTGGTTAATTGGGGATAAGAGTCTCATAGACGTTCATATTCCAGCTGCCTTGAACCACAATCCTCAGATCTCAGCCTCCTATCCAGCTATTATAATCGTGAGCTAACTGTGCCAAGATTCACAGTTTTATTTATAAGATTATGAAAATTTCTAAAAAAAACCCGACAATCACTCTTTGACTCATGGACAAAGGAAAATAAACTTGAATATATTTCTCTATCCAATATTAAAGCTGCTAGTGTAAAATTGTTATATTTGTAGAGGAAAGATTGTACAGCTCAATGTGTCTGTAGGGCACCAGATTAGAGCCACATAATTATTATCAAGGAATATTTAATAAGAGTGTAAAACCAAACACTTGTGGAGTGACAGTCTCTTTAATAAGTGGTGATAGGTTAGACAATCTTGGGGAGAATTAAAAAGTGAACATTGACTTAAAATAATTTATTCAAATATTAACTTCAAGCAGGATTTGAAGGTGGCCTATAAAACAAAAAGAGGGATGTAAATGTATAACATAGGAAGATGCCTTGACAATTTTGGAGATGAAGCATACCTAAATTTGGCATTAAAATTATAGGAAAGGAAAACTTGATACAGTAGAACTCAAAAATGTATAAAATAATTTAGACTGTGAAAGCTCATATGCAGGGAACTCATGTATCTCAAGCTAACTACTTGTTAGGCTGTGATGAGAGTATTGCTGATGGATGGCAGCCCACAAAATAATGTCCCTGAAAATCTTATCTCTGATTAATCAGCAAAAAAGCCAGAAGTGAGGCATGACTGAAATGGTATATTATTAACAAGTTGTGACTAATCTCAGGGATCCTGTGTTCATATCCCAGGATCATACATACATGTACAAAACTAATGGTAGTAATACTACTAATAGTGATGATGATGATGATGATGATGATGATGATGATGATGATGATGATGGTGATGATTATGGTGATGATTATTGTAGGGCACATGGGCAGCAAAGATGGTGCTGAGAGGGAGTTGAGTGGGCAGAGCTCAATTTGCTTTATGTTAAGTGTGTAACCAGCCCATGGAAGCTTAGGTTCATGATAGGGTGTGACCTAGACAGTGATTGGTTTCTCTTCCTCCCTTGTCATGCCACCTGCTCTTTTTGCTTTAAAAAGTGCTGTTCTTTGTTAATAAATGAGTTTCTTCCTGCTTGACTTGACCTCCTGCTGCGTCTGATTTTTTTTCCCGGCTGAGGGAGGCTGGGTAAAGGGCCAGCGGCCGCACTTACCTTTCCTCAGACCCCGTCCATCTTTCATGGGATGGACAAAGACCCAACAGATGATGAAAATGATGATGATGAAGATAATGTTGATGAAGTGTACCCATAGTCAAGGATAAAATATTTGCAAATTCTATACCTGAAGAATGTCTCAAATTATACTCTACATAGAACTCTCAAAAACTAATGTTAAAAAGAACATCAATTAGAAACTAGCAAAATACATCTTGTGAAAAATAAGCCCAAGAAAGGCATCATCAGTCACTAAATAAAGGTACATTAAAACAAAAATGACATCATAAAACATGTGTGAGAATTACTGCACATAATACAATATTGCCCATACTAAATGCTATCAAGAAACAGAGAAACTGGATGCTGGCAGGAATCTCAAATGGGAAAGCCACTTCTGAAAACATTTTGACAGGTTCCTTGAATATGAAATATGCAACCACCTAGAGTATAGCACAGGAATTGAGCTCTTCAGGTTCGTCTCATAGAAATAAGCTGTAACATTCACCCAAAGGCCAAAACACAGAGGATTATAGCAGCAATATTTCCTCTAGTTAAAGAAATGGAAATCAATTCAGGCTTTCTTCAGGTGAATGGGAAACGAATTGTGCTACATTCTCTAATAACAGAACCAAAAGGCTAATCGAGTGAATACAATACAATATTACGGCATACAACAACAGGGAATAATCTACCATAGATTTGAGGGCAATCCTAAAAGCTTATTTATTGCATGACCTAGAAATCGGAGAAAAAATGTGTTTTGGTTTCCAGGATGGAACAGGTTTGGGATGGGACCAAAGGAAGTAGTGGGTTTAATTATAAAAGGGAAGGATGAGACAGACTTAAAGAAACGTATCTGTAACTATTCATATAGAGTTGATAAAATTATATTGAATTTAATGTGTGCACAAAATCATTAAAACAATTGAAGTCTACATAAGGTACTTGTGAAATATTAATGTCCTACTTTTAATATCATACTATAAATATTTAAAGAAACTGAAAAAACTATTCAAGGGATTCTCTATGTTCTTCTTATAACATCATAAAGATCCATACTAACCTCAATTGAATTTAAAGATATCTAGAAAACAGAAGTCAATATTGAATGTTTACAATGAAAAATAATATGGGTCCAAGATTTAGATGAACTACGCCATGCTAATTAGAAGGCAGAGATTTAGAAGACTGATATCCAGGGCCAGTTCTGACCAAAAAAAGTCGTGAGAAAATCCAAAAAGGAAAGCAAGATATAGGGTAATTTCCCTGTTATCTCTCGTTTGTGGAAACCATAGGTAAGAGATTATTGCTCAAGGGAGGCTTGGCCAAAAAGTAATACCTCATCTGAAAAATAATCTAAAGTGGTCAGAGCCTTAGCAACTTCAAGCACCAGTAGTGCTAAAGGAAAAAAGAAAAGAAGAAAACAGGAAAGGAAAAGAAAGGAGAGAAAAGGTAAACTATTTCCTCTTCATTCTTGTATTTTCATGTCATTGGATACAAGAATTAAGGGTATTTTTTTGCTGTTTTAGGATTCAGGCCTCTCTAATATGAAAGAATTTATTTCAAGTAATTATTTTATTATTACTATTTATTAACTTATTAATAGGTCTTCTTGGAGATTGAACCCATGGCTTTGTATATGTTAGTCTAGTCCTACAACTGAGCTTTACCCCAGCTCCCTTGTATAGTTTTGGTAATTGTTTATGAGTTCTTCAATTTATAGCTACTCTACTTTTCATCTTATCTTTTCTCTCACACATTTTTTTCTATATATTATAATTTATGTGTTCAAAACTTACCTCAATTTTGTATTCTAAACTTATAATTTTGCTTTTCAGTTTACAGAGAAGTCAATTTCCTCAGGAATGTGGTAATGCCATTCTTTTCAATAGAAGCACATATTTCCATCAATAGAACAGAATTGATGATCCAGAAATGAATCCACTCCTATAGGCACATAATCTTTGATAAGGGAGCCAGAAACACAGGATGGAAGAAAGACAAATTGTTTAAAAACTTGTGCTGATGGAATTATCTGTACACAGAAAACTGAAGTTAGATCCTTATATATCCTCCTGCACCAGAATCGATTCCAAATGGGTTGAAGACCTCAATGTAAGTCCCAATACCTTAGAATTTTACAGGAAGAGTTAAGGGAAACACGAGGGCTCCTTGGGACAGGTCAAAATTTCCAAAGTAAGGCTGGATAAATGGGATTACATAAAACCGAATCAATCATTTGTCAGACTCAAAAGACACGAAGAAAAGAGAGATATTGTAGCACAGATTTATTAGGGGGAAAACCTACAGAAGAGAGCCTCAGCCAATGGTGAACCTTTAATCCCTTTTTGAACTAGGATGTTTATAGTGCGTTTATGTGAATATAAGAGTTTTCTGGTGGGGATTAGTAAGAAAACAACTAATACTAAGACAGAGATAGCATGTGAAAAGAGTTGTAGCTGGAGAAAGGGAGAGATTAAGGCCATGGTGTCTAGTTCAACGCCTTGGCTTGGTGCCAGCTTTGTAAGGTATAGGTGCACAAAGGAAAGGGGGTACAACAGGACTGGTTATTAACAAAAGCCTCACATAAGTCTGAAGCCTCAAAATAAGGACCCCAGTCTGTGTGGACCAGATAGTATCTAATATGGGGTTTTATTTAAATTAGGAAGCAAAATTTTAGATTTTTGCAGAATGGGATGGTGCATAGTCAGTCACAGGCAATGTCTGCTCTGTCAGGTAATCCAATCTACTCTTTCACTTGTTACCCAGGAGCCAGGTTTCAACACAAATGAGTACAATGAGATTGTACCAATGAGACTGTGATTTTTCCCTCTCCTGAATCAAAACTGTGTCAAATGATTTCTGTCTTCCAGCTATTTATGCAACATTTCTCATGATCTTTTCTACTATTTTGTCTTCATTATTGATGTTTATAGTACTTTTTATTGTTATCTTACGTGTCTGTGCCATTTTAAGAGCTTGAACTCAATGTTTAATTTTCTTCCTTGTACTTTTTGCTCATGGCTGATCACACTCTATCCTTTGAGCCACATTCTCATCTTCTCCTTCTTGCTGGACAATCGGAGATAAGTTTTCACATTTTTTCTGTTTAGACTGACATTGAAATAAAATTTTCAGGTTTTAGCCTCCTGAGTTTCTAGGATTCTACACATGAGCCACTAACACCAAGATTTGCTTTACTGTTACTTTACTTATGTGGTAGAAGAAAGTGGAAGCATATTTGTGTTAAATGTGCAATTTTCAAATACAACTTGGAATCAACTTGATATAATGTAACAGTAATCAACTTTAACAGTTAAATCAATGAATAGTTCACATTCCCACAGAAATATAATTGAAAACAAAAGGCATAATTGTTTTCCTAAAACAAGTAATGAAACCATAAACTTCTCTCACCATACAATTCATGCTTTCTATGAGTTTAATTAACAGACATCCAATACTAAAAGTAAATATATTAATTGTATACCATAAGGAGCAAAGTGATTATAGTTAAGAATAGATATTTCATCGTATACCATAAGGAGCAAAGTGATTATAGTTAAGAATAGATATTTCATCCCAGCCAAAAGATAACTTTTCGAGCAGTCTCACTAAAAAAAAAATGTTACATACAGAAACTAATGCATATGATATAGCTTGATCATTACACAACATATAAATGAATGGGATTACCAATCCATACTTCATAAATGTGTAAAAAATAATTATGTAGCTAGGTGCCAGCGGTTCTTGCTTGTAATCCTACTTACTAAGGAGTCTGATGGCTGAGAATCATGGTTCAAAGCCAGCATAGGCAGGAAAGTCCTCGAGACTTTTTGTTTGTTTAATTTGGTCAATCGTTGGTCTTGAACTCTGGCCTGGGAACTGTCCCTACGCTCTACAGCTCAAGCTGCTCATTCTCCCACTTGAGCCACAGCACTATTTCCTATTTTCTGGTGGTTTTATTGGAGACAAGAGCCTCACAGACTTTCCTGCCCCAGCTGGCTTTGAACTGCAATCCTCAGATCTCAGCCTCTTGAGTAGCTAGGATCACAGCCGTGAGCCACTGGAGCCGGCTCCTTGACAATATCTTCAATGAGCCACCAGAAAACTGGCAGTGACTCAAGTGGTAGAACATTAGCTTTGAGGTCAAGAGCTGAGAGACAATGTCCAGGCCCAGATTTCAAGCCCCACAACCGAAAAATTTAAAAATAAACTGTTAAAAATGAACAAATATTTTGGCATAAATGTTAAAACATAATTCTAAAAATTTTTTAAATCCTCACTAGATATAATAGTTTATATAAATGAGGAGAAGTGTTTTCTGGTTTGGGTAACCATTGAATCAATTGTGTAAGTCACACATTTCTCAATCAATTCATATTTATGTATTTATATACTTACAAATTTATATATACTTATAAGTATAATTAACTGATAAGTGATAGGCAGTGCTGTTTTAGGAATCTCCCTTGGCTTTCTAACATTAACCTTCCTACCTTAAAATAAATATGCCCTCCAACCTTTTCAGAGATTTCATTGACCGTAAAGTTACTCATCTCATTGGAGCAGAAAAGTATAAGCCATAATTATTGTTTGTAATAACTGTCACATTTACATGCATTTCACTTAGTTTAAACACCATGCCAGAAATAGCAAAATGTCTTCTGAGCTTTTCAATCTCTTAAGAGATGAAAATTTTTAATTATACATCTATTTTTTTCTGCCTAACATCCTATATTTTGGAAAGATCTTTTTGTGTAACACTGTGTTCATGATTAGAAGACTGGAACAAAGGCAATAATGAAAATAGCCAAGGAAAATACTTGGAAAAAATTTAAAAAGCAATGGCAGACACGCCTGTTTTCATCTGTTTTAATGAGAATATATATTAAAGTATGTTTTTGTTATTTAAAGAGCAATAATTAAACTTTAATTAGCAGTGAAGAAGGGAACAGAAAACTGTGTTTGAAGACAGCGTGACTTTGAAAAATTCAACAAAACATAATGGATTTTTCTTGTTTTTCTATATAGTTGCCAAAATAATAGAGAGCAACACCCAAAGGCAGGAAAACACCTAAGCCAAAGCAGTAAACTTTTGTCTATAATATAATTCTGAGTGTCTGACTCTTTCAAAGTCAGGCTTGCAAGGAGGAAAAGTGTATTTGCTTTAGTGTGAACAATAAAAAATATAAAAATCCTTTATTAATGTTTTACATATAATTGCTAGAACTTTTCATGTTGGAGAAGAGGAAAGGTATGAAAAAGTTCAAAATTTTTTGAGTATTCCCCAAGAGCATTCTTATTTATCACCTATGGCAACGGAAGTATCCTTTGTTACTGTTAGTTTCATGTTTGTTTATATTTAGAAGCATTATTTGTTGCTGGGTTATAAGCTGCAAAACCTTAAGTAGGAATAGAGTCATTTCTTGAGAGAGGAAAGTTGCTGTGTAAACAAACCTAAAATATCAAAGACATAGCATAGTTGAAACTATTTTCCAGGTATGTGAAAATCTGTAGGTATAGATTTTGTTTCCCATTGTTCCAGGGGAAGCATTTTTTTATATTCTTTTTCACCATCTAGTGAACCTATAAAATCCTATACCATCCTGGGATTGGTGTAACTTTACTGGATTCTCTAATTTCTGTTGGAAAGTTAGGAAAGATAGAAAATTATGTTTCTGTTACTGTTTTACTTTATTTTTTATTTCTTGAGAAACTGTAACTCAAAATGACATGAATTATCTTCATAATATTAGGAGACAGATTTCATGTCCATATTTTAACCCTAGCCTTCTACACAACTTTGGTACTTAGTGATCCCCAAATGTGAAAATAAATATAGGGAGCATCTTATTTAAATATTGTTGAGAATTTCAAAACTTCCTTTATGTAAGGCCCTTAGAAGTATGTACAGCATACATGTGTACAAAGCCAGTGACAACAGGCAAATATGACTGTTTCCCCAAAAGGATCTATGAAGTCAATAGTTATCTTCCCAAGCAGATGAAAAAATGCTTCCAAAATGATTCAGTCCACCTACATTTGGGGAGTTATTTAAGTTATGGTTTCTTTGTTAGACATATTCTTTTCTTTTAAAAATTGTCAAATATTAGCTTTATCATAAACTTCGTCTAGTATTTCTTGGTTCAAAACAGAAATCTTGGTACAGTTGATGTCACTTGGCTTTCTTACTTTCTCAGTTCAAAGCCAACCCAGGCAGGAAAGCCTGTCACATTCTTATCTGGAACTGAACACCAAAAACGCCAGAAGAGGAGTTTTGGCTAAAGCAGTAGAGTACCAGCTTTGGGGGAAGTTGGCCAGGGAAGACATTTGTTCAGGGACATGGTACAGCGTCTGAGTTCAAGCTCCAGAACCAGGACAAACTAAACAAACAAACAAGCGAAAAAACGCACATATTTCTTTGGGACCATCCTTAAAGCACTGGTTTGGGAACAGGCTCCTTTTGCTGATCATACTCGCTGGGTCCTGCTTTTTTGTAATGCTAACTGCGCTGGAGAATTCAGGACAAGAATAAAGGAATTAATAAGTGACTCCTGCAACAACAGAATCATCTCAGTAGTGAAATATCCATGCATAAGACAATTTAAAACCTCCAAGTCTTTGTTTCCTTGCAATAGAACACTTTTAAAACAACGTTATTTCCTTTTGTTCTATGCTGGCCTTCAAATGGCACATTGTTTCCTTTTGTAATACTTTCAAGAAGAAGTTTACAGACAATTTTTATATGAATAAAGAACACACTCGAAAAAAGTCAGGGAAAGAGTTTCTTTCAAGCTTTGGATTCTTTTTTTTTCTAACAATGAATATATATTTTTATAGTGAAAATACTGTACAGAGGGGTTACAATAACATGGGCAAGATAATGAGTACATTTTTTATCAAGCATTGTAGCCTACTTCTTGGTTTCCCCTTCCACCCCTTCCCATCCTCCCCTCTGCCCCCCATCCAATCCTCCTCCCCCCACCAACAAAGTTGTAATGTTCATTTTCGACATAATGACCTGTACATCTCATTGTTGCAATGGGTCCACCTGTATCCCTATTTAAATGATTTGTTTTTTTCCGATCCCCTCCACAAATTATACCGACATCAAATGCTGTGAAAACAAGAGTTATTGTTATGCCTTGGGGAAGGGAATTACAAAGGAACAAGGAAATCACCTTATAAATGTGTTAGAAACAATCACATGAAAGAAAAAAAAAACATTGGAATACATATCTTAAGGTTCATTTCCCTAACATCAACTTATCTGACTTTTTCTGTTTGACTCAGACATATACTAGTTATTGCAAATGAGGAAAACCATGGAACCTATGTTTCTTTGGGCGTGGCTTACTTCATTTAATATAATTTTTCCAACTCTTTCCATTTCCTAACAAATGGGGCAATGTCATTCTTTCTGATGGAGGCATAGAATTCCATTGTGTATATATACCACATTTTCTTGATCCATTCTTCTACTGAGGAGCATCTGAGTTGGTTCCATACCTTAGCTATGGTAAATAATGCTGCAATAAATAGTCATGCTGGTACCTCTAGTGTGGCCTTCTTTGTGAACATTTGGGTATATGCCCAAAAGTGGGATTGCTGGGTCTTAGGGGAGCTCTATGTGGAGTCTCTTGAGGAACCTCCATACTGCATCCCAAAGTGGTTGAACAAGTTTACACTCCCACCAACACTTCAGTAAGGTTTCCGCGGTCCACATCCCCTCCAGCATCTGTTGTTATAAGAATTCTTGATTATAGCCATTCTAATTGGGGTGAAGTGATATCTCAATGTTGTTTTGATTTGCATTTCTTTTCTGTCTAGGGAGGTTGAGCATTTCTTCATATGTCTTTTGGCAATCCTTCTTTCCTCTTCAGAGAAGTTTCTTTTTAAGTCTTTAGCCCACTTATTTATTGGGCAGTTGTTTCTTTGAAGATTTGTTTTTGGGGGATTTAATTTTTTGAGTTCCAGATATATTTTATATATGAGACCCTTGTCTGTTGTAGGGCTAGTGAAGATCTTCTCCCAATCTGTCTGCTTTCCATTGATCTTGCTAGCTATGTCCTTTGCCATGCAGACGCTCTGCAATTTCATGCAATCCCATTTGTCCAACCTTTCTTTGATTTGTTGTGTTTCTGGGTCTCTATTAAGAAAATTTCGGCCTGTGCCAAGGACACCTAGTGTTTCTCCTATTCCATCACGTAATGTTTTCAGGGTGTCTGCTTTGACTCCGAGGGCTTTGATCCATTTGGAGTTGATTCTAATACAAGGTGATATATAAGGATCTAGCTTTAGTTTTCTACAAGTATATAACCAATTTTGCCAGCACCATTTACTGAAGAGGGTGTCTTTCTTCTATTCTGTTTTTTAACAGCCTTATCGAAGATTAGATGGCTATAGGTCTGAAGGGTCATTTCTGGGTTTTCAATTCTATTCCATTGGTCCTGAAGTCTTTTCTTGTGACAGTACCAAGCTGTTTTGATTACTGTGGATTTGTAGTTGAATTCAAATTCGGTATTCATATTCCTCCAGCACGTTTCTTTCCATTAAGGATCGTTTTAGCTATTCAGGGTCTTTTATTGCTCCAGATGAATTTTTGAATTGCCTTTTGTATTTCCTTGAAGAATGAGGTTGGAATACTGATAGGTATCGCATTGAATTTGTAGATTGCCTTGGGAAGTACTGCCATTTCACGATGTTGATCTTTCCAATACAGGAGCATGGGAGTTTTTGCCACTTTCTAAGTTCTGTTTTGATTACCTTTTTCAGTTTTTTAAAGTTTTCATCATAGAGGTCCTTCACTTCTTTGGTTAAGTTAATTCCTAGGTATTTTATTTTTTGTGGGGCTATTACAAATGGAGTTGCTTTCTTAAATTCAGCCAACCTTTTCTCATTGTTGGCATATAGAAAAGCCATTTATTTTTGAGGGTTATATTTATACCCTGCTACTTTGCCAAAATTTTGAATCAGCTTGAGTAATTTTAGAGTGGATTCTGTGGGATTCTTTAAATACAAGATCATGTCATCTGCAAAGAGGGAGGGTTTTACTTCTTTCCCCATTTGGATGTCTCTAATGCTTGCATCTTGTCTTATTGCTGTATCTAGGCATTCCAACACTGTATTGAAGAGAAGTGTAGACAGTGGACATTCTTGTCTCATTCCTGATTTAAGAGAAATGGCTTTAGTTTTTCACTATTAAGTATAATGCTGGCTGTAGGTTTGTCTTATACAGCCTTTATTGTATTGAGGAATGTTCCATGGATTCCTACTTTTTTCTAGAACCTTCACATAAAGGAGTGTTGGATCTTGTCAAATGCTTTTTCTGCATCTATTGAGATAACCTTGTGGTTCTTATCTTTGCTCCTGTTGATGTGATGAATTATATTAATTAATTTGCGTATATTAAACCAGTTTTGCATCCTTGAAATGAATCCTGTTTGATCGTGGTGTATGATTTTTAGATGAATTTTTGAATGTTCTGAATCTTGTTTGTTTCTGTGGTAATGTGTCCAATCTCATCTCTGAGCTCATTTATTTGGGCGTGTTCTCTTCTTTTTCTGTTAAGATTTGCTAACTGTCTGTCAATTTTGTTGATGTTTTGAAGAACCAACTCTTTGTTTTGTTGATCCTTTCTATGGTTTTTTGGATTCTATTTCATTTAATTCTGATTTAATTTCAATTATTTCTTTCCATCTACTGTATTGAGGTTTATCTTGCTGCTCTTTTTCTAGGAGGCTCAGATGTCTAATTAAATTGTTGGTTTCAGATCTCTCGAATTTGTTGATGTAGGGACTCAGAGCTATAAACTTGCCTCTGAGTACTGACATTGCTGTGTCCCAGGGGAGCTGATAATTTGTGTGTTCATTTTTTTTTAATTTTTATTTTTTGTGTACAAGCTGTACAGAGGGATTACAATTACATGGGCTGGTTAATGTGTACATTTCTTATCAAGCATTGCAGCCTCCTCCTTTGTTTACCCTTCGCATCCCTTCCCAGCCTCCCTCCCACCCCCCCACCCAATCCTCCCCGCTTTCCCCCCCCACCAACATTGTTAAGCTCATTTTCCACATGACAACTTGTACTTCTCATTGTTGCAACAAGTCCACCTGTATCCTTAAACGACTTGTTTTTCCCCATCTTCTCTACAAGTTATACTGACATCAAATATAGTGAAAGCAGGGATTATATTGTGGGGGATGGACATACAAAGCTACAAAGAGATAATCTTATAAATGCGTTAGAAACAAACGCATGAAAGGAAAAAAAAAACATTAAAATACATATCTAAGGATTCATTTTCCTAACATCACATTATCTGACCTTTTCCACTTGACTCATACATATAGTAGATATTGCAAATAATGGAAACGATGGGACCTATGTTTCTTTATGCCTGGTTTACTTCATTTAATATAGTTTTTTCCAAGTTTTTCCATTTCCTAACAAATGAGAAATATCATGAATAATTGATTTTTGTTTCTAATCTCTTCCAAGACCCACTCATGATTCAGCAGTGTATTCTTCAACCTCCATGTGGTACAGGAATTTCTTTGGTGGCTTTTGTTGTTGAATTCTAATTTTATTCCTTTGTGGTCTGAGAGAATGCAAGGTATAACTTCAGTGTTTCTGAATTTGGACAATGGGTTCTTTTCTTGTACAGCAAAAAGGAACACACAAACTAACTTGCACTTTGTTATTTCTCCATGTTCAATTTCTCTTTTGGTATCAGTTTCCACCTGCAGTAAAAGTTCCTTCTATGTCCAGTAATAATCCATGGCACTGCTCGAGGTAAAAATGAATGATTTAGGCTTTATTGTACTAGCACAAAGACATCTTTGGACATGAGGTAACATGCCTTTCAGACACAACTTAGTAAATACAAAATATAAAATTTAAATGGCTTAAAAAACATTATTCATGTACATATGGCCATATAAGATAATGTTCAGTAAAATAAGCCCCAAGATAGGGATACAACTTGTTTTTTTTCTTTATTGCAATTGTTTTAAATGTATCTAAAACGTACTATGTGATTTGTTTTCATTTCTCCTCCATGTTCTTCCCCCATGATATAACTCTTGTTTTCATTGGATGTGATGTTGGTGCCCTGCAACTTGCATATACATTTTTCTAGTGTAGGGAGGAGAAGGGAAACAACAAAATGCTGAAACAAAAATTCAGGATGACCTATTGTAACAATGATATGAATAAGACACTATGTAGAAAACGAACTTTACAACTTGGGAAGGGGGGGGGGGAATTGGGTAGATGGGGAGGGAACAGATACCACAGGAAAAACAAAAGAGGATGTAACAATAGGAAATGTACTCATTACCTTACTTATGTAACTCTAAGCCCTCTGTACACTATTTTTACTATAAAAACATAAAGGAAACCATTATTCAGGAGTAGATTAAGTTCAAAATTCATAAGTGCTCTTAAATTAAATTTAACTGGGAGAAGATTCTCAGAAAAGTTTATTTTTGCATGTGTGTGTTGTGCATTATTTCCCAAGTGTATACAAGCTAACAGTAGAAGAAACAATAGGAATAATAAGAGAAAGAAAAGTTCTGTGTTTAAGTATAATGGTTCAATATACTATACAAGACTTTGCAAATAAGACAACATTGAACCAATAAAGCCAAGGCCATTATGTAGAGTGACACTGAGAAATAATTAATACTAAGAGGAACATGAGCGTTGAGGCCACTCTCTTTCAACTTCTATCTCTAAATCATGGTTGCTAATCACACAAATTTGAAAATGTACAATGGAAGAATAATTCTGGTTCCAAAGCAAGTTAGATATAAGAGCATGGACTTAACTGGAAAAATAGTCCATGGTGAGAAAGCGGGAATTATACTAGCAATGAACTGGTGGCCAAAATCTCATTTCTTTTTCTTTCTTTTATCTTTTATCTTTTTTTTTTTTTTTTTTTTGATGATTGTGGCAGGGTTTGAACTCGGCCTGGGAAATATCTCTCCACTCTTCAGCTCAAGGTTAGTGCTCTACCGCTTGAGCCACAGCGCCACTTCCAGTTTTCTGGTGGTTAATTGGAGATAAGTATCTCAGAACCTTTCTTTCATACTCGTACTGGATTTGAACTGCAATCCTCAGATCTCAGCCTCCTGAGTAGCTAGAATTATAGACGTGAGCTCAAGTGATGTAATACTAGTCTTGAGCAAGATTGCTGAATAAGGTTGCTCAGGCTTTTGCATACACACTTACAAACATACACATACACACAGAGGCACATATATGTGCAAACACACCTGCACAAATAAAACAACTCAGAATATGGAGAAATGTTAGAAAACAATAGAAAATATATTCTGAGTAGGACTAGATCAAGTGATAATTTTTAATATTAGAAAGTCCTCAAGTGAAATTTCTTCAAAGAAGGTTGAGAATATTACATACCTAGGGACCAGAGATAATAAGATTTCAAGTAATCATTATTAAAGGGATTGGATCCATGGAAGAATGAATCGGAGTCCCCTTCAGGAGCATCTGAAAATGTTCATATCCTGGGTTAAATGATAGAACATCTTTGAAAATAGTACATAAACAGTTTGAGCAGTCAATCTAATGTATAAGATCATAGAAGTTCAGATTGCTAGTCCGTATCTAGATTAAATAAACCACCAAACTATGGCAGGGAAATTTGATACAAGCCTGGAATTCTAGCACTCAGATTAAGACCGGAGATTAGAGAGTGGGATTACATAGTGATACCTTCCCTGGGCCAGGTAGGATAATTTTATCTCAATGAAACATGCCAAACAGGAATACATAGTTGGAAGTTTGGGCTAATTTTGTCATTATGTTATGAGAAGGCAAGTTTCCTATTGAAATGCAACTCATATATAATCCTCAGTTGTGTTTTAAATGCTCACTTCATTACACAACATTCCTAGATGCAAAATGGCTCATGATTCCCAATCAAAAATTTGAAAAAGTAAGCATCATTCTGTTGGATTTCAAAGAAATAATGAAGGATTACAAAAGTTTAAGCCTGGAAAAATACAAAGTTCATCTAATGTAGGACTTTGTAGACCTTGCTAAATTAGAATTTAGATTTAAAATAATATTTTGGTTTTGTTTGTAATATTCTATATTCTATAGGATTCTATATTCTATATTCATATTCTATAGGATACTACAAAATTCTTTTTAAGTAGAGGTTTTAATTGACAAATTCACAAATGAATCTGGCATTTTATTTGCCTAAAATATTCTTTCAAGCGAGGTATAATTAGAACTTAGATAATTGATAATTCCAACACTTCATGTATAAAATGATAGTGTGAATAATGTAGACAGAGTTATCAACAAATGGATGATATTAATTTATAAACTTAGAACAAACAAATTTTGAGGCTTTGGTGTAACATGGCATGAAGAGAGTAATTGTGTGAGGTCTGGGTTATTCTATCTATTCGTAATACAGGAAGAAATTTTCTTAATTACATGCCTCTGTATACAATGAGAAAAATGCTAGGATTGGAGTTGGTTTTTATTTTTTGATTTGTCCTCAGGTTTGAACTCTGTGCCTGGCCACTCTCTTTGAGCTGGTTTGAGCTCAAGGCTCATGCCCTACCACTTCAACCTCGGTGCCACTTGAGTTTGGCTTTTCCTGAGAAGTTTATTGGAGATAAGAATCTAAGGAATCTTCCTGACTAGGTGGGCTTTGAACCATAATCTTCTCATCTTAGCCTCCTGAATATCTATGATAGATAAAAAATATAAATAATATATGCAAGTGTTCTGATTTCTAGAAATCAGAAAAATGTTGCAGCAATGTTTAGTGCAGTGTACTTTCCACAATACGAAGGGCATCATATTAGCACAAGTGTAGTATTTTTTCACAACAGTGATAAGTTATTAATGATGTGAATTAAGGGAATTTTAAGGTTCACCTTACATATTGGAAACTGTTGGGCTAGGAAGACTTTATGGCATAAAAGCTTGGGCTTGATGGTCACAGAAATAATAGCTTACTCTGATGAACAAATGTTTACTCTTGAGGAATTAATTATTACACATACTTCGTAGTTATAAACTCCACCAGAATGTGGCTATTTTTTTCTGTTGATTTCCCAATATCTAACACCCCTTTAGAAACTGCAGCTATTGCAGAATTAAATAACATGCAAACAGGTACTGTTTTGAATATCTCTGATATGGAATGTTCACAATTTGAAAATGAGTGGTTAGTATATGTAAGAACTTTGAAGAACACATATATTCTGTCCTTTTAACAATTATTCAGTTTTAAAACTTAGGAGTTTCCAGAGAATTAAACTGTTTTCTGTTTTACTATGAGACAATACTAAAATTATATTTTTTTTGAAAATTATGGCAGGTATATTGTGAAAATATTGTATATTTGGATAACAAATCAAGTTGATAAACCTCTGATAAAGAAAGGTGTAATTAATTCAAATTAGATGCAAATAGTGTTCATTTTTAAAAAGGTAATGCACATAGAATAATATTTACTATAGCAAAACAGTGAAATTATACTTTATGTAACTTATTTTTAGTTTAGTTTTATTTTTAAGGTGATACATACAGAGGTTGCATTAATTGTAAGGTAGTGAATACATGACATGTCGAAATTTTACCCAGTACCTCATTTTTCTCACACTTTTCCTTTCCCCCCAAACCCTTCACAAGTTTTAATGTAAATTTCCAACATGTTGTCTTGTGAGTATTGCTATTGCATTGGTTTGCCCTTGGTCCTTTGTCTCCCCAATTTGTTGTTCATCTTGCCTTGTCAAATTGAGATAAATGCATGTGCAATACACACAGTACTGAAATCAAATACAGAAGGGGATGAACTATAGGGGAAAACACAAAAGAAAATAGAAATCACATAGTACAATAAAAAAAAAAAAACAACCACTAAGAAAAACCTCTATTTCCATATCTAGGTGTTCATTTTGTTCAACATGATCTTGTATGATCGTATATACAAAGCTTTTGAACCATTCTGCTCATCTGCTAGTGTAATTCTATACATTTCCTATTATTACAAATGAGGGAAACTATGGAATCTGTTTCTTTGAGTCTTGCTTATTTTATTTAGCAGGATTTAAAAAAATCTTTCCATTCCCTTTTGATTTGGAAGCATAGAATTCAACCACATTTTGTTAATCCATTCATTTACTGAATGGCATATTGGTTTAAAACAGGTTTGCATGTAAGTATCACTTAGGGTCATTCAAAAATGACAGATGACACCTCCCCAGAAATACTAAAATCATGATTTCTATGTAAAAAAGGATTTTATGGTGGTACAAATGTTGAAATATCTGGATGAGTGTAATTGATATCTTGCACTGAATTAGGCAGGAAGATATCTGATATCATATGGGATAAAAAAGGTAGTGACAAAATATTCCCTTGAAAAAGATATAGGAGGCTGCCAGAAGTATCAAGAAATTCAGATAATTTTGAAGAATTTAGAAATACAAGCTCAAATATGTTTCTTTAAATATAAATTATGTAAGTGGAAGGGCAAAAGAAGGAGAAGAGAAGAAAATAACTGATATCAGATCATTGTCTCAAGTTAGAGTATAAAAAGTCATAATCTAGAGTTTGGAGGAAGATGGCAGAAGGTCTAGGCTAAAAAAGGTTTCGCATAGACAACAGTTTTAGTGTTCCAGTCAACAGTCCTAGGCTAGAGAATCACACCCAGTGTGCCATCACAGTACAGTGAGTTTGGCCAGAGATGGAGTATCCAGGCAAGGAAACAGATCTGAGCATCAGAGGCTGGAGCCACCATGCCTACAGAGAGTGTCCAGTCAAAAAGATGCCAGACACAGTGTGCGTATTCTACTGAACACCAAGAAGAACTGACAAGGAACAGATATATTCACGCTGCAGATTGTAGACCAGAGAGCCCAGTAACCAAGGCTCTGGCATGAGTAGAACCCTGACATCCTCACTCCTTCTCAGAAAGCAGAGGAGGGAAGGCGGACCCTCTCCCACCACCAGAGAGCTCCATATTTGATACTGACAAAAGCCCAGACTTTTGACTGTGCAACTACAGGACTTTGGTTGATGCTTGCCTTAAAATAGAGTTCTAGCACAAAAATGGTGTTACTTTCCTACCAAATAGAGGCATTCATGGAATCCAATAAGAGACAGCTGAAATAAGTCAGGGAGACCGGAAAGGGAATGTTGAATAGAGCCCAATAGAAAGAATGGGAGTCCAAAGAAACCATAACCGATAAACTAAGTGATTTGAGAATAAACACATCACCAAATTAAGGAAGTAACAAAGTTCATATAAGATCTAAAACAAAGCTCCAACAAAGAATTTGAAGTCATCAAAGCTGACCAAATAGAAGGAAAAGAAATTAAAACAAAGTGGAAAGTCTTGAGAGCAGGGTAGACCAGGCAGAAGATCAAATCTGATGGACTGAAGACAGCTAGGTTATTATAGAGAAAGAACATACAACTATCCAAGACAAATTCAAGAAATATGATAGATCTATTCAACGTTTGGAAGACACCCTCAGAAGGCCTAATCTGAGGATAATGGGTGTGGAGGAGCACCTAGAGTCAGAAGTTAATGATCTAGGAAATTTGGTTAACATTTTCCAAGCAAAGAACTTCTCTAACATGCAAAAACATAGGCCTATTCAGATTCAAGAAGCTTTTAGAACCCCAAATAGACCAGACTAGGACAGGATATCCCACTGTGACATTTTCATCCCCAAGGGATCAATTTTAAGGAAAAAATCCTTAAATCTGTCAAGGAGAAAATATCAACCACTTACAAAGGGAAACCAAATAGAATAACCTCAGATATCTCAGCAGAGACAATTACAGCAAGAAGAGCCTGGAATGATATATGCCATGCCCTAAAGACAAAGAACTGTCAACCAAGAATACTGTACCCAGCTATACTCTCCTTCATAACCGAAGGCCCAAGAAAAAACCTTCCATACAAAGAACAACTGAAACAATATATATCCACCAAACGAGCCCTATAAATGAAACTTAATTATATCATACACATAGAAAACCAACAAGACCACAATAAAGGCCAAGATACCACACCCAAACTGAGAATCCAAGAACCATAGGAAGAACCCAAGTGTTGCAGCCACCAAGAAGGGGCATAAAATGGTAGGAACTCCCAAACAGCTCTCAATCCTAATTCTCAACATTAACGGATTGACTCTCCAATTAAGCGACATAGACTGTCAAGTTGGATTAGGAAGCAAGATCGTTCTATCTGCTGCCTTCAGGAGTAACATATTGCCCATACAAACACATTTTCAATGTGAAAGGCTGGAACAAAATCTACCAAGCAAACAGCCCCCGTAAACAGGTAGAAGTTGCAATCCTAATAACAGATGAAATAGTCTTCCAATTAAAATTAGTGAGAAGAGATAAGAAAGGTTGCTACATACTAATTAAGTGATCTTTCCTTCACGAGAATATTACAATTCGAAATATCTATTCGCCAAACAACCAAGCACCCAAATTTATTCAAGAAACACACTTTCCCTCAAATCTGACATAGATCCAAAGACATTAATTGTTTGGGACTTTAACACACCACTTTCCCCACTAGATAGATAAACTCAGCAAAAACTCAACAGAGAAACAGAGAGTTCTAAACAACTGCATAGATCACCTAAATTTAACATCTACTGAATATTTCATCCAGCAGCATCAGAATACACATTTTTCTCAGCAGCACATGGAACATTTTCCAAAATAGACCACATTTTAGGTCACAAAACAAACTTTTCCGAATTCAAAAACATTGAAGCTATACCTTGCATTCTCTCACACAACAAGAGAATAAAATTAGAACTCACCACCAAAAGCCACCGAAGAAAGTCCTGTACCACATGGAGGCTGATAAACAAACTGTGGAATGACCAGTTTGTCATGAAAGACATTAGAAAAGAAAATCAAATATTCATGATATTCAGCAAAGGTGAACACACAAATTACCACCTACTCTGGGACACAGCAAAGGCAGTACACAGAGACAAGTTTATAGCCCTGAATTCCAACACAAACAACTTGTAGAGATCTGAAACCAACAATTTAATGAGACATCTGAGCCTCCTTGAATAAGAGCAGCAAGAGAATCCCCAATGCAGTAGATGGAAAGAAATAATTAATATTGAATAAGAATTAAAGAAATAGAATAAAAAAAAGTAGAAAGAATCAACAAAAGAAAGAGTTGAATCATCGATAAAATCAACAAAATTGACAGAACTTTAGCAAATCTTATCAGAAAATGAAGCGAACACACCCAAATAAATAAACTCACGGATGAGAATGGAAACATCACCAGAAAAACAACCAAGATTCAGAGCATTATAAGGGAATATTTCTCAAAACTTTATGCTAATAAGTTTGAGACCTTGGAAGAAATGAACCTTTTCTTATCAAATATTGACATGCTGAAACTAAACCAAGACGAGTTAAACCATCTTAACAGGCCCATATACAACATTGAAATAGAAACAACAGTCAGAGTCCTCCCATCTAACAAAAGCCCAGATCCCGATGGATTTACAGTGAAATTCTACAAGGCCTTCAAAGAAGAGCTCAACCAACACTCCTCCAAATCTTCAATGAAATTGAAAGAGAAAGTTCACTCCCTAACTCATTCTATGAAGCCATCATAACCCTCATTCCAAAACCAGGCAGAGAGTCATCAAAGAAAGAGAACTATAAACCCATTTCTTGGATGATCATTAATGCAAGAATTCTCAACACACTTTTGGCCAATCGACTTCAACAATTCATCCAAAAAATCATACACCACGATCAAACAGGATTCATTTCAGGTTTCATTTCATAAAAAATTGTCTCAATATATGCAAATCAATTAATATAATTCATCACACAACAAGAGCAAGGACAAGCACCACATGGTTATCTCAATAGATTCAGAAAAATGATTTGACAAGATCCAACACCCCTTTACGTTGCAGATTCTGCAAAAATTAGGAATCCATGGAACATTCCTCAGTACAACAAAGGCTATATATGACAAACCTACAGCCAGCATTATACTTAATGGTGAAAAACTAAAGCCATTTCTTCTTAACTCAGGAACGAGACAAGGATGTCCACTCTCTCTACTTCTCTTCAATTTAGAAATAAAATGCCTAGTTAAACCATAAAACAAGATGCAAACATTAGAGGGATCCAAATAGGGAAAGAAGGAAAACTGTTCCTCTTTGCAGATGACATAATCTTATATTTAAAGAATCCCACGGACTCCACTCTCCAATTATTCAAGCTGATTCAAAATATTGGTAAAATAGCATGGTGTAAAATTAACCTTCAAAAATCAATGGCTTTTCTGTATGCCAACAATGAGAAAAGCGTGCTGAAATCCAGAAAACAACTCTATTTTTAATAGCCCCACAAAAAATAAAATACATAGAAATTAAAATGCCCAAAGAAGTGGAGGATCTCTCTGATGAAAACTTTAAAAACTTGAAAAAGGAAATCAAAACAGAACTTAGAAAGTGGCAAAAACTTCCATGCTCCTGTATTGGAAGGATCAACATCGTGAAACTTGCACCACTTCCCAAAGCTATCTACAAATTCAATGTAATACCTATCAATATTCCAACCTCATTCTTCAAGGAAATAGAAAAGGCAATCCAAAAATTCATATGGAACAATAAAAGACCCCGAATAGCAAATACTATCCTTAACAGAAAGAACAGTGCTGGAGGAATATCAATAACAAATTTCAAACACTACTACAAAACCATTGTAATCAAAACACCTTTGTACTGGAACAAGAACAGACCTCAGAACCAATGGAATAGAATTGGAAACCCAGAAATAAACCCACAAACTTATAGTCATCTAATATTAGATAAGGGAGCTAAAAAAAATAGAATGGAAGAAAGACAGCCTCTTCAGTAAATGGTGTTGGCAAAATTTGTTAATCACTTGTAGAAAATCAAAAATAGATCCATACATGTCATTCTGCACCAGATTCAAATCCAAATGGATCAAGGACCACGGAGTCAAAGCAGACACTATGAAATAATTACAGGTCTGAAATCATTACTAGGTCTCCTTGGCATAGGCTAAAAGTTTCTTAAAAGAGAGGCAGAAACACAACAAATCAAAGAAAATTTGGAAAAATAGGATTACATGAAATTACAGAGCTTCTGCATGGCAAAGGTTATAGCAACAAGATCAACAGAAAACCTACTTATTGAAAGAAGGTATTCACTAGCCATACAATGGACAAGGTTCTCATATGTAAACTATACCTGGAACTCAAAACATTACATGCCCCAACAACAAAACCTCAACGAAATGACTGCCCAATAAATAAGTGGGCTACATTGCAACAATGAGATGTACAAGTTGTCATGTCGAAAACGAAAATTACAACTTTCGTGGGGAGAGACGGGGAGGACTGGGGGTATGCAGGGAGGATGGGGGGGGTCGGGGGGAGGATGGGAAAGGATGGGAATTGGAAACAAAGGAGGAGGCTAAAATGCTTGATAAGAAATGTACTCATTACCTTGCCCATGTAATTGTAACACCTCAGTAAAATATTTTCAAAATAAAAACAAATAAATAAAAACATAAGTGGGCTAAAGACTTACAGAGAAAATTCTGTGAAGAGGAAAGAAGGATTGCCAATAGACACATGAAAAAATGACCGACCGCCCCAGCCATAAGAGAAATGCAAATCAAAACAACAATGGAGATACCACCTCACCCCAGTTAGAATGGCCATAGACAAGAACAATAACAACAGATTCTGGAGTGGATGTGGCCAGAAGGGAACCTTACTTCATTGTTATTGGGATTGTAAACTTGTTCAACTACTTTGGAAAGTTGTATGGAGGTTCCTCAAAAAACTCCTAGAGCTCTCCTATGACCCAGCAATCCCACTTTTGGGCATTTACCCAAATGATCACAAACAAGACCATACTAAATCTTCCAGCACAACTATGTTTATTGCAGCATTATTTACCATAGCTAAGATATGGAACCAACCCAGATGCCCTTGAGTAGATGAATGGATCAAGAAAATGTGGTATATATACACAAAGGAATTCTTTGCCTCCATCAGAAAGAATAACAATACTTCATTTGTTAGGAAATGGAAGGACTTAGAAAAAATTATATTAAGTGAAGTAATCCAGCCCCAAAGAAACATAGGTCCCATGTTTTCCCTTATTCAAGTACCACTTCTTGTTCGCACACACCCAGTCTATGTGTGAGAGTACTTTCTCCATGTTAAGCAATAGGGTCGTACTCACTATCTGAAGGGGAACATTCCACAGTATAACCCTATGCCCACAATAGAGGGTGTATAATATAAAGTATTTTGAGACAAACAGTGATACTAGAATTGAAATGATCCTTTGGGACATTTTCTTGGAGCTCATTAGTTTACCCAGGAGAAATGTAAATATCCATAAATTTTGGAGCTAATTAGTTAATATCCAAATTAACACTAGATCCTAGAAGTTGTGTTATTACAAGTCAACATTGTATTATTGTTACATCAGAATCCTTCCCTACTTGCCAATATGTAAGAGAAAATAAAAGAAAGGCATTAAAGCAAAATGTCTTATCTTTTTAGGAATTTAATCCTAGTGGTGAGGGTAATGTCTGAACTCTTCCATTCAATAAAAGCTTGAAGTTTATAAGAGCTCTTCCTGCATATAAGAAATTGTGGCAGGTTGATTGACAGGGTTATTTCATCATGGAGATATCACCAAAACACTTTTCTTATTGAAATTGTCTATATCTTTTTAGTTTTCAAATCCAAATAGCATATTTCCTTCAATATCTCTGCAACAGTTTTGACCTTTTCTTCCTGCACATTCTTTCCTTTCTTTACTTCTGTAAATCTGCATTTATTACTTTCTTGTTTCTTTATTTATCTCATTCTTCCAATCTTGTCCACACTGGTACTCACATTGTTCAGAATTGTGTCAGAACTTTCCTTTTCCTCTTCCCTTTAATAATGCCCCGATTTTATTATTCTTTTTCATATTCATGGTCATGGGTATTTTATTAATGTCTAAACAAACCTATCTTTGCATCTGCTTAATATAAACTTTGGAACTATCAGAGTTTTTTTCCCCTAAATCCATCATTTCCACCAGCAATCTCTATCACCAAGAATATCACTAACACAGTTGCCTGGCCAGAGATATTGAACACTTTAGATTTCTTCTTACCCTTCTGCTACCACCCATTAGATAAAATGAATGATCAAGATTTTCTGGGTTTCTGTCACTAATATGATTTCTATGTATTATTTTTATGCCTCTGACACCAGCCTGTTCATGTAATCATCACTGGTCACCTAGACTTAAACAACCTTTTACAAAGTATGTTTTTCCCCATAGTCTTTTCATATTGGTCCTTTCCATCACCAAATTACTTCTGCTTGTAAGCACACAGAGTGAAGAGCTCAGACACAAATTCTAGTATCATTACTTACTCATTACATTGACTACTGGCCTTACATTTCTCATCTGTAAATAGAGCTAATCTACCAGAAATATTGAAGAATATATTTGTTGACTTCTAGAGCAAAAACAAGAAAAGTGAAGAGTCCTTACGTTTTTCCCCTTAGCTTACAAATAAGGAAAGAGTCAAGTTCAGTTTGTTGGTATAAAGTCACAAATTGTTTCATGCAGAAATAAAACTAAATTTTCCTCCTGGCTCTAAGGATGGGTTCTTTTAAGTTAACTCCAGATATGTATGTGGTATTATATAAATTGTGTCATGTGTTTATAGCTATATTGAAGAATATGTCATTGGAAAACATTGGTTATTGAATAGTGTCTTTATGAGAATTGTATTTGAAATAATCACACTAAGTTGAAAACTACATCTTAGTCCATCAAAATATTTCTTATTGTTTTATTTGTTGCCAAGTGTTCTTAATAAATTTATACATAGATTTTCTCTAGTTAACTGGATGGAAACTAAAACTGATCATGGATTTCTGCCTAATGAGTGAAGCATGCTTGAGGCATGTGTTGTTAACTTATAGGGATATATAACTAAGCCAATGGCTATGTGGGTAGTGAAAGGCTTTCTTCTAAATTCTC
The DNA here is from genome assembly GCF_019054845.1 of Dipodomys spectabilis. Classification (NCBI taxonomy): domain Eukaryota; kingdom Metazoa; phylum Chordata; class Mammalia; order Rodentia; family Heteromyidae; genus Dipodomys; species Dipodomys spectabilis. The sequence continues at coordinate 2,959,098 of NW_024870882.1, read as the reverse complement.
AAGGCTAGAACAAAGAACAAACAAGATCATTTGTAACAGAAAACACTCAGCTTATTAGATTTTATCTATGTGGGATAATCAACATGTGAAAATAAATGATTTTATTTATAAGAAAACAATAGTACCAAGAAAAGTGAGTATATTTAGAGAGACTGAAAGAATAACATTAGCGTTTTTAATGTCTCACCTGTTTATGTGATTGTATTTCTTGATATTGAAACTCTCCTCTTGTTATTCTTATTGTATTAACCCAATGCTGTTTAGTACTATGTATTCAATGTTGGAAATCTGGCTTAAAAGATGTCTAAAAATTTTTCCTTTCCAATCACAACCTTGACATTATCAGGTTACACTGTGGTCATCATCATCTTCATCGAAATTATTATTAGAATCACAGTGCTAACTATTGAACATATGATACCTGTCTATGATTTTGCAATATTTGTATTTTGATTAATAATTTTAATGTTACCACTGTGCATGCATCCATGTCAAAATTTTGAATAAATAAACAAAAAAAACTAAGCCATATCAGGTAACTTGATTATGTGCTTATAAAAAATTATTGAGTAGATTTTTGAGCCATTGCAAATTCCTAACCAGTATGAATTTTCTTCCTCTCTCCCTGTCATTACACACAAATATTTAAGAGTTTGAACAGAATTTTTTCAAGTAATATACTATAAACCTTACTACAATATCATGTGTATACCTAAAATTCCCTTGAAATAAATAAACTCTACTTTCTATTGAAAGATTAATTATTTTACACTAGGAAACTTTTGGAAAAATAGACTACCTATCTTTGAAATGAAAAATAGTTGAATGAAAGTTTCAGAGGGAGTTCCGGGATGATGGCGGAGGAAAAGCTGGAGGCTAAACAAGCTGTCACATATAAAGCAGTTTTTGTTTTTGTTTTTGTTTTTGTTTTTTTGTTTCAGTGAACAGTTCTAAGCCAGAGAATCACACCAAGTGTGCCATCACAGGACAGAGAGTTAGGCCAGAGAGGGAAAATCCAGGCAAGGAGACAGATCTGCTGCGGCAGCTGGGCAGCAGCTGTGGTGGCTCTAGCCGCCATACCTGCACCACAGAGAGTCCAGGATGAAGGTACCAGAGGCAGAGGTGGCAGGTGAGCAGATTCTACTCAACACCAGCAAGAACTGACAAGGAGCAGATATCTTTATCCTGCAGTTCCCAGACCAGAGACAACACAGGAACCAAGATTCCGGCATGAGTAGAAGCCTGATATCCTCACTCCTTCTCAGGGATCAGAGGAGGGAAGGCCACCCCTCCCCTCCCCACTACCGGAGATCTCCGTCTTTGATACTGACAAAGGCCTGGATGAGCAGCTAGCTCCAACTCAGGCATTGGAAGAAAACAAGAGTACTTTAGTAGGTCACAGGAACCTAACTTGACCTGCTTGGCTCAGCTCCACCCAGGGAAAAGTCACCCAGCACAGGCCGCAAGCCCCAGGAGTGGATTTCTTCACTGGGTACACAGAGACAGAGGCTGCCCCTCCCTACAGCAGCCTTGAAAATCAATTGAAATACAGTAAACATAAACCCTGAAACAGGCTCCAGGCTGGGCTCTGTGAGTGACTCAGAAGCTACCCCCTCAGGGTAAAGCTACTGTTTGCTGAAAGGGCTCAACTCTACCCAGAACCTAGCCTTATCACAGCATCTCTAAACTAGAGCAAACAGCCATCTCCCTCTTTTGTGATACTCAAAGCAGATCTCCCTCCCATTGTACTAGCCTGGGAAGAGGATCAAAAAATCCTGGGTAAGCAGAGCATTTTTCTGCCTGCTCATATTAACCGACTTAAGAAACCAACCAAGCCACAGCAAAGTAAAACACCACAAGCAGACCAGAGACTCCAAATAGAGACAGGTTAAGGACACAAGGGAGATACAGGATCTACATTTTATTAAAATTTTTTTTCTAAAACTTTTTTTTTTTTTTGTCGGTTGGATTAAAAAGCAAGATCCTTCTATCTGTTCCTTTCAGGAGTCACATCTTGTTCATAAAAACAAGCACATTTTCAACATGAAAGGCTGGAACCAAATGTACCAAGCAAACAGCCCCCATATACAGGTGGGTTGCAATCCTAATATCAGATAAAATAGACTTCAAATTAAAATTAGTAAGAAGTGATGAAGAAGGGGCTGGGAAGGTGGCTCAGTGGTAGAGCGCTTGCCTTGCATGCATCAGGCCCTGGGTTCGATTCCTCAGCACCACATAAGCAAAAAGAAAAAAGCCGGGAGTGGTGCTGTGGCTCAAGTGGTAGAGTGCTAGCCTTGAGCTGAAGAGCTGAGGGACAGCGCCCAGGCCCAGAGCTCAGGCCCCACGACCGGACCCCCCCCCCCCCCAAAAAAAAGAAGAAGTGATGAAGAAGGTTGCTACATACTAATAATTAAGAGATTTCTCCTCCATGAGTATATTACAATTGTAAATACCTATTCACCAAACTACGGAGCACCCAAATTTATCCAAGAAACTCTACTTTTCCTCATATCCCACATAGATCCAAAGACATTAATTGTTGGGGATATTAACACACCACTTTCCCCACTAGATAGATCAACTCAAGAAATTGTATAGATCAACTAGTTTTAACAGATATCTACCGAATATTTCACCTAGCAGCATAAGAATACATGCTTTTCTAAGCAACACAAGGAACATTTTCCAAAAATAGTACACATTATAGGCCACAAAGCAACTTGTCCAAATTCAAAAACATTGATCTTATACCTTGCATTCTCTCAGACCACAAGGGAATAAAATTAGAACTCACCACCAAAAGCCACCAAAGAAAGTCCTGTAACACACGGGGGCTGAACAACAACACACTGCTGAAAAACGAGTGGGTCATGAAAGAGATTAGAAAGGAAATTCAAATGTTCATGATATTCAACAAAAATGAACACACAAATTACCAGCTCCTCTGGGACACAGCAAAGGCAGTACTCAGGGGCAAGTTTGTAGCTCTTAGTGCCTACATCAACAAATTGGAAAGATCTGAAACCAACATTTTAATAAGGCATCTGAGCCTCCTTAAATAACAGCAGCAATATAAACCCCAATCCAATATATGGAAAGAAATAATTAAAATTAAATCAGAATTAAATGAATTAGAATCCACAAAAAACCATAGAAAAAATTAACAAAAGAAAGAGTTGGTTCTCTAAAAAAAATAACAAAATTGACCGACCGTTAGCAAACCTTATCTGAAAAAGAAGAGAACAACCCAAATAAATAAACTCAGAGATTAGAACAGAAACATCACCAGAGAAACAACCAAGATTCAAAACATTATAAGGGAAAACTTCTCAAAACTTTATACTAATAAATTTGAGAACTTGGTAGAAATGGACCTTTTCCTAGCAAATATTGACATACCGAAACTAAACCAAGATGAGTTAAATCATTGTAACAGGCCCATAGTAAGTATTGAAGTAGAAACAGCAATTAGAGTCCTCCCATCTAAAAAAAGTACAGGACCAGATGGTTTTACAGCAGAATTCTACAAGGCATTCAAAGCAGAGCTCACACAAATACTCCTCCAACTCTTCAATGAAATTGAAAAAGAAAGTTCACTACTGAACTCATTCTATGAAGCCATCATAACCTGTCGGGTCTTTGTCCATCCCACAGATGATGGATGGGGGCCAAGGAAAGCTAAGTGCGGCCACTCGAAAGTTACCCAGCCTACCTTAGCCCTTGAGATAATCAGACCCAGCAGGTAGTCAAGTCAAGCAGGAAAGCTCATTTATTAACACAGAGCAGGCCCCTTTTGAAGCCAAAAAATGCAGAGGGTGGCATGGCAGTGGAGGAGAAGAAAACAATCACTGCCAAGGTCACACCCTATCATGCACCTAAGCTTCCACGGGCTTGTTACACACTGAAAGTAAACCAAATTGGGCTCTGCCTAATCAACTCCCTCTCAGTGCCATCTTTGGTGCCCATGTGCTCTACAGATTCTCCTTTTTTTTAAAATGGCAGACCCACCTCCCAATTAGTTATCCTTTCCCCTCCTCTTTAAACGTTATTTTAACAGGATTACATTGGTAAGAATAGCATTGGCCTCGTTGGGAGTTCGAGGCAAGTCTAGGGGGCCTGATTCGCCAGACAAGGATATGGAGGGCCCTCGTGCATGATCCAAGAGCCTGTCCCAGTTACCTCCCATCCCCACCTAGCTCAGTAATAAACATCAGTCCCACCACAGTTAGAAATGTCCAAAGCAGTTCAAGTAGTTCCTGGGCATATATAAAAGTCAGTATGTTGTAAGGTCATTCTCTTCAGAACATGGGAGCAGGCTGGATATTGGGAGTTCTACACATGCGGCATGGTGCATCCTCATGGGCCCCCACACTCAGGCCATTCTACTATAGTCCAGAAAAACATAGAAAATATAAAACAAACTGCAGACGTAGCAAAGTAATCCTGGGCACCTGGTGTCTTTTAAGTAAGCCAGTTCCTTGTATGTGCCTTTAAGCAAGCACAGGGGTCAAGAAGACTTTTGAGCTTTACTCTCAGCTCCCAAGGCTCCTGACTTCTCCCCCTTCTTTGTTTAAAGAAGCAAACCCACCTGTCTTAGTTTGGGTGGATTGCCTTGTCTGCCTTACCCATCATCAGGAACTTCTTCAGAGCGAAGCTGAAGGCCCTGTCTTTGGTTGGTCAGACTGACACCCCCTCTTACCTGTCTCTGGCTGCGATTCCTCTCGAGGGAAATTCATTCCCTTGGAGCTTGATCTTATGTAACTGGCTGGCTAAGCTCATAAGAGTTTTGCAGTGCATGTGTAATGCAAGGAAGGCATAGGAAAACCATCAGCAAAAGCATTACCAATCCAAGAAATGTCATTAGCATTACTTTAACATTAGTTAAGAATGGGAGAGCAGTCTTTGCCACTTCAGAGTCCAGAGGTAGGGCTTGTTCTAATCCAGCTATTTGCCTGTGGGGTTGTAAAAGATCTAAACTGGAAGTATAACAAAAGGTGATTGTTTAACAATAAGTACGGATTCAATAATGCCGTTATACAAGCAATTAGTAAAAGGACAATTAAAGCAGGTAACATTAAAATAATTAGCTCTTACAGAAATATTAAACGTCCGTACATAATGACATAGGGTGGTGATCAAAATGAAGGTCAGGTCACCATGTCTAAGGGACAGCTTCTCTTGAGGTGCTACTGATGATTTCTGCATTGCCAGCGCTGATCACTGCCCAGGTCACCCATTGAGGTTGATGTAGATTCCATAGGGCCATTGCCAGGACTGGGAGGGTCAGGACAGCCAACAGCTGGATTATCACCATCTGCAATTAGAGAGCACAAGAGCTTCTCAAGGGCAGGTTTCCCTTGGGGATGGTTAATGGTTATCTTTATGGCTTTCCTCTTTTAAACACAAGCCTCGCCCAACATAGCCGTTTTTCTTTTCTTGTTGGCTAGTTTATTCTTGGACATCCTTCTGTATAGAGGAAATGGGTAAAAACTTAAGTTTCCTGGCAGGTATCCAAATGGGCATTGTCTCCCTTATTGGAAAAAACGCATCAAAATTCCCTGCCCATAGTAACTAGGGGGTCAGGTCCTCTCCATTGTTGTGTCAGGGGGTCCTTTCACTTGACTTTTACTTGGGGCTTAGAGTTTAGTTGTCCCCAGTATTTCTGAAATCTGGATTCAGTTGCTCTTTTTGAAAAATTTAAAATATTAATGGTAAATAAAGCTATGGAACTGCAAAAATATTGCCTGATGGCTTTCTGTAATTGTAATAACTTCTTGGGGCATCCTGTCTTTTAGTAGGGCAAATAAGGACACAAGACTATCTTTAGGGACAGAAACCCATGGCAACATCCAATTGATTTCCCCTAAAAGACTCTGAAGTTGGATTAAGTTTAGAGAGGCTGGAATATCCAGCAAAGGCTTAAGGGGGCTGGCCTGAGTCAAGGTAGGTGGGACCCGAGCATTTTAAAAGGAGGTATCTTTTCAATTTTATTGAGGGCTATGGTAAAACCTCCCTTTTTTTTAATATGGCAAGATCCTGGGCCAGAAGGCACTCCAGGTGTCCGGGGTCTTGTTGCCCCAGAATTATATTATCCATGTATGCATAACCAATGGAGTTATCTAAACCCAGCACAGGCCCTAAAAGTGTGCCCAAGTATTGTTGGCAAAAGGCCTGGCTATTGGCCATTCCCTGTGGCAACACCATCCGTTCAAACTTCCGATCAGGCTGGGAAAATTAAGCGAAGGGATGGAGAAAGAAAACTTCTTGTAGTCATCTAGATGCAGGGGGATATAAAAAAAATTAATATCAATCAAAATCAAGGTATATTCTGAAGGTATAGTGGGAATCCAGGGCATGTCTCTTAGGAGCGTTTCTACTAGCTCCATCCTTTCATTTACTTAATGTAGATTTTGGAGCATATGCCAAGCCTCGGAGGCTTTTTGAATAACAAATATGGGTGTGTTCCAAGGATTCACAGTAGGGCATATGTGTTCAAGGTTTATGTGTTCCTCCACCAGAAGGTTGAGGGATACAAGTTTAGATATGGTTAATGGCTGATGCTCCACACAAATAATGTTTCTAGTATAAATCAAACATGGATCGACAATCCTTTTTCCAAAGGTATCCCTCCCTGCCTTTGGGGCAGGGTGTAGGGGGCGGTTTGCACCCCCCCCCCCCCGCCCGGTTGGCAATGATTGTTGTAAACAGTCCCTCTTAAAGTGCCCTTCCTGACCACATTTTTTAAAAAAAGTCCCTCTTCCGGATGGTCTTGGGGTTCCTTGGCCTTGGGGTGCCAGCATCTGGTAATAGCCTCAGTCATTGCAGATGTCTGAGCCTGTAAAGCTAAAGCTAATGATTGAGACTGTTGCTATTGTGTTCCCACATCCTGCGAGACTACCACCCATCTGCTCAAGGAACTCTCTCTCAATCCCGGGCAGGCCATGCGATGGTCTTCATTCATTCCTTCCCAGACCAGCAGCTTTACCAACTGATCTCAGAAGTTCCCTGCCGGCAGCTTGCAGTAAACGCTTTGTTGGACTTAGTCTACAAACTCAGCTAGAGGGTCACCAGGTTTTTGTTTCACTCTGCTACGGGGGACTCAGTAAGCCCATCATACAGTTTGTACCATGCAGCAAGTCCTGCCTGCCTCACCTGGTCACGGTACGGGCCAGGTATTGCGGCCTGTTTGACTCCAGTGGAGTACCCTTCCCCCATCCCTGTTAACATGGCATAAGTAATAGGTATCTCGGGTTGAGCCTGCCATATATTCTTTGCTGCACTCCGTATTCCTCCTTAAAGAAAGCACATCACTTAATAAACTGAGAACTGGTAAGGACAGCTTTGGTCACATCCAGCCACTCCTTAGGGACACATGGGTGATAAGCAATATCCTGGAAAAAGTTCTGGGCCCAAGGAGAGTTTGGGCCATACTCCACCACCGCCTTGTGGAGCTCTTTAAGATCTTTAGCTTCCCATGGATATCATTCCCAGGGCCTGTTAGATCCTGGTGCCAGATTGACCGGATACACTTGGGGAAGTGAATCCTGTAGCCTAGGGTCCAGGCTCTCAACTGGCCCATCCCTTCCAGGGTAGGCCTCTGAGTAGGTTACTTCCCAAGGCCTTGGCCCCTCCACAGAAGGTTGGTTAGGATCCAGGTCTTGCAGCTACCTCTTGAGGGTCGAGTAGGGTACCATACCTCCTCCCAATCGGGGGAGGGGGCATAGGACTGTCAGGAACACCTGAGTCAGTGTGAGTAACTTTCATCCTCATTTTGATTTCCACTGTGCATGTTTCCGTGTGTTCTCCATCAAATTTGACCCATTCTTTTTCCTTCTCAATTCCCAAGTCCTCCTTTACTCCTTCTATGCCTAATGTTGCCTCCTCCTCCTTCTTCTGTGAGATAGCATTACACATACTAAGGGTTTCACTTACCCTGAAAGACCATTTAGCCTCCGCTGGTATCTTTTCCTTTCAAGCCCCAAGTTGGGTGCCAGATGTCCGGTCTTTGCCATTCCCACAAAAGGTCGACAGTGTCAGAGGAAAGGTAACACAGATGCTAGCATGTTCCTCAGCCTCCCTTAGCCTGGTATACAATCAGACCCAGCGGGGAGTCAAGTCAAGCAGGAAAACTCATTTATTCACACAGAGCAAGTCCTTTTTAAAGCAAAAAAAAAAAAAAAAAGCAGCAAGTGGCATGGCAATGGAGGAGAAGGAAACAATCAATGTCAAGGTCACACCCAATCATGCACCTAAGCTTCCTCGGGCTGCTTACGCACTGAACTTAAAGCAAATTGGGGTCTGCCCAATCAACTCACTCTCAGCGCCATCTTTGCTGCCCATGTGCTTTTCAATAACCCTCATCCCAAAACCAGGCAGGGACTCATCAAAGAAAGAGAACTGTAGATCAATTTCTTTTTTTTTTTTTTTGTAGACCCATTTCTTTAATGAATATTGATGCAAAATTTCTCAACAAAATTTTGGCCAATCGACTTCAACAATTCATCCAAAAAATCATACACCACGATCAAACAAGATTCATTTCAGGGATGCAAATCTGGATCAATATACGCAAATCAATTAATATAATTCATCAGATCAAAAGGAGCAAGGATAAGAACCACATGGGTATTTCAATAGATGCAGAAAAAGCATTGGAAAAGATCAAACATCCCTTTATGATGAAGGTTCCGGAACAATTAGGAATCCATGGAACATTCCTCCATACAATAAAGGCTGTATAAGACAAACCTGCAGCAAGTATTATACTTAATGGTGAAAAACTAAAGCAATTTCCTCTTAACTTAGGAAGGAGAGAAGGTTGTCCATTGTTTCTAGTACTCTTCAATCTAGTATTAGAATACCTAGCTAAAGCAATAAGACAAAATGGCAACATAAAGGGGATCCAGATAGGGAAAGAAGAAGTAAAAGTCACCTCTTTGCAGATGACATGATCTTGTATTTAAAGAATCCCACAACCTCCAATCCAAAATTACTCAAGCTGGTTCAAAACTTTGGCAAAGTAGCAGGGTATAAAATTAACCCTCAAAAATCAATGGCTTTTCTACATGCCAACAATGAGAAAAGTGTGGCTGAAATTAGGAAAGCAACTCCATTCATAATAGCCCCACAAAAAATAAAATACCTAAGAATTAAAATAACCAAAGAAGTGAAGGACCTCTATGATGAAACTTTAAAAACCTGAAAAATTAAATCAAAACAGAACTTAGAAAGTGGCAAAAACTACCATGCTCCTAGATTGGAAAGATCAAAATCCTGAAAATGGCAATACTTGCCAAGGCTATCTACAAATTCAATGCAATACCTATCAATATTCTGTCCTCATTCTTCAAGTAAATAGAAGGGGCAATCCAAAAATTCATGTGGAACAATAAAAGACACCGAATAGCTAAAATGATCCTCAACAGAAAGAACAGTGCTGGAGGAATATCAATACCAAATTTCAAACTCTACTACAAAGCCATAGTAATCAAAACAGATTGGTACTGACACAAGAACAGACCTCAGGACCAATGGAATGCAATTGAAAACCCAGAAATAAACCTATAGACCTATAGCTATGTAATTTAAGATAAGGGAGCTAAAAAAATAGAATGGAAGAAAGACAGTCTCTTCAGTAAATGGTGCTGGAAAAATTGGTTAACTAATTGCAGAAAATTCAGCTAGATCCTTATGTATCACCCTGCACCAGAATCAACTCCAAATTGATCAAAGACATCGGAGTCAAACAGTCACCCTGAAAACATTACAGGATGGAATATGAGAAACCATAGGACTCTGCAATAGGCCAAAATTTTCTAAATATAGACCCAGAAACACAACAAATCAAAGACTGGTTGTACAAATGGGATTGCATGAAATTGCAGAGCTTCTGCATGGCAAAGGACATAGCTAGCAAGATCAATTGAAAGCCCACGGATTGGGAGAACATCTTCACTAGCCTTAGAACAGACAAGGGTCTCATATCTAAATTATACCTGCAATTCAAAAAATTAAATCCCCCAACAACCAGTCTTCAAAGAAACAACTGTCCAATAAATAAGAGGGCTAAAGACTTAAAGAGAATCTTCTCTGAAGAAGAAAGAAGGATGGCAAATAGACACATGAAGAAATGCTCAAACTCCCTCTCCATAAAAGTAATGTAAATCAAAACAACATTAAGATACCACCTCACCCCCGTTAGAATCGCAAAAATCAAGAACTCTAACAACAACAGATGCTGGAGGGGATGTGGACAGAAGGGAACCTTACTGCATTGTTGGTGGGAGTGTAAATTTGTTCAATCTCTTTGAAAAGCAGTATGGAGGTTCCTCAAAAGACTCCACGTAGATCTTCCATATGACCCAGCAATCCCACTTTTGGGCATTTACCCAAATGATAACAAACAAAGCCACACTAAAGCTCTCAGAACGACTATGTTTATTGCAGCAGCATTTACCATAGCTAAGATATGGAACCAAACCAGATGCCTCTCAGTAGATGAATGGATTAAGAAAATGTGGTAAATATACACAATGGAATTCTATGCCTCCATCAGAAAGAATGACATTGCCCCATTTGTTAGGAAATGAAAAGAATTGAGAAAATTATATTAAGTAAAGTAAGCCAGGGCCAAAGAAATATAGGTCCCATGGTTTCCCTTATTTGCAATAAGTAGTATATGTCTGAGTCAAGCAGAAAATGTCAGATAAGTTGATGTTAGAGAAATGAACCCTAAGTTATGTATTCAAATGCTTTTTTCTTTCAGGTGATTGTTTCTAACACATTTATAAGATTATTTTTTGTTGCTTTGTATGTCCTTCCCCCATGATATAACCCCTGCTTTCTCTGTATTTTAGGTTGGTATAATTTGTGGAGGAAAAACGAAAAAACAAATAGTTTAAATAGGGATACAGGTGGAACCATTGGAACAATGAGATGTACAAGATGTTATGTGCAAAAATGAATTTCACGTCTTTGGTGGGGGGGGGGGAAGGAGGATTGAGATTGAGATGGGGTAGGGGGAGGATGGGAAGGGATGGAAAGGGGAAACAAAGAAGAGGCTAAAATGCTTGATAAGAAATGTATTTGTTATCTTGCCCATGTAATTGTAACTCCTCTGTATGGTATTTTTACAGTAAGAAAAAACTCAAAAATAAAATCTAATAAATGAATGCTTGGAGACCTTAAAAAAATTGTAACTCCTCTGCAGGTACTTACACAATAAAAAAATTTATTAATAAAAATTTATTTTAAAAAAAGAAAAAGAAAAGAATTAAGAAAATTATTCCAGGGCTGGAAGGTGGCTCAGTGGTAGAGCGCTTGCGTTGCATTCATGAGGCCCAGGGTTCAATTCCTCAGCACCACATAAGCAAAAAGAAAAAAGCCGGAAGTGGCACTGTGGCTGAAGTTGTAGTGCGCTATCCTTGAGCTGAAGAGCTGAAGGACAGCGCCTAGGCCCAGAGTTCAGGCCCACTACCAGACCCCCTCAAAAAAATATTCCAAGGCTGGTTTGCTCTAAGACTATATTTCTTTTCTTGTTCTAGTTTTCATATGTTTGTCGAAATTAAAATTCCAAAAATCCAATGGATGTTGACATTCAGAAACATCTTCATAGACACTAATATTGGAGACCCTTAAGTGGAATTGTTTTATTTCATTTGTTATTTTCCCAAATAAATCACCATGATTGTGTATTTTGTTTCTTTTCACTGTTACTGGCTCTTATGTTGAGAATACTTTTAATTCCTAGCAAAGTAGACAAAAGCAATTTGATTGAGCAAATAACATATGGCTTTCATAAAATGCAGATGCATATATTTGTGTCTTCTGTCATTTCTAAAATTTCTTCCAGAAAAAGTTATTAATTACTCATAAGAGATACCTAATTTCAAGGTATTCCAGTTATTACATACACATTTTGATTAAGTTATCTCTGTATAAACTCAAAATAAACAGAAATCACATCTTCGTTTTAAAAACTGTAGTTTACAGCCTTTAGCCAACACCGAAAATATTTCTAGGTATTCTGCATTTTGTGTGAAGTATTTTTAACAATAGTTTTTTTTGATGTCATGTAAATCACGTGCAATATATTATCTCTTTTTATTGTATACATTTTAGTGGTTCAGAAGCGAATTGTACAATCATGGGTTTTTCAAGCCAAATTGTCACAAACTTGCATTTCTTCAAATAGAAAATCTGTAAACTTTAGAACAGACATTAAAATAGATATAAAATTCAGTTACAGGTATTTGTCCAGCATACATCCTCTATAGTGTGTCTTTTCAAAATTTGTTTTTGTAGATTATTTCTAGGGTCAAACATAGACCGTTCCAGTGTACTGTCAATGAAACACATTACATGTGCAAACAAGTTTTTTACTTCTCTATACATTCATAGAAGTGTAATGCATGGATCCTATACAATTCTCTTTGACCTTTTGAAGACTTGAAAACTTTCTTGCTAAAATGATTGCAGTATTATACAAATCGATCTGCTATGTGGAGTAGAGCAATTTCTCCACAAATGCATTAATATATTTTGTGTCATCTTCTTATATAATGGTCACGCTTGTCACTTTTCTTTTTTCTTAGATGCTAAAGAGGATCTTATTTCTTATGTTTCTCCTATTGACTATTAATTTACATATGTTCTTTAAAGAAATATCCTATTCAGAAATAATTTATATAGAATTAGAAGATATAAAAATACTTAAGACTCAGGATCATTGTAGCATTAATATTGTAGCACTAACAAATATATGCCCTCTATCTGTTGCAAATATTTTCACTTCTGTTATACTTTCCTTTTTTGAAATATGAAAGGTTACCAGTTGATGTTATCTAGTTTATTCTTGCTTGTCTTTAGCCACTAATGAGCCTCCTGAGCATCAAGGAATACCAATTGGTGCGTGTTTGTCTTTCAATATTTTAAGTATTTTCCTTCTTCTTTTGAATTCAAATATTGTCCTTTCAGGAATTCTGCAAATTCTCAGACTGTTGTTCTCAACTGTCAAGATGGTAAGCATCTGTTTGATGGGTAATTATCCTTTTTATTATGTTTGACATATTTTTCATGATTTCTATTATTTTATCCTTCCTAATTATTGCATATGATGATTAGAATATTTAATATATAGATTTCAGCTTTGCCTCTAAGGAGATGGTAAACGTCATGTCAAAAGAATGGTTGAAAGAAGTGGCGCTGTAGCTCAAGTCGTAGAGCGCTTACCTATAGCTGAAGACCTGAGGGACAGCGCTCGAACACAGAGATCAAGCCCATGACTGACAAAAAAAAAGAATGTTTGAAAAGATTCATATAGAGATAGCATTTTGACCTTTATACATAAAAATGACAAAAAAAATTAGTTGGTCTTTGTTTCTATGAAGAAATTTTAAAAATAGGCTTTAAATTATATAGCAATATATTTTAAATGCCAACTAAACAAAAAATTAAAATATTATAATCAGCAAAGTTATCCCTAGATGACTGTCCCATTTATTCCCCCACACACTCTTTTTCCTGTTTTAGAGCCTAGAAAGGAAAAGGAAAATTGGTGTTGATTTTTAAACAATGTAGAATTCTCAAACTAGTTTTTCAGAAGCTCTACAGGCTTGGATGTAGAACTGTGGTAGAGACCAAGCCTAGCGTGTGCAAGGCCCTGCATTGGATCTTCAGCACTGAGAAAAGAAGATGATGAGGACGACGATGATGATGAAGAAGAAGAAGGGGAAGAAGAGGAAGAAGAGGAAGAAGAGGAAGAAGAAGAAGAAGAAGAAGAAGAAGAAGAAGAAGAAGAAGAAGAAGAAGAAGAAGAAGAAGAAGAAGAAGAAGAAGAAGAAGAAGAAGGAGGAGGAGGAGGAGGAGCAGGAGGAGGAGGAGGAGGAGCAGGAGGAGGAGGAGGAGGAGGAGGAAGAAAAAGAGCAAAGAGGAGGAAGCAGAGGAGGAGGAGGAGGAGGAAGAAAAAGAGCAAAGAGGAGGAGGAGGAAGAGGGGGAAGAGGAGGAAGAGGTACAGAATAACATTTATCTACATTTTATTTAGTGAATAATTATGTAAAATAAGAGGTTCAAGTTTCTTTTTGATCTTTATAGTAGTTCCTGCTTAGCCTCCGGATATACATTCCAAGTGGATACCTGAAATCAATGAAGTACCCTCTGTATTCAGAATTTCCACATTAGGTGTTCACTCAACCAGAGACTTAAAATATTCAAGGAAAAAAATTCTTCTCCTCACATTCAATATAGCAACTATTTATATACTGTTACATATATGTTGGTAATAGATATAACCTTGACGTGATGTAAAGTGTAACTTACTTTGTATAACATATTATGCTATTTTCTATATGGGCCTGGAGCCTATGCTGATTTTAGTACACTCAATCAGTTCTGGAAGCCACCCTATAAATACCAAGATGACCATTTTGTGCTTTTACCCAGACAAACGTAGCTACAATAAAGCTTAAGTTATAAATTAGGTACAGTAAAACAATAATAACAGTAACTAATAAAATAGAAGAATTGTAACAATATACTGTAAAAAAGTAATGTGAAATAGGTATGGAAGTGCACACCTGTAATCCCAGAATACAAAGTCGAGGCAGGAAAATAATGAGAGAGATTTACAGTGAGACTTTACATCCACAAAAAGCAAAAAAGGTATTATGCGAATGTGAACTCTTTCAAAATGACATTTTTTTTCCTTTTAATCTTTTCAGAGCACAGTTGAGCACAATTAACTAACTACAGAAGGGGAAATTACCGTGAAGGGGACTACTGTATAATTAAGTGTTTTGTGAAGAGAAAAATATATCCTATTTAAAAGTTCTCTTCTGAGAAGAAAACCCATGCACCATTCTTTTGCCTTTTTCTGAAACTAAGACATTGCTCCCCTCCCACCTAAACACATTCCCACCTAGGTTGTGGAAAGGACCAGCCCTTTCAAACTAGCTTAGCTGTGCCATCAAGGCTTTCCATGGAATTACAAACATCTTTTATTCTTGAACAATCAAGCTTCCTGTAGACTGTTTCACACCTATTTTGCTTCCTGATGCCCAGAAGACACTCCTTTGAACACATATTCGTTATTTTCAGGTGAGTAAGATAAATGACTTCCTAAGAAGAAAATGTGAATTTGAAGATTGAAATTGAGAAGGGAAATCAAACTCTTCCATCTTTTGTTTATTAAGGATCAGAAAAAAAATGATATGTGCTTACATGCTGAGAGTAAGCAACATTTTTTTTGGGGGGGGGGGGTACGGTCGTGGGGCCTGAACACTGGGCCTGGCGCTGTCTCTTAGGTCTTCACCTCAAGGCTAGCGCTCTACCACTTGAGCCACAGTGCCACTTCTGGCTTTTTTTCTTTTTTGCTTATGTGGTGCTGAGGAATCGAACCCAGGGCCTCAGGCATGCAAGGCAAGCGCTCTACCACTGAGCCACCTTCCCAGCCCAAGTAAGCAACTTTTGCCACCTGTGCTAATGAATTTAATCTTGATACTGAAGTGAAATGTCTGCCATGTGTCCTGAACCCAAATTCCTTATTTTCTGAGAGTACCACTCCTTCAGAGACTCTGATTTGTGCTCTGAATATTTACTTCCTGTTAAATGTAGTTGCTTGGATATTTTGATTTTGTGAAGGCTGGGTGAATTTGATGTTCTTTCAGTTAAATTGTAAGCATGTAAAAATGAATTGAACCTGATTAAATGAAGTCCTTTCTGCATATTTCCTCTGGTATAAATTTTTCTGATTTAGGAAATTTATATTTTAAGTCATTCTGGATGCCTAACTAGGTCTGTGTATGTGGATGGGTCCATAAGAAACGCAGAATTCGCCACATTGATTTTGGAGCAAATACTCACAGCTGGTAACTGGGCAATGATTCAGAAGACAGCTGAGGCTGAAGCCATGAGCGCTCTTGCCTGTGTTCAGCTCCCAATCTCTTCTAAAACGCCCTTCACTTCCCATGCGTTGCTATCTTTTTCTGTCCAAAAAGTTTCTGGAGCTTCATCTTATTCTGGCCTCTTAGTATTCCAACATGAGGGGAGTGAAATCAAGCAAGGGAGATGTGTCAAAGGGATTTTTTTCGGGTTCGGTTGTGGGGCCTGCACTCTGGGCCTGTCCACTGTCCCTCAGCTCTTCAACTCAAGGCTAACACGTTACCACTTGAGCTGCAGCGCCACTTTTGTCTTTTTCTGCTTATATGGTGCTGAGGAATTGAATCTAGGGCCTCATGCATGCAAAAAAATCACTTCACTACTGAGCCACCTTCCCAACCCCAGCAGAATGATTTTATCTCAGGATCCATCACATTTGGGAGCTTCTGGCTGAAAACCCCAGGAAGACAAAAGTGAGGAAACACCTAAGAGAGAATGTAATATAGGAAGCTGCAATGTTTAACCCTAAAAACAGTTTCTTGGATAAGGAGACTCAGGAACTGGTGTCACCTGAGGAGAAGCTGGTAGAAGAGAAAATAGTCAGAAGAATGAGAAGGGGTGTGAGGAAGTGGAGAAAAAGAGGCCTAGATTACCTAGAGCTGGGACCTGAGTGTGAGCTTAATTTTACTGTGGGAAACCAAACACAATGACACAAGAGTTTACAACTTTGATTACCCTCTCTCATGCAACCAAGCCTTTCCCAGGTCCACTTCCACTCAGCATGGTGTCCATTCTGGGATTCATTGACTGCTGGAGGTTCCCAGGGGAAGAAAAGAGTGGAAACCACAGGACTAAAGCTCAGAAAAGACACATGTCATCATTTCTCACATGTCATTTGTCAAATTAAGCTATGCAACCAAAACCTGGTATCAATCGGGATGGGAATACATATTGTCAGCATTATAGTAATATCTATTATTATTGTCATAATAATCTAACATCTCTTGTTTTCACCAAAGGGAAAGGGATGACATTTCTCCTTTTTCAGGAGTATGGGACAGGACATTCTGTAGAATGTTCTTCAATTGGGGGCTCTCTGAATCTTTCCTCCTAAGATTGTGGCTATGAGGTTTCAGGGAGGAGTATTACAGTGCAAAAGTATGTTGTCAAACTGGGAACTGGTGGCTCATACCTATATTCTGAGCCTGAGATCTGAGGATTGTGATTCGAAGTCAGCCTGGGCAGGAAAATCAATGAGACTCATCTCTAATTAACTAACTAGAGCCAGAATTGGAGCTGTGGCTCAAATGTTAGAGCACTAGCTTTGAAGGAATGTGGTTGAGGGGAAGCTCTGGGACAGAATCTTGGCCCTGAGTTCAAACCCAGGATTGAGGGACGGAGGGGAAATATGCTCTCAGTGCATGAAATCAAGGGTGTATGTCAACATAAATATTGATGATAACTTTGGGGTAAAGTTGATCAGTTTTATTCAGGAAATGATTTGTTCCACTCTTCTCTGTTCTGTATGCTTTAAAAAAAACAGCTATGTGCAATATGTACCTAAGAGGTGTGGATTGCACTGATGTATTGGTTACACTTTTTTCTAATTAAGAAATTATACTTAAGTAGTGTAAAAAGGTGTTTTAATTTTTAATTTTGAGGAGTTTTAATTTAATGTCATTTTGTGAGTACATCTTGATGTCACCAATTTTATCATTCTTCTCTGTCTCTCCCAACCCACCCCTCAATTTACCTGATTACACTTTCACACATTTACGTTATGACTGTATTAGCCTACTGCACCAGTTTTGTAAAGAATTTTCTTCATTGTACAGGCAAGGAAGATGAAGATGAGGACTACAAGCCCAAGACAGCATAGTTATTAATTGGCATCAAGATTATTTGACTTACAAAATCTTCACCAAAAGAAGCATTATAAAAATGAACATGGCCAGGAAAACTAAAAGCATCTGTATTTGTGTGTGTGCTAGTTCTGGGGGCCTGTGTGCTGTCCCTGAGCTGCTTCGCTACCACTTGAGCCACAGTAACACTTCCAGCTTTTTGGTAGGTAATTGGAGGTAAGAATCTCATGGACTTTCTATCCTGGGCTCGCTTTGAACCACAAACTTCAGATCTCAGTCTCCTGAGTAGTGAGGATTGCTGGTGTGAGCCACTGGCAGCTAGCAAAATATCTATTAGTTGTCCCACTTAAACATATGGAGCAGTAGGTCGATTGACACTGGTGAAATGCAGATAATGATTCTCTACTTATTTTTCTCTGGTGTTTTGACTAGTGTGATACTGCTCACTCTGGTTTATATGACTGTACAATCATTGTTCCATTTTGTTCATAAATAGTTTTTCAGGACAGGAGAACTGTAAGGGATTGAAGACAGCCTAGATATTATAGAGAAAGAACATACAACCATCCAAGACAAGTCCAAGAAATACGTTAGATCTATCCAACACTTGGAAGACACCACCAGAAGGCCTAATCTAAGGATAATGGGAGTAGAGGAGCACCTAAAAACCGAAGTTAATGGTCTAGGAAATTTGTTTAACAGGATCCTTGCAGAGAACTTTCCAAACATGCAAAAAGTTAGGCCTATTCAGATACAAGAAGCTTTTAGAACTCCAAATAGAACATATCAGAATAGGACATCCGACTGTCACATTATAATCCACACAGGGTCAACTCAGACCAAGGAAAAGATCATTAAAGCTGTGAAGAAGAAAGATTAATCACCTATAAAGGGAAACCAATTAGAATCACCTCAGATTTCTCAGCAGAGACAATCAAAGCAAGAAGAGCCTGGAATGATGTATGCAAAGCCCTAAAAAGAAACAACTATCAACCAAGAAAACTGTATCCAGCTAAACTCTGCTTCATAACTGAAGGCCAAATAAAAACCTTCCATAGCAAAGAAAAATTGAAACAATACATCTCCACCAAACCAGCACTACAAATGATTCTTAAAGATGTCCTACACATAGAAAACCAACAAGACCAGAATAAAGGCCAAGAAACTGCACCCAAACTGACAATCCAAGAACTATAGGAAGAACCCAATTTTTGCAACCTCAAAGAAGGTGGATAACATGGAAGGAACTCCCAAATACCTCTCAGTCCTATCTCTTAACATTAACAGACTTCACTCTCCAATTAAGCGACATAGACTGTCTAGTTGGATTAAAAACAAGATCCTTCTATCTGTTACCTTCAGGAGTCACATCTTGCCCGTAAAAACAAACACATTTTCAATGTTAAAGGCTGGAGCAAAATCTACCAAGCAAACGGCCCCCATAAACAGGTGGGAGTTGCAATCCTAATATCAGATAAAATAGACTTCAAATTAAAATTCGTGAGAAGAGATAAAGAAGATTGCAATATACTAATTAAGGGATCTCTCCTTCAGGAGGATATTACAATTCTAAATATCTATCCGCAAAACACCGGAGCACCCAAATTTATCCAAGAAACACTACTTTCCCTCAAATCCCACATAGATCCAAAGACATTAATTGTTGGGTATTTTAACAGACCACTCTCCCCACTAGATAGATCAACTCGGCAAAAACTCAACAGAGAAACTGCAGATCTAAACAGCTGCATAGATCAACTAGATTTAACAGACATCTACCAAATATTTCACCCAACAGCATCAGAATACACGTTTTTCTCAGCAGCACATGGAACATTTTCTAAAATAAACCACATTTTAGGCCACAAAGCAAACTTGTGACAGAGTGCTAGCCTTGAGCTGTAGAGTTAAGGGACAGCAGTCAAGCCCTGAGTTCAAGTCCAGGAACCAACTAAGGGAAATGTCAATAAGGCATTTTTCCCCATGTGGAGAGAACATTCCTTGTATGAAAGCAATGTAGGAGCATACAGAGACCGTAAGCCAATGCTTGGATGGCAGAAATAATGTCAGATCCTAGAGTCATATGTGTGTGGCCCTTCAAAAATTGGTCAGAGCCAGGAGGTCATGGCAAGATAGATTGTAAGCATGTCTAATGTCTATGACTACCTACCTTGTAAGGGACAGGAACTTGTCAGTCATCTGTGATAGTACTAAAAGTCTAAGGTTGTAAAATGTGGAGATTAGTTTAGATCCCAACGCCTGTATGTGCCAAAAGCTCTAATTGGCATTAACTTTTGAGCTGACACCAGCTACAAGAAATTCATCTGCTCAGGAAAGTTTTATAACTTGAGTTTTTTTTTATCTATTAATATCTGTCTGAAGGCCTGCAGAGAAAACTCAGCCATTGTTAGGATTACAAGAGATCACATTCGTAAGCCATCCTGGAAGATCCTTTTGCGAAGCAGATGGCTAAATAAGCACCACTGCTGTAGCCAGAAAAAATGTCTGTGCATTTTTCAAAAGTTAAAATGTTCTTAATGACATCTAACCCTGGTAACCTCTTTGTAAAATAGGCTAAGATTATATGTTCCTGGTTAGGTTGGATCAACACCCCTGAGTCAGTTTGAAGAAGTGACAGAAGATGAATCTTGGCCCATTATCTCCATTTAAGAACAAGGGACCAGAGTATCTTTTTTAAAAATGTGACAAAATAGAATAGATAGAAGGAAAAGGCATGGGAAATAATAGTACAGGCCTGAGCCCTCTATATCTGCTTAGAAAATCCTAATCTTATTAAAAGTACAATCTAGTTTAAAAAATTGTCATTTTGGTTAATTGTCCTGGGCTACTGTTTAAATAGTCTAAAAAACTAGGTGAGTCATAGCCTGCCAAGCCTATGCAATGAATCCCTAACCAGTCTTTGTAGTAATTTGCAGCCCAGAACGAGGTGTGACAGTCCCTTGAATCCACAGAGAGTCCCTGCTGCTGCTGCTGCTGCACACCCTAATGAGTAAAGTTCAACGACAACTTGACAGTCACCTGGAGGAAATCTATATCATCACCCAGACCATCTCCACCCTGGTAAAAGTAGACTGAACTCCTGCCTGATTCCATCACCTGAGAATGCTTCCTGGTTGAAAGCTGCTAAAACTAAGATCTTGTGGGACATTCTTTTGGTGATATCAAGTAACATCTCTACTCCCACAGTGGATATTTGGGGCAAGGATATTACTGCCTTGTCTTAGGCAATTCAGGGTCACAACCTAGTTTGGCTCTGGTATGGTAATTATCTGCTTCCTCCTGGGTGTATTTTAAAGATAAAGGAGAGAATTTTTTTAATTAATGGAGGTAAGAGGAGGAATGACACCCAGCCCTAATCTTAGCCTTAAAATCTTGCAAGTTTTTCATCCCACGGGTGCCTTGAGGCTTTCTGAGATAACTTGGTTCCACAAATCAAAAGAAAAATGTGCAGTTTTAAACTCTAGCCACAAAGGAGCTCAAGAAATTGTAAAGAATAGGACTGTAGTAAAGAAAGCCTTAGGAAGGAATTGGGGAAAAATTGGTATCCACTAGATAAGAAAGGATTTAAAAAGTAAGGATTGTCTTAAAATGTTTGTAAAGAAGAAAAACCTCAGAAAGTTTAAGTATGTAGTAAATGGTATTAGTATGTCTTAAAATTGGAGATTACGAGTACAGCTGGTATAATGGTAAGTTAGCTGTGGTATATGGAGTCAGGATTGCTGGAAGAAAATATAAGGACCTTTGGTACTGTTAATTTTTGTTACTCACAATTGGACCTTGTAGACCTTGTAGATCAGCACAGTCCATCTATTAGTTCTGAGATCCCAATACCAAACTGTAAATATAGAAGACTGTACCAATTAGGGGACCATGATTGGTCCCTGATGCTCTAGAAGAGGAGAGAATGAAGAGCCACAGTAACTCCAATTTGAGATTACCCCCACCATCTTGTGCTAGGCTACCCTCAGAGTAACTCAAAGAGAGAGAAAAAAACGCAGTTTGCCAACAACCCTGCCCAACCTTAAGAAAGCAGAACAGTTGTCCAAGTGTTCCAGGAACAGAACATACCAATAGTTCAGAAAAAGGGCAATGTGGTTAGGGTGGACTCAAACCAATCATGTAACTGCTTGTGTGGAAGTTCCCTAAACTTGTTTGTTCAATACTATTAAAGCTGTGCTGATTTTGTGCTTAGGGACTCAGCCTCACCGGTTACCGGATGTGCAAAGGACCAAGTTTGAGCTTGCAAATATATGACTCTTTTGCTGTTTGCATTGGTCATGTTCTCTGGTGGACTTTCGGGGATTCCAAGTCCACACAATAGGGCTTGATTCAAAATGTCTCTTCCCAGGGAATTAAATGATGGCAATAATAGCTAAAATGACTTAGGGTCATTATTAACATCGAACACATGCTGAGGTTTTTATTTATACCTCTCTTTCTCCCTCCCATTATTTCTTCCACCATTTCTTTCTTTTCTTTTCTTTTCCTTCTTCCTTCCTCCCTCCCTCCATTCCTCTCTCCCTCCCTTCCTTTCTTACTTTTTCCTTCCTTCCTTCCTTCCTTCTTTCCTTCTTTTTCCTTCCTACCTTCCTTGCTTGCTTAATTCCTTCCTTCCCTTCTCTCCTCCTCCTTCTCTACTCTCTTTTCTTTCCTCTTTTTTCTTCCTTTTTTTCTCTTTTAGTAAGTGAATATGAATTTAGATACTTTGTTGTTTGAACAAGTATTCTACCATTAGAACAATCTTTTTTCAATTTAGTTATTTGCTCATAGGTTATCAATTGTGCTGAGGGCTGAACAGAGGCTAAGTTCCTCACCTCTGTCTGCCAAGTAACTCGATCACAAATGCATTGCAGCATGCCAGGCTTAAGATGATATGAGAATCTTACTACGTTCCTTGCACACTGGTTCTGAACTGTGATTTTCTCAAATTCTAGTTAGTGATATGATCTCCAATAGCCTGCCCTCAGTATAGATTGTCTAAATGAATGATTGAAGGCAATTTCATTTTAATCTTTTTTTTGCCAGTCCAGGGGCTGTTATAATTTTATTTCTAGACCATTTTTGTGCACATTAGCTTTAAAATATTGCTTTACTGCCTTTTTTTCCCTTTTTACTTTTCTTGGTCATTAGGCTTGAACCCCAGAGTCCTTACATTTTACACCTTATCTTATAAAGTATATGGTATAAAGTATATGGTATAAAGCCACAAATTGTTTCCTGCAGAAAGAAAAATAAATTTCACCTCCTGGCTCTAAGGTCTATGTCTTTTTAAGGTAACTACAGATAAGTAAGTGGTATTATGTAAATTGTGTCATGTGTTTACAGCTGTATTGAAGAACATACTCTTAATATATCATTGGAAAACAGAGTTATTGAATAGTATCTATATGAGAATGTTATTTGAACTAATCACACTAAGTTGAAAACTACATCTTAATCCATCAAAATGTGGAAATTAACGATTTTAATTATAAGAAAAAAAAAACCACCAAGAAAAGTTAGTATACATTAGAGAGTCTGTACTAATAACATTAGGGTTTTACTGTTTCTACCTGTTTAATGTGGTTCTATTTCTTGATATTGAAACTCTCCTCTTGGTATTCTTACCTTACATAATCCAATGCTGTTAATTACCATGTATTCAATGTGGGAAATCTAGCTTCAAAAATGTGTAAAGTATTTTTTCCTTTTCAATCACAACATTGTAATTATTAGGGTACACTGTGGTCACTATCATTTCCACCAAAATTATTACTAACATCATAAATGCTAAATATTGAAAGTCTGATATGTATCTATGATTTTGCAATCATTTGTTTGTCGATTAATAGTTTTAATGTTACCATCGTGCATGCATCCATTTTAAAATTTAAAACAAATAAAGAAATAAAAAAACTTAACCATAACAGGTAGCTTGACTATATGCTTATAACAAATTGTAGAATAGATTTTTGAAGTATTGCAAATTCCTCACCAGTATGGATTTACTTCCGCTGTCCCCACCACTACACACAAATATTTAAGAGTTTGAACAAAATTATTTCAAGTAATATACTGTAAATGTTACTACAATATTATGAGTATTTCGAAAATTCCCTTGAAAATAATAAACTCTACATTCTATTTAAATATTAGTTATTTTATTCTAGGAAACGTTAGGGAAAATAGACTGCATATCTTTGAAATTAAAAAAGGTCAAAAATAGTAGCATAAAGTTTTATAGGGAGTTTGTCTTCAGAAATATATATATGTATATATATATTTATATATATACTTATATATTTATATATATTTATATATATTTATATATATAAAATGTGTAGAAAGACATACATTTTTGGAGATTGTCATCAGAAATATATACATATATCTAAATAATTGTGTAGAACGATGTTCATTATAGTGAAACAAAAATCTTAAGACATAATTAAAATTAAATAAATACATCAAACCAAGTGCCAGTGACTCAAGCCTATAATTCGAGCTATTCTGTGTAATTAGATCTTAGAATTGTGTTTGAAACTATCCCAGACAGAAAAGTATTTGTTAGATTCTTATCTCCAATTAACCACTAAAAACATTAATTAGCTCTGTGCCTCAAGTTGTATAGTGCTGGCTTTGTGCATAAAAAGGTTTAGAGACAATGCTCATGCCTTGCAAACAACCACAACAAAATATGTCAAATTAATTTCACATTAATTTCACAAATGCATTTTTTAACTGCTGTGAACATTTCTTAGAAACATTAATACATGCCTCTGAAAAATGTTAAGTAAAAATTACAGAATAATTACGTCTATGTTAAAGACTTGACTATTTTGATTGAGTTATCTAGGTAATGATTAGAAATTAAGAATATGATAATATATTTGGATTGGTCTTTTATTCTACTTTATGATAGTAATAAAGTGATATTTGTAATGATTATATAAAATTACTCATGTTTTGTATTTGAATTATAATAAGTGATAAACATTTTTAAATAATTTCCATTGGAAAGGATCATTTCCTCAATGGTATCAATTCTTTTGTAATTTCAAAACAATTAAGAAAATTATTTCAAGGCTGGTTTGCTCTAAGATTATATTTGTTTTCGTGTTCTACTTTTCATATATTCGTAGAAATTAAAACTAAAAAAAAATCAATGAATGTTGGCATTCAGGAACATCTTCATAGATACTAACATTGGAGTTTATTAAGTACAATTGTTTTATTTCATTTGTTATTTTCACAAATAAATCAACATGAATGTGTATTTTGTTTCTTTTCACTGCTGTTGGCTCTTATCTTGAGAAAACTTTTTCCTAGCAAAGGAGAGAAAAGCATTTGGATTGAGCAAATACCATATAGGTTTCATAAAATGCAGATGCATAGATTTGGGTCTTTTGTCATTTGCTAAAAGTTTCTTCCAGAAAAGGTTATCAATTACTTATAAGTGATGCGTAATTCCTAGATATTCTAATTATCACATACACTTTTTGATTCGGTTATCTCTGCATAAACTCAAAAAAACGGATCAAAAAACTGAAAATAAACAGAAATCACATCTTCATTTTAAAAGGTGTAGTTTACAAAGAATTTTTAGCCAACACCGAAAACATATTTTCAGGTATTCTGCAATTTGTGTGAAGTATTTTAAGCAATTTTTTTGCTGACATGAAATTCACATGCAATATACTATCTCCTTTTATTGTAGACATTTTAGTGCTTTGGAAGTGAATTTTACACTCATAGGTTTTCCAAACCTAAGTTTCACGAACTTGCATTTCTTCAAATAGAAATGCTGTAAATTTTAGATCAGACATTAAAATAGATATAAAATTCAGTTACAGGAATTTGTCCAGCATATATCCTCTATAGTGTGTCTTTTCAAATTCGATTTGGGGGATTATTTCCAGGGTCTCACACACAATATACAAGTGCACTGTCAATGAACTACATTCCCTGTCCAAACATTTTTTTTTTACTTCTCTTTAATATATACATAGAAGTGTGATGTCTGAATAATATACAATTCTCTTTAACCTTATTAAGACTTGAAAACTTGCTTGCTAAAATGATTGCAGTATTATACAAATCATTGTGCTATGTAGAGTATATCAATTTCTCCACAAATGCATTACTATATTTTGTGTCATCTTTTTATATTTATGGTCATACTAGTGAGTTTTCTTTTTCTTTTTTCTTAGATACTAAAGAGGAGCTTATTTCATATGCTCCTCCTATTAACTACTAATTTACATACGTTCTTTAAGAAATATCCTGTTCGGGAAAATTTTTATATAGAATTAGAAGATTTGAATGTACTTAAGACTCAGGATCGTTGTAGCATTAACATTGTAGCATTAACAAATATGTGTCCTCTATCTGTTGGATATGTTTTCATTACTTTCATAGAATTATGAAAGGTTATCAGTTGATATTAACCAGTTAATTATTGATTATATTAAGTCTCTATTGCTTTATATGTCACATTTTTAGAAACCATTACTGATCCAATGTCATGAACCTGTACATTTAGGTTTTATAGGATTTTATATCTCACATTTAGTTTGATAATCATTTTTATTTTAAATTTTTGCATAACGTTTGAGGTACTAGCCTACGATCATTTTAAATCTAGAGAGGCAATAGTGCCAATACACCCATTTAAGATTCTATTTTTATTTCATTAAGTCATGGCATCCTGGTCAATATCTATTGACAATAGAACTAAGAATTTATTTTTGATAAATCTGTTACATTCTTCTATGTGTCTGTTCTTTCACTACTAAACATGGTAATAAGTTTCAAATCTAATATGAGGGCTCAAGCTACACCATTTTACACATTTGTTCTGACTGACCTGTATTCCTTAAATTTACATACAAGTTTATTGAACAGGTGTACCAATATTCTACAGAGATATCTAGATGTTTGATAGTCACTCATATTTTGCACCTTGTGAAAACACAAGACCCCAGATATTATATATAGAAAAATGTCTTTAGAGAATGCTTGAAGCATCTAAAATTAATTTAGGAATGAGTTAAGATTTAGTTAACACAATAGCATAATAAAGTTGAATAATAACGACTTGAGCTGTACTACAGAGGAGAGTGAGAGGGGATAGAATAGAATGATGGACCACATAGGAGATATATGTAATTGCTATTGTGTTTCAAAGAACAGAAAGACTTCAGAGAAGAGGAGGAAAATAATCAAAGTATTCTGAATCAAGTTTCTTTTTATTCCACCTAATAGTGTGGACTAAGAGTCAGAGAAGATGGGAAAAAATAAAATAGAAAATAAAGCATTGTATAGACCTGTTACAATGTAAAGAAATTGTAATAGGAATATGATGACTAATTTCCAAAGAAAAAAAAGAAAGAATAGATAAACTCTAAAGGCAAAAAGAATAAAGAGAGAAAAGAAGCAAAATAAAACCTTTATCAATCACAAACACAAGAGTTTGGAAGTAGAAAAGCAGTGGAAATATTCTAAAAAACAATAAAATAATAATAAAAATTGCTATCATGGATAGAATATGGATCACATTTTATCATATATAATTTTGAAAAAAAACATATTAGGAATGAAAATTTAAAAGTCATAATTTAAAACAATATTTACATTATAACTAGACAGTATAGTTCAGTGGTAAAAACTTGGCCCAGCATATGTGAAACAGTAGAGTGATCACCCAAGCATTACAAAGTACACACAAAGCACACACACACACACAAAAACGACATAAACACAGACACACAACCCATACATATATTTGGAATATTGATATTATCATATTAACAGAGTAAATTATCACAAATAGTAAAACTAGTTTAATATGTTGAATCATAATATTGCTTGTACTATTTAAAATTAAGTAGAAATAAAATAGTCACGATATACTTGGATTCTTATTGATTAAGTATATTGAAAATTAAGAAATAGAAGACATGAGAACCTTTGCAAAGAGTTTTATACAACAAACATTTTGAAACATGTATCCTTTTATTTTTACCAAAGATTGATGTTATTGGAGTTTTAACTCAAGATTTAGAATATGATAACCAGGTGCTCTATATCGCGCTAGGGATGGCTATATCTCTATTTATTTCACTCTGAATATTTTTTTTTGGGTTCCTGTCCTGGGGCCTGAACTTACGGCTTTTGCGCTGTCCCTCAGCTCTTCAGTTCAAGGCTAGTGTTCTACCACTAGAGCCACAGCGCCATTTTCAGCTTCTTTCTTTCTGCTTATGTGGTGCTGAGGAATCAATTCCAGGGTTTCATGCATGCAAGGCAAGCACTCTACCACTGAGCCACCTTCCCAGCCCCACTCTGGAAATTTTTGTACTAAGGTCTCATAGTTTCTCAGGCTCTCCCTATTTACAAACCCTACTTGCAGTTCCTACCATAGCTAGAAAATGGAAGCCACAAATCACCATGCCCAGATTAAACTTTTTTTTAAATTTCAAGTACAAATATTTACAAAAAAAGTGAACAGGTAATGAAGCCTTTCTTAATGAAGTTTGTGCTTCTTGAAAATACTGTAAGTATTTGTTAACTGGAAAAATGTTTAGAACTTTAAGAAAATAAATTTATTTAAATTCACCAACCATATAAAAATTAAAATAATCTTAAATATTCACATGTTAAATATTTTTAAAGCAAAATATATGTATATGAATAATTTAAATGTGTAAAAATCATGAAAAATTAAATTAACTAATTCTACAACTCTGAAAAAAGAATTACCCCCCACAAAAAAGAAAATAATTAAGTTCAAAATTTGAAATTTAGAAAATAAAATGAAATGTACTCTTTAGTTGACTTAAGTAATTGTAAACCCACCGTATACCAATTTTATAATAAAAAATGCATGAACAATGAAAGCAAAATTACCCATTGATCAATAGCAACAGCAAAAGCATCAGTAGTTTTTTGAGTGTACAAAAAAAATTATAGCTTATCTCTATTCTGAAAAAAGTACTAACCCTCTGCTAATGTGATGCCCTCCTTTTTCTGGAACGAACACCACAATAAACTAGATTGCATGAATTGTTCCCCCACTGGTATTCTTGAAATCAGAACACTTGTAAATATTATTTATATTTATACTTTTTTAACTATCATAGATATGCAGGATGCTAAGATTGAAAGATTACAGTTCAAAACCCACCCAGGCAGGAAGGTTCCTTAGAGTCTTATCTCGAATAAATTTCTCAGAAAAAGCCAGACAGACACAAGTGGCACTGAGGTTGAGGTGATAGGGCATGAGCCTTGAGCAAAAACAGACTCAGAGACAGTTTCCAGACTCAGAGTTCAAGCCCTAAGACAAACCAATAAAGCAAAAGAAAAATAAAAACAAACCCCAAACCTAGCATTTTTCTCATTGCGTAGAGGCATGTAATTAAGGAAATTGCTTCCTGTGTTACATATAGGTAGAAGAAAGACGATCTCACAGAATCATTCTCTTCATTCCATGTTATACCAAAGCCTCAAAAAATTGCTCTTTTTCTAAATTTTTAAATTAATACCATCCATTTCTTGGTAACTCTGTCTACATTATTCACATTATCATTTTATACACAAACTATTGGAATTATCTATTAACTAATTTCTAATTATAACTCTCTTGAAAGAATATTCTTGGCAAATAGAATGCCAGAAACATTTGTGAATTTATCAATTAAACCATCTACATAAAAAGAATTTTGTACTATCCTATAGAATATGAAATTACAAACAAAACCAAAATATTTATTTTAAATCTAAATTCTAATTTAGCAATATCTTCAAAGTCTTACAGATGAAATTTGCTATTTCTCCAGGCTTAACCTTTTGTATTACTTCATCATTTCTTTGGAATCCAACAGAATGATGATTACTTACTTTTTCAAATTTTTGATGGGAATCATGAGCCATTTTGCATCTAGGAATGTTCGGTAATGAAGAGAGCATTTAAAACTCAACTGGGGATTATACGTGAGTTGCATTGCAATAGGAAACTTGACTTTTCAAAACATAATAACAAAATTAGCCCAATCTTCCAACTGTGTATTCCTTTCTTGAATGGTTTGTTTTATTAATACAAAATTATACTACCTGATCTAGGGAAGCTATCGCTATGTAATTGCACTCTTTAATCTCCTGTCTTAGTCTGAGTGCTAGAATTCTAGCCTTGTATCACATTGCCCTGTCATAGTTTCTTGGTTTATTTAATCTAGATACAGACTTGCAATTCTGAACTACTCCAGTGATATTATCCACTAGAATGACTGTTCAGACTGTTTATCTACTATTTTCAAAGATATTTTAACATTTCACACAAGATATGAAAATTTTCAGATGCACCTGCAGGGGTCTCTGATTCATTTCTCCATGGATCCGATCCCCTTAATAATGATTACTTGATTCTCTTACTATCTCTGGTACCTACCTATGTAATAGTCTCAAACTTTTTTGAAGGTAATTCACTTGAGTACTTTCTAATTTTAAAAATTATTACTTGATTCTAGTGTTACTCAGGACATATTTTCTATTGTTTTCTAATTTTCTACATATTCTGAGAGTTGTTTCATTTGTGTATTCGTGTGTGCATATGTAAGTGCCTCTGTGTGTATGTGTATCTTTGTATGTATGTATGCAAAAGCCCCAAGCTCTTATCCATCAGTCTTGCTCATGACTGGTATTCCATCACCTGAGCCATTCTTCCAATCCAGCTTTTGGCTGGTTAATTATAGGTAGTGTCACAAAGAGTGTTCTGCCCAAACTGGATACAAACTGAACTTCCCAGACTCCTTTACATTCTAAGGTTTTATTTCTCCAGGAGTATCAACTTTTAAACTACAAACATTTTTGTGAGTGTAAAGTCTAAACTGTGTACCAGATTTTTCACACAGGAATTCATATAAAGATAGATGAACATACACATTGCGTGGACTGAGTGTACACTGTTAGAAATGTGATCTTAAACCAGGAGGCAGTGGGATCTGAGGATTGGGTTTCAAAGCCAGCCCAGGTAGGAAAGTCCCGGAGACTCTTTTCTCCAGTTAACTACAAGAAAAAGGGAAGTGGCACTGTGGCTCAAGTGGTAGAGTGTTAGCCTTGAGCTCAATAACAGAGGAAAAGTGCCCAGGCCCAGAGTTCAAGACCACAACCACCAACAAAACAATATATATAAGTAAAAAAAAGGAATGTAATCTTAGCCAACCGTTCATTGCTAGTATAATCCCTGTTCTCTCAAGATGCATTTTTTCCCCAGTTAAGTCCATGCTCTTTTATCTGACTTGCATTGGAAAAAGAATTATTCTTCCATCCTACTTTTAACAAATTTGCATGATTAGCACGTGTGACTTAGAAAGGGAGTGGCCTCATACTTCGCATTCCACTTAGGAATAATGCTTTCTGTATATCACTCCCATAAATCTACATACTGGAAATGGCTTTATTGTTTCATTGTTGTCTTATTTGTAGAGTCTTCTATAGTGTATTGAACCCTTAGACTTAAAAACAGAACTTCACTTTCTCCTATTACTGATATTGTTCTCTTACTGTTAACTCATGTACACTTGGGAAATAATGCGCAGCACATATACTCACAAAAAGAAGGACCTG
Organism: Dipodomys spectabilis; assembly: GCF_019054845.1. Taxonomy (NCBI): domain Eukaryota; kingdom Metazoa; phylum Chordata; class Mammalia; order Rodentia; family Heteromyidae; genus Dipodomys; species Dipodomys spectabilis. The sequence continues at coordinate 2,927,742 of NW_024870882.1, read as the reverse complement.
AGAACCTTCTTCCCATTAAAAATTCGCCTTAATTTACAGAGAACTTACAAAGTTTGAACTCAAGGTACTCATTGATAATATATTTATAAGCAACATAAATTTCATATTTTCTCTTTACTAAGTTGTCTCTGAAACACGTGTTACCTCAGGTCCAAAGATGTCCTTGTGTTATTTCAGTGAACCCAGAAAACTTTCATCATACCTCAGGCAGCACCATAGATTGTTACTGGAAATAACTGCTGCTGAATGTGGAAACTCCCAGGAGAGGAAATGAACATAGAGGAATGACAAAGTTCATGTTAACTTCTGCTTTCCTTTTTACCGTACAAAAAAGAATCCCAAGGCTTGAAGGAAACTCTGTCCCTGACATTTTCAAGTGTGTTCTATACTCATATAAAACTTTTCTGTAAACTTCTAGTTGAGAGTATTACAAAAAGAAATAATGTGCTATTTGAAGGCCAGCATAGAACAAAAGGAAATAACGTTGTTTGAAAAGTGTTCTACAGCAAAGAAACAAAGACATGGAAGTTTTAAAGTGTCTTATGGATGGATATTTCACTCCTGAGATGATTCTCTTGTTGCAGGAGACAGTTATCAATTCCTTTAGTCTGGCTCTGAGTTCTCCAGAGCAATAAGGATTCCAAAAAAGCAGGATCGAGTGAGTATGATCAGCAAAAGGAGCCTCTTCTCAGACCAGTACTCCTTTAAAGATGGTCCCAAATAAATATGTGGGGTTATTTTTGTTTCCTTGTTTGTTTGTTTAGTTTGTGTTGGTTCTAGGGCTTGAATCCAGAGGCTATACCCTGTCTCTGAACAGTTGTCTTTCCTGCCCACCTGCCTACAAAGCTAGTACTCTACTGCTTGAGCCAAACTGCACCTACTGCTTTTTTTTTATTTTTTTTTAATTACAGATAAGAGTTGGACAGACTCCCCTGTCTGGGTGGGCGCTGAACTAAGATAGTAAGAAAGCTACGTGACATCAACCGTATGGACTTATCTTTTGAAACAAGAAATATTAGTTGAGGGCTGGGAAAGTGGCTCAGTGGCAGAGTGCTTGCCTTGCATGCATGAGGCACTGGGTTTGATTCCTCAGCACCACATAATCAAAAAGAAAAAAATGTAGGAAGTGGCGCTGTGGCTTAAGTGGTAGAGTGCTAGCCTTGAGCTGAAGAGCTGAGGGACAGCGCCCAGGCCCAGAGTACAGGCCCCACATCCAGATCCCCCCCCCCCAAAAAAAAAGAAAAGAAAAAATTATTATTTGTAAATGATTGTCAAACTAATATTTGGCAATTTTTAAAAGAAGAGAATATGTCCAGCAAAGAAGCCATAACTTAAATTTTAACTCAGCAAAAGTAGGTGCACTGAATCATTTTAGAATTATTTCTTCTGCTTGGGAAGATTATTGACCTTGCCCTTCTTTTGGGGGAAACTAAAAGTCATATTTCACTTTTTTTATTGGTCTTGGGGCTTAAACTCTGATTGTAGGCACTGTCCCTAAGAAGTTCAGTTCAAGTTGAACACTCTAGCACTTTAGCTACAGCACTACTTACGGGTTTTTGGTGGTTAATTGAAGATAAGTCTCATAGATTTTCCTGATCTGCCTTTGAACCACAATCCTCTGGTCTCAACCTCCTGAATAGCTAGGATTACAGGTGTGAGTAACCAGCACTCATCTCATATTTGCATTTATGTGCAAATATGCAGACAAAGTATGAAAACTTGAACCAAATGATGACATTGAAGCTTTTCAGAAAATTTGAGTTAGCAATAATTATGTAATCCTTTTCCAAGTTGTTACATTAAGGACTAATGAGCTATGGGACCCTTACATTAGTATCTCATGCCATCTGTATATGTGTAGTATCAGGAAATGTTCATAGAGAAATACAGAAAGACAGATTTTTAGAAAGCAAAGGAGATCTGGTATGAAAGAACAGCATAGGAGATACATTTTTTTTTTTATCACACAGAGCTTAAAAACTATCCTAAGAGATTTAGAATGGCATAGGCAATGAGGAACAATCCTAGTTGATAACTAGTGCTTCAATAATCAGAAATGGTTCCCTAGAACAGCTTCTGGTATACCTTACCTACCATTTTATTCCTTCCATCTGGAGTTTTTCCTTCTCTTCTGTCACAACTGTTAATTAGCCACTGCCTTTTTGGTGCCATGACTGACCAAAAAGATTTCCAAATCACACTTTGACTACCCTTCTCTTTGTGATTAGCAATGACCACACAAAAGCCTGGAATCATTGAATTTCCAGAATTAATCTTCACCTGACATCTAAGCACATTCCTGGCATTAATTCCTGTGATCTAATAAACAAAACTTTTTATTTCAACACAGTATCCTAATATGATTAAAGTACATGAATTAGAGACTATTTTCAGGTGTCAGTATGGAAGGAGCAATTATATATATTCCAAGTATGGGTTCTTTATTTTGCATTAACTAACTAAATGTTTTTTGTTTTGTTTTGTTTTGTTTTTGCCAGTCCAGGGTATTAAACTCGGAGATAGGGAATTATTCCCGAGCTTCTTTTTTTACTCAAGGTAAGTACTCTACCACTTGAGGCACAGCACCACTTCCAGTGTTTTTCTGTTTATGCGGTACTGAGAAATTGAACCCAGGGTTTCATGAATGCTAGGCAATCACCGTACCATGAAACCACATTCCTAGTGCCCTAAATAACTTTTTTTTAATATGGCATTATATTTTCATTCCATAACTATGTATCATAATTTTGGCCAGGTGCTACAAAATGATGTTGAAAACAATACTAAGTCCAGTAAGGGTGGATAGACAATGAATAACCATCATGGTCTAGCCAGGGCACAGAGAGGCTTACCTCATGGAACTGTTTCAACAGGCTGAGCTAGACAGCTCCTGACCCAAAGACTATCCCCGGAATGAGAGGGCCACCTTGGGTTCCAGCCACATGGGGACGCTGGGCCACCTCCTCCAGCACCCATTCAACCAGTTCCTGAGTGTGAGGGAGAGAAAGAAAGTCAGAATTACACTTAAGTCAGTGCTGATGGCTCAGAACTCTCATCCTAACTAGACAGGAGCCTGAGATTTAAGAATCATGGTTCATAGCCATCCCGGGCAGGAACGACTGTGAGACTCTTATCTCCAAAGAACCATGAGAAAACCGGAAGTGATGCTGTGGGCTCAAGTGTTAGAGTGCTAGCCTTGACCTGGGGAGCTTGGGAACAGCTCCTAGGCCTAGAGTTCAAGCGCCAGGACTGACAAGAAGTGGACTTTTGACCACAAGAAGTGGACTGAATAGCACACATTGTCCTAGAGAGCATGGCAGAGAAGTCAGGCTGAGCTTCCTCTGAACTTGAGGTCATAAGTAGGTCACCTGGCTTCTCTATGCCTTGATTTTCCCACCTGCAAATCTTAACACAGTGAAGGATCTCCTTCCTCATGAAGATAGGATAAGGATGAAAGAAAGCCATGTTTTGTTTCATAATCCCAGAGGTGTTGCATGAATAATAACAGGTCCCACCTGTGCCCTTTCCTGGTATCTTCTTGTCATATGCTCCCAGAATTGTCAAGAAGCTTGTATGAAGGCCACTCCCTCCGAGCTTAGCCATATTCGAGATCCCTCTGTATAAATCCCTTGTTTCTTCACAACTGTTCTGTGAGGAGACTGAGGTCCTATGTTTGAAGCCCTACACAGAGCTTCACCTGTGGTCAAAAATTGGCTGCTGTGGAGTAAGAGTTTGAGTTAATCCATCTAAACTGATGACTGAGCATGCCCTACATGCCTACCATCCCAACTACAGAGGACCAAGCCTGGTGGAGCATACCTTTCACAGATAGGAGGACCATGATTCAGCCCAGCCTGAGCATATATTGATTCTCTATCTCAGAAATTCCCAAGACAGAAAGGTGGCTCCTCAGAGCTGGGGAGATGAAACAAGCAGGGGATCATGGTGCCTCTAGATGCATGTCTGAACTAGGGTAGGGATGGTGTTGGGGGGGGCCATACACCTGTGCTGCTGGGAGAAGCTGTTGGTGGCTGCTCCGGGTTGGGTGAGCAGCAATGGCAGCAGCATTGCGGGTACATGGGCCCAGAGCAGAGCACCTGGGGCAGAGGACCAGGTGGGGGCCTTAGGCTAGCTGGCAGCAAACCATTGCCTGAGGTATGGTACCCAGCACTGTGGAGAAGCAGAGGAGGGGACCAGGGCGCCACCAGGAGTATGAATATCCTACTATACTCAAATTCTCTTGTGCACCACTCAGCCACCTCTGCCTTCCTCAACTGCTGGTAGTGGTGTCAACCAACAGAATGAGTCCCTGTGCTACCTGGAAGCATCAAATGTGGGCGTGGCCACCATTCTTGTATCCCATTGTTCAGAAAGAAACATGAAAGAATGGGTGTAGCCGGAATTCGGAGATGCAAGCAGCATGGCTGGAGTAAAGATGACAGCGTCTCCCCTAGCCCTTTTCCCAGAGAACTCTGTCCAGTTCAGTTGGGTACAAGAAAGTGAACTGCTTTAGCCAGATAGCTGCACAGATTGTTGTGTATGTCTCTTTGTTTCCAGTCCCAGACTTTAACTCAGGATCTGGGCAGTCTGTGAGCTCCTTTTTCTCAAGGCTGGCCCTGTACACTGGAGCCACAAGGCTTCTGGCTTTGTTGGCAATGAAGTTCGACAGGGGTCTCAAGGACTTTCCTGCCTAGGGTGACCCTGATTCTCCTGTCACAGCCTGGTAAGTATCTAGGAGGACTGCTGAGAACCACTGGTGCCTGCCTCATAATTGGTCTTGCTGATGTTCTTGTACAGACAAGTGAGTTCCCTATCCACGGGTGGAAGTCATGGAAGCTGGAGCCCACAATACGAATCCTGGCCCTGCCATCTCCAAATGGCAGGAGATACTAAGAAACTTGTTCCTATCCATATGATTACTAATGGAATGTGATATATGTCTTGATTTCATGAGCAGATCTTGAATGATTCTAGCATAAAATTATTCACAATTATAGGACACTGGTCAATTTTAGTTAATATTTTATTATGCATTTAAACATTCACATACATATAATGGAGGCATAATGAAATACCTAAGAATTGGGCCGTACATAATATAAAGGTTCCATTTTTCTGCCAGGACTGGGATTTGAACTCATGATCTGGGTAACTCTGTTGCACTGTGTGGGAAAGGGAAGCTGGCTTCCTTGAATTCAAGAAATTCCAGTCTGATCCTTAGGCCTGAAATAGATCCCCACCACTAGAAAACATCCTATCCATGTACAACTTAAATATATGATTTATATTTATATCCATATGTTGACTCCATAGGTGTTAAGTATACTTATTTTATTTTTTCTTTTATTCATGTATTGACCGTTTATGTCATTGACTATTATGGCACATAGAACATTGATTACATTGATTAAATAGGATATAGGTCTACATATGTATTGTACTTCATACTTGACACTGAGGACATTCACAGAAAAGGAAAACATGTGTCGCCATCAGCTTCTTACTCCACGATTCATTGTTTGGGAGTGCTGGCATCTCAACTTATGGCCTACAAGGCCAAGTTCATGAATGGGTGAGTGTCATCTTGACATCCTGGGGCAAATTGGGCTGACAGGCTGTTTCCAGGATCTGAGATAGAGCCCCAGGTGTTAACAAAATAAGAACAGATTAACATGCAGATGGCATTATGCTAATAAATATATATCTTTATAGAGTGCCAGAGTCGTCTATACATTTCTCAGTTATACAGATTACATTCCTACCAATTCCTAGGTATTTATTATGGATCCACATAATTAATGTTATTGTTTACATCCTTAAAATACTAATGAAATCAATTACTGTCCTGAAATTATTGCATTCCTGTAAGTAATTATATTCTTTCAATGCTTCATAAATATTAAATAAAATTAATCAGCCTCCTGAAATGATGCTGTCTAATTTTATAGGAGCATCATTCACGATCAATTCATTCAACCATGACATTGACACCATTCCATTGTTATTCCTATGGATGAGAACCAGTATCTTAATATCTCCTGCCATTAGTTGGTGTCAGAATGGGAATTCAAAATCAGGGCCTATGTTGCCACGTAGCCCTATGGCTTCCCTGATAGTCTGGCAGCCTTCAGCAATGCAAGGTGAAGTACCCTTTGCAACAGTGTCATTCAGACCCAGGAGGGTCACCATGCAAAGGAAGAAAACATAAAAAGGCCACATTTTTTCTGTGCATTTTTTTCCAGGCAAGGCCTGGAGCATCTATGGGACCAGTGGGTGCACCGCAGCTTAGGGTGATCAGAGCTGAGGCAGAGTTACCACGAACTGAGTTCAAGCCCTGTGCTGAGAAAAAAAATAAAAATAAAAACAAAATTATAAAGTAAAAAAATTAACTACTTGGCTTGCAATTCCCGCAATTCATTCTTCCAGGCTTTGAATTTGAACTCAGGATCTGGGTAAATCTGCAGCAATGTGGATGAAGGGGAAGATTACCATACTTGAAGATAAGAAAGTCAGGCCTGTTCACTAGGCCTGAATTCAAGCCCCAATCCTGGAAAACATACTATTTATAATCATTGTAAAGATAAGATTTATACTAACCTATAGATGTTCAGTACATTCATGTCTGATGTGATTGTTCCTTGTATTTTTTGTTTTATTCATTTATTTAACATCAATTGTACTATGATGAAACCCATTCCCTTTATTACATTGATGACATCTTATCACAGAGCATCTAGATTTGTAGAAATGTTCTCCATCATGCCTGACACCAAGGATTCTCAGAGAAAAGGTAAACCTATTTCACACTCGGCTTCTTATTCCATGATCCACTTGTTGGTAGTGCTGGAATCTGAATTCAGGGACTAGCAGGACCAATTGGAGAATAAGTCAAGGTGTGAGCAACTATCCCAGGATTTGACAATGACCCCCAGGGTGTTCCACTATAGTCATAAATTCATTACTTAAACCTAGGATCTATATTGACATACATGTGTGGACACGATTTCTGTTCGGTGTATTTCTTCTTATTTTGTCTCAAATTCTAGGTGGTATTGCTTATTTTACTAAGAATGGTGACAGGTATAACTGTTCTAACATGGATGACAACCTGTTCCCATGGTTATAAGGTTGCCTATGCATTCTCCATTCTAGTTAGACACTGGACATTCACGTGAGAGGAAAGCCTGTGCAATAGCTGGCTTCTGACATCAGCATGAATGTTTTGTCAGTTCTGGGATTTGAACTCAGGTCTGGGCAGCTCTGTTGTACTAGGGGAGAAGGGGAAGCTCACCATCCTTGAGGGATAGAATTTCAGGCCTGGTCCAAGGCCTGATTTGAAGCCCCAGCACAACAAGCCCACCTTTTTAAAACATAATATCTCTCTTTACCTACAGGTGTGGTATGCATCTTGCATTCAGTGTAGTTATTCTTTTTATTTTGTGTTTTATTCAAGGATGTATTTTATATTTTGTTGAGTATGGTGACAGATATAACTGCTGATATGGATGACAACCTATTGTCATGGCTATAGAGTTTTCTATAAAGCATTCTCCATCCTCGATGAGACCCAGGACATTCACAGGAGAGGAAAACATGGGCAACCACTGGCTTCTCACATTAGAGTGAATCTTTTGGCAGTGCTGGAATTTGAACTCAACGCCTAGCAGACTCAATTGATGAATGGGTCATGATGAACACAGAAGCCTATGAGCCACTAAGGAGTTAGGTCATCCCAGGGACCTGAGATCATGCCCTGGTCGGGGGCAATATAGTCATAAATTCATAATTAAACAGAAGATCTATATTTCCAAACATGGCTGGGCATCATCTTGCATTCGGTATAGTCACTCTCTTTATTTTGTGTCTCATTCATTGATGTATTTTGTATTTTCTTGAGTATAGGGAGACAGATATAACTGTGGTGAACTGGATTACAACCTATTCCAATGAGTATAGAGCTGCCTATGCATTCTCCATCCTAGCTGAGACCCAGAACTTGCACAACACAGGAAAACAGGTGTAACAACTGGCTTCTCTCATCAAGGTGAATTTTTGGTAAAGCTGGGATTTGAACTCAGGGCCTAGGAGGCCCAACTGCACAATGGGTCCAGGTGAGCACACCAGCCTGTGAGCCACTAAGGAGCTGGATCATTCCCAGGAACTAAGATTGAGCCCCAAGGAGGCCAAAATAGTCCTCAATGCATCATTGAAACATGAGATATATATTCACATCCGTGTGTGGACTGCATCGTGCATTGAGTGTAGTTATTCTTTCTTTTGTATGTTATTCATGGATGTATTGTGTATTTTCTTGAGTATATGATGAGAGATATAACTGGGTTGACATTTATAACAACTTATTCCCATGGCCACAGGGTGGCCCATGCATTCTCCATCCTAGCTGAGACCCACGACTTGCACTGGAAAGGAAAACAAGTGCAATGATTAGCTTCTGACATCAAGATGAATCTTTTGGCAGGGCTGGGATCTGAACTCGGGGCCTAGCAGTCCCAATTGGAAATTTGGTCCACATGAGCACACCAGCCTGTGAGCCATGAAGGAGTTAGGCCATTCCCAGGACCTGAGATTGAAACCCCCCTCTGCAGGGGAGGAAGAGTGAGGAGCACAATAGTCATCCATTCATAAGCTGAAGTAGTATGCAAATAAGTACATATTTGTATAGGGTAGGAGAGACGGTGTCCTGTGATGGAATCCAATCTACCATGGGACTACTGATTCTTGGATCTTTCCTGATGCCTCCATTTCATGACTGTGATGACTATTGTCAGCTTCATCAACTCTTCTTTACCCCATTAATCTATACCCCATAAGTCTTGCCTATCATTTCCTACTCTCATCTTGCACGAACTACTCGTTCAAGGATGAGATCGATAGCATACCATAACTCTTCCTAGGTCCAGAACTGAGTAGCTCATGATCTCCCGCCATTCCCTCCTCATAGCGGGGGCTTAATTCAAGATTCAGGCCTGCAAAAGATAAACCTTATATACATTTTAAAAGTAGGATTTATACTTCCATACAGATTTTCAGTCCATATTGTGTTTGGTGTGGTTATTCATTTTATTTCTTGTTTTATTCATTTATTTACCATTTATTTTATTGACTCTGATGACACCTATACCATTTATTAAATTGTTTTATCCTATCATATAGCATCTAGATTTTGGATGTGTTCTCCATCATGCCTGGCAATGCTAGGATCTGAACTCAGGGCCTAGCAGGCCCAATTCATGAATAGGTTAGTTTGAGCATGGCAGCCTCTTGCCAATGAAGCTGTGAGGGGGTTCCCACATGCTGAGATTGACCCCCAGGTTTAGACAAAACAGCGATACATGGATAGGCAAACTGTGGTATACAAATAAATACATATTAGTAAAGAGTGCCAGAGCTGTCTATCTATGATAAAATGACACCTACTACGTTCTTACTAACTCTTAGGTATTTATTATACTGCCAGTGAAGGAAAATTATTCGTTTCATGCTTAATAAACTATTAAGATCAATCAGCATTCTAGGATTATTGCATCCAATTTTAGACTAGACCAAGGCACGAAGTACTCTTTCAACCAGTATTCCTATGCATAGGAACGAGTCTCTTGTGATCTTCTGCCATTGGTGTCAGGACTGAGATTTGAAGCTAGGGTCTATGTTGACAGGTTGTCCCATGGCTTCCCTGAGAGCCCATCAGCCAATAGCAATGGCAGTTCAGGTCCACTTTACAGCCGTGTCATTCAGACCCAGGATGGTCACTTTGTAAAGAAAAAAAAAAATCATAAAAACCGAGCCCTCTGCAGCTCACCATTTTTTGTGTTTTCCAGCGTTTTCTTTTCTTCCTGACAGCCCACTGGGCCTAGGATCTCAGGATCAGCTATGGGTCCAGAGACTGCATCCCAGCCTAGGGAGATCCAAGCAGAGGCAGTTTCCACGACCTGATTTCAAGCCCCATGGTTGGCCAATAAATGAATAAATAAATAAATAAATAAATAAATAAACAAAATTTAAAAAATGAAGCTCCCTGGTTTGGAATTTCTGCGAGTTTTATTTCCTAGAAAGGGATTTGAACTCAGGTTCTTGGTAAATCTGTAGCAATGTGAGGGAAGAGTTGCCACTACTTGAGTTCAAACCCCATGCCCACCAAAAATGAAAAATTAAGTCACTGACCTCGGTAGGGGGAGCTAGTTGTCAAGATGGGAGGAAAGGGATGGTAAGGGGAATACAAAGAGGAGGCAACAGTGCCCAATAGGAAATGTACTCATTACCTTGTTCATGTAACTGTGACCCCTCTGTACAACATTTTACAATGAAAAACATACAAAAAAGAAACATATTAGTTTTTAGAGGAGCACTTTGGAGGTAAAGGAAGGAAATCTGAATAGCTGTACAAAATTCTACGCTGCCTATTTTTAATGTTCAGTATGGAATTGAATAAACATAACTGCTTCCATTAAAAAAAATTAAGTCACTGCCTTGGAACTGGGGCCAGTATTTCTGCCATTGCTAGCATGTGAGCTCACCATCCAGGTAACTCTTTTGCAACATGGGTGAAGGCGAAGCTCACTGCCTTGAGGAAAAGAAATTCAGGCTAGAGTTCCCAGGGCCCGAATGAAGGCCCTGCAATGGAAAAAAATATTTCTATACATGTGTAATGAATGTATGATATATACTTACATATGTATGTTAATTTCATATTATGATTTTTATTATTGGTTTTTATTTGATTCATTTATTGCTTGATTATTGTGTTTAGTATTATTATACACATAATATTTATTCCATTTTGCACATCTATTATAAAATTATGCACAATAATTTAGGACATTGTCTCATTTTTCATTAATATTTTATTAAGTTTTGAAACATAATACATCATTAAATGGAGCCATTTGTCACAGTATTCACATGTTTAGAGTCTCTCCCAAGTATGAGCTTTTTCTTTTCTTTTTCCTTTTTTTCTTTTTCTTTTTATTGTGAAAATACTGTAGAGAAGGGTTACAATTACATGGGCAAGATAATGAGTACATTTGTTATCAAGCATTACAGCCTCCTCCTTTGTTTCCCCATCCTATCCCTTCCCATCTTCCCTGAGTTTTTTCTTTTCTTTGGATATCTTTCTATAGAGATTTTTTAGATGATTTATACTCAGAAGCCTTTTCCTGAGGATAGGCAAATTGAGGGATAAAATTTTACGGGAGGGGCTAGAAATATGTCTTAGTAGTAAAGAGCTCCCTCCTCAGCATGCATGAATGCCAGGGTTTGAATCCTCAGTGACAGATACTCAAGAAAAGCCAGAAGCTATGGAGTGGTTCAAGTGGCTAACCTTGAGGAAAAGAAGCACAGAGATAGTACCAAGGCCCTAAGATCAAGCCCCAGGACTGACAAAAACAATAGGCCAGATGCCAGTGCTCAAACCTGGAATGCTAACTTCTCAGGAGGCTGAGAGTTGAAGACTACAGTTCAAAGACAGCCTAGGCAAGGAAAGCCTGTTAGATTGTTATCTCCAGTGAACAACCAAAAGACCCCACCTGGCGCTGTCGCTCTAGTGGTAAATTGTTTGCCTTTAGTTGAAGGGCTCAGGGACAGTGCCCAGGCTTGAGTTCAAGACACACAACTGGAAAAAAATGAGGGTTAATCAAAGTACTTTCCTATTTGCTAATTAGGAGAACATTCTCTTGAAAATGAACACTGATACACACCAGAATTGGAGTCAGAGCTCCAGATTCAAATGTAGCAGATTTATATTCCCAGCCTCTTAGACTCTAGCATTGTAACCTTGTGTCCTACATGGTTCTTAAAGGTCCATTGTTGAAAGGCTTAATATGCTTCCCAAGCCCTATGTGATAAGCAGTTGACTTGTATTGTTAATGTCCTTACATTTCTGAACCTAGCACAGCACCAGTAGCTCATGCCCAACACCCTAGCTCATGAGGCTGAGGTCTCAGGATCACAGGGTGAAGCCAACCAGGGCTAAAATGGTCTATGACACTCTGACTTCCACTTCTGAAAGGTCAGATGTTCAAGAGCTTCCTGTGTTTCCCTTGGTGATGAGAAGTTACTTGCACTCTAAGTGTTCTTAGAGTTCTCGAGCTATAGAAGCAGGAAAGAAACATTATTAAACCATCCTGGGTTCAAATAAAGTTCTCAGGATCCCAGCCCTAGCACTGTTTGCAGAAAAACTCCAGTGTAACACTGTTATTGAAGGACAGAAAATGGTTGCAAAAGCCAGGCTAAGTGCAGAGACCTAGGCCTGCAGGATTAGGAGGCAGAATGTACACACTCAACAGGGAAGTCAGCTGCACAAGCCAGCAATGGGGGGAACCCTGAAACATTTGTTAGAGTTAAAACAGGGTCAGGCTTTTCTCAGCCTCTTCAAACAATGACTAATTAACCTTCCTCTCTCTGGTGGAGGGAGCCTCAGGCTATCTTTAGGTTAACAATAGAGAGCCAGTTTAGTGGGGGAGAGGAGAGGAACAGAGAAGAAAAACCCTGCTCTCTGGTCTTAAGCAGTGGGGTTTTGATTCTCCATATGTCAGATTTAAAGACCATTCTTCTAACTCTGCCAATCCATTCTCCTTCCTTCATTCTGCACATCATTAATGCAAATTCCCAGTCCAAGGAGAAGCAGGGCCCTTTCTCTTCTGTCTCCAAGCACCTGAGTCAAAAACTGGCTCTGCCCTCTTGGCTCTGGGGCATTTGGCTGCCTGAGAAGTGTTAAAGAGACAGTCTCCCTGCTCTGTGGTTGTGTGAAGGTGAAGTTGGTGGCCGGAACACTGAAGAAGGCATCATGACTGGGAATTGTTCCCTTCATTCCTCCTGACATCCAAGACCAGGTTAATCTATCATGTTTCTTTCTATCTATCTATTTTTCTTTCTATTTATCTATCTTTTTTCTATCTATCTATGTAGTATGTATGTATGTATGTATGTATGTATGTATGTATGTATGTATCTGTCTGTCTGTCTGTCTATCTATCTATCTATCTATCTATCTATCTATCTATCTATCTATCTATCTATCTATCTATCTATCTATCTATCTATCTATCTACCTACCTACCTAGTTAGCTAACTACCTACCTACGTAGGTTTCTGTTTGCCAGGTCTAGCCACAGCATCAATTCTGGCTTTTTCTGTGTATGTGATACTGAGTAATCATACCCAGGGTTTCTTGCATGCTTGGCCAACATTCTTTCAGTAATCCAAGTCCGCAACCCCATCTTTTTCTTCATGGTATTTTTTACATAAGTATACCATCATTTTACATCCCCAAATTTAATTTTCTGAATACTAGTTATTTCTTTATATATATATATATATATATATATATATATATATATTTTATATATATATATATATATATATATATATATTTTATATATATATATATATAATATATATATATATAATATATATATATATATATATATTACCATGTTTTTTTATATTTTTTTGTGAACATACTGTACAGACGGGTTACAATTACATGGGCAGGATAATGCGCACATTTCCTATCAAGCATTGCAGCCTCCTTCTTTGTTTACCCTTCACATTCTTTCCCAGCCTCCCCCTCCCACCCCTCCACCCAACCCTACCTCCCCCCACACCAACGTTGTAAAGCTCATTTTCGACATGACAACTTGTACTTCTTATTGTTGCAGCAGGTCCACCTGTTTCCTTAAACGACTTGTTTTTCCCCATCTCCTCCACAAGTTATATTGACATCAAATATGGTGAAGGCAGGGGTTATACTGTGGGGGAGGGACATACAAAGCAACAAAGAGATAATCTTATAAATGCGTTAGAAAAAAATGCATGAAAGAAAAAAAACATTAAAATACATATCTTAGGGTTCATTTTCCTAACATCACATTATCTGACCTTTTCTGGTTGACTCATACATACACTAGATATTGCAAATAAGGGAAACCATAGGACCTATGTTTCTTTGGGCTTGGCTTACTTCTCTTAAAATAATTTTTTCCAAGTTTTTCCATTTCCTGACAAATGGAGCAATGTCATTCTTTCTGATGGAGACATAGAATTCCATTGTGTATATATACCACATTTTCTTGATCCATTCATCTACTGAGGGGCATATGGGTTGGCTCCATATCTTAGCTATGGTAAATAATGCTTCAATAAACATAGTTGTGCTGGAAGCTTTAGTGTGGTCTTGTTTGTAAACATTTGGGTAAATGCCCAAACATGGGATTGCTGGGTCATAGGGGAGCTCTATGTGAAGGCTTTTGAGGAACCTCCATACTGCTTTCCAAAGTGGTTGAACAAGTTTACATTCCTACCAACAATGAAGTAAGGTTCCCTTCTGTCCACATCCCCTCCTGCATCTGTTGTTATTAGAGTTCTTGATTTTTGCCATTCTAACTGGAGTGAGGTGGAATTTCAATGTTGTTTTGATTTGCATTTCTTTATGGCTAGGGATGTTGAGCATTTCTATTGGCCATCCTTCTTTCTTCTTCAGAGAAGTTTCTCTTTAAGTCTTTAGCCCACTTATTTATTGGGCAGTTGTTTCTTTGAGGATTTGTTGTTGGGGGACTTAATTTTTTGAGTTCCAAGTATATTTTAGACATGAGACCCTTGTCCGTTGTATGGCTAGTGAAGATCTTATCCCAATCCGTGGGCTTTCTATTGATCTTGCTAGCTATGTCCTTTGCCATGCAGAAGCTCTGCAACTTCATGCAATCCCATTTATCCAACATTTCTTTGATTTGTTGTGTTTCCGGGTCTATATTCAGAAAATTTCGGCCTGTGCCAAGGAGACCTAGGGTTTCTCCTATTCCATCCTGTAATGTTTTCAGAGTGTCTGCTTTGACTTCGAGGTCTTTGATTCATTTGGAGTTGTGAATACTAGTTATTTAAAAAAAATTATCTTCTGTTCCCCTGTCTGATTTGTGTCTGTTCCTGCATGGATCTCATAAGAAAATGTAAATAAAACTGCTGAGAGCTTAAGTGTGCATCATATAAGGACACAGGCCTGGAACCCTAGAAGAGAAAAGCCATGGGCCTGAAATGAAGAGTATGGTGCAGTATATACCACGAGCATATCTGAAAAGTGAACCAGTAAATAATAGGAGAACCTTTGCATACGATCTGTTTGCACTCAGGGAGGTACTATACACACATAAGTAGTTAGTGCACTGATACATAATCTTGTCCTTCTCTTTTTGAAAAGAGAAGCCATCCCAGTGCTTAAACACAGGGCCCAATGCATACCTCAGCTGTTTCGTACAAGGCTGAAGCTTTACCACCACCATAGCTCTACTTCCAGCCATCTGGTCGTTAATTGGACATAAGTGCATCCCAGGCTTTCTTGCCTGGTCTGGCTTTGTCTTCTGCTCGGCTTTCTCTCTCAAAGCTGGAGCTTTATCCTCTCGGACTCTGTTCCACTTCTGGTTTTCTGGTGGTTTTTTGGCAATAAGAATTTCACAGACTTTCTTGCTCGTGCTGACTTTGAATTGTGATCTCCCCAGGAGACTGCAAGCAGCTTTCTCAGGCATACACTGAGGAGCCCCTCCACCCAAAACCTTAGTCTAAATCTCGGGATGTACTAGAGAAAAACAGAAACATGCAGACACTTCCACTGTGTTCTAGATAATTGTTTGGAGACACACAACATTCATAATTATTAGATCATTTTATAGGCAAAAGGAGCAATGCAGACAGTATGAGGATTGCTCCAACTTTCGGTTCTCTCATCCTTAGACAGTAAATTCATTGCAGCTCAATGCTAAGTGACAGAACTGGCATGTAAGGTGGACATTAGCTGCCAAATCCTGTGATACTCATTTCTCACTTTTGCCTTCAAACCTGTGATCAGAAGAGAAGATGAGGAGAGAAAATCCTTCTCAGAGAAAGCAGCTATAAAGAACATTGGAATAGCTTACTTATAAAATCAAACCACTAGAATGACTCTGTTAAGAAATCAGTTCGTACAGATTAAAAATTGAAGAAGAAAAGAAAGGCAAGAGCCAGTGGAGGCTGACTATAATCGCTGCTGGTCAGGTAGCTGAGATGTATAGAATCAGAGTTTGAATCCAGCCAGCATAGGAAAATCCATGACACGGTTATTTCTAAGACATCACAGAAAAACCTAGAAGTGAGGAGGTGATTCAAGGTAATGCAATACCCTTGAGCAAAAGGAGCTCAGGGACAATGCCTAGGCTCATAGTTCAACCCCAGTTCCTGCCCCCTCGAAAAGAACCTGTACCTCCATGTCTCTGTGTATATGGACATATTCCTATAGGTGAATCTCCAGAGTAGCTATTATGAATTGCACCAGTCTAGAAAATTTGTTTTCAATCCAATGATTTCATAACACAGAGAGTGCTTTCATGACAGTGCATGTTCTGGGGCTCACCTCACTGTTCTCAGTGTAACCTGAGGGTTTCTCTGCATCCCAGGCCTGCTGGAAGAAGTCTCTCTCATTGTTTCTCTGCATCCCAGGCCTGCTGGAAGAAGTCTCTCTCATTGTCTGGATGTGCAGACAAATGGCCTCACTCCTGTTCAGCTGTTTAACAAACAATTCCATCTACGTCAGTTAGTAATGATGAGTGTGGGCAGGCTTTGAAGGCCAGGAGAAAAAGACCTCTTTGTATCCCACATGATCTCTCTCCCCAGTGCCCTGTTTTGACAGGAAGATTTCATTTGTACCACTTCCCATAGCAGGCCAAGTCCTGTGTACTTATGCTGCCTTTGTAAGACTATATTCTGGTGTTCAGATACAGTGCTCAATATAATTCAGGGGTCCTTCTGGCAGACAACTAGGGCACTGAACCTAATGGAATATTTCATTGTTGGAGATGATGGGCCTATGATGCCTATCCTATGTTTCTGGAAGCTTGGGAAATCCAAGCACATGTCGGATATCTCAAAGCTTCCTGTCATCTAGGGCTGGTCAAGCTCATCAGATATTGAAACTTTTGACCTCTCCTAGTTAGGGCCTTGGTGGCTAGGTTTTGGGGTTGAACACAAGGCCTGGGTGCTGACCATGAGCTCAGTGCAGAAGCCCAAGGCTTTACCATTTTGTGTCACGACTTCAACTCTGGTCTGTGTGTGTGTGTGTTTTCCTGTGTGTGTGTGTGTGTGTGTGTGTGTGTGTGTGTCTGTGTCTGTGTGTCTGTGTGAGTGCGCATACACCAGTCCTAGAGCTGGAACTCAGCACTGTAGCTAGTTTTTCTTGTACAAGGATAGCCCTCTCCTGATTGAGCCACAGAGCCACTGCAGCCTTTTTCTAGTGTTGTGGTCTTGAGAAATAAAGTCCAGGGTTTCATAGTTGCAAAGCACTCCACCCCTAAGGCACATTCCCAGCCCTCTACTTCAGGTTTGTTAGTTTGTTTCTGTCTTTTTTGTTGTTGTTGGTTGTAGGAGTTGAAGTCTGGGGCTGGATGCTGTGCCTGAGCTCTTCAGCTCAAGTCTTGTGCCCTACCACTTGAGCCAAAGCACCACTTCATGTTTTCTGGTGGTCCATTGGAGCTAAGTGCCTCAAAGACTTTCCTCCCAGGCTAGATTTTAACCATGATACTCAGATCTCATCCTCCTGAGAAGCTAGTATGACAGGCATGAGCGACAAGCACCCAGCTTCAACTTCAGGTTTTTAGATGTGAATTGGAGACCACAGTCTCAAGGGGCCTTTTGTGTCTGGGATAGTTTGAAACCCAGATCCTCAGATCTCAGCTTCTTGAGAAGGCGGGATGACAGTCCTCAGCCATCGACCCCTAGGTGGCACTTTCCTGCAAGGGGGTCCTTGGCTACACGTGGTGGAATGCTAGCCATGTGCCCAAGAGGTAAGGGTCAGTGGCTAGGCCCCAAGTTCAAGGTTCATGACTGTGAAAAAAAAGAAGGAAAAAAACCCAATTGTCTGCAGGAGACAACTCACTAGTCTTCAGTAATACATAATTTTTGTCCCTGCCATGGGGACATATCTGAGCCTCAATATTCTTGTCTGCATATTCATCTCAGTTGTGGAGCTCTTACAAGGACCTGATGAAAGAATGCACCTGTGAAGGACACTCTTTTCACATGACATTCTTTGCATGACTCAACACACAGCATCCTGTGAAAGACCCAGCACACAGCACCCAATGCAGGACACAGCACACTGCACCCTGTGAAGGACTCAGTACATAGCACCATGTGCAGGACTTAGCACAGAGAACCTTATGAAGGACTTAGCACATAGCTCTGTTCCACAAGCTGTTAATAGAATTAGGTTGCTTTCATCAGTATCACCATTCTTTGAGGAACATTTCACAAACCACACAAGTTCACATCTAATGGTTTATTGTGGTGGGGTTTTTTGGGGGGGTGGGGAGTTAGGCATATGGCTTGAACTCAAAACACGGAGATAGTACTCAACATTTTCTCAAGGCTAGAGCTCTACCACTTGGAGCCACATTTTAAAGAGTCTCACAGAATTCCTGTCAGGACTGGGTTTTAAAGCCCCTGAGCAGCTAGGATGATCTGGGTAAGCCAGTTGTGTCTGGTTCCATGGAGCTTGGTTGCAGCATTTACATTTGACTAAGTCAGGTTAGGTGACAGCTGTCAGCACCAGACTCCTAGCTTGCTCTGTGATGAGGTATTTGAAGTTCTATCTTTGTGTAGTTGCAGTTAGAACAATCTATCTTTTTGTGGCAGCAGTCCTATGGCTTGAGTAAAGGCTTAGACACTGTCCCTAAGCATTTGTACTCCAGGCTAGCACTCAATTCATTGAAAGTCCTCAGAACTTCCCGGTACTCTGTTTATGTGGCACTGAGGAATCGAAACAAGGGCTTGGTGCTTGCGAGGTGAGCACTCAACACCTGAAACCAGGACTGAACATGTTATACTTAGAGATTCCTGTATATAAATATTATATACACAGAGAGATGTCTGTATATTATTTAATTATAGATAATATTACTAACAATTTTTAGGTATTAAATCATGTCTCCATTTAATGATATGTTTCAGTTGAACAATTAATAAATCATTAATTATTAATTACTCAATATCCTGTTGTTGTTTATCATATATGTACATACATCCATACATAAAATTACATATTTTATAGAATGAGATAGATGTCTATATATAGTTAAATTATACATCATTTGTTACTTTCAATAATTAGGTATTTAATTATATCTCTATTTAATTTTTATTCTGTTAATGCTTAATAAAATATTAATTAAACTTAACCCACCTCCTATAATTATTGAATCTAATTTTATCCCAGTAGGATTCACTACTAATTCAATCTGTTTTTCATTTATTTTAGTGACAATTATTCCACCTATGACATTTCTTACCTTTGGGACATCCTATTACGTAGTATATAGATTTGCACCCGAATTATACATCCTACCTGAGCACTTTCAAAGAAAAGAAAACATGGGTCCCGCTCAGCTTCTTACTCCAAGATTATACTTTTGCAATTACTAGGATCTTGACTCAGAGCCTAGAAGGCTCAGTTCATGAATGGGTGGCTGTCAGCACAGCAGCCTCTAGCCAATTCATCTGCCAGGCAGTTGCCAGGCCCTGAGATCAAGCCCTGTATGTTGACTCAATATTGTGCTTATTGTAGTCATTCATTTCATTTTCTGTTTTATTCATTTATTTACCGTTTATTTTATTGACTTATTGCACATGGAATATTTACTACATTTATTACATAGGATATAGATTTGCCTATGTATGAAACTTCACACTTGACACCCAGGACGTTCACAGAAAAGGAAAGCATGTGTTACCCTGGGCTTCTTACTCCCCGCTTCAATTTTTGTGAGTGCTGGCATCTGAACTCACAGCCTACAAGGCAAAATTTATGAATTCCTGAGTGTCAGCTCGGCCAGCATGGGGCAGATGGAGCTGACAAGCAGTTCCCAGCACTGAGATCGAGACCTAGGGATTGACAAAATAAGAACAGATTGACATACAGATGGTAGTACACAAAGCAGTATGGAGGTTCCTCAAAAGACTCCACATAGAGTTCCCCAATGACCCAGCAATCCCACTTTTGGGCATTTACCCAAATGATCACAAACAAGACCATACTGAAGCTACCAGCACAACTATGTTTATTGCTGGTTTACCATACCTAAGATATGGAACCAACCCAGATGCTCCTCAGTAGATGAATGGATCAAGAAAATGTGGTATATATACACAATGGAATTCTATGCCTCCATCAGAAAGAATGACATTGCCCCATTTGTTAGGAAATGGAAAGACTTGGAAAAAATTATATTAAGTGAAGTAAGCCATGCCCAAATAAACATAGGTACCATGGTTTCCCATATATGCAATAACTGGCATATGTCTGTGTCAAGCAGAAAAGGTCACATAAGTTGATGTTAGGGGAATAAACCCCAAGATAAGTATTCAATTTTTTTTGTTTTTGTTTTTGCCTTTCATGCAATTGTTTCTAACATACTTATAAGATGATTTCTATGTTGCAGTGTATGTCCCTCCCCCACGGTATAACCCCTGCTTTCACTGTATTTGATGTTGGTATAATTTGTGGTGGGGAAGGGTACAGGTGGACCCAATGCAACAATGAGATGGTGGGGGGAGGGGAGTAGTATGGGAAGGGATGGGAAGAGAAACAAAGAGGAGGCAACAATGCTTGATACGAAATGTACTCCTTATCTTGACCATGTAATTGTAACTCCTCTGTACAGTATTCTCACAAAAAAGCCCTCAAAAAAAAACAATTAAATATAGATCTTTATAGAGTGCCAGAGGTTTCTATACATTCTTCAGTTGTATAGATTACATTCTTACCAACTCTTGGGTATTTATTAAGCCTCCATGTAATTAATTTGACTGTTTCCATCCTTAATAAATTTTTAATTGAATCAACCACTGTCCTGAAACTATTCCATCATGGAACTAAAAGTATTCTTTTAATGTGTCAGAAAATATTCACTAAAATCCATCGGCCTCCTAAAATCACTCTGTTTAATTTTATAGTAGTATCTTTCAGGAACAACTAATTCAACCTTGACATTCATAACCTTCCATCAGTATTACTAGCAATAGGAATGAGACTCTTAGGATTTCCCTCCATTGGTAGGCGACAGGAATGGGCTTCTAACACAGGGCATATGTTGCCGAGTTGGCCTATGGCTTCCCTAGTAGCCCGCCAACCTTCAGAAATGCCAGGTTACAAACAATTTTCAGACATGTCATTGAAATCCAGGAAGGTTACCTTGCAAAGAAAGCAAATGTAAAACTGGAGCCATCTGCAAGTTGCCGGATTTTTATCTGTCTTTTCATTTTTTTTCCTATCAGTCTTTGTGGCCCAGGAACTCAGGTTCAGTTGTGGGTACAGTGGCTGCACCCCAGCCTAGACTGATCAAACCTGAGGCACAGTTGCCACTACCTGAATTCAAGCCCTGTGCTTGACAAAACAAAAATAAATACATACATACATACATACATACATACATACATTAAAAATATTTTAAAAATTATGAGGATCCTTGGCTTGGAATTCACGCCAATTTTTTCTGTCAGGCCTGAGATTTGAACTCACTGTCTGGGTAAATCTGCAGCGTTGTGGGGGAACAGGAAGCTCACCGTGCTGGAGGACAAGAAAGTCAAGTCTGTTCTCAGGGCATGAATTCAAGTCCTAGGACTCGAAAAAAAATAATATTCGTATACATTTTAAATACATGACTTATATTTACATACAAGTTAATTGCATATTGTGATTAGTTTAGTTATTCATTTTATTTTGTGTTTTATTTATTTTTATCTATTTAATGAGTATGATTTCACATAACATTTTTTACATCCTATTACATAGGACATAGATTTGCCTATGTATTATACATCATTCCTGAAACCCAGGACTTTCGCCGATAAGGAAACAAGTGAGACAATTGGCTTCTTCCACCAGGATTAAGTTTTTGGCAGTTCTGTGATTTGAACTCCAGGCCTAGAAGGCCCACTTCATGAATGGGTTAATTTTAGCACAACAGTCTGATGCAAGTGAAGTTGGTGAGCAAATTTGAGGACCTGAGATCAAGGCCTAGGAGTGGCCAATACATAAACAGATAGATGTGTAGATTGCTGTGTATGTATTTACATATGTATATTCAGCTATAAATAAATGTATATATATAGAGAGACAGACATTTATGTAGATTCTAGTGTATAACTCTACATAAAGTGATGTCTGTCTATATCTTATTTTTATATATTCTATTACTACCAATTATTTGTTCTAAAACTATGCCTCCATTAATTACTCATGGTAGAAGACTTAATAATGTAGTAATTAAATTAATCAATGACTTATATTTATTGGATACAATCTTATAATAGAAAGACTAGCTAATTATTAATTAAATTAGTATATGTCAAACATTCTATTAGTGTTCCTATAAATAGGAACGAGTCTCCTAGGATCTTCAGCTGTGTGTAGGTGGCAGTCCCAGGATCATGGAACTCAGGGCCCAGGTGTCTCTGTTGGGCTCAGGCTTCACTAGCAGCCCACGAGCATTAGGCCATGCAAGGTGACATACAATTTTCCAGCCCAGTCATTGAGACCCAGGATGGTCACAGTGCCAAGGAAAAAGAGGTAAAATGGTTATGTAAAACTTCTTGGTTTTTTTCTTCCTCCGTTTTTTTTTTTTTTTTTTTTTTTTTTTTTTGGTTTGATGTATTTTTGCCAGTGCTGGGAGTTGAACTCGGGTTCTAGTATCCCCGGGTCACCTGTGGGTGGTAAATGCTGTATCCCAGCCTATGGTAATCATGGTTTAAGACAATAAAGTGCTTCCTTCAGCAAAAGGAGCTCAGGGACAATGTCTAGGCTCACAGTTCAATCTTCAAAAAAAAAGCCATTACAAAAAGCCATTAAAACGTCACAAAAAAGAGCCATTAACTCCATGTGTCTGTGTGTGTATGCATGTATTTCTATTGGTGAACATACAAGGTTGCTATGAAGAAAGGCACACAGCTAGGAAATTTGCTTTGAATACAATGATTTCATAGCACAGACAGTGTTTTCAAGACAGTGCATGGTCCGGGGCTCCCCTCACTGTTCCCAGGTTATCCTGAGGTTTTCTGCGCACCCCAGGTTGCTGGAGGATGTCTGCCTCACTGTTGGAACAGGCAGACAAAAAGTTTCACTGCTATACAGCTGTGTAACAAATAATTTATCGGGGGCAATTAGTGAGGATGAGTGTGGATGGGCTCTGAAGGCCAGGAGAAAAAGGCCTCTTTGTACCCCAAGCAATTCTCTCCCCAGTGCTCTGTTTTGACAGGAAGCCTTCATTTGTGCTACCTCCTGTGGCAGGCCAAGTTCCCTGCACTTGTCCTGTCTTTGTGAGGCTATGTTCCAATGTTGAAACAAACTGCTTCAATAATTCGAGTCCTTCTGGCAAAAAACTAGGGAGCTGAACCTAATGAAAAATTTCCTAATTGGCAATGGTGATGCCTCCCTAAGATTCTGGAAGTTAGGTAAATCTAAGCACTTGTGCAAAATCACAATGCTTCCTGTCATCAAGGTCTGGTGAAGCTTATCAGGTTTTGAAACCTTTGTCCTCTCCTAGTCAGGCCTTGGGTGGCTAGGTTTTGTGGTTGAACACAGGGCCAGGGTGATGACCATGAGTTCAGAGCAGAATCCAGGTGCTTTACCATTTTGTGTCAAAACTTCACTTCTGCTCTGTGTTTGTTTGTGTGTGTGTGTGTGTGTGTGTATGTGTGCATACACTAGTCCTGGAGCTTGAACTCAGGACATGAGCATTGTACCTGTTTCACCTGTTCAAGTATACCACTTGAGCCAGAGAGCCACTTCAGACTTTTTTTCTTGGGATGTAGTACTAAGGATTCAAACCCAGGGTTTCATACATGCAAAGCACTCTCCTCCTAACACAAGTTCCCAGCACTCCACTTCAGGTTTCCTTCTTTCTTGTAAGTTGGAGGAGTTCAAGTCTGGGCCTCAGTGCTGTCTCTGAGCTCTTTAGCACAAGTCTAGCGCTCTACCAGTTGAACTATAGTGCCACTTTAGCCTTTCTGGTGGTTCATTGAAGATAAGCATCTCAAGGAATCTCCTGCCCAGGTTGGCTTTGCACCATAATCCTCATCTCTCAGCCTCCTGATTAGCTAGGATGACAGGCATGAGTCACCGATGCCGAGCTTCCACTTCAAGTTTCTGAGTGCTGAATATAATAGTATCATGGGATATTTTGTCAGGGTAGATGGCAGCTCTCAGCACCAGACTCTCAGTTTGTTCTGTGATGAGGTATTTGCAGTCCTATACTTGTGATGAGGTATTTGTAGTACTATACTTACATTGTTGCAGTCAGAACATTCTAACTAGTTTTTTGGTGCCAGTCCTGGCTCTTGAGTAAGGGTCTAGACACAGGCCCTAAGTTTTTAAGCTCAAAGCTAGTGCTTGACTGCTTGGGTGACAGCATCACTTCTGGATTTTTTTTGTGTACACAGTAGTGAGGAATCGAATGTAGGGCTTTGTACTTACTAGGCGAACATTCTATCATTAAGCCCCAGGAGTGACAATTGTATGAACATATAAATGTATAGATTGGTATATAGACAAATAGATCTATATGTATAAAATAAGAGAGAGAGATGTCAATATTGTATAATTGTGTACAATTTCATAATATCGTATACTAACTACTAATTTAATTATTACTTTTATAACATTCCATTCGTATGGGTATATATTGGAATAGGTTTCTGAGAATCTCCATTCGTTAGTGGCAGTCCTGGGATTTGACCTCCAGACCTAAGTTGCTGGTTTTGGCTATGGCTTCCCTAATACCCCGCCAAACATCAGCAATGCAAGATAATGTATGCTTTCTGGGCCTTGTCCATTAGACCCAGGATGGTCACAATACAAATGGAAAAAAAAGGGCAACTACCTACTTGAACTTCTCAGTTTTAGGCTTCTCTTTTACAGTTTTTTATTTTTTTTCCACCCTGAGATTTGAAGTCGGGTCTTAGGATGCCACCACCAACTGTGGCAGAGATGCCAAGATCTGAGTTCAAGCCCCGTGCGTGCTTAGCCAAAATAATAATAATAATAGTAAAAAGGCCCTGGTAGGCTTTTGATTTTTTTGGATTTTCTAGTAGGCTTTGGATTTGCACTCAGGGTCTGGGTGAAGAAGAAAGGCTCACCGTCCTTGAAGACAGGAAATTCAGACCAGTTCCCAGGGCCTGAATTAAAGCCCCAGCATTGGAAAAAGTAATATTAATATATGAGTTCTATTTACATACATGGGTTACTACATATGACATTTATTACCCTTATTTATTTAGTATTTAATATATACACATGTAACATTTCTTTTATTACATCATATCATATAGGGTATAGTTGCATATGGATTTTACATCATACTGACAAAGGACTTTCACAGAGAAGGTAAATAATGTGTCAAAATTGACTTCTTACTCCATGAGTAAATTTTTGGCCATGCTGGGATTTCATCTCACAGTCTACAATGCCAAATCCATAAATAGGGTCACAGACTTAGCAGACCAGCCTCCTGAAAACTGAGCTGCCAGGAAGTTCTGAGGACCTGTGATCAAGCCAAAGTAGTGCCCCATATATATATGTATATATACATATATGTACATATATATGTATGTATGTATGTATACATTGATAAATATATAGATTGAAGGAGATAGATAGACATAAACATACACACACACATACACACACACACACACACACACACACACACACACACACACACACATATATATATATATATATATACATATAAAGAGAGTGGGACTGTGAGGATATTAAATCATATATGTTATTACCAATTAATAGCTAATAAATTTTGCCTCCATTTAATGAAGTATCCGGGTTGAATACTTATAAAAGAATTAATTAAAAATTAATCAATATCCTTAATTATACCATGGTGCTAGAATGGAAAACATAAACCCAATAATTTTTGTGTGGCATTCTAAAATAGGGTCATGAATCCACTGCACATTTATCGTTATATTAATAACACTCCATAACCATTCACATAAACAGGAATAAGTTTGTCAGGCTCTCCTTTCTTTTGTGGGTGGCAGTCCTAGCATTCAAACTCCAGGCCTGGGTAGTTTAATTATAATGACTGTGTGAAGACTTCAGATTGTTACCATTAAAAAAAAGAAAAAGAAGAAGAAAAGTAAGCAAGGTGCCAGTGCCTCCTGCCTGTAATCCTAGCTCCTCAGGAGGCCAAGATGTGGAGAATGCCAATTTGAGTTCAGCCAGGGTGGGAAAGTCCTTGACACTCTTCTTTCTAAGAGATCGCAGGGGAAAAAACGCATGCATGGGGCTGTGGCTCAAGGGCAGAGCACTACTCTCGAGCAAAGGGTGCTCAGGGACAGAGCCTAGGCTCATAGTACAACTCTGGAACTGCCAAAAATAAAAAAGGAGGCAATAACTTCAAGTATCTGTGTATGGACAATGGGCATTCTGCAGGTTGCCCATGCCCAGCCCCCCAACGTGGGCAAGCTGGGACAAGCCCTCAGAGAGTACAAAGTCTGAGCAGGCAACATGAACAAAACATCCTTCTCTGCCATTTAAGAACGGAGCCTTATGTTCTGGCCGAGGTGTCCCATCAGGACACCATGCAGCCAGCCACTGCCTCCAGGGAAAGCATAGTTTCTAGGCTGTAGGAGTTGTCAAAGGTTCGGGCTCCATATTCTCTATCCTTCTTTAGGACGTGAGCCTAGACTTCTGAGGCCTGTGGCTATCACTCATTTATCATTCCTCATTGCCGAGTCACAGGCTGGTCCCAAATAATGGCAAAGATATGAAATAGATATTTCTACACCAAAGGGGGTAAGTCAATAAACCCCACCCTCATAACTCCCATTAGAAGGGAACCGTGGGCTGAGATTGTGGCTTAGTGCTAAAGTGCTTACCCTAGCCCGCATGCACAAACCCTGTGTTCGATTGCTCAGTACCACAGAAACAGAAAAAGCCGAAAGTGGTACTGTGGCTTAAGTGATAGAGTGATAGCCTTGAGCAAATGAAGCTCAAGGGTATGCCAAGACCCTGAGGTCAATCCCCAAGACTGTCAAAAAGAAACAATTCATCCTGGTGTGATATTTTGCTCTGGGACTCAGAGGAGGGCTGAGGTTATAGATAAGAGGTAGAGGACAGGTGCTGGTGGCTCACCAGTGTAATCTTAGCTACTCAGGAGGGTGAGATCTGATGATCCCAATTGCAAGCAAGAGAGTCTATATGAGAGACTTTTCTCTAATTAAACACCCAAAAAGCCAGATGTAGAGTTTTGGTTCAAGTAGTAGAGCGCTAGCCTTGAGCACAAAAGCTCAGGGATTGGATAGCTTCCAGGCCATGAATTCAAACACCAGGACTGGCACACACACACACACACACACACACACACACACACACACACTCAGACACACACACACACACACACACACACACACACACACACACACACACACACAGCCCAAGATAGAGCATTTGCCAGTCAGCCTGCACAAGTTCCATCTCTAGAAACTCAATATTAAAAAAAAGAGGGAGAAGGGAAGGAAAGACTTGCTCCCGAGGTGACATAACCAATGCCAAAATTCTACAGGAGTTCTAAGATGTGGATTCAGGAAAGAGGGCCTCAGGCAGAAGGTACAGCATGGGCAAAGGTCCTGAGGCGTGGTGTAGAGCAGATGGTGTGGGTGGAATGAAGGTTCTGTGACTTCAGACATTCAAAGCTGGGTCAATATTTGTACTTGAGTCACAGGTAGGGCAGAGGGTGGGGTCCCAGAATGGGGCCCAGGGGGAAGATTAGTTGACTTTTTACCAGAGACCACAGCCATTTCCGGTGGCTGGAAGCTTATTTTTCACAGCCACTGACCCTTAGGCCTCCTTTGCATGGAGGAGTCAGGGCAAACGCAGGGAAGAACACTTGCTTAAGAAAAGCTTCTAGCCCAATGCCACCAGTGGCTCAACCCCTGTAAATCCTAGTTACTCAGGAGACTGAGATAGAGATCGTGGGTCAAGCCAGCCCAGGGGAGGAAAGTTAGTGAGACTCTTCTTGCCGACGAACTACCAAAAGCCCGAAATGGAGCTGTGGCTGAAGTGGCAGAGTGCTAACCTTGAGGGAAAAAAATTAAGAGACCAGAGCCTAACCCATGAGTTCAAGCTCCAGTACTGGCACCTAAAAAATAAAGAAAAGCTTTCAGAAGCTCCTAGTCTACTGTGGTGAAAGGCCAGATCAGCCAGGCACCGGTGGCTCACACTTGTCCTCCTAGTTCCCCAGGAGGCTGAGATGTGAGGATCACGGTTCAAAGCCAGCCCAGGCAGGAAAGTCCAGGAGACTCTGATCTTCAAGAAACCTCCAGGAAACCAGAAGTGGTGCTGTGGCTCTAGTGGTAATCCGAACAGCTGGGGGACAGCCCCAAGCCCAGAGTTCAAGTCCCATGACCAACACCTGGCCTGCTTGGACCTCACTCTGTGGCTCTAGGGAGAGTACTTTACAGTGGGCCACTGAGGGTCTCCCAATTTCTAGGTGTCCTACAAGTCTTGAGAGCAGCCTCTTTGGAGGCCTTTGCCTACACAGCAGGCCACAGTATCAGAGAAGTTTCGAGCCCTGAGCACGGAGGTCATTAATCTGTTCATCAGAATGGCATCTCTCATGGCTGCACTGTAGATCTGAGCAAAAAATCGACCTCTCAAACCAAGGTTCTGGGCCAGAAGGGGCAGGAGCTGCAAGATTGCACAGCAGGTAATGCCCATTCACTCGAGTATCACAAGAGTGTGAATCTGTCAGGCACACCTTGAGTGGGTGTTGAGTTGGGCTCTTGAAAGACTTGTAGTCTCAGGTATCCACAGCTAGCAGGCTGCTGCTGGTAGCAGTCTCTATCCCAGGAGTCACAGGGCTCGGAGCCTTACTTTCCTCACCAGTGCTCGGAGCAATCGTGAGCTGACTACAAACGAGCATCCATAGTGGCTTCCCTTGGTCCTGTGGCCCCATGCATGGATAGAGGGGCAGGTTCCATGGAACTTACTGCCATGACCCAGACCCCTCAGCCCAAGAATGAATTAGGGAAATAGTACTTGATCTGCCTTGAGAGTTTACTATGACTATGCCTCAGGAGTGCCCCCAGTTTTCTAGCTGAGCTCATCATTACCACCTTCTTTTGTGTGTGTGTGTGTTTGTGTGAGTGTGTGTCTGTGTGTGTCTGTGTATGTATGTATGCATACACACACGTGCACACATCTTGGTACTAGGGCTTGAACCCAGGGCCTGGACTCTGTCCCTCACCTTTTTCATTCAGGGCTAGCATTCTAGCACTTGAGCCACAGCTTTTCTTCCAGCTTTTCGGTGGCTAGTTGCAGAGGAGATTCTCACAGACATTTCTAGTTGGGCTGCCTCTGAATGGCAATCCTCAGATCTCAGACTCCTGAGGAGCTTGGACTAGGAGGGCATGAGCTATTAGCATCTGGCCACACTTTCCTTCTTGGCTGAAACAGATTACCTCTCCCCCAGCCGAACACCCATCTACAGCTACCCTCATTCCCCAGGCTACAGAAGAAACATACCCTCCCATGAGTACAAAGAAATGGGATCATGTTAGAGGTTTATGTTCTCCACACTGTCACAGGATACTGGGAGCTGAAGTGGAGGTCAGAGATCTAGGCCAGGGCAAGTAGACAGCTGTAAGAACAGAAGAGCGCATGAAAAGACAACCTTGCAACTGGGTGCCAGTGGCTCATGCCTATAATCCTAGCTACTCAAGGCTGACACCTGAGGATCAATCAAGATTCAAAGCTAGCCTGGGCAGACTTTTCTCTCCAATGAATCACCAAAAGCTGGGAAGCAGAGATACTCTACAGTGGTAGAGTACCAACCTTGTGCAACCAAGCTAAAGGAAATCACCTAGGCTCTGAGTTCAAGTCCTGGTAAATACACACACACACACACACACACACACATATGCACACACGCATGCACACATGCACGCAAACACGCACACAAGCACATGCATCCACTGTCATCCTCAACTGGAGCCAATTGCTCATACCAGCAATCCCAGCGACTCAAGAGGCTGAGCTCTTAGAATGGTAGCTTGAAGCCAGCCCAAGCAGGAAAGTCTGTGAGACTCCTCTCCACTAACTACTAAAAAAGGTGAAAAGTGATCTGTGATTCAAGTGGTAGAGTGTTAGCTCAGGGAGAGTGCCTAGGCCCTGAGTTCCAGCTCTGAGATTTTTTTTTTAATAGACACCCTTTGCCTTCCCCACCCCCAGAGACCATAAATCCAGATTTTGGTCATCATAGATCTCACTTTTACTCCTGCCACTTCCATAGCACTTCCACAAATGGCCGGTGTGTGGCCAGCTATGGGTTAAGAAGTGAACTTACACAAGGAAGGCATAAACAGGTCAAGGCTAATGCCCCAGAAAAATGAGGTACTGGGCATACCAGTCTCTCATCCCCCTGTTCCCTGGCCTTGGAATCTTAAGTCTGTGCCTCTGTATTCTGGGTATCCGGAATTATCTAGAAGGACCTGAGAGGTCTAGCTGGGGCTGGGAGATAGACTTGGCTGTCATAATGTTTGTTGACATTTCCTAGACAACAACAGAGACTTCCAAGCCACCTGGGCCTCACCTCCTATGCAGCCCAAGATCCTTTGTGATTGGGCAACCTTCAGTCAGCTATCAAGCTCAAGTTGGTCAGAGCCACTGGCAAACACTCTTCCCCCACTCCACTGCCAGCCTGATGGGAGGGACATGCAGCCAGAGGCCCAGCTGAGGAAAAGGACAAGACATCCCATGACTGAACCCCACCCCTCCAGAGGTAAGGGAGAACCTATGCCAGCTGGCCCTGCTGACCCAGAATCCCCTGGAGGTGGCCAAAGATATGGGTAGCCGGACTTGGGCTCCACTGAAAAGCTGGACTATTCAGTTCTCTGGCAATTTAGGACTCATTGTAGACCCTGACAGGGGGCTAAATGCAAGGTTGTAATGGAAGAGGGGCAACATTCGATATCAGGTAGAGGAAGACAGGCACTCAGGAAGGGCACCGAGAAAGACGAGGGAAATACACACACACACACACACACACACACACACACACACACACACACACACACACACACACACACACACACACACCACACCACACATAGGGTTAACAGAAGGCCTCATCAGTCCCTGAGCACCGGAACATGCCAAACCCCGAGAAGATGGCACTACCGTCCTCACACAAACTGTAGAAAAATCTCAGCCTCTCACACGTCTGGAATGGCTCATATCACAGCATGGCATTTCCTACTGTACACAACTCTATGCAGAAAACTCATCCACCTTATTTTTGGTTGTCAGTCATGGGGTTTGAACTATGGGCCTGCACCCAGTCCCTCAGTTCTTCAGCTGAAAGTATGTGCTCTACCACTGGAGCCACAGCACCACTTCCGGTTTTCTGGTGGTTCATTGGAGATAAAAATCTCACAGACTTTCCTGCCCAAGCTGGCTTTGTACTGCAAGCCTCAGATCTCAGCCTCCTGAGTAGCTAGGATGACAATTGTGAGACACTGGCAGCATCCGGCTTCAGTTACGTTCTTATAGCCAGGTGAAACCCAACTTGTCAGGCTACAAACCACATGCAACCCTTCACTTCAGACTTTGACACCAGCATCCAAAACTATATTTCCATGAATGGAGGGAATATAATTGACACTACCCTCCCATACCTGCTCCCATTAGCTCACTCCCTGCCTAAGACAGGCCACGACCTCTGGAGTTGTTGGTAAGGCAACGCCCACCCTTCTGTGACTTCACACTGGGGCAAAACTGGAGAGTTTTTAGAAATTTCTGTACACTTAGACTAGCATCTGGTCTCCCAACCACAGGACCCCCATTGCTTCACCATCACTTGCAGGCAAGGGGTGTCTTTCTGTTTTTTGTTGTTGTTGTTGTTGTTTTTGCTGAGGGGATTGAACTCAGGGCTTGGGAACTGTCCTTGATGATGATTTTTGTTCAAGGCCAGTTCTGTTCCTTTTAAGCCATGGCGCCATTTTGGTTTGGAAATTGTGGATGACACTCTCATGGGAATTTCCTGCCTGGGCTGGGAAATGAGATCCTCTGGATCTTAGCCACCCGAGTAGCCAGGATGACAGGCATGAGCCACCAGCACATGGCTTACAGTGTCTCATTCTTTATAATTTCCATTTAGTCCTCCTCTATACACTACCACCTAGACACTCCTCTATCTCCCTCACAGAAAGCAAAGGGAGGCTTGGAATCTGGTTGGGGCCATGGGCATTAAAGAGCCCACTCCACATCTCTACCCCTCTCTAAGCTTCCATCCACCTCCTCTGGATGAACTGGTCCTCTGGGGCAGGTCAGACCCACTAGGATTCTGGGGGCTGCCTTGTATGCCCCCGCCCCATCCAACCTGTACCTGAGGATTTCTGGGGCCAGCTACTCCATGTCCTGGTGGAAGATGTTGGGAGGGTTGCTGATAACCACCTCCAGGGGTGTTCAGGGCAGAAGGAATGTCTAGCTCCCTTCTGTCAAAGAAGGAGACACTAAGCATGGATGGATCTCCTAAGATCAACAGGGCATAGCCAACCACCTGTCACCAAGGACCATCGGAGTGCTATTTTATTTTCACAGTCTTAGAGCTTGACCTCAGGGACTGGGCACTGTCTAGGAGCTTCTTCTGCCCGAGGCAAATCACTCTTCCACCTGAGCCCTGGTGCCGTTTCTGGCTTTTTCTGTGTATGCGGTACCTAGGAATTGAACCCAGGGTTTCCTGTGTGCTAGGCAAGCCCACTACTGCTAAGACACAATCCCAACCCTGGATAGCTGTTCTTCTATAAACCCTCAGGTCTGTCTCGGGATAGTCTTGCACATCAGTATTGAGTTTCTCACCAGCAGCCCTGGCTGGAAATAAATGTGCTCAACTATGTGGTAATTTATCTACAGCATCTTTGCTCTCTGTGCTTCCTGTCAGATCCTCTTTGTTAAGAAAGACCCTCTTTCAATTGTTGCCTCTAAAAAGCCCACTCCAATCTCCCTGACAGGGCAAGGTCTTCTCCGCTCTGCAGGCTGCATGCCTTGTCATGCTCTGCCTTCTGCCTGGTGTGGGTTAAGAGCACACGAAGGAGTAGGCCTGGCTTCCACCATGCAATTTCTGAAGGCTCTGATATACTACCTAGGACTGGTGCTGTATCACACTATGTGAGAGGGTACTCAAGGCCTAGGCAGTCTGGGGGCGAAAAAATGGGGCCATTTTTGTGTGTGGGCTTGAACTCATTTTCTTGGAGCTTTCACTCTGAGTTTTCATGCTCAAGGCTGGTGCTCCACAACTTGAGCCAAAGCTCGACTTCTAACTTTTTGGTGGTTCCATTGAGAGTAGATTCTCACGAGCTTTCCAGCTTATGGCTGGCTTTGATCTTTGATCCTCAGATCTTTGCCTCCTAAGTAGCCAGTGTATCAGACGTGAACCTGAGCAAGAGGTGACAGGCACCAGACCCTTTCTTTGATTATCTCGTGCCAAGTAAGCCCTAGTTAAAATAGTCATTTACAAGGGATTAAGTACCTCTGCTAGGTCAGTTAATACAAGGAGATAAGGTGCCTTTGGAAAAGGCTAGTCTGAGTTGGCCTAGGTGAATGTGTCTGTGTGTGTGTGTGTGTGTGTGTGTGTGTGTGAGTTTCGGGGATACGTACCCCGATCTCTGCAGTGCCTCATCCTCCCAGTGGTGAGAACATCCAGGATCCCCACCCCAAGGAAGTTGGGTAGAGGAGAGTACATAAGGTAACTTTTAGTGGGATGATCTGAATTCTATCCTGAAACTGAAGCCTGGAGAGCTAATGCAGAGAAGGGGAGGTTTAGAGGAGCATCAAAGAAGCCCCTTACTTTTGGCTACAAGTACCAGAGAGATGACTGAATCCATTCTTTTTAGTAGTAAGATAACAGATGCCCACTATTCATTTATTTTAGTATTTTTTTCTGAGCCCTAGGGCTTGGATTCAAGGCCTTGGTGTCGTCCTTGAGCTTCTTTCATTCAAGACTGAGGCACTACCACTTGAGCCACAGCACCACATCTGGGTTTTTTTCTGGTGGGGGGAAGTGGTTTTTGGGAGATAAGAATATCACAGACATTGCTGCCTGCGCTGGCCCTTAGTCATGACCATCAGACCTCAGCCTCCCAAATAGCCAGGATAATGGGTGGGAGCCACCAGCACCTGAATGCCACCATCCATTTATATTCCTCTAGGGCCAGTGCCGACCACCTGCAATGCACCCCCCCCCCTTATTGTGAGTGGGAAGTAATCATGGGTGGGTTTGATACTTCAATAGCCCACCTACATACCTTTGAGCATTGTTCTTGATCAGTTTGATGGCAGCTACTTCGTTATCCACAGCAATGACTTGGCTGTGTCACAAGAGCAAAGGTACCCCAAGAGCTGTCTGGTCTGGAGTCTTTCCTCTGCACCCTGCTCCCCTACCTGAAATGACACACCCCAGCAAAGCGAAGCAGACATAGAGTGAATTCATTTTCTTATAACCGGGATCTGGCCAGATAGATGGCAGTGAGGATCAGAGGCCCAGGATCATGCTGGGCAGTTGAACAACAGGATGCCTCCTCATCCACATTCCTTTAACTGTCTTAGCAGAGGGTAGTGGGGAAGTACTCAGAGGATGGATGGACAATGAATAACCATCACGTTCTAGCCTGGGCACAGAAGGGCTGACATCAGGGAGCTATTTGAACAGGCTGAGCAAGACAGCTCCTGACCCACAGCCCACCTCCAGAATGAGAGGGTTACCGTGGGTCCCAGCCACATGGAGACGCTAAACCTCCTCATTCAGGACACATTCAACCAGTTTCTGAAAGAGAGAGAGAGAGACAGAGACAGAGACAGAGACAGAGGCAGAGGGAGAGAGAAAGGGAAAAAGAAGGAAAGAAACAGAGAGAGAGAGAGAAAGAAAGAAAGAAAGAAAAAAAGAAAGAAAGAAAGAAAGAAAGAGAGAGAGAAAGAGAGAAAGAAAGAAAGAAAGAAAGAAAGAAAGAAAGAAAGAAAGAAAGAAAGAAAGAAAGAAAGAAAGAAAGAAAGAAAGAAAGGAAAAGAAAAGAAAGAAAGAGTTGGACTTATGTCTTATGCAAGTGGCACAGGCATAATGCTATACAGGAAGCTGACATATGAGGATCATGGTTTTTATCCAGCGCAGGCAGGAACGGTCTGTGAGACTCTTATCTCCAAAGAACCACCAGAAATTCAGAAGTGGTGCTGAGGGCTCAAGTGGTAGAGCACCTGCCTTGAACTGAGGAGCTTGGGGACAGTGCCCAGGCCCAGAGTTCAAACCCCAGGACTGACAAGAAGTGGCCTTTCCACCACAATAAGTAGACAGAATAGCAGCCATTATCATAGGGAGCTTGGCAGAGAAGTCAGGCTGAGCTTCCTGTAAACTGGGGGACATGAATAGGTCACCCAGCTTCTTCGTGCCTCATTTTCCCCAGCTGCAAAGCTGAACACAGTGAAGGCTCCCCTTCCACATGGGGATAGGGTAAGGATGAAAGAGAGCCATGTTTTGTTTCATAATCCCATACCTGTTGCATGATAAATAACAGGCCCCATCTGAGCCCTTGCAGGGCATCTTCCTGTCATATGCTAACAGAATTTCCAAGAACCATATCTGGCAACCGTTCCTTCTATGCCTGGCCCTGCCCCAGTGATCCCCCTATATTGATCCCTTGTTTCCTCACAACTGTCCCAGGAGGATACTGAGGTCCGATGGTAAGGCCCAGAGCTTCAACTGTGGTCAAGAATCAGCTGCTGTGGACTAAGAGTTTGTGACAATCCATCTAAACTGATGACTAAACGTGGTGTTACCTGTCTATCATCCCAATACAGAGAACCAGTCATGGTGGCCAACACCTGTCACAGGAGGATCGTGATCCAGTCCAGCCTGAGCATATATTGAATCTCTATCTCGGGAATTCCTAAGACAGAAAGGCTTGACATTCATGGTAGAATACCTGACTGGCAAGCTTAAGGCCTTGAGTTCAAACCCTAATATATTAAAAAGAATCAGAAGCCCGGTGCCAGAGGCCCATGCCTATAATCCTAGCTACTCAGGAAGCTGAGATCTGAAGGTCATAGGTCAAGATTTAAAATAGGGTTGGCCTCACCCATCAGACCTCATGATGAGATGACCCAGAGTTTGACCCACCCAGTACGCTCCATACTAACAGAGCTGGCATCCTGACTAAGTGCTGGCCATGCTCTCTGTCCCTCTGGGGAGCCACCCCTTGTGGGCCCCACCTTCAGGTCCTCCCAAGATCCTTCTGCCACCAACCAAGGACAAGGGAGTAGACAGCTCCAGGGAACACAGATCCCTTGGTCTTATAATTTAAGCTTTTCACCCTTCCAGGCCCCCAAACCTAAGACATAATATCCATGCACTCCCCAAAGATAGCAGTTAGAAGTTACCCAAAGGGTCCAGCGCTCCTTGTTACAACCCACTTCTACACACACATACACACACACACACACACACACACACACACACAAACACACAAATCTGGCACAGGTGGTTCATGTCTGTCATCCTACCTACTCAGAAGGCTGTGGTCTGAGGATCACAGTTCAAAGCCAGCCCATGCAGGAAAGGCTATGAGGCTCTTATCCTCAGTGAACTACCAAATAGATAGAGATGGACCTGTGGCTCAAGTGTCCGAGCACTAGCTTTGAGCTCAGAAGGTCAGGAACAATACCTATGCCCTCACTGCAAGGCTCAGGTCTTCTAACACAGGAACAGATCAAGGCTTCAGCAGTCCCTGAGAACAGAACCATGAACTCATTCCATTAGTATCACATCCCACCCACAAGAACCTGGCACTACCGACCTCAGACCTACTGTAGACAAAACATTGAGCCTCTCACATATCTGGAATGTCTCAGAGACCAGCATGGCATTTCATATGGTACACACTGCTATGCAGAAAACTTAGCTACCTCTTTTTTTGTTGTTGCTCATGGGGTTTGAACTTTGGGCCAGGTCAATGTCCCTCAGCTTTTCAGCTGAAGGTGAGCACTCTCCCACTTAAGCCACAGCACCACTTCTTGTTCTCTGGTGGTCCATTGGACATCAAGTCTCACAGACTTTTCTGCCCAAGCTGGCTCTGAACCATGGTCTTCACATCTCAGCCTTCTGAGTAGCTAGGATGACAGTTGTGAGCCACTGGCAACTTCCAGTTTCAGCCACCTTTACATACCCACAGGAAAATCATCTCATAAGGCCACAAACTTCTTGCAACCCTTCACTTCAGACTTTGTCAACAAGCATCCAAATTCATCCCTTATTGGAGAAAAAACAGACATAGCAATCCCAGCACTGCACCCATTCACCCCCTCACTGCCTGCCACAAGCCATGTCCTCTTGAAGCTGTGGCTTCAAGCTGGGGTAAACTTGGGAGTTCTTAGAAATATCTGTACACTGGGGTGAGCACCTGGTCTCCAAACCACAGCACCACTCTTTTCATCCCTTGCACACCTGGACCATCCTTTGCAGGCAAATATGTTTTATTTTCTTTCTTTTTTCAGTTGTGGGGCTTGAACCCTAGGCCTGGTTGCTGTTCCTGAGCATTCCAGCTCAAGGCGAGAACTCTACTACTTAAGCCACAACACAACACCACTTCTGTTTTTCTGGCGGTTGGTTGGAGATAAGAGCTTCAGGGTTTTTCCTGCCCAGGCTGGCTTTGACCCCTGATGCTCAGATCTCACCTCCTGAGTACCTAGGAAGACAGTCATGAGCTAGTGCCACCCAGCCAAACATACTTTTCCATGCCTGTCATCCTATCCTCTTAGGAGCCTGAGATCTGAGGACTGCAGTTGGATGCCACCCTTGGCAACAAAGTCCATGAGAACTCATTATCTCCAATTATAAACACCCAAACATGTTGGAAGTGGAGCTGTGGCTCAAATGGTAGAATGCTAGCTTTGAGTAAAAATGACAAGGGATAGGACCCAGTCCCTAGTTTCAACTTTTTCTAGCAAAAACCCACCCAAGAAAGGGAAGCAGGTGGGCATATAGGAGCTGAAAGCTCACACATAATACTCAAGACTCCCAGAACAGACCCCATCCTGCTCTGATTCTCTAGATTCTATGTCCTACATCATGGTAATCTTAGATGGAACTTACCATGCAACAAGTTAGGATGTTCAAGTACAATCGCATATTCAGGATCCCCTGACCTTATCAAAGACTCAAGAGCTCTCACTGTCCTGCCTCTACACTAGTAGGGAGGTGGGGTGTAGTTATCCAACCACAGGATGTGGGAATGAAAGGATTTCTCAGCCAAAGGACGCAGACTCAAGTCCCTCTCTCTCAGGAAGGAGAAAAGGGCTGAACTCTCCCAGGAATGTTCCTGGGTTGTGAGTATCCTCAAAGAAACAACCCTGCTCAGAGAACAGTGCCTCTGGTTTTCCCACCAGCCTCTATACAACCCTGCTCCACCTTCAGTCTGCTCTCTGTGAATCCCAGATCTGCCATTTAGACTAAAGGCTGAGCCAGCAATGAGACCCATCTCTCCCTCTGAGAATGGCAATCACGGGGTCCTCGCGCCCCCTAGAGGAAGTCTGGGGAAACAAGGGTCCTTACTACCACCCTCATTCCCTGGCTGCCCTGTGTTAGTGGCCAGGTTATTTCTGTCTCTGGTGGAGGAAAGAATAGTGTGGGGGGTGTCAAATTCAGATTGAGCCCTGGAAAGTCCCAGTCCCCAAGGATGTACTGCACAGACATCCTGCAGTGGACAATAGCCAAGTGGTCAATGGTGAACCTAATATGCCAGGACTCTTAATAGCAATGTGGTTGGGTCAAAGGCTCTATCACATTTGGTCTAGGATGTCAGGTGAAGTCATGGCTCCAATATCCTGACACTCCTGCCTTGTGATTGTCCTCCCTCTTCATCTTCCTGCTTATCCCTTGCCCCACCCCGACACTCCCTCACACCAATACCTCCCTAGCCCTTGGACAGCTTGTTCTTATCTGACCAGAAAATAAACTCATTGGTGCCAGGGATGATTGAAACCTGGTGAACCGCCCTGAGTCCTAGTGTCTACCCGAGGCTGCTTACCTCTGTAGTCGGCTACCACACAGCTCCTGGATGTCAGAAAGTTGCTGAGGTGTCAGTGTCTTGGGCCTACATACTGGCTTTAGGCTATGAAATTGTCCCCACCTAGATTGTGAATGGTTGGCTCCCTTGATCCAGGGACTCCAATCAAAGGCTCACATGTTCTCCCTTCTTCCTTCCTTTCCTCTTTTTCTCCATCCAGCCTTCCCTCCTCTTTCTCTCTTTCCTTCCTTTCTCTCACTCCTGGGCCTTGAACTCAGAGCCTAACACCAATTTTGTTCTAGAAAACTATTTTGAGGCAAGTATCAACCATAGTCCGGTAGTTGCACAATCAAAATGGATGCAGATACAATCTAGTTCAACAGATACAATCTATTCAACATCAAACAACCACGTGTTAATGAGTTAAGAGCAGCAAAGATGGATATGGAAAATCAGAAATTATAGGCTTTAGGGAGAAATGTGGGGAAAAATAGGACTAAAGGATGTGGAGAGGTAAAGGGAGAGTAAATTTAACCAAGTCCTAATCTCTGAGAGGGAAATGGATTGGACAGAATATTAGGAGAGAGATTAAAAAAAAAGAACAAATGGAATGCCAAAAAATTAAATTTAAGAAGTGAAACACTTAAAATATATAAGTGTAAAGAAATGATATTGATATAAGAAAAGGATAGGATGGAAGGAGGGGAGGGTTAGAAAGGAAACATGAAAACTAAAAAATAAAAATTTTTAAAATTAGTTATTTGAAAATTATATAGATATAAAGAGAAAATAGTGCTATTAAAAAGTTAAGCCTAAGAGGATGTGAATTGAGTGATAAATTACTGTATTAAGTATGTACGCAATGGGGAAAAAGGTCTAATAATTGACAACAGGTATATATCTGGGGATGAGCAGAACACCATTTAAGTCATGCAAAAATAAGAAAGTAAAAGTATGAAAACAATAAAAAGAACCAAAAGATCAAAAGAGTTTTAACACACACACACACACACACACACACACACACACACACACACACACACACACGTACCACAAATAAAAGTTATGAGAAAAGGAAGATTTACAGAAAACACTTTAAAAAATTAAAATTTTAAAAAAGTTTCAAAAGAGTTCTTTGATTTTTTTGTTTTTTTTTTGGGGGGGGGGTGGGAATCCCTTGTGTATCCCTTGTTTCCACAACCAGTCTCTTGGTGGAATCTCTAGTCTGCTTGTGGTGTTTGGTTTTCCTATGGCTTGATTGGTTTCTTAAGTCAGTTTGTTTGGGCAGGCAGAAAATTCTATGTGTTACCCAAGATTTTGTGATCCTCCTCTCAGACTAGTTCAGTGAGAGGGAGAACTGCTTGGAGTATCACAAAAGAGGGAGATAGCTATTTCCTCTAGTTTGGAGATGCTGTGATGAGGCTAGGTTCTGGGTAGTGTTGAGGCTTTTCAGCAAGCAGTAGCTTTTCCCTGAAACACTCACAGAGCCCAGCTTAAAGCCATTCTCAGGGTTTATGTTTACTGAATTTCAATTGATTGTCTAGGCTTCTGTAAGGAGGGGCAGGCTCTGGCTCTGTTTACCGAGTGAAGAAAGTCACTCTTCCGGGGGCGGATCTTTTCTCCCTGTGCAGGGTGACATTCCCCTGGGTGGAACTGAGCCTGGAAGGTCACTTCTATTTCCTCTGACCTGCAAAATAACTCTTTTGTTTTCTTCCATGGCCTGAGTTTAAGCTAGCTGCTCAGTTGGGCTTTTGTAAGTATCAAAGATAGCGATTTCCCGTGGTTGTGGCGGGGAGGGGCGGCCTTTGCTCCTCTGCTCCCTGAGAAGTAGTGTGGATGTCAGGGTTTACTCACGCCAGAGTGTTGGTTCA
This sequence comes from Dipodomys spectabilis, assembly GCF_019054845.1. NCBI lineage: Eukaryota > Metazoa > Chordata > Mammalia > Rodentia > Heteromyidae > Dipodomys > Dipodomys spectabilis. The sequence continues at coordinate 2,886,775 of NW_024870882.1, read as the reverse complement.
TGGGTCATCTTTAGTCTGAAATCTGCAGGATGAAGATACCTGCTCCTTGTCAGTTCTTTGGTGTTGAGTAAAATCCATTTGTCTGCTGTGTCTGGCACCTTTGTCCTGGAATCTCTCCATTGTAGGTTTGGTGGCTACAGCTTCTGTAGCTGCCACCACATCTGCTGTAGCCGCAGCAACTGGCAAGTGCTCAGATCTGTCTCCATGCTTGGATTTTCCCTTTCTGGCCAAACTCTCTGTACTGTGATGGAACACTTGTTGTGATTCTCTAGCCTATGCTTGTTCACTGGAACACTAAAACTGCTTTCTATGTGAGAGCTTGTTTAGCTTCCAGTTTCTCCTCCGCCATCTTCCTCTGAACTCCCTTACACATTAGTATGACATAATGTTGTGACATCACACTGACATTGTGATATCACTGTGCCATTCTGTTTTCACAAACCTATTATGACATCACATGTTAGAAAAGTCATGGGTTTTAGGACTTCTAGCTCCTTCCTTGAAGTCTTATCCTCCTTGTAAACTAGTAGCAATTTAAATCTGACATGATTGCAATATTACAAACTCATAGTGACATCACTATTGCATGGGTGAACTCATTACCACCATAACACAAACCTATTGCATTATCACATTTCCATTGTGACATCACAATCACATTGTGACATTTCAATCCGTTATGACTTCTTAGCACCTTTGAAAAAGCATATGGCCTTTGTGATATCAAAGTTCAGTTGTTTACCCATATAATCATTGTGGTCTAAAAATTGAAATCAGTTATACCATTGTAATATTACAAAACACTGGAGAAAGGATCACCAGTGTGACATCATTGACTAGTCCTCTCCTCATAACTTTGACATGATGTCCTTGTGATACATAGGCCCTTTGTGATCTCATAATGTTTTTGACTTCATATTTCAGGTGTGACATGTGATATTAGAAATGCACTCTGATATGAAAATTTTGACATCACTATGTCAGATATCATGAGCATTGTGTCACATTTTGACATCACATACCTGGTGGGAGTTCATCACGTTTCGGCCAATGCATGACTTAGTATATCTCACAATCCCATTCTGAATTCATATTCTAATTGGGAGTTAATGAAAATTGAAGTCCAGTATGTCATTGTGACATCATAAACCTACTGTGACCTCATGACTGTTATGGCATCACCAACTAATTATGACATCAAAATATTATTATGACTTGATATTGTGACACCATATTGCCCTTGTGATATCAGTGTTCCTTGGGTTTTGTAAACCTATTATGACATAACCATTTACAAAATTTATGGCCTTTGAGATGATTAACTTTTTAACTCATTTACTTATGATGCATAAAGCACAAGAAAATCCAATGAGGCATATTGAAAATAACTTTATTTACACTAGAAATGGGCATGCGTTTACCTTGTCCTGGGCTGCGCAGTCAGTGACAAGCCAGCCCCAACCACCAAATCTCAGACCTCCAATGGGCAGTCCCACACAGAGTTAATTGGTCTGCAAACCACCAACCCCCCAAATTATCATCTCTAAAGCTCCACACTTCAAAAGGTAAGGCTTTTCCCTTTTCCCTTACTCTCTCCTTCTTTATAGACCTTTCCTTCATTTCCCTTTTTCCCTTTCATCACTTCCTTCTTCTCTTTAGGACTCTCCACTATCCACAGGCCTACACTTCTCTGGCCTGGTGGCCAATTGATATCCTTCCCCTCCTGCTCTCCCACAAATTCCTCTTCTCCCAGGTCTTTCCCTTCCTGCTGTAACACCACTTCCTTCCTTCCAGGTCTTCCCTTGATTTTCTCCAATTCCATTGCTCTGACCATGCAGCCTATATATAAGTTGAACCTCTCCATCACTCCAGTGTGTCTCCTGCCTAACAGTTTTCAACCATCACTTCACAAACTGCCCATTACCCAATCACTTCTTCACAGCTCGTCATGTGATGACAACATACTACCCCCTCCAGCAGCATGCCCCATGCACTCGAGTGGGCCATGACATGTGGCCACATTGATTAGTGGGCCCTGCTTATTATTAGGCCCCCACTGCTTTATACATCCCCCACTGGTTTTCATGTCCATTCAAATCGTGATTCCTTCTTACCAAATCCTAAAAAATCCCTTCTCTCCTCCAAACAAACAGGCTTAAAATGTAAACTTAATAGAAAGCAAGTAAATTATAGAAAGATACTTGTTAGCACTAATTAACACTTAGTAAGCCTTATCCTTAAGGGATCCTCTGAGTGTCTCTCAACAGTCAATCTTGCAGCCTTCTCTGTATATTGGTTCATTGCCTGTTTCACTTGAGACTGATGGATCTAATATTGTTTTCCTACTAATTTAATAGAAGACAGTGAAATTGCCACTTCAGTTCCAATTCAGGAGCATGATGCATTTTTAACTACACCAGCTGTCCAAGCAAGAAAGAATGGGTGGAGTTTCTTTTTTAAACTCTATTTCTTAGTTTATTTCACTTACTTGAGGTCTAGCTTTTGAATTTATTTCTGAAGTGAGACTTGCTATAGAATAAACTACATTACTCCCCCCAAAGAAATTTTCCTTCAAACTGGATTTAATTTCTTATTTTATATTTGAATATTTTTATTGTCACCCTTATGTTTATTTTATGTTTATTTATTTTTAAACAATTTTTATTATTATAATCTTTAAGTAGTTGTACAGAGAAGTTCCCATTCTACAAAACAGTACATGAATGCAAGGTGTCTGACAACATTGTCACCCATCCCTCGTAACCTTTCCCTTAAAATTTGAGATAGGTGATTACATATCTTTCACATATTTCGCAGTATTGTGGAATTGTGATGCTTAAAGTCACAAACACTTTTTAACCTTGACAAGGCAAATTATCATTATTATGGTCTAAAGTTTGTTAATTCTATGAGCTTCAACAATACAAATCATTTTTCCCACCTCAGGTGATGTTTAAATTTTTTCATCTTGCTTAGTGTGGGCTATTCCATCTTTCCCCCTCATTCCACCCTTCCCATCACTGTGTTTGGGTTGCTTAGTTATTTTTCTTCTATGTCCCGTGCAACTGATGGGCCCCTTTGTTGTATGTTGTCCCATTTCCCACTTATTCTGTTCCTCCTCCTGGCTTCTTCCATTGCGTGCATATTTCTATCATCTACATGGTCAATAACATGGAGTTATTAATGGTGGTACAACAAAATGAGTGGCTGTCCTTTGTTTCTCGAGTCCTGTATACTCTGTCATACCTTCTTGCATTTTGGCTTTAGCATCCACGTATCAGGTAGACCCCGTGCCGTTTGTCTCTAGGTTCTTTGCTTACCTCATTCAAACAATTTGGTCTAGTTCCATCTATTTCCCTGCAAATGCCATCATTTTGTCCTTTCTAATGGCTGCATAGTGTTCCATTGTATATAGGTACCATATTTTTGTGATCCACTTATCAGTAGTGTCCCATCTGGGTTGTTTCCAAATCTTGGCTATTATGAATGAACAGTGCTTCAATAATCATAGAGGGGTGTGTGTGTGTGTGTGTGTGTGTGTGTGTGTGTTTGTATAGTGGTTCCTTTTGTTCAGAGTAGATATCTAAGAGTGGTATAGCCAGTTAATAGGACAGGTCGATATTTAGCTTTCTGAGGTACCTCCAGAGTGCTTTCCAAAGTGGTTGTACTAGTATATATTTCCACCAGCACTGCAGTATTGTTTCTCTTTCTTTACATCCCTTCCAGCATTTGTCATTGGCTGAATTTAGGATGTGGGCTATTCTGACTGGGGTAAGGTGGTATCTCAGAGTTGTTTTTACTTGCATTTTCTTTACAGTCAGGGATGATGACCATTTCTTCATGTGTTACTTTGCTTCATGTGTTATTTTACTTCTCTTCTGAGAAGTCTCTCTTTAGCTCCCTTGACCATTTCAAGATTGGTTTGTTAGATTGGTGAAAGGTTAGTTTCTTGAGTTCACCCTATATAATGGATATTATACCCTTGTCTGATATATTGCTGGTAAATATTTTTCCCAATTATTTGGCTTTCTTTCTGCTTAGTTGCTACTTTTTATCTTTGTAGAAACTTTTTATTTTAACGTAGTCCCATTTATCGAGTCATTCTCCAATTTGTTGTGACCCTGGGAATCTGTTCTGGAAGTTCCTGCCTGTGCCTATAAGTTCAAGTGTCTATCATACTTGGTCCTGCAGTAGTTTCAGAGTTTCAGGGTTGATGTTAAGGTCTTTAATCCATTTTGAGTTGATGTTAGTGCATGTTGCAAGACTAGGGTCCACTTTAAGTTTTCTGCATGTGGCCAGTTTTCCCAACACCAGTCGTTGAAGAGGTTATGCTTCTTCCACTGTATGTCTTTGGTTCCTTTGTCAAATATCAACTGGCTGTACATATGCGGCTATATTTCTGGGTCTTCTAACCTGTCTCATTGATTTTCAGGTCTCTTTTTCTGCCAGTACCACGGTGTCTTTGTTATTATGGCTCTATATTAGAGCTTGAAGTCCTGTTTCATGATCCCTCCTGTATTCTTTCTTTTGCCTAAAATTGATTTGGCTATGCTAGGTCTTTTGATGTTCCATATGATTTTCTGGACTATTTTCTCTATTTCAGTAAACTAGGATATTGGAATTTTAATGGGAATTGCATTGAATGTGTTTATTAATTTTGGCAGTATAGCTATTTTTACCATATTAATTCTGCCTATCTAGGAACATGGGAAGTCTTTATAGTTTTCATGGAATAGACCCTTGGCATCTTTGGTTAGGTTAATTCCTAGATAATTTTTTTGAGGTTAATGTGAATGGGGTTGTTTCCTTGATTTCCGTTTCTGCTTGTACATTGTTGCTGTTTAGAAAGGTGACTGATTTTTGTTGCATCCTACTACTTTGCCAAATTGGTTTATAAGCTCTAAGAGTTTGGGGATGGAGCTTTAGGGATAGTGGATTTATAAAATAATGCCATCTGCAAAAAGAGGTAGTTGATCTTCTTCCTCTCCTATATGGATTGATCTTCTTCCTCTCTTATGTGGATCTTTTTAATGTATTTTTCTTGCCTTATTGCTCTGGCTAAGAATTCCAGAACTATATTGAAGAGGTGTGGAGAGAGTGGGCATCCTTGCTTTGTTCCTGTTTTTAAGGGAATTGCTTATAGATTTTCCCCATTAAGTATAATATTGGCCTTTGATCTGCCATGTAAAGCTTCTATTGTCTTATGAAACATTCCTTCTATTCCTATTTTTTCCAGAGCTTTTAGCATGAATGGGTGCTGAATTTAATCAAAAAGCCTTTCCGCATCAATGGGGAAAATCATGTGGTTCTTGACCTTGGATCTGTTTATGTGATGGATTACATTTATTGACTTACATGTTAAACCACCTCTGCATCTCTGGGATGAAGCTTACTTGGTCATAATGTAGTTATTTTTATATATGTTTCTTGATTCTGTTGGCTACAATTTTATCGAGGAGCTTTGCATCTGTCTTAATCAAAGAGGTTGGTGTGTAGTTCTTTTTTTGGGGGTCTTTGCCTTGTTTGGGGAAGAATGTGATATTGGCTTCCCAGAATGAGTCTAGGATTACTCTCTCTGTTTCTATTTCTCTGAAGATCTTGAGGAGTATGGTTATTAGTTCCTCTTTAAAGGCCATATAGAATTCTGTAGTGAATCCATTAGGTCCTGGCATTTTCCTGTTGGAAGGTTTCTTATTACTTCTTCTATCTCATTGCAGGTTATTGACATGTTTAATTGATTTATTTCTTCTTGGTTCTGTTTGGGCAATTTGTATTTCTTTTGTTTTTCAGGCAGGAAAAGATGTTTATTTATTGAATTGCTGCCCCCACCATGCATGGTGGAGAAGCATGGCTGAAAAGGAAGGAGGGCAACCCACCTCTGGGCCAGGACTTATCTAGGCCAGGGACAGGAAGAGGTGTGGCTAGGTGGGGGAAAGGTGTGGCCACACTGGATGTGACCTCAGGGTCTTTGACCCTCCTAAGGTCAGATGGGAGGGCAGAAACTTAGCCAAGAGGGAAGGAGGTGTCCCTGTTCAGACCTGATATTCCAGACTTTTGATTATTATGAAAAAGGACGAACATTCTCTCTGGCTACTTCTTGTTTGCAAGGGCCGTCAACAGAAGGAGTAAAAGGCTGAGATGTGGTCCCCTCTGGGCGAAGGAAGCAGGCAACAGCTGTCACTTGGGCATTGAGTCCTTAGATGAAGTTTGGAGTCTTGGATGAAGTCTGGAGAAGTCTCATGAGGCATTGAGGGACTGAAAAATGTACTAGAGAGCAAATAAATGGCAAGAGGAAGGACTTGGGGCTGAAAATGTTGGTAGAAATGTTCTAGCTATTTCTGACATCTGGCAACTAGGTAGAGAAGAAGACAAGTGATAAAGGCAAGAATATAAATTCCTGTCCAATTGAAAGTTAGACAGGAATGAACATTAGATGGTCAGCCTTCTTACTTCTATTGATCTTATGACTCTGGTTTATTTTGAAAGAGCAGGCACAAAGTGGCTGATGTGATATCATCTCCTCTTACTCCTCTCCATGTTCCCTTGATCCCCATACCAGCCGAGTCTAGCTGCTTATTGCTGGAATGGTTTGTCCCAGTTGGTATTCAAGGAGGTTTGTACTTAAGGCCTGGGCACTGTCCCTGAGCACTTCTGCTCAAGGCTAGCACACTACCACTTTGAGTTATAGTACCACTTGCAGTGTTTGCTGGTTAGAGATAAGAGGCTCTAGCAATGCTTCCAGCCTGTCTTTGCAGGTTAGTTGGGTGATGGAGTCTAAGGGATGTTTTGGCCTGGACTGGCTTTGAACTGCAATCATTGCCACAAAAGCCCTTTGTTATTTCTAATTAAAGCAACAAGGACATCAAATAGAATAAATAGGGCTTACCTGGTCCTTATCAAGAATTGAACAAATATTCTACAATGACAAAACTCGTTAGACGTGAGAATCTTAGCACAGATATACCCAATATTTTAGAATCACGTAGTCAGTACCAAACTACACAACACAAAACAAAAAAGGCAAAACTCAAAACTGAAAATTTCTGACAACAAAATTTAGACATCTCTGCTAACAAATCACATCAGATGGTTGGGCATCAGTTACCAGTGTCTATGAAAAGAGCAACTTCTTAGCAAGGCACATTAGAAATAGATGAATGGAGGAGTAGTAAGCTTGGTGGAAGGGTACGGGTTGGATTGGGCCAATCCCTTAACCCACCATGTGGCCAAGATGGCAAACTCAAGTTGGCAAATTTCTGAAAAAATGCAAAGAAAGCCTTAACAAAAATCAAGCCTTGTTTGACCAGCCTTTGATAGGGAACTAGAGGGGTCCCCAGGACCCAGGGCACAATCCAAAAAGTTGTAGAAAAGGGAGAGATATGGAAAGTTGGACGTGAATAGCAGAGGGCAAATGGAGCCTGAAAGTAAACAGACTTCGACCATGTACCATTGCAGAGGCAAAAAATGTCTAAATCTGACAACAGCATAAAAATATTAGGTGTGCCGTCTATCCAGGCAGTGCAGGAAGCATTTCAGAGGGGTTTCACTGCTTAGGCATGGCACGCAGCACCCTATTAAATGTGTAGGACAGTCAGTCTGTTGAATGAAGGAGAGCTGACCAGGCAGAAGTGGCGTCCCAACTTCCCCCGGAGCCCTCTAGAGAGAAATGTCCAAGCCCCCAAACCAAGCATCCTTGGCTTCAGAGTGACCAGCCTTTCGGCTAAAGGCCATAGGAGCTCTTTGGCGTGGTGGCACATCTGAAAAGAGATTGAGAAACAGAGAGCCATAGAGACTAGTTTCACTCACCAGAGTAGAGAAGTGGTGTGGATGTGGATGTCAAGGCCAACAATGGTATTGGTAAAAAGTCTCATGTGGTATCTCAAGGCAGTTTGGTTTGCAGAAAGAGGGTGGTTAGGAAAGTCTAACATTTCCAACTCTAAAACCCCATCCGAGACAGAGCATCATATATAAGGTATATTAAATAGGTAAGTTTCATTAGGTAGCTGATGAAGAGAACACCACATGCTATTTAGGCAGGAAAAGAAGTTTATTTAATCAACTTCTGCCCCCATCAGACATGTTGGAGAAGCATGCCTGAAAAGGAAAGGGAGAAATAGCGATATGTATATTTGTAAAAATTCATCCGTCTCTGCTAGGTTTTCCTTCCTTTGTGAGTAGAGTCTGGAATTATTTCTTTATGAATGTTTGGATATCTTGTATGTTTGTTGCAATTTTCCCTGTGGCATCTCTGATATTATTGATTTGGGTCTCCTCTCCTATTTTGTTGCTCTTGCCAGTGGTCCGTCAGTTTTATTGACTTTTTGAAAAACAAAAACAGGTCTTTGTTTTATTAATTTTACTTATAATTTTCTTAGTATCTCATTAATTTCAGCTCTTATTTCGCTTATCTCTTTCTGTCTAGCAACTTTAGGTTCAATTTTTCTTGTTTCTCTAACAGTTTCATTTAAATCATAAGATTGTTTAATTGGTCTATGTTTTCTTGATGTGCACACAGAGAACAATAAATTTGCCCCTCAGGACTGCCTTCGCTGTGTCCCATAGGTTTCTTTGTGATATATCTTCATTGTCATTGAATTGTAGGAACTTTTTAATTTCTTCTTTATTTTCTTCTGTGACCCATGTATTGTTCAACAGAGTGCTGTTTAATGTCCATGTGTTTAAGTTTTTTCTACTTTAATACCTTGTTACTGAGAACTAGTTTGATTCCACTATGGTCAGATAGAATACAGGATATTATGTCGATCCTCTTGTATTTGCTTAAATTCCTTGTATGAACTAAGAAATTATTTATTTTAGAAAAAGTTAGGGGGTTGGAAAAAATAAGACCCTGCTGGTGTGAATGCCTGTAATTATAGCTACTCAGGAGGCTCAGATCTGTGTATTCAGGTTCAAAGCCAGCCCAGGCATCAAAGTTCATGAGGCTTTTCTGAGGTTCTTCAGCACCACACCCTGCCTCAAGTATGGGGTTGTTCACCACCTTTGCCACCATGGGCTGGACTGGGCTTCTTGTGCTAGCCTGTTTGGAGAGCTGCTGCACCCCACTAAGGGTCCAGAGTCGTCTGCTGCTGCTGTCGATGCTGCTGCTGCCGCCAAAGCTGCTACCGCAGCTGCTGACACTGCCCCAGGTGCTGCCACTGCAGGATCAACTGGGCCACTTATTCAAGGAAGGTACCACAGCACAAGTCAGGTGTTAACCACTGCTGCTGTCTCGGGCTAGGCTGGGCTGCTGATGCGGGCCAGTATGGAGAGGCACAAACTGCCACGGGTCTGGAGTTGTTCACTGCAATTGTCCCCGCCCCAGCCACCGCTGCCTCCCTGGGCTGCTCTGGGATGTTCCTGTGGCTAGTGCCAAGGGGCATTGTGCACAGAGTCTGGGTGGTTTGCTGCCACTGCCAGCTGCCACTGCTGCTCCAGGTTAGGCTAGGCTGTTTACATCAGCAGGACAGAGGTGCCATGCTGCGAGTCTAGGGTCGTTCGCCACTGCTAACAGTTACTGTTGCTCCTGACTCGGTTGAGATGATTGCACCAGCCAGGCAGAGGCGCTGTGCCAGGGAGGGTGAGGGAAGTCTTTCGGCTGGCTCTGCCTTCTGAGATTTCTATTCGTATTCTCTTGGTTGGCAGTGGCTCTTTGGAGTCTTCTGGAGGCCTTGGGATGCTTGCGAGTGTGTGGTCCTCTGAAGGTCCAGAGCTGGGGCCGCTTAAGCAGCCTGGTAAGAAGCCCTGCCATTTAAGCTACTCAGCATGGAGCCCCATCAACAACAAGGGATTTGGGAAGGGTCTTCCCCCTTTAATGTCTGTGTAAGTTTTTCCCTTTTCTTTTTTCACTTCCTCTCTGAGTAATCACCCTTTTTCTGGTGGGTCACTTGGAGAAAAAGAGCATTGAAATCTGTATTTGGTTGGAGAGAGCTATGGTGTTTCCCTGCTGTTCCATCGCCATCTTGACCCCTCTCCTTCAGGTGGAGTTTTTCTTAGGTGGCCTGTGGGCCTTGGTTACCAAAGGATAGGTACATAAAAGAATATGTTGTAAAGCCTGCAGATTGTAGTTAGACATTTATGTTATTTTAGCCTTCCCAAGTTTAGCAACCAAAGGGGGTGTTCTACCCTAAAGTATTTCAAAGGGATTAAATCGTTTAACATAAGGGCTACATATTGCTCGAAGGAGAACAAAGTTCAGGAGGCTTACATAGCCATGGCCAGTCCCTGTATTTAATTTAGTTAATGTTTCCTTTAAGGTCATATTCATTCTTTCTAGTCCCTTGAACTCTGAGATTTATAAATGGATTGTAACTTCTAATTTATTCCTAGGGCGTTAGTTAATAATTGAGAACTTTGGCCCTGAATGAAGGGGTATCTTTGGACCCCATAGCTAAAGGTAAGCCAAATCAACAAATTATCACATGCCTCAGCTCAGCCTGAAAAAGTGTCCACAATTAGTAACAGGTACAAATAACCATACTTTCCAGGCTTTACCTCGGTGAAGCTCACTTTCCCAAATTCACCATCTGAGGTTCCTCACATATGAATTGTTTCCATACGTTCCAGCTTTTCAGCATTTACCTGTTGGAAATTATCTGCACACTTTACAAAGGATTGTCAGGCTGAGGCCCCACTGGTTTTCGAACAGTTATAGGCAGTGGCCCGGGGCAATTTACCAGAGTGCAAATATCTACATGTAAACTGACAGAAAGCTTGAGCCTGTATGAATTTTTCACAAGTTCAGTGTCAACATTTGCACATTTATTACTACTCTTTTTGCTTCTTACTTTAATCTTAACTATTAGTAGCTCTAGAGACCCCACTGGTTTTAGAGTGGTCTCCCAAGCTACCTGATCAGCTCAGATGTTTCCCTGTATCTTAGGGTCTCTAGTTTAACTCCTGTATAGTACGCTGAACCTTGGAGACTTCTTCCATTTTATTCTCTTCCTTTTCTCTCAAACTTGCTTTCATGATCTTACTCTCCTTCTCAATGTGCTCCTTAATCTGCAAATATTTTGACAGGGTCACAAGAGAGTTTCTTTGACTGGTCATCTGCTTCTCCTTCTCACATCACCTTTGCTTGCTCTTCAACTCCTCCCTTAAGTTCAAAAAGGTGCTACTGAGAGGTATTTTTTCCCACCTCCATCTGTTCCATAGGGACTCGGTGCTTCTGCATTACATTTATGGTGAAGGTCTCAGCAGTCGTTTTGGCCTTTTACTCTAGTAATTTATCTTTCTGGTTTTCCACTTAAGTGTAATTTTGTGACAGATCTTGCAACTGTTTGTTTAGCTTTTCTGCTTTTCTTCCCAATGCTTTTTCCCTTTCCCCAGCATTCTCTATCAGAGCATGTGGTCCTTTAAATCTTTCTGAAGAGTAACAATCTTCAACCTGATATTTTCCTGTTCAGTTTTCTTGGCCTGATCTTCTATGACACAGCACTTCCCCGTCTTCTCTGCCAACTACTCTTTCCTTCTTTCTCTGTTGCCTTGAATTTCTGGTGACACTCTTCAAAGCTTATAATCAACATGTACTTCACCCTAATACATTCTTATATCAGGTCCAACTCCTTTTTCATGGCTATGATTTCTTAATGTAGCATCCAGATTTTTTCTTGGCCTCACTTGTGGTTAGCAAGGATGGCAGCATTGCTGTCCTGTGCTTCTGTTGGCCTCTGACTTGAAGTCCCCTAATTTGCCTCATGCTCACCCAGGCTAATGTACTTGAATTTCATTTGATTCTGAGTGTTTTCTAGGTTCCTTTTGAGGATTTTCTTCTCATTTTTGACTCTCACAAGTTCCTAATTTATATCTTCAAATCTTTTCTTCATGTTAAATAGTTCTCTCTATTATCTCCTGTGTGCTCTATGTGCTTTTAATCTCTTGGTGGGTTTTTACTGGCACCTATAGGAGATTCATTCTTTTATAAGCCTGTGTTTTGAGTTAGAAGTGGGTAAATTTTTTTCTTTAACATATTTCTTCTTAAGTTCAGAGGGCTGCTTTTTAAATTGAACACAGTTAGAATTCGGAGCCCAAAGCTCCTTTGCATGTTTCTCCAGAGAAATGAATACATTTTCCAGGTGGTTAATTTGATTACTTACCCTGTCATTTTCTATCTTTCTCCTCCTTGGACATTCTTTTCCACAATGTCCATTTTGCTTGCAATAAGCACACTGGTTTAGTCCTAGAGGATCCCTACTGACATTTTCAAATGAATTGTACTGTCTTTGCTAAAGGTTTCTTGATCCATATTCTGGTGCTCCTACCAAAAATTCAAACTCACTTCTTAGACTCTTTTTTTCCAGGGTATCTTTGGTATCAAACACCCACTGGGCAACCACTTCCAACTTAGAATACACTTTTCCCTCAAAACCTTCTAATTTTTGAAGGTTTCTTCTAATATCTGTGGCCGACTGAGTAACAAAGGCCATATTTAGGGATCTTTGATTCTCCAGGTCTTTAAGATCTATAGGCCAGGCCTATAGGTCCTATAGGCTTCTGGGAGAAGTTCCAGAAAACGTTAGAGTGCTAACTGGGGAAACTGTCCCATTTCACTCACCTTAGATTGATGACTTGGCTTTCTAGATACTGTGGTATCCCTGCTAACCGAACCTGGCAATAATTGGTAAGCACCTCCATACCTCGATAGCTGTTAGTCTCAGCTTGAGTTTAGATTTTTTTTTTTGGTCAGTCGTAGGGCTTGAACTCTGGGCCTGGGCGCTGTCCCTCAGCTCTTCAGCTCAAGGCGAGCGCTCTACCACTTGAGCTACAGCGCCACTTCCAGAAAGAATTTTTTTTTGGGGGGTCCGGTCGTGGGGCCTGAACTCTGGGCCTGGGCGCTGTCCTTCAGCTCTTCAGCTCAAGGCTAGAGCTCTACCACTTGAGCTACAGCGCCACTTCCGGCTTTTTTCTTTTTGCTTATGTGGTGCTGAGGAATCGAACCCAGGGCCTCGAGCATGCAAGGCAAGCGCTCTACCGCTGAGCCACCTTCCCAGCTTCAGCTTGAGTAAGTCTTGGGAAAGACTTGTTCCAAATGGTCTGGTTCAATAGTGGGGCTACTGTGTGGTCCAAGGACCACCTTTAAGTCACTGAGCAGAATTCACTCCCTTTTCTACCAGGTGAAACACACCTATAAAATTTGCCGACACTCATCCCAGATGTGCTTGTGTGTGAAAATTACTGTTTCTAATGAGGGAATGAGCCCCTGGTTTTATTTTTTTCTGAAAAGGATAGATTTTCTGTATCCAGTTATACAGGTCACTAGTTGTAAAGGGAAAATACATTAGAAAGGGGGCCTGCTCACCATCTCCTCCATGTTCTTGTCTCAAGGGTAATAAGGATAACATACCACATTGTACCACCTCAGGCTGGTACAAGTAACCACTTTTGGTATGGGAGGACTTTAGATTAGAGGTGTTGATGGCAAAGAATAGGAGAGAGACTACATCAGTGCATCTTCCTCTGAAGGATTCTGTAACACTGGGGGAGAATATTTTTTTGGATATGACAATTTTAGGCCTGTTCTCCCATCCTGAGAAAGGGAGTAAACAGAGGTGCGTACAGGACACAGATAGAACTATCAGCATACACACACAGACCAATAGCCACAGACACTAAACCCACATGTCCACACCACTCAATTTTGACCTCTACAGAGATCTGAGATGACAGAGAGAACATCCCAGATTGCCTCTTGAGGATGTTGCAGATTACCTCTGGAGGATGTCACATATATCCTCCCTAGGAGGCCCTAGATGACCTCTCATGGAGGATCCAAACGGTTCCACATGGAAGTGTCAGATGACCTCAAAAGGAGGCCCCAGATATCCTCTCAATGAGGATGAGATTAACTCTTGAGTAGCTCCCAGATGGCCACTCAAGGAGGCCACATATGAACCCCAAAGGAGGTTCTAGATAACCCTCTTGAGAAAGAGAGAGATGACCTCCAGAGAAGGTCCTATATAGCTTCTCAAGTAATTCCCAGATGATGTCTGAAGACAGTCAGATTTTTCATCAAGGTAACCCGAGATGACCTCCCAAAGAAGCTCCACATGACCTCAGGTGGTCGTCTTAACTTGCCTCTTAAGGAATCCCCAATGACTACTTTTGAATAGGTCTAGGGTGGCCTTCAGAGGAAGCCCCAGATGACCTCTGGAGAAAGTCCAAGATGGCCACTGGAGAAGGCCCAAGATGACCTCCAGGGTAGGTCTCAGATAGCTTCTCAAGGAAGTTGCAGATGCACTCTTGATGAAGTTCCAGATAGCTTCCCAAGGAAGCACTACATGACCTCTTAAGGAGGTTCCAGATGGCTTCACAAGGAAGCCCCAAATGACCTCTCAAAATTTCTCAGATGGCTTCCCAAGAAAGCCACAAATTACCTCTAGAGGGGGTCCCAAAAACAGGCTGGCAAGCTTGCCCAAACGCACCCCTAGAGGTACCTATAGGACTTTTGTCCATGTTGGTCCTCTGGAGACAAACACTCGAGGCCTTGAAGGCTGACACTCTCACCTATAGGGATTTTGACCTGGGGCCAAGGCCTGATGCCATCTAAACGGATTAATCTTCTTGGGGACTCCAAAAATTCGGAACTCTAATGTTCAAGGGAATCCATCTAGACATATTTAATATAATAAATATTCCCCAAACCACTGAACCCCAAAATTATGATATCCAAAGCTCCAAATATCAAAGGGCAAGCCTTTTTTTCCCCTTCCCTTTGTCTCTCCTTCACTACAGACCTATACTTCCTTTGAAGTCTTTCCCTTTATCCCTTCTACCAGTTCCTTCTTCTCTTCAGGCCTCTCTACTCTCCACAGGCCTGAACTGCTTTGCCTGGGTCGTCAGTTGCCATCCTTCACCTCCTGCTCTCCCTCAACTTCTTCTCCTCCCAGGTCTTTCCTCTTCTGCTATCACACCACTTCCTTCCTTCCAGAACTTTTCAATTTGTATCTCCCCTTCCATTGCTCTGAACAAACAGCATATGTAAAGTCTGTATCCCTTCTCCACTCCAAATGCTAACAGTTTTCAACTATCACATCCCAAGCTCCCCACAGCCCAATCACTTCTTAACAGTTCAACTCTTGGTGATTAATGTACCATCCCCTCCCACAGAATGCCCTGTCCTCTCCAGCTGGCCAGGAGTTGTGGCCACACTGATTATTGGACCCTATAAATTGCTGATTATTACAGTATCCTCCTTGTGAACTAGTTGTAATTGAAATTGGAAATTTGATTGTGATATTGCAAACTCGTTGTGATATCACAAACCCATTTTGACATCATCATCAGCACGACATCACAAAGCCATTGTGACAATATTGTCATTGTAACATCATGATTCCATTGTGACATCTCAAATCTATTATGACATCTTAGCTCCTTTGAAAAATCACATACCCTTTTCAACATTACAGTCTCTTTGTGTACCAATATCCTTGTTGTTAACTAATGACAATTGAGATCAGATATGCCATTATAACATCATTGTGATATCACATTTTCATTATGAGAACATCAGCTCATTGTGACATCACCATACTCAATGATATAATCACAGTATGACAACAATTGTCATTGTGACATCGTAGACACATTGTGAATGCCTATTCTGTGATTTCATTGTATTTCAAATGTGGCATGAGAGTTGATATCAGAAACACACTTTTGTGCCTACGTAACCATTTTGACATCATAATCACATTGTGACATCACAGTGCCATTGTGATATATCTAATACCATGTGACATCACAAACCTCTCCTATCCTCATAACTTCTGTGACATGCTGACATTGTGATATCTTAGAACTTTTTGCCCTCATAATTTGTTTCCAACTTCATATTTGATGTATGACATGAGATACCAGAAATCCACTGTGACATCATAACCATTGTGACATCACACTGACAGATATCATGAACATCGTGCCACATTGTGAAATTACAAAAAGTTTTGATGTCCCAATTAGTTGATGATGCCATACAGGTAAGGGGTCACAGTAGGTCTATAATGTCACAATTGGTTGGTGATATCCAAATGGCATAAAGGTTCTCAGTTATGAAATCACAGAGAATTTGAGTTCACAAAAGGACAGTGGTATCTCCAAAGGGATGTGTTGTCACAAATGTGATGAAGTCCTAGGAGGATTGTGATGTCATAGTGTGATACAATGGTCATGATGTCTGTCAGTATGATGTCACAATGGTCATGATGTCACAGTGGAGTTCTAATATCACATATCAGAACTGAATTATTATGTTTGAAACCAGGTTACAAGCTCAAAAATGGCCTAAGACATCACAATTGCAGCACGTCACAATGCTTATGAGGACAGGGCATATTTGTGATGTCACAGTTTGTTAGTGATATCACCATGGCACTGTTATGTCACAAAGTAATTGTGGTGCCATATGTTTATGGGATCACAATGATTTTCTGATAACCCATATGCCACATTTAAAATAGAATGAAATAAGAGCATAGGCATTTACAATGTGTCTATTCCCTCATAATGACAATATAATGTCATAATGCTATGAGGTCATTGTAAATTGGTGATGTTGCGAGGAGGTGATGATGTCATAATGAATATGTGTTGTCACACTGGTTATGGGGTCACAAAGGGTTTGTGATGTTACAATGGTATATATGAATTCAATTGTCATGTGTTCAAATTGATGATATGGGTACACAAAGGGACTGAGGTCACAAATGTCATATGTTTTTTCTAAGGTACTTAGGGGACATGATAGCTTTATGATTCACAGTTGTGATGAGGTCACAATGGGTTTTTGATGCTATAATGTTTTTGTAATATCTCAAACACAAGTCCAATTTGAATCGCTACTATTTCACAATCTGCATACAAGTTCACAGAAGGAGCATGAAGACCTAAGGGAAATGAATTTTTTTTAATGTTATGAGGTCATATTAGGTCATATTTTGAAACAGTGGGACAATGCTATCACCATGTCAATGTCAACACACTTCATCATGTCAGAATATTGTTTTGGTGTCACAAATATTTGATGATGCCACATTGGTGATGAAGTCACAAAAGATAGATGATGTCACAATGTGCTGGCCATGTCACAATGAAATGATATTTCTCAATTGTCTTTAACTTACAATGAGTTCATGAGTTCACAAAGGGACTGTGGTTTCTCCAAAAGTATGTGTCGTCACATATTGAAATCCTAAAAGGTTTGTGATGTCTGAATTTGACACAATGGTTATGACATCTGGCAGTGTGATGTCACTGGGAATTTGTGATATCAAATGTCATATGTGAAATCTAATGAGGTTGCCAACAGATTATGAGGGAAAAAAATCATGTCACAAAAGTTATGATGACAGGACAGGTTTGTGATGTCACGGTGTGTTAGTGATATCACAATGAAAATGTGATGTGCAAAGGGATTGTGATGTCACAATGGTTATGAGTTCATGATTTGTTTATGATATCCACCTATATGCGACATTTGAAGAAGAATGAAATCACAGAAAAGGCATTCATAATGTATTCATGATATCACAATGACAATGTGAAATTATAATTTTATCATATTTTAGTTTTGTGATTTCACAATGAGCAGATGGTATCACAATGACAATGTGATGTCACAACATTTTAATGTTAAAATGTCATGTCTGATTCTCAATTGTCAATATTTCACAGTGGGGTTTGGGTAAACAAAAGTACTGTTATGTCACAAAGCTATGTATTTTTTCAAAGGTTATAAGAGGTCATAATAGATTTGGGATGTCACAATGTGATCCTGGTATCTAAACAGCAATGTGATATCACAGTGGGTTCATGATGTCACAGTGGTTTTGAGGTCATAATGGGTTGGTTAGGTCATGAGTTTGTAGTATCACAATTATTTGTCCACTTTCAATCACTACTAGTTCACTATGAGGACTCTGTAATAACCAGCAGTACCCCTATAACAGATAGTCATCATGACCTATTAGACTGGACCACCAGAGAGGGGGGGGTACATGCCGCTGGAGTGGGCAGAACATGTTGCTGAAGAGATAGGATGTTAAGTCCCACATGGTGAGCTGCCAAGAAGTTATTGGGCATGGACATTTGGGAAGTGATGATTAAAAACTGTTATGCAGGAAACATATTTTAGTGGGGGCAGGGTACAGCCTATATATAGGTTGCATGTTCAGAGCAACAGAAGGGGGAATGAAAAGGGGAAAGGCCTGGAAGGAAAGAAGTGATGAGACTGCAGGAGGGTAAAGACCTGGGAGGAGAGGGAATTGAGGGAGAGCAGGAGGTGAAGGACGGCAACTGGCCACCTAGACAGGGCAGGGAAGGCCTGTCAAGAGTACAGCAACCTGAAGAGAAGAAAGGAATGATGGAAGGAAAAAATGAAAAGACCTGAAAGGTAGGACAGGTCTGTAGAGAAGGAGGATGAAGAGAAAGGAAAAAGCCTTGTCCTTTGAAGTGTGGAGCTTTGGAGATGATTATTTTGGGGTTTGGTTGTTTGAAGGCCAGTTAACAAATGGCTGGACTGCTCTTTGGAGGTCTGAGGGTTCATGGTTGAGGCTGCAATTAGCTCTGGGCATCCAACCCAGGTCAAGCTAGTCGCTTGTTACAAAATTTATGAAGGCAAGACAGGTTTGTGATGTTACATTGCATTAATGATATCACAATATCACTATGAGGTCACAAAGGGATTGCAATATCGCAATAGTAATGTGGTCACAATGGGTTTCTGAAATCAACCTATATGCCACATTTGAGATAGAATGAAATCACAGAATAGGCAATCACATTGTCTCTAGGACCTCACAATGAAAATGTGATGTAATAATGCTATGTTGTCATTGTCATTTTGGGATTTCACAGTGGTCTGATGGTATCCTAACAAAAATATCATCTCACTCTGTAGATGATGTCACAAAGCATCTGTAATGGTACAATGGCATGTCTGATGTCAGTTGTCCTTTTTTCACAGTGAGGATATGGTTACTCAAAGGGACTGTGGTGTTACAAACACCATGTGCTTTTTCAAAGGTGCTAAAAGGTCACAACAGTTTTGGGATATCGCAAGGTGATCGTGATATCACTGTGGCAATGTGATGTCACAATGGGTTTGTGATGTCACAGTGGTGATAAGGTCACACTTTGATAGTGATGTCACAATGAATTTGTAATATAACCATTATATGCCCAATTTCATTCTACTAGATCACAATGAAGATACAAGTTCACATAAGGAGCTAGAAGTCAGAAAGGCCCTAAATTTTGTAAAATATTATGAGGACATAATAGGTTGGTGAAAATGCAATGGGACAGAGATATCCCATTGGCAATGTGATGTTACCATTACATGAGATAGTATTGTTTTGAAGTCACAAATAGTTGGTGATCTATACAGGTGACGAGGTCACATAGGTTTGTGATTTCACAATGGGATGGTGATGTCTCAATCTTATGCCAGATCTCTAATTGACAATGAATATATAAGTTCATAAGGGATAATTATGTATCCAAAGGTATATGTTGGCACAAGTGTAATGGGTCTTAACAGGTTTGTGATGTCACAATGTGACTCAGTGGTCATGACAACTGTCAGTGTGATGTCACACTGGTGATTCTGTCACAGTGGATTTCTGATATCACGTCATACCTGTAGTATGAGTTGAACAATTTATGAACTCAGAGATGCCAAAGAGATCTTACTGGCAGCATGTCAAAAACTATGTGAGAATAGGACAGTTTTGTGATGTAACAGTGGGCTAGTGATATCATAATGGCAATGTGGTGTCATCAAGGTATTGTGATGTCATAATGATTATGTGGTCACAATAAATCTCTGATATCAACCCACCTCCCACATTTGAAATAGAATGGAACCACAGAATAGGCATTCCAATATATCTGTGACATCACAATTAGCATGTGATGTCATAATGCTATGATGTCATTGTTTTAGGATATCACAATTTGCTGAAGTTGTCATAATGACAATGTGATGTTACACTGGTAATGATATCACGAAGTGTTTTCGATGTTAAAGTGGGATGTATGATCTCAATTGTCAGCTCAAAATGGGGATATGGGTACACAAATGGCCTGTGATGTCACAAAGGCCATGCTTTCTTTCAAAGATTCTGAGGTCATAATAGGTTTGGGATGTCACAATATGATCATGGTGGCACAATGGTAATGTGATATCACAATGAGTTTGTGATGTCACCGCAGTGATGAGGTCACAATGGGTTAGTGATGTCTCATCAAGTTTGTAATATAACAAAGACATAAACAATTTCAATTTCTTCTAATTCACTATGATGATACTATAATAACCAGTAGAGCCAGAATTATCTGTGGGAGCCGTTAATCATTGTAAATTCTTGGCCTGGTCCACCGTAGAGTGTGGGGAATGCCACCAAAGGTCGAGGTTTCAAGCCTCACATGGTGAGCTGTCAAGAAGTGATTGAGCATTTGGCAGTTTGGGAAATAAAGGTTGAAAACTGTTAGGCAGAAGACCCGTTGGAGTGAGGAGGGGTACAACCTATATATAAGTTGCATTTTTAGAGCATTGGAAGGGGAGATAAAAATGAGAGCTACCCAGATGGAAGAAAGTGGTAATACAGCAGGAAGGGAAAAACCTGAGAAGAGAGGAAGCAGAAAAGTGGTCATTAAGGCAGAGTAGTGCAGGTCTGTGGAGACTGGAGAGGCCTGAAGAGAAGAAGGAAGTGATGGAAGGGAAAAACAGAAAGACCAGAAAAGAATGATAGGTCTGTAGTGAAGGAGGGAGTAATGGAAAAGTTAAAAGCCTTGCCCATTGAGGTTTAGAGCTTTGGAGATCATAATTTTTTGGCTGGTGGCTTGCAGATAAATTAAGATAGGGTGGGGATGCCCATTGGAGATCTGAGGTTTGGTGGTCAAGGCTGATCTTGTATCTGGTTATCCAGTCCAGGATAAAGTGATCACACTCTTCTTTCTAGTGTAAATTGGTTTATTAAACTAAATGTGACTCAATGGTTTGTCTCCTTGCCTTAGAGGTAATAAGTACGAGAGTTCACAGAAAGAGCTTGAAGTCTCAAAGGCCGTGAAGTTTCTATTATGGCCACATGTGATGTGGCCATAATAGGTTTGTGAAAAACACAATAGGACAGTGAAAGAACAATGCCAATACCACAATATCTTGTCAAAATAATGCTTTGTTACCACAATTAGTTGTTGATACCATTCTCGTGATGAGGTCACAATAAGTTTGTGATGTCACAATAGGTCCATGATTTCAGAGTGGCATGGGATATCTCAATTGTCATTAATTGACAATGAATATATGAGTTCGAAAAGGGACTGTAATGTCTCCAAAGGCATATGTTGTCACAAATGTGATGCCTTTCTAACAGCTTTGTGATGTCACAATGTGACACAATGGTCATGACATCTGGCAGTATGATGTCATAAGGTATTTCTGATATCACATGTCAAACCAGAAATATGAGATTGAAAACAGATTATGAGCTCACAAAGGCCCTACTATATGACCATGACAGCATGTCACAAAACTACAAGGACAGGACTGGTTGTGACGGCACAGCAGGTTAATGATATCACAAAGGCAATGTGATGTCACAAAGGATTGTGATATCGCAATGGTTATATGGTCAAAATGGCTTTCTGAAACAGAGTGAATTCACAGAATAGGCCTTCACACTCTTAAGTCATAACAATGCCACTTTGATTTTTAATGCTATGATGCCATTGTTGTTTGGTGATGTCACAATGAGCTGATGGTGTCATAATGACAATTTATTGTCACTGCTGATTTATGATGTTACAATAGTTATGAGGTCACATTATGTTTCTAATATCAACACACATGTCACATTTGCAATAGTATGAAAAAGCCGGGCACCGGTGGCTCATGCCTTTAAACCTAGCTACTCAGCAGGCTGAGGTCTGAGGATCGCAGTTTAAAGCCAGCTCAGGCAGGAAAGTCTATGAGACTCTTATCTCCAATGAAAACCACTAGAAATCCAGAAGTGGCTCTGTGGCTCAAGCGATAGAGTGCTCACCTTGAGCTGAAGAACACGGACAGCACCCAAGCCCAGAGGTCCAGCCCCATGACCGGAAAAAAAAAGATTAAAATCAGGCATTCATAATCTATTTATAACATCACAATGGCAGTGTGATCTCATAATGCTACCTTGTCATTGTAGATTTGTGATGTCAAAACTAATTGATACTACCATAATGACAATATTATACCACACTGGTGATGTCACAAAGGGTTGGTGATGTTAAAATGGCATGTTTGATATCAAGTGTCAGTTCATAATGAGGGTATAGTTACACAAAGGGACTGTGATGTCACAAAGGCCATGTGTTTTTTCAAAGATGCTGAGGTCCTAATAGGTTTTGAATGTCACCATGTGATAGTGATGTCAAATGGTAATGAAAGCTCACAATGGGTTTGTGATGTCACATTAGTGATGAAATCAAATAGTTTTGTGAAGTCACATCTCATAATCACATGTCCAATTTCAGTTGCTACTATTTCACAATGAGGATATGAGTTCACAGGAGAAGACTGAAGTATAAAAGGCTATGAATTTTCTAAAATGCAGTAGGTTTTTGAAAACACAGTGGAAGAGTGACATCACAATGGCAATGTGATGTTGCAATATGATGACTTAATTATGTTTTGATATCGCAATTGGTGATGCCACACTGGTGATGAGTTTACAAGTGGTGTGTGATGTCACAATAGGTTGGTGATATCAAAATGACACATGTGATATCAATTGTCATAAACCCACAATCAGTATATGAGCTCACAAAGTGACTGTGATGTCTCCAAAGGCATGCGTTGTCACAAAAGGGATGAAGTTCTAACAGGTGTCATAATGTAACAAAATGCTTATAACATCTATCAGTGTGTTGTCACCATGATGAAGATGTCACACTGGACTCGGGTATCACATTTCATACCTGGATTGGGTATGAGAGGATTGGAATTTCACATTGGGTTAGTGATATCACTATGGAAATGTGGGGTCATGAAGGGATTGTGCTACCACAATGTCTATTAGATCACAATGTGTTTCTGCTATAATAGGTTTGTGCTGTCACAATTGGTTGGAAATGTTACAATGGCATGCCGGATCTCAAATGTCATTAATTCGCAATGAAGATATGAGTTCAGAAAGGGACTGTGCTGTCTCCAAAGTCAAGTGTTGGCCCAAATGTGATTAAACCCTAACAAATTTGTGAGTTCACAATGTGACACCATGCTCTTGATGTCTATCAATGTGATGTCACAATGTTCGTGTCAGAGTCAATTTCTGATATCATATATCATACCTGAATTATTATGAGTTTGAAAACAGACTATAAGCTTACTAAAGGCTTAAAATATCCTAATGGCAGCATATCACACAAGTTATGACTAAAAACTCATGGCCTTTGGAGCTTAAGACTCTTTCTTTGAAATTGTATCCTCATTGTGAACTAGTAGAAATTGAAATTGGACATGTCATTGTGATATTACAAACTCATAGTGACATCACAAACTCATTGTGACCTTATCACCACTGTGACATCACAAAACCATTGTGACATCACATTGTTGTTGTGCCTTCAAAATCAAATTGTGACATCACAAAACTATTGTGAACTCTTGAGATGTACAAGTCATTATGTCGAAAACGAACTTTACAATTTTCATGCAGATGGGGGGAGGGGGAGCGGGGAGGATTGGGTGGGGGGCAGGGGAAGGATGGTTAGGGATGGGAAGGGGAAACAAAGGACGAGGCTACAATGCTTGATAAGAAATGTACTCATTATCTTGCCCATGTAATTTTAACCCCTCTATACAGTATTTTCACAAAAAAAAAAAAAAAAACATGAAAAAAGAAGAAAAAAAAGCAACACATGACCTCTTTGGCATCACAGACCCTTTGTGTATTCATATCTTCATAGTGAACTAATGAAAATTGTTATCACACATAGCATTATATCATCACAAATACTTTGTGTAATAATTATGTCTGTGAAATCACATTGTCATCATGACACCACCATTCATTGTGCATCACCAAACCCCAATGACACCATACCATATTTTTCTTTTTTTTCTTCTGTGAGTTATTTTTTATAGTAAATACAGTGTACACAAGGATTACAGTTACATGAACACGGTAATGAGTACATATACTATCAAACATTGATGCCTTGACATCACATTGTCATTTTCATGTCATGACCCATTTCAAATACCTACTCTTTGATTTCATTCTATCTCAAATGTGCCATCTGTGTTGATATCAGGAAACCATTATGAACTCACAACCTTTGTGAGATCTAAATCTCTTTGTCACAGTACATTGCCTTTGATATATCACTAACCCACTGTGACTTCAAATACCTCTCTTGTTCTCATAATTTTGTGACATGCCATTGTGATATTTTAGGCCCTTTGTGAGTTGAAAATCTGTGCTCGATCTCGTATTTCAGATATGACATGAGATATCTAAAATCCAGTGTAACATCATGATTTCACACCGCTGGACATCATAACCATTGTTTCACTTTGTGACATCTCAGACCTGTTAGTTCTTCAGCTTTTTCACTACATATGCTTTGCTGACATCAGAATCCCTTCCCAAACTCATATACTCATGGTGTGTTAATGACAATTGAGATCCCACATGCCATTGTGCCATTACCAACCCCTTGGGACATCTCAAATCCATTGCGACCTCCTCATCAGTATTGCATCACCAATTGTGACATCAAAACATTCTTATAACATGATAGTGAGATATCACATTGTCATTGTGAAATCACTGTCCCATTGGGTTTACACATAGTATGACCACATACTATGGAGCTGCTTCTATCACCTGGTATCCTCATATTGAATTATGAGTCATTGAAATTTGATATATCATTCTGATATTACAAACAAACTGTGACATCACAAAACCATTGTGACCTCATCACCACTGTGACATCAAAAACCCAATGGGATATCTCATTTCCATTGTGACATTATGGATCACATTGTGCCATCCCATACCTATTATGACTAATGACCACCTTTGAAAACACACATGGCCTCTGTGACATCACAGAACCTTTTTGTATCCTAGCCTCATGGGGAACAAATGAAAACTGACATCAGATATACCATAGAAACATAACACATCCTTTCTGACATAATAATATTTGTGACATCATGTTGCCATTATGACACGATCAGCTCATTTTGACATGTAAAACTACAATGACATCATAGCATTGTAACATCACATTGTCATTCTGATGTCATAGACACGTTGTGTTTGCCTATTATGTTATTTGATTCTATTTCTAATGTGGCATGTCAGTTGATACCAGAAATCCATTGTGAGTTCATGACCATTGTGATATCACGATGCCTTACTAGCATCACATTGCCAGTGTGATGTCACACTGCCAAATTGATGTCAAAAAGGGATTTTGATGTGACAATGGTTATGATATCACAATGAGTTTCTGATATCAACCCACGTGCCACATTTCAAATACAATGAAATCACAGATTTGTCACTCATAATGTGACAATGATGTCACAATGACAATGCCAAATGCTATGCTGTCATTATCATTTTGTGATGTCACCATAAGCTAAAGATATCATAACAACAATATACTGTCACACTGGTTATGATGTCACACAGAGTCAATATAATGTCACACTGGTTATGATGTCACACAAGGTTTATTATCTTACAATGGTTATGAGGTCACAATGAGTTTCTGATATCAACTGATATGCCACATTTGAAATAGAATGAAATCACAAGATATTCATTCACAATATGTCTATGATAGCAAAATGGCAATGCGATGTCATAATGCTATGATGTCACTGTAGCATGGTGATGTCACAGTGAGCTGATTGTGTCATCACAACAGTCTGATGTCACAATAGTGATGATGTCACAAAGGGTTTATGAAGTCACAATGGCATGTCAGATCTTAATTGCATTTAGTTTATAGTGAGGATATGAGAATGAAGTCACAATGACATATACAAATGAACTGTGATGAAACAAAGGCCATGTTTTTGTCAAAAGTGCTAAGGTTCCTAACAGGTTCTGGTTGTCAAAGTGTTAATGATATAAAAATGGGTTAGTGATGTCAAAACTAGTTTGCAATATCACGTCTTATTTCAATTTTCAATTGCTACAAGTGCACAATGATACAAGTTCATGGAAGGAACTTGATGTCTCAAAGGCCATAATTGTCTAAGATGTGATGAGATCATAATAGATTTGTGAAAGCATGATAGTTCAGTAATATCACAATTGCAATATGATGTCAAATTATAATGTCATAAGATTCTTGTTATGTCACAATTAATTGGTAATGCCATAAGAGTGATGAGTTCAAATTAGTTTTGTGATGTCACAGTAGAATGGCATTCCAGACCTCAATTGTCATTAACTCATAATGAGTATATGAGTTTAGAATGGGATTGTGAGGATTCCAAAGTCATTTGTTGGCACAAATGTGATGAAGTCAGAACAGATTTGTGATGTGGCAATGTGACAAAATGGTCATTACATCTAGCAGTGTGATGTCACAATATTCATAATATCACAGTATATTTCTAATATTTAATGTCATACTTGAAATAATATGAGGTCAAAAATAGATTGAGTTCTCAATGGGCCTAACACAGTGGCAACATGTCACAAAACTTACGAGGACAGGACATGTTTGAGTTGTCACAGTTGTTTAGAGATATCACAATGGCAATGTTACATCACAAAAGGATTGTCATGTCACAATGGTTATGAAGTCAAAATATGTTTTTGATATGAACACACATTTGAAATACGAAATCACATAATAAGCCTTCATAATATGTTGTCACATTGACAATATGGTGTCATAGAGGTATGATGTCATTACCTATTTGTAATGTCACAATGACCTGATGTCATCATGACAATGTGATGTCACAACAATGATTATATTGTAAATGCTTTGTGATATTATAATGCCATATCTGATCTCAATTGATATTTCACAATGAGGATATGGATACACAAAGGGACTGTGATGTCACAAAGGCCATGTGTTTTTTCAAAGGTTCTAATGATGTCATAATGGGTTTGGGTGGTAATCAAGGTGATTGTAATGTTACAATAGCAATGTGATATCACAATGGCTTTGTGATGTCACATTGGTGGTAAGGTCACAATGGACAGGACAGGTTTGTGATGTCCGAACAGGTTAATGATATTACAATGGCACTCTGATGTCACAAAGGGATTTTCGTGTCACAATGGCTTTGAGGTCACAATGGATTTCTGATATTCACCAATATTGATAGCTTGTAATAGGATGAAATCACAAAATAGGAGTTCACAATATGACTTTAATGTCACTATGACATATAATGTCATAATATTATGATATTTAAGTTTAGTGATGTCAAAATGGCATGTCTCATCTTATTGGTAATTAAATTACCATGAGGATCCCAAAAGTTGCTATATGTTGAGTCCTTCGAAAGGCACATTGTGCTGAATTCATTACACAGGGTTCTTTGTACTGTTTTTTAAGTGTGCTGTGTACTGTCATCCCAAAAGATTCAATGTTCTGAATCCTTGAGAGAACAATCACACACTCACACACACACACACTCACACAAACACACACACACACACACACACACACACACACACACACACACACAAACATGGAGCATTACCTTGCACCTAATTTGTGTGGGGGGTGGATGGAGTAGAGTCTCCCCCAGTGGTTGGGCTGAGGGGATCTTCAATTCCCCCAGGCAGCTGCTGGGGTTGGAGGGAAGCCCTGAGCTGAGGTGAGGCTGATTCTGCCATAGCCTGATAGCCTTAATGCAGAGTCAGAGCAGCACAAAGCCAGGAGCAGGGGCATGCCCGAGGTGGGGAGGGAGTGTGAATGAGGGGAGGACAGGGCATGGCTGAAGGGGCACATAGTTGCTGCAGCTAGGGGCACATGGGAGCTGGCATAAATGCGCAGCAGGAGCTGGGCAGCCTGGGTGAGAAGTTGGGGCAGAGAAAGAGCAGAGAAGAGCAGGCACACGCACCAGGGGTGGCAGCATCAATGGCTGACCGCTGCTGCTGTAGGAGCACAGGTCTGGGCCAGGAGCACAGAGGACACAAAGCCAGCACAGCAGGCACATCCTCTCACAGCCCCAGGGAGGCTCAGAGGCCAAGTAGGCCCTGAATCCAGGGCCCCTGCACTAGGAGCTCATCTGTGGAGGGGGCGAGCTCAGCCCTGCCACCTGCCAGCCCCTGCCCTGGGCCCTTCCCCTGCCCTCCCCGTGACACCACGTTTGAAACAGGTTGCTGCCAGCTTGGACCCATGGCGCCTTTTGGAGTCATCCAGAGATGGTGCACCCCTGGCCTCCTTGCTGCCCTGACCTGGTCCCGGTCCCCAGTGGTAGCCCTGCGGCTCTGCACCTCAGGACCTCCCCTTACCCTCCACCTCCCCAGACCCAGACCCATGACTCCTGCCTCCCCTCTTGTGTCTCAAAGCACCTCCCCAGCACCAGGCAGGCCAGCCCTGACTCTGCCACAAATGTGCACCAGGAGTGGAGGGTGGGGGAGTGGATGTTGATCCTGGGATCCCACCCCCATCCCTAGTGGACAGTGTCCCAGGAAAAGGGCAGATGCAGGTATGGGTGAAGAGGGGGCACCACTTAGCCCCTGGCCTAGAGCAGTGGGAGCCACAGAGCCATGCATCTGCACCCTTCCTCTCACTGGGGGGAACCTGGTGGCTTTACTCAGAGGTGGGAAGCAGCACTTCCACACCAGCCTTTTTGGGATATTTCCTTTTCTCTGAGGGTGGGTGGTGTTGGATTCAGAAGATAGACCCTCCTTGTTGTGTGAGCCCTTGTCTTTTGTGCTCGGTCATAATTTTACTTGAGGAGGGTCCCACAAGAGCTCACTAGGGAGGTGAGGGCACTGGGGGTGAGATAGAAGGTGAATGTCTGGGAAGAACATGCCCCTCTAACACACTTACACCTTGCCTGAACCCCCCACTCCAGCTGTCAACAGCACTCATAGGGTGAACACATTTCCCAGCTCTGCCACCATCTGCTGGTGCTCCAAGTCCATCTGATTTCCTCATCTTCCCCAAGTCACCCAGAAGCATCTAGGCTGGAAGTAGGAAGTGTATCCATGTATATAGCCTTTAGGACCCCATCCATTTACCCAACACTGCCCCTACCCCGGGTCAGACACTTCTCTGGGGGCACAATGACCTCCTGCTTGTTTTCAGTCCAGTCTGAAGAGCCAACTGTCTCAGGACTCCTTCACCCAGAGTCCTGGTCTAGGGTTTTATTGAATGGGGAGTCAAGGCTGGTTATTGCCAAGGGAAAGTGTCTGGCCCTGGAGAAAGGGAGAGGCAGGGTGGTTCAGCATTATTGGAGCTGTGCTTCCTTGGGTCGAGTCCCTGGTTCTGAGAAGGGAACGCCCGTGTTCCAGCTTGTACATTGTCCCAGATGAGGAACCAACAAACTCAGGAGGGGCACTACTCTGAGTCTGTGTGTGTGTGTGTGTGTGTGTGTGTGTGTGTGTGTGTGTGTGTGTGTGTGCATGATAGAGAGAGAGAGAGAGAGACTGTGCAACAGAGAGAGAGAGAGAGAGAGAGAGAGAGAGAGAGAGAGAGAGAGAGAGAGAGAGAGACTGTGCTCAGGTGAGTGATCAGTTGACAAATTGCAGGTGCTGCATGGATAAGACTACAGTAACTATTATGGATTGTTTGTGTTTGTGTGTGTGTGTGCGTGTGTGTGTGTGTTTGTGTGTGTGAGAGAGTGTGTGTGCATGAAAGAGAGAGAGAGAGAGAGAACCTGACTGATCTCAGGTGAGTGATCAGTTGGCAATTTGCAGGTGCTGCATGGAAGCGTCTACAGTCACTGTTCTGCATTTGTGTGTGTGTATTTGTTGTTCTTTTTTCATCAATGCCAAGTATGAGACCAGCCATACTTTTTGTTTTCACCTTCACTGTTTCATAGCTCCTATGGGGAAGATTTCAGTAGATGTTCTTTCCACCTCTCACTTCCTCCTTTCCTATAACCCACAGTAACTGCTGGGCCTGCGTGGGTCTCCCCTAGGAGGCCTGTGTGAACCACAGACCAAAATGGACACCTTCTGTCTTAAGCCTGAAGGCCTGTGAGATGAGTGTGACCACAGCCACACTCTTCCAGCCAGACAGTCTGCTCTCATTTGTATAGGTAGAGCTAATGCAAGGGTTGGGTGGAGCTATTTCAAGGGGGATGTAGAGCAGGGGCTGTAAATCTAGGAGGGTCTGGGAAGTGGTGAACGGTGTGACATTGCAGATGGTTCACCACTACTGAAGATGAGAGGGTAACCTTACCCAGGGCATTGACGGTGTCCATGGGCATCTGGGCAGGGGGCTCTGGGACCCCACTGGTGGTGTGGATTCCCTCCCGGGAGAGTGCACTGGCTTGAAGTCCTCCCTGGCATCCTGAAGACTCTAATCTGTGTCCTGCCTGTGCTTATTCCAGCTGGGCAGTGGTAGGCAAGTGTATTCCCCGTGCTGGAGCCTGCCCGGTATCAGGCTGTGGCAGTTAGCTAGGGCTTGCTGAATGCCAGTTTCTGTAACCTGCTGTGGGCTGTCTGGAAAGAAAAGGGGAGCACTAACTTTAGAAACCTTTAAGTTTGATTGGGAAAACTGAAATGCCACCTTTTTCAGGTTTTTTTTTTTTTTTTTTTTTTGGAAGCTGGCAATTTCCACTAACGCCTGGGATTATAGGTCAAATTAGATGGACCATTTCAGCCAACAATCAATGACGTTCAAAGTATCACAAGCAGAGTTCCCAAGCCAGATGGTCTCCTGCTATGAACGTCATGCCTTGATTGCTTTTATGCAGCAGCTGTTGATTCTCCTCTGACTCTCTCTAGTGTGACCACCACAGTTGAGTGAAGGGTTAAAGTACTTGAAGCAGTGACAATTTGTTGCTCGTTTCAGAGCAGAGCAACACGTGGTGCTAAACCACCTCCTTGTGTGCCTTTATAAGACCTGTAAATCCTTATCTCAGAGCTCTCCTCCTGGGTTCCGCTGTGTCAGAGTGTAGTACGAGGCCCGGGCTGCAGCCCATTTAAATAAAACAGCTGTAGAGCCTGACTCTCGGTGGTCTTCTTGGTGGGGGTCCTGCGACCTAGGCATAACATTGAGGATGTCATGAGGAGAAGAGATTGTGACCTCACCATCTCTAGCCTGCCAGCTGTGAGTAGAGAGGATTCTCAGCACCTGCACTGGACTCTGGGAGATTCAGAAACCCAAGATGCCTGGAGGATCCTTTTTCTGCAACATGAAACTTGGGGGCCAGATGTGGTGGGCCATCCTGTCTGGCTCCAGGGGTAGGAGAGTAGGCCCCTTGAGCCTGGCCTTCAGCTGATGGCAACCTCATTCACTCTTGAGTGGGGAATTGAGTGCCACAGAGCTGGTCAGCCACTGGCCAGAGATCTTTGAGAAGATAGGCATCCCAGAGGTCCCGGAATTCAGCGAGTACACCATGGATCATGTCTTCAGAGCCAAAACAGTTAAGTTCAGTGGCACCAGGAGGCTGGGAAGAGGGAGGAGGAGAATTGTGGGAGAGCTACATCAGGCTTTGCCCTGCCCACCATGATGCTTACCTGAATGGGATGAGACTTTTCTGTAGTATTTTTGTAAACAGATGCTCATTTATTTATGCAAGAAAGAGTCACAGTGTGTGCCAGGCTCTGGAGGGGTCATAGACAATGAGAGTTTCCATTGCTGGTTCCACAGCACATGAAGAAATCTTGGTTTGAGCTGGATGCTGGTGCTTCATGCCTGTCATCCTAGCTACATAAGAGGCTGTGATGGGAGGATCGATGCTTGAGGCCCAGGCAGGAAAGCCTGTAAGACTCTTATCTACAACTAACTACCAAAAAGAAAACACCAGAAGTGGATGTGTGGCTCAAGTTGTAGTCTGTTGGCCTTGAGTAAAAAGGCTCAGGGACAGCACCTAGGCTCAGAGTTCAAGGCCCAGGAGTGAGAGAAAAGAAGGAAAGAGATAAAGAGGAGGGAAGGCCGGATGGAGAAAAGGAGGAAAGGAAGGAAGAAGGGAGAACATGTGAGCCATGGTTTGGAGTCCCTGGATCAAGGGAGCCAACCATTTACAATTTATGTGGGGACAATTTCAGAGCATAAAGCCAGTATGTAGGACCATGCTACTGACACCTCATCAACTTTCTGACATCCAGGAGCTGTGTGGTACCTGACTGCAGAGATAAGCAGCCTCGGGTAGGCACTAGGACTCAGGACAGGTCACCAGGCTTCAATCATCCTTGGCGCCAATGAGTTTATTTTCTGGTCAGATAAGAATAAGCTGTCCAAGCGCTAGGGAGGTATTGGTGTGAGGGAGTGTTAGGGAGGGGGCAACAAGGGATAAGAAGGAAGATGAAGAGGGAGGACGATCACAGATAAGGAATGTCATGACATTGGAACCATGACTTCGCCTGACAACCTAGACCAAAAGTGATAGACCCTTGGACCCAGCCACACTGCTATTAAGAGTCCTGGCACATTGGGTTCACCATTGACCACATGGCTATCATCCACTGCAGGTTGCCTGTGCAGTACATCCTTGTGGACTGGAACTTTCCAGGGCTCAATCTGAAGATGACACTCCCCCACACCCTGTTCTTTCCTCCACCAGAGACAGAAGTAAGCTGGCCACTAGCACAGGAAAGCCAAGGAATGAAGGTGGGAATAAGGACCCTTGTTGCCCCAAACTTCCTCTAGGGGGCGCGAGGACCCCGTGATTGCCATTCTCAGAGGGAGAGATGGGTCTCATTGCTGGCTCAGCCTTTAGTCTAAATGGCAGATCTGGGATTCACAGAGAGCAGACTGAAGGTGGAGCAGGGTTGTATAGAGGCTGGTGGGAAAACCAGAGGCACTGTTCTCTGAGCAGGGTTGTTTCTTTGAGGATACTCACAACCCAGGAACATTCCTGGGAGAGTTCAGCCCTTTTCTCCTTCCTGAGAGAGAGGGACTTGAGTCTGCGTCCTTTGGCTGAGAAATCCTTTCATTCCCACATCCTGTGGTTGGATAACTAGACCTCACTTCCCTACCCAGTGTAGAGGCAGGACAGTGAGAGCTCTTGAGTCTTTGATAAGGTCAGGGGATCCTGAATATGCGATTGTACTTGATCATCCTAACTTGGTGCATGGTAAGTTCCATCTAAGATTACCATCATATAGGACATAGAATCTAAAGAATCAGAGCAGGATGGGGTCTGTTCTGGGAGTCTTGAGTATTATGTGTGAGCTTTCAGCTCCCGTATGCCCACCTGCTTCCCTTTGTTGGGTGGGTCTTTACTAGCAAAAGTTGAAACTAGGGACTGGGTCCTATCCCTTGTCATTTATACTCAAAGCTAGCACTCTACCATTTGAGCCACAGCTCCACTTCCAACTTGTTTGGGTTTTTATAATTGGAGATAAAGAGTTCTCATTGACTTTGTTGCCAAGGGTGGCATCCAACTGCAGTCCACAGATTTCAGTCTCCTGAGGGGATAGGATGACAGGCATGGGAAAGTATCTTTGGCCAGGTGGCACTAACTCATGACTGTCTTCCTAGGTACTCTGGAGGTGAGATCTGAGGATCAGGGGTCAAAGCCAGCCGGGTCAGGAAAAACCCTGAAGCTCTTATCTCCAACGAACCACCAGAAAAGCAGAAGTGGTGTTGTGTTGTGGCTTAAGTAGTAGAGTGCTCACCTAGAGCTGAAATGCTCAGGGACAGCACCCAGGCCTAGGATTCAAGCCCCACAATTGAAAAAAGAAAGAAAGTAAAACATATTTGCCTTCAAAGGATGGTCCAGGTGTGGGAGGGACCAAGAGGGGGGGTGCTGTGGTTGGGAGACAAGGTGCTCTTCCCACTGTACAGACATTTCTAAGAGCTCCCCAAGTTTACGCCAGCTTGAAGCCACAGCTTCAAGAGGACAGAGCTTGTGGCAGGCAGGGAGTGAGCGAATGGGTGCAGGGGTGGGATTGCTGTGTGTGTATTCTCTCCAATAAAGGATGGATTTGGATGCTTGGTGACAAAGTCTGAAGTGAAGGGTTGCAAGAAGTTTGTGGCCTTATGAGATGGTTTTCCTCTGGGTATGTGAAGGTGGTTGAATCCAGAAGTCTCCAGTGGCTCACAACTGTCATCCTAGCTACTCAGAAAGCTGAGATGTGAAGACCATGTTCAGAGCCAGCTTGGGCAGGAAAGTCTGTGAGACTTGATGTCCAATGGACCACCAGAAAACAGGTGCTGTGGCTTAAGTGGGAAAGTGCTCACCTTCAGCTGAAAAGCTGAGGGACAGTGACCTGGCCCAGAGTTCAAACCCCATGATCAACAACAAAAAAATAGGTGGCTAAGTTTTCTGCATAACAGTGTGTACAGTGTGAAATGCCGTGCTGGTCTATGAGACATTCCAGATATGTGAGAGGCTCAATGGTTTGTCTACAGTGGGTCTGAGGTTGGTAGTGCCACCTTCTTGGGGATGGTATATGATCCTAATGGAATGAGTTCATGGTTCTATTCTCAGGGACTGCTGAAGCCTTGGGCTGTCACTGTGTGTGTGTGTGTGTGTGTGTGTGTGTTGTGTCTGTGTCTGTGTGTCTGTGTTTGTGTCTGTGTCTTTCTGTGTCTGTGTGTGTTTGTAGGTATAAGAACTGGGCCTTTAACTCAGGGCA
Source organism: Dipodomys spectabilis (assembly GCF_019054845.1). Taxonomy (NCBI): domain Eukaryota; kingdom Metazoa; phylum Chordata; class Mammalia; order Rodentia; family Heteromyidae; genus Dipodomys; species Dipodomys spectabilis. The sequence continues at coordinate 2,852,033 of NW_024870882.1, read as the reverse complement.
TACGTGTTGTTCCTGACCTTCTGAGCTCAAAGCTAGTGCTCTGACACTTGAGCCACAGGTCCATCTCTATCTATTTGGTAGTACACTGTATATAAAAGCCTCAGAGCCTTTCCTGCATGGGCTGCCTTTGAAGTGTATTCCTCAGACCACAGCCTCCTGAGTAGCTAGGATGACAGACATGAACCACCTGTGCCAGATTTGTGTGTGTGTGTGTGTGTGTGTGTGTGTGTGTGTAGAAGTGGGTTGTAACAAGGAGCGCTGGACCCTTTGGGTAACTTCTAACTGCTATCTTTGGGGGGAGGTGCATGGATGTTGTGTCTTAGGTTTTGGGGCCTGGATGGGTGAAACGCTTAAATTATAATACCAAGGGATCTGTGTTCCCTGGAGCTGTGTATTCCCTTGGTCCTGGTTGGTGGCAGAGGGAGCTTGGGAGGACCTGGTGGTGGGGCCTGCAGGGGGCGGCTCCCCAGGGGGACAGAGAGTATGGCCAGCACTTAGTAAGGATGCCAGCTCTGTTAGTATGGAGCACATTGGATGGGTTAGACTCTGGGTCTTTTCATAATGAGATCTGATGGGTGAGGCCAAACCTATTTTAAACCTTGACTTATGATTTTCAGATCTCAGCCTCCTGAATAGCTAGGATTATAGGCATGAGCCTCTGGCACCGGGCCTCTGATTCATTTTGGTATATTAAGGTTTGAACTCAAGGCCTTAGGCTTGCCAGTCAGGTATTCTGCCATGAAAGCCAAGCCTTTCTGTCTTGTGCATTTCCGAGATAGAGAGTCAATATATGCTCAGGCTGGGCTGGATCACGATCCTCTTGTGACAGGTGTTGGCCACCATGACTGGTTCTCTGTATTGAGATGCTAGATAGGTAGTGCCACATTTAGTCATCGGTTTGGATGGATTGTCCCAAACTCTTAGTACACAGCAGCTGATTCTTGACCACAGGTGAAGCTCTGGGTCTTGACCATCAGACCTCAGTATCCTCCTGGGACAGTTGTGAGGAAACAAGAATTCAATATAGGGGGATCACTGGGGCAGTGCCAGGCATAGAAGGAGCGGTCGCCAGATATGGTTCTTGGAAATTCTGTGAGCATATGACAGGAAGATAGCTGGAAAGGGCTCAGATGGGGCCTGTTATTTATCGTGCAACAGGTATGGGATTATGAAACAAAACATGGCTCTCTTTCATCATTACCCTATCCCCATGAGGAAGGGGATCCTTCACTGTTCAGTTTTGCAGCTGGGGAAAATGAGGCACGAAGAAGCTGGATGACCTATTCATGACCGCCAGTTTACAGGAAGCTCAGCCTGACTTCTCTGCCATGCTCCCTATGACAATGGCTGCTATTCAGTCCACTTCTTGTGGTGGAAATCCCACTTCTTGTCAGTCCTGGGGCTTGAACTCTGGGCCTGGGCGCTGTCCCCAAGCTCCTCAGTTCAAGGCAGGTGCTCTACCACTTGAGCCTTCAGCACCACTTCTGGATTTCTGGGGGTTCTTTGGAGATAAGTGTCTCACAGACCATTCCTGCCTGCCCTGTCTAAAAAGCATGATCCTCATATCTCGGCTTCCTGTATAGCATGATGCCTGTGCCACTGGCATCAAGCATAAGTCCAATTCTGACTTTCTTTCTTTCTTTGTTTCTTCCTTTCTTTGTTTCTTTCTTTTTCTCTCTCTCTCTCTCACTCTCTCTCTCTCTCTCTCCCTCTCTCTCTCTTTCAGGAACTGGTTGAATGGGTCCTGGAGGAGGTGGCTCAGCGTCTCCATGTGGCTGGGACCCACGGTGACCTTCTCATTCTGGAGGTGGGCTGTGGGTCAAGAGCTGTCTTGCTCAGCTTGTTGAAATAACTCCCTGAGGTAAGCCCCTCTGTGCCTGGGCTAGAACATGATGGTTATTCATTATCCATCCGTCCTCTGAGTACTTCCCCACTACCCTCTGCTAAGACAGTTAAAGGAAAGTGGATGAGGAGGCGTTGTGTTGTCCAACCGCCCAGCACGATCCTGGGCTTCTAATCCTCACTGCCATCTATCTGGTCAGACCCCAGTTATAAGAAAATGAATTCACTGTATGTCTACTTCGCTTTGCTGGGGTGTGTCATTTCAGGGAGAGGGGCAGTGTGCAGAGGAAAGACTCCGGACCTGACAGCTCTTGGGGTACATTTGTTCTTGTGACAGAGCCAAGTCATTGTTGTGGATAAGGAAGTAGGCACCATCAAACCGATCAGGAACAATGCTCAAAGGTAAGTAGGCAGGCTGTTGATGTATCAAACCCACCCATGATTACTTCCCACTCACAATAAGGGGGGGGGGGTGCAGCGCAGGTGGCCGGCACTGGCCCTAGGGGAATATAAATGGACGGTGGCATTCAGGTACTGGGGGCTCCCACCCATCATCCTCGATATTCGGGAGGCTGAGGTCTGATGGTCATGTCTAAGGGCCAGCGCAGGCAGGAGAGACTGTGATATTCTTTTCTTTTTTTGTTTTTTTTGCCAGTCGTGGGGCCTGAACTCTGGGCCTGGGCACTGTCCCTCAGTTCTTCAGCTCAAGGCTAGTGCTCTACCACTTGAGCCACAGTGCCACTTCTAGCTTTTTTCTGCTTATGTGGTGCTGAGGAATCGAACCCAGGGCCTCATGCATGCAAGGCAAGCACTCTACCACTGAGCCACCTTCCCAGCCCCGAGACTGTGATATTCTTATCTCCCCAAAACCACCTCCCCCCACCAGAAAAAGCCAGATGTGGTGCTGTGGCTCACGTGGTAGTGCCTCAGGCTTGAATGAAAGAAGCTCAGGGATGACACCGAGGCCCTAAATACAAGCCCTAGGACTCACAAAAAAATAATAAAATAAATGAATAGTGGGCACCTGTTATCTTACTACCAAAAAGAATGGATTTAGTCTTCTCTCTGGTACTTGTAGCCAAAAGTAAGGGGCTTCCTTTGATGCTCCTCTAAACCTCCCCTTCTCTCCATTAGCTCTACAGGCTTCATTTTCAGGATAGAATTCAGATCATTCCACTCAATGTGACCTTATGTACCCTCCCCTCCCCACCTTCCTTGGGGTGGGGATCCTGGATATACTCACCACTGGGAGGATGAGGCACTGCAGGGATGGGGGTAGGTATCTTCGAAACTCACACACATACACACACACACACACACACACACAAACACTCACCTAGGCCAACTCACACTAACCTTTTCCAAAGGCACTTTATCTCCTAGGATAAGTGACCTAGCAGAGGAACTTGATGCCTTGTAAATGACTATTTTAACTAGTGCTTGCTTGTTGGCACGAGATAAACAAAGAAAGAGTCTGGTGCCCATCACCTCTGGCTCAGGTTCACGTCTGACACCCTGGCTAATTAGGAGGCAAAGATCTGAGGATCAAAGATAGAAGCCAGCCATAAGCTGGAAAGCTGGTGAGAATCCACTGTCCATGGAACCACCAAAAAGTTAGAAGAGGAGCTGTGGCTCAAGTTGTGGAGCACCAGCCTTGAGTATGAAAACTCAGAGAGACTGCTCTCAGAACATGAGTTCAAGCCCACACAAAAAAATGGCCCCATCTTGTTGCCCCCAGACTGCCTGGGCCTTGAGTGTACTCTCACAGAGTGTGATACAGCACAGGTCCTGGGTAGTGTATCAGAGCCTTCAGAAATTGGGTGGTGGAATCCAGGCCTACTCCTTCGTATGCTCTTAACCCACGGCAGCTGGAAGGCAGAGTGTGACAAGGCAGGCAGCCTGCAGAGCGGAGAAGATCTTGCTCTGCCAGGGCGATTGGAGCGGGCTTTTTAGAGGCAGAACTTGAAAGGGGGTCTTGCTTAACAAGGAGGATCTGACAGGAAGCAGAGAGAGCAAAGATGCTGTAAATAAATTACAACATAGTTGAGCATGTTTAGTTCCAGCCAGGGCTGCTGGTAAGAAACTCAACACTGATGGGCAAGACTATCCCGAGACAGGCCTGAGGGATCATAGAAGAACAGCTATCCAGGGTTGGGAATGTGTCTTAGCAGTAGTGGGCTTGCCTAGCACACAGGAAACCCTGGGTTCGATTCTTAGGTACCACATACATAGAAAAAGCCGGCAGCAGCACCATGGCTCAGGTGGAAGAGTGCTTGCCTCGGGCAGAAGAAGCTCATAGACAGCACCCAGGCCCTGAGGTCAAGCCCCAGGACTGTGAAAATAAAATAGCACTCCAATGGACCTTGGTGACAGGTGGTTGGCTATGCCCTGTAGCTCTTAGTAGATCCATCCATGCTCAGTGTCTCCTTCTTTGACAGAGGGGACTTGGACATTCCTTCTGCCCTGGACACCCCTGGAGGTGCTTATTAGCAACCCTCCCAACATCTTCCATCAGGACATGGAATAGCTGGCCCCAGAAATCCTCATGTACAGATTGGTTGGGGCAGGGGGATATAGGGGCAGCCCCCAGAAGTCCTAGTGGGTCTGACCTGCCCCAGAGGACCAGTCCATGCAGAGGAGGCGGATGGGCGCTTAGAGAGGGGTAGAGATGTGGAGGGGGCACTTTAATGCCCATGGCCCTAACCAGATTCCAAGCCTCCCTTTGCTTTCTGTGAGGGAGATAGAGGAGTGTCTAGGTGGTAGTGTATAGAGGAGGACTAGATGGAAATTCTAAAGAATGAGACACCGTAAGCCATGTGCTGATGGCTTACGCCTGTCATCCTGGCTACTCAGGAGGCTGAGATCCAGAGGATCTCGTTTCCCAGCCCAAGCAGGAAATTCCCATGAGAGTGTCATCCCCAATCTCCAAACAGAAATGGCGCTATGGCTCAAAAGGTACAGAACTGGCCTTGAGCATAAATCATCATCAGGGACGGTTCCCAAGCCCTGAGTTCAAGCCCCTCAACAACAACAACAACAACAAACCCAGAAAGACACCCCTTGCCTGCAAATGATGGTGAAGCAATGGGGGTACTCTGGTTGGGAGACCAGATGCTAGCGTAAGTGTACAGAAATTTCTAAGATCTCTCCAGGTTTGCCCCAGTGTGAAGTCACAGCAGGGTCGGCGTTGCCTTACAAACATTTCCAGAGGTTGTGGCCTGTCTTAGGCAGGGAGTGAGCTAATGGGAGCAAGGATGGGAGGGTATTGTCAATTATATTCTCTCCATCCATGGAAATATAGTTTTGGATGCTCGTGTCAAAGCCTGAAGTGAAGGGTTGCATGTGGTTTGTAGCCTGACAAGTTGGGTTTCACCTGGCTATAAGAAGGTAACTGAAGCCGGGTGCTGCCAGTTGCTCACAACTATCATCCTAGCTACTCAAGAGGCTGAGATCTGAGACTTGCAGTTCAAAGCCAGCTTGGGCAGGAAAGTCTGTGAGATTTTATCTCTAATTAACCACCAGAAAACCGGAGGTGATGCTGTGGCTCCAGTGGTAGAGCACACACTTTCAGCTGAAGAGCTGAGGGACTGCGTGCAGGCCCATAGTTCAAACCCCATGACTGACAACCAAAAATAAGGTGGATGAGTTTTCTACATAGGATTGTGTACAGTAGGAAATGCCATGCTGTGTTATGAGCCATTCCAGACGTGTGAGAGGCTGAGATTTGTCTACAGTTGGTTTGAAGACGGTAGTTCCATCTTCTTGGGGTTTGGGATGTTCTGGTGCTCAGGGACTGATAAGGCCTTGGGCTACCCCTGTGTGTGTGTGTGTGTGTGTGTGTGTGTGTGTGTGTGTGTGTGTGTGTGTGTTTCCCTCATCTTTCTCTGTCGCCTTCCTGGGTGCCTGTCTTCCTCTTTCTGACTTCGGATGTTGCCCCTCTTCCATTACAGCCTTGCCTTTAGCGCCCTTTCAGGGTCTAAAATGAGTCCTGCATATTCCAGCTTTTCATTGGGGCCCATGTCCGGTTGTCCATATATTTGGCCACCTTCAGGGGATTCTGAGTCAGCAGGGCCAGCTGGCATAGGTTCTCCCTAACCTCTGGAAGGGTGGGGTTCAGTCATGTGATGTCTTGTCCTTTTTCTCAGCTGGGCCTCTGGCTGCATGTCCCTCCCATCAGGCTGGCAGTGGAGTGGGAGAAGGGTGGTTGCCAGTGACTCTGACCAACTTGAACTTGATAGCTGACTGAAGGCTGTCCAAGCAAGAAGGATCTTGGGCTGAATGGAAGGTGAGACCCAGGTGGCTTGGAAGTATCTGTTGTTGTCTAGGAAATGTCAACGAACATTATCACAGCCAAGTCTATCTTCCAGCCGCAGCTGGACCTCTCAGGTCCTTCTAGACAATTCCGGATACCCAGAATACAGAGGCACAGACTTAAGATTCCAGGGCCAGGGAACTGGGGGATGAGAGACTGGTATGGCCAGTACCTCAATGTTCTGGGGCATTAGCCTTGACCTGGTTATGCCCTCCTTGTGTAAGTTCACTTCTTAAGTCATGGCTGGCCACACACTGGCCATTTGTGGCAGTGCTATGGAAGTGGCAGGAGCGAAAGTGAGATCTAATATGTCCAGAATCTGGATTTATGGTCTGTAGGGGTGGGGATGACAAAGGGTGCCTATTAAAAAATAAAAAAACATCTCAGAGCTGGAACTCAGAGCCTAGGCACTGTCCCTGAGCTAACACTCTACCACTTGAATCACAGATCACTTTTCACCTTTTTTAGTAGTTAGTGGAAAGAAGAGTCTCACGGACTTTCTTGCTTAGGCTGTCTTCAAGCTGCCATTCTAAGAGCTCAGTCTCTTGAGTCGCTGGGATTGCTGGTATGAGCAATTGGCTAGTGTTAAGGATGATAGTGGATGCATGTGCTTGCGTGCTTGTTTGCTTGCATGCGTGTGTGCATATGTGTGTGTGTTTACCAGGACTTGAACTCAAAGCCTAGGTGGTATCCTTTAGCTTGTTTGCACAAGGTTGTTGCTGTATCACTTGAACTTGAAGCTCTGCTTTCCAGCTTTTGGTGATTCATTGGAGATAAGAGTCTGCCCAGGGTAGCTGTGAATCTTGATTGATCCTCAGGTGTCAGCCCTGAGTAGCTAGGATTTTAGGCGTGAGCCACTAGCACCCATTTGCAAGGATGTCTTTTCATATGCTCTTCTGTTCTAACAGCGTCTACTTGCCCTGGCCTAGATCTCTGACCTCCACATCAGCTCCCACCAGCCCTTGACTGTGTGGAGAACATAAAGCTCAAACCTGATTCCATTTTTTTGTCCTCATGGGAGGGTATGTTTCTTTTGTAGCCTGGGGTAGGAGGGTAGCTGGAGGTGCTCGGCTAGGGGAGAGGTAGTCTTTTTTAGCCAAGAAGGAAAGTATGCCCAATTGCTAATAGCTCATGCCTTCCTATTCCAAGCATCCTCAGCAGTCTGAGGTTTGAGGATTGCCATTCAGAGGCTGCCCAGCTAGAAAAGTCTGTGAGACTCTCTTCTACAGCTAGCCACTGAAAAGCTGGAAGAAAAGCTGTGACTCAAGTGGTAGAGTGTTAGCCCTGAATGAAAAAGGTGAGGGACAGAATCCAGGCCCTGAGTTCAAGCCCTAGTACCAAGATGTGTGCACGTGTGTGCATGCATACATACACACACAGACACACACAGACACACACAGACACACACAGACACACACACACACACACACACACACACACACACACACACACACACACACGCACACACACAGAAGAAGGTGTTAATATTGAGCTCAGCTAGAAAACTCGGGGCACTCCTGAAGCATAGTCATAGTAAACTCTCAAGGCAGATCACGTAGTTTTTCCCTAAGTAATTCTTGGGCTGAGGGGTCTGGGTCATGGCAGTAAGTTCCATGGAACCTGCCCCTCCATCCATGCATGGGGCCACAGGACCAAGGGAAGGACACTATGGATGCTCGTTTGTAGTCGGCCTACGATTGCATACCTTCATCTCCCCTGAGCACTGGTGAGGAAAGTAAGGCTCTGAGCCCTGTGACTCCTGGGATAGTGGCTGCTACCAGCAGCAGCCTGCTGGCTGTGGATACCTGAGACTACAAGTCTTTCATGAGCCCAACTCAGCACCAGCCCAAGATGTGCCTGACAGATTCACACTCTTGTGACACTCGAGTGAGTGGACATTATCTGCTGTGCCATCTTGCAGCTACTTCCCCTCCTGGCTGAGAACCGTGGTCTGAGACTTCGATTTACTGCTCAGATCCACAGTGCATCCATGACAGATGCCATTCTAATGAATAGATTAATGACCTCCGTGCTCCAAGGCTCGAACCTTCTCTGATACTGTGGCCTGCTCTGTAGTCAAAGGCCTCCAAAGATGCTGCTCTCAAGACTTGTAGGAAACTTAGACATTGGGAGACCCTCAGTGGCCCACTGGAAAGTAGGTCCAAGCAGGCCAGGTGTTGGTCATGTGACTTGAACTCTGGGCCTGCGGACTCTCCCTGAGCTGTTCGGCTTACCACTTGAGCCACAGCACCACTTCTGGTTTTCTGGATGTTCCTTGAAGATCAGAGTCTCCCGGACTTTCCTGCCTGGTCTGGCTTTGAACCGTGATCCTCATATCTCAGCCTCCTGAGGAGATAGGAGGACAGGTGTGAGACACCAGTGCCTGGCTGATCTGGCCTTTCACCACAGTAGAGTAGGAGCTTCTGAAAGCTTTTCTTTATTTTTTTAGGTGCCAGTACTAGGGCTTGAACTCTGGGGTTAGGCTCTTGTCTCTTAATTTTTTTCCCTCAAGGTTAGCACTCTACCACTTGAGCCACAGCTCCATTTTGGGCTTTTGGTAGTTCATCGGCAAGAAGAGTCTCACTAACTTTCCTCCCCTGAGCTGGCTTGACCCACAATCTCTATCTCAGTCTCCTGAGTAGCTAGGATTTACAGGGGTTGAGCCACTGGTGGCATTGGGCTAGAAGCATTTCGTAAGCAAGTATCCTTCCCTGCATTTGTCTTGACTCCTCCATGCAAAGGAGGTCTGAGGGTCAGGAGCTGTGAAAAATAAGCTTCCAGCCACCGGAAATGGCTGGGGTCTCTGGTAAAAAGCCAACTAATCTTCCCCTTGGGCCCCATTCTGGGACCCCACCCTCTGCCCTACTTGTGACTCAAATAAAAACTTGACCCAGCCTTGAATGTCCTACAAGACTTGTCTGAAGCCACATCACCATCATTCCACCACACCATCTGCTCTACACCACACAGGAGCTTTGCCCATGCTGTACCTTCTGCCTGAGGCCCTCTGTCCTAAATCCACATCTTAGAACACCTGTGGAATTTTGGCATTGGTTATGTCACCTCGTGGAGCAAGTCTTTCCTTCCCTTCTCTCTCTCTTTTTTTTTAAATATTGAGTTTCTATTGATGAAACTAGTGCAGGCCGACTGGCAAATGCTCTATCTTGGTGTGTGTGTGTGTGTGTGTGTGTGTGTGTGTGTGTGTGTGTGTGTGTGTGTGTGTGTGTGTGTGCATGTGTGTGCCAGTCCTGGGTTTGAATTCATGGCCTGGATGCTATCCAATCCCTGAGCTTTTGTGCTCAACGCTAGTGTTCTACTACTTGAACCACAGCTCTACTTCTGGCTTTTTGGGTGTTTAATTGGAGAAAATTGTCTCATATAGACTTTCTTGCTTGCAATTGGGATCCTCAGATCTCAGCCTCCTGAGTAGCTAAGATTACAGGGGTGAGCCACCAGCACCTGTCCTCTACTCTACCTCTTATCTATAACCTCAGCCCTCCTCTGAGTCCCAGAACAAAATATCACACCAGGATGGCTTTTTTTCTTTTTGATAGTCTTGGGGATTTATCTCAGGGTCTCAGCATATCCCTGAGCTTCATTTGCTCAAGGCTATCACTCTATCACTTAAGCCAAAATACCACTTTTGGCTTTTTCTGTTTCTGTGGTGTTGAGCAATCGCACCCAGGGTTTGTGCATGCGGGCTAGGTAAGCACTCTACTACTAAACCACAATCTTAGCCCAAGGCTCCCTTCTAACGGGAGTTATGAGGGTGGGGTTTATTGGCTTACCCCCTTTGGTGTAGAAATGTCTATTTCATATCTTTGCCACGATTTGGGACCAGCCTGTGACTCATCAATGAGGAATGATAAATGAGTGATAACCACAGACCCCAGAAGTCTAGGCTCACATCCTACAGAAGGATAGAGAATATGGCGCCAGAACGTTTGACAACTCCTACACCCTAGGAACTGTGCTTTCCCTGGAGGCAGTGGCTGGCTTCATGGTGTCCCAATGGGACACCTCAGCCAGAATATAAGGCTTCAGTTCTTAAATGGCAGAGAAGGAGGCTTTGTTCCTGTTGCCCGCTCAGACTTTGTACTCTCTGAGGACTTGTCCCAGCTTGCCCAGGTTGGGGGACTGGGCATGGGCAACCTGCTGAATGCCCATTATCCATACACAGATACACGGTGTTAATGGCTCCTTTTTTAATTTTGGCAGGTCTGGGGTTGTACTATGATCCTAGGCTCTGTTCCTGAGCAACTTTTGCTCGAGAGTAGTGCTCTGCCCTTGAGCCACAACCCCATGCATGGGTTTTTTTTTTCCCCTGTGATCTCTTGGAAAGAAGAGTGTCGTGGACTTTCCCAACCTGGCTGAATTCAAATTGGCATTCTCTACATTTTGGCCTCCTGAGGAGCTAGAATTACAAGCAGGAGCCACGGGCATCTTGCTTACTTTTCTTCTTCTTTTTCTTTTTTTAAATCGTAACAATCTGAAATCTTTTTTTTTTTTTTTTGAGTCGGGTCATGGGGCCTGAACTCTGGGCCTGGGCACTGTTCCTCAGCTCTTCAGCTCAAGGCTCTACCACTTGAGCGACAGCGACACTTCCGGCTTTTTTCTTTTTGGTTATGTGGTGCTGAGGAATCGAACTCAGGGCCTCATTCATGCAAGGCAAGCGCTCTACCACTGAGCCACCTTCACAGCCCCACAATCTGAAATCTTCACGATGTCATTCCAATGGTTTGCATTGGAATTAAATGACCCAGGCCTGGAGTTTGAATGCTAGTACTGCCACCCACAAATGGAGGGAGAGCCTGACAAACTCATTCCTGTTCATGGGAATGCTTATGTAGTGTTATTAAAGTAACAATTAAAATGTACAGTGGATTCATGACCCTATCTTAGAATGACACACAAAAATTATTGGGTTTATGTCTTCCATTCTAGCACCATGGTATAATTAAGGATATTGATTAATTCTTAATTAATGCTTTTATAAGTATTCAACCCAGATACTTCATTAAATAGAGGCAAAATTTAATAACTAATTATTGGTAATAATGTATATAATTTAATATCCTCACAGTCCCACTCTCTGTATATGTATATATATGTATATATGTTTATATCTATCTCTCTATCTACTTCAATCTACACATTTATCAATGTATACATACATATATATATATATATATATATATATATATATATATATATATATATATATATGGCACTACTAGTGGCTTGAGCACAGGTACTCAGAACTTCCTGGCAGCTCAGTTTGCAGGAGGCTGATCTACTAAGACTGTGACCCTATTTATGGATTGGGCATTGTAGGCTGTGAGATGAAATCCCAGCATGGCCAAAAATTTATTCATGGAGTAAGAAGCCAATTTTTGACACATTATTTTCCTTCTCTGTGAAAGTTCTTGGTCTCAGTATATGATGTATAATCCATATGCAACTATATCCTATGTGATATGATGTAATAAAAGAAATGTTACATGTGTATATACTAAATAGTAAATAAATAAGGGTAATAAATGTCATATGCAGTAATCCATGTATGTAAATAGATCTCATATATTAATATTACTTTTTCCAATGCTGGGGCTTCAATTCAGGCAATGGGAACTGGTCTGAATTTCTTGTCTTCAAGGACGGTGAGCCTTTCCTCTTCACCCAGACCTTGAGTTCAAATCTCAGGCCTACTAGAAAAATGGTGCAAATTCCAAACCAGGGCCTTATTATAATTGTTGTTGTTATTATTATTATTATTGTTATTATTTTGGCCAAGCATGGGGCTTGAACCCAGGTCTTGGCATGTCTGCCACAGCTGGTGGTGGCATCCCAGGACCTGAGTTCAAATCTCAGAGTGGCAAAAAAAAATAAAAAAACTGTAAAGGAGAAGCATAAAACTGAGAAGTTCAAGGAGGTAGTTTTACTTTTTTTTCCTTCGTATTGTGACCTCCCTAGGTCTAAATGACAAGGCCCAGAAAGCGTACATTATCTTGCATTGCTGATGTTTGGCAGGGTATTAGGGAAGCCATAGCCAAAACCAGCAACTTAGGCCTGGAGGTCGAAACCCAGGACTGCCCCTAATGAATGGAGATACTCAGAAACCTATTCCCATATATATCCATACGAATGGAATGTTATAAATGTAACAATTAAATTAGTAGTTAGTGTACGAAATTATAAAATTATACGCAATTATACTATATTGACTAATTTTCAATTAGTACTTTAATATGTATTCAATCATGATACTTAAAAAGGAATAATTTACTTGCCAATAATCGGTAGTAATATTGTATATGCAATTTCATAATATATAGACATCTCTCTCTTGTTTTATCCATATGCAATTATTTGTCTATCTACCAATCTGTACATTTATCTGTTCATACATTTGTCACTCCTGGGGCTTAATGATAGAATGTTTGCCTAGTAATTACAAAACCCTGCGATTTTTGTGTACACAAAAAAATCCAGAATTCGTGCTGTCAACCAAGCAGTCGAGCACTATCTTTGAGCATAAAAACTTAGGGACTGTGTCTAGACCCTTACTCAAGACCCTTACTCAAGGACTGGCACAAAAAAAAAAGATAGAATGTTTTGCCTGCAATGATGTAAGTATAGAATTACAAATACCTCATCACAAGTATAGGACTACAAATACCTCATCACAGAGCAAGCTGGGAGTCTGGTGCTGACAGTTGCCATCTAACCTGACAACATGTCTCATGATACTATTATCTTATATTCACCACTTAGAAACTTGAAGTGGAAGCTGGGCATCGGTGACTCATGCCTGTCATCCTAGCTACTTAGGAGGCTGAGAGATGAGGATCATGGTGCAAAGCCAGCATGGGCAGGAGATTCCTTGAGATGCTTATCTCCAAAGAACCACCAGAAAGCCTGAAGGGGCGCTGTAGCTCAAGTGGTAGAGCGTTAGACTTCAGCTGAAGAGCTCAGAGACAGCACTGAGGCCCAGACTTGAACACCTCCAACTTACAATAAAGAAGGAAATCTGAAGTGGAGTGCTGGGAACTTGTGTTAGGGGTAGAGTGCTTTGCATGTATGAAACCCTGGGTTTGAATCCTTAGTACTACATCCCTAGAAAAAAAGTCTGAAGTGGCTCTCTGGCTCAAGTGGTAGAATGCTATCCTTGAACAGGTGAAACAGGTACAATGCTCATGTCCTGAGTTCAAGCTCCAGGACTAGTGTATGCACACACACACACACACATACATATAGAGCAGAAGTGAAGTTGTGACACAAAATGGTAAAGCACCTGGATTCTGCTCTGAGCTCATGGTCATCACCCTGGCCCTGTGTTCAACCCCAAAACCTAGCCACCCGGAGCCTGACTAGGAGAGGACAAAGGTTTCAAAACCTGATAAGGTTCACCAGACCTAGATGACAGGAAGGATTGTGATTTTGCACAAGTGCTTAGATTTAGCAAACTTCCAGAATCTTAGGGAGGCACCACCATTGCCAATTAGGAATCTTTTCATTAGGTTCAGCTCCGTAGTTGTCTGCGAGAGGGACTCTTGAATTAATGGTAGCAGTTTGTTTCAACATTGGAACATAGTCTCAAAAAGACAGGACAAGAGCAGGGAACTTGGCCTGCCACAGGAGGTGGCACAAATGAAGGCTTCCTGTCAAAACAGAGCACTGGGGAAAGAGTTAGTTTGGGGTACAAAGAGGCCTTTTTCTCCTGGCCTTCAGAGCCCATCCACACTCATCCTCACTAATTGCCCCGGATAAATTGTGTGTTACACAGCTGTACAGGAGTGAAGCTTTTTGTCTGCCTGTTCCAGCAGTGAGTCAGATTTCCTCCAGCAGCCTGTGGTGCACAGAAACCCTCAGGATAACCTGGGAACAGTGAGGGGATCCCCAGAACATGCACTGTCTTGAAAACACTGTCTGTGTTATGAAATCATTCTATCCAAAGCAAATTTCCTAGCTTGGTGCCTTTCTTCACAGCGACCTTGGATGTTCACCGATAGAAATACATGCATACATACACAGACACATGGAGTTAACAGCTCTTTTTTGTGGCTTTTCATGGCTTTTTTAAATGGCTTTTTTTAATGGCTTTTTTTTGAGGTTTGAACTGTGAGCCTAGACATTGTCCCTGAGCTCCTTTTGCTGAAGGAAGCACTTTATTGTCTTAAACCATGATTACCATAGGCTGGGGTACAGCATTTACACTCATAGATGATCCGGGGATCCTAGGACACGAGTTCAACTCCCAGCACTGGCAAAAATACGTCAAACCAAAGAGAAAAAAACGGAGAAAGAAAAAAACAGAATGTTTACACAACCATTTTACCTCTTTTTCCTTGGCACTGTGACCATCCTGGGTCTCAATGACTGGGCTGGAAATTGTATGTCACCTTGCATGGCCTAAGGCTTCTGGGCTGTCAGTGAAGCTTGAGCCCAACAGAGATACCTAGGCCCTGAGTTCCATGATCCTGGGACTGCCACCTACACACAGCTGAAGATCCTAGGAGACTCGTTCCTATCTATAGGAACACTAATAGAATGTTTGACATTTACTAATTTAATTACTAATTAGCTAGTCTTTCTAGTATAAGATTGTATGCAATAAATATAAATCATTGATTAATTTAATTAGTACCTTATTAAGTCTTCTACCATGAGCAATTAATAGGGGCATAATTTTAGAACAAATAATTGGTAGTAATAGAATATATAAAAATAAGATATAGACAGACATCACTTTATATAGAGTTATACACTAGAACCTACATAAATGTCTGTCTCTCTATATATACATTTATTTATAGATGAATATACATATGTAAACACACACACACACAGCAAGCTACACATCTATCTGTTTATGTATTGGTCACTCCTAGGCCTTGACCTCAGGTTCTCAAATTTGCTCAGCAACTTCACTTGCATCAGACTGTTGTGCTAACATTAACTCCTTCATGAAGTGGGCCTTCTAGGCCTGGAGTTCAAATCACAGAACTGCCAAAAACTTAATCCTGGTGGAAGAAGCCAATTTTCTCACTTGTTTTCCTTATCAGTGAAAGTCCTGGGTTTCAGGAATGATGTATAATACATAGGCAAATCTATGTCCTATGTAATAGGATGTAAAAAATGTTATATGTGCAATCATACTCATTAAATAGATAAAAATAAATAAAACACAAAATAAAATGAATAACTACAATAACCACAATATGCATTAAAAGTACATGTAAATATAAATCATGTATATGAATATTACTTTTTTTCGAGTGCTAGGACTTGAATTCAGGCCCGGAGAACAGGCTTGACTTTCTTGTCCTCCAGCACAGTGAGCTTCCCGTTCCCCCACAATGCTGCAGATTTACCCAGACCCTGAGTTCAAATCCCAGGCCTGGAGAAAAAATGGCGTGAATTCCAAGCCAAGGAGCCTCACAATTTTTAAAATATTTCAATTAATTAATTAATTTATTTATTTATTTATTTTTGTTTTGTCAAGCACAGGGCTTGAACTCAGGTAGTGGCAACTCTGCTTCAGCCTTGATCACTCTAGGCTGGGGTGCAGCCACTGAACCCTCAGCTGAACCTGAGTTCCTGGGCCCCAAAAACTGACAGGAAAAAAAATGAAGACAGGTAAAAATCCGGGAATTTGCAGATGGCTCCAGTTTTACATTTGCCTTCTTTGCAAGATAACCATCCTGGATTTGAATGGCATGGCTGAAAATTGTTTGTAAACTGGTATTTCTGAAGGCTAGCGGACTACTAGGGAAGCCATAGGCCATCTCGGCAACATAAGCCCTGTGTTAGAAGCCCGTTCCTGTCCCCTACAATTGGAGGGAAATCCTAAGGGTCTCATTCCTATTCATCGGAATACTGATGGAATTTTACGAATGTCAAGGTTGAATTAGTTGTTCCTGAAAGATACTACTATAAAATTAAACAGAGTGATTTTAGGAGACCGATGGATTTTAATGAATTTTTTTGACACATTAAAAGAATACTTTTAATTCCATGGATGGAATAGTTTCAGAACAGTGGTTGATTCAATTAAAAATTCATTAAGGATGGAAACAGTCATATTAATTGCATAGAGGCATAATAAATACCCAAGAGTTGGTAAGAATGTAGTCTATATAACTGAAGAATGTATAGAAACCTTTAGCACTCTATAAAGATCTATATTAATTGTTTTTTTTTCAGGGCTTTTTTTTGTGAGAATACCTTACTGAGGAGTTAAAATTACATGGTCAAGATAAAGAGTACATTTTGTATCAAGCATTGCTGCCTTCTCTTTATTTCTACTTCCCAGCCCTTCCCATACTACCCGTCACCCCCATCAGATCCTCCCCCGCCCTCTGCACCAAACTTGTAAAGTTCGTTTTTCGACATAATGAATTGTATATCTCATTGTTGCAATGGGTCCACCTGTATCCCTTCCCCTCCACAAATTATACCAACATCAAATACAGTGAAAGCAGAGGTTATAGCATGGGGGAGGGGCATACAATGCAACATAGAAATCATCTTGTAAATATGTTAGAAACAATTGCATGAAAGGAAAAAAAAACAAAAAAATTTGAATACTTATCTTGGGGTTTATTCCCCTAACATCAACTTATCTGACCTTTTCTGCTTGACTCAGACATATACCAGTTATTGCATATACGGGAAACCATGGTACCTATGTTTCTTTGGGCGTGGCTTACTTCACTTAATATAATTTTTTCCAAGTTTTTCCATTTCCTAACAAATGGGGCAATGTCATTCTTTCGGATGGAGGCATAGAATTCCATTGTGTGTATATACCACATTTTCTTGATCCATTCATCTACTGAGGGGCATCTGGGTTGGTTCCATATCTTAGCTGTGGTAAATAATGCTGCAATAAACATAGTTGTGCTGGTAGCTTCAGTATGGTCTTGTTTGTGATCATTTGGGTAAATGCCCCAAAGTGGGATTGCTGGGTCATAGGAGAGCTCTATGTGGAGTCTTTTGAGGAACCTCCATACTGCTTTGTGTACTTCCATCTGCATGCCAATCTGTTCTTATTTTGTCAACCCCTGGGGCTTGATCTCAGTGCTGGGAACTGCTTGTCAGCTCCATCTGCCCCATGCTGGCCAAGCTGACACTCATCCATTCATAAATTGAGCCTTGTAGGCTGTGAGTTCAGATGCCAGCACTCACAAAAATTGAAGTGTGGAGTAAAAAGCCCAGGGTGACACGTTTTCCTTTTCTGTGAACCTCCTGGGTGTCAGGTGTGGAGTTTCATACATAGGCAAATCTATATGCTATGTAATAAATGTAGTAATTATTCCACGTGTAATAAGTCAATAAAATAAATGGTAAATAAATGAATAAAACAAAAAATTAAATAAATAACTACACTAAGCACAATATGGAGTCAACATACAGGGCTCAAACTCAGGGCCTGGCAACTGCCTGGCAGATGAATTGGCTAGAGGCTGCTTTGCTGACAACCACCCATTCATGAACTGAGCCTTCTAGGCTTTGAGTCAAGATCCTAGCACTGCCAAAAATAGAATCTTGGAGTAAGAAGCTGAGCGGGACCCATGTTTTCCTTTTCTTTGAAAGTGCTCAGTGTCAGGTAGGATGTATAATTCGGGTGCAAATCTATATACTATATAATAGGATGTCATAAAGGTAAAAAATGTCATAAGTGGAATAATTGTCACTAAAATAAATGAAAAAGAGATTGAATTAATATTGAATCATTCTGGGATAAAATTAGACACAGTAATTATAGGAGGTGAATTAAGTTTAATTAATATTTTCTTAAGTATTAACAGAATAAAAATGACATGTTGATATTATTAAATACCTAATTGATAGTAACACATGGTGCATAATTTAACTATATAGAACATCTGTTTCATTCTATAAAATATGTAATTATATGTATGGATAATAACAAGATATAGAGTAATTATTAATTAATGATTATTAATTGTTCCACTGGGACACACCATTGAATGGAGACATAATTTCATACCTAATAATTGCTAGTAATATTATCTATATTTTAATAATATACAGACATCTCTCTGTTTATATCATATTTATATACAGCAATCTCTGGTCACTCCTGGTTTCAGTGGTTGAGTGCTCACGTAGTAAGCACCAAGCCCTTAGTTTGATTCCTCAGTGCCATATAAACAGAATACTGGGAAGTTCTGAGGTCTTTCAATCAATTGAGTGCTAGCCTGGAACACAAATGCTTAGGGACAGTGTCTAAGCCCTTACTCAAGCCCCAGGACTGCCGCCACAAAAAGGTAGAATGTTCTAACTGCAACTATACTAGGACAGAACTTCAAATACCACATCACAGAGCAAGCTAGGAGTCTGGTGCTGACAGCTGCCACCTAACCTGACTTAGCCAGATATAAACGCTGCAACCAGCTCCATGGAACCAGACACAACAGGCTTACCCCCATCATCCTAACTGCTCAGGGGCTTTAAAACCCAGTCCTGGCAGGAATTCTGTGAGACTCTTTAAAATGTGGCTTCAAGTGGTAGAGCTCTAGCCTTGAGCAAATGTTATTAGAGTATAATCTCCATGTTTTGAGTTCAAGCCATATGCCTAACCCCCCCCCCCAAAAAAAAAAACACCACCACAATAAACCATTAGATGTGAACTTGTGTGGTTTGTGAAATGTTCCTCAAAGAATGGTGTTACTGATGAAAGCACCCTAAGTCTAATAACAGCTTGTGGAATAGAGCTAAATGCTGAGTCCTTCATAAGGTGCTCTGTGCTGAGTTCTCCAATGGTGCTATGTACTGAGTCCTTCACAGGGTGCAGTATGCTGAGTTCTGCATTGGGTGCTGTGTTCTTGGTCTTTCACAAGATGCTGTGTGTTGAGTCATGCAAAGAGTGCCATGTGCTGTGTCCTTCACAGGTGCATTCTTTTATTGGGTCCTTGTAAGAGCTCCACAACTGAGATGATTATGCAGACAAGAATATTGAGGCTCAGATATGTCCCCATGGCAGGGACAAAATTATGTATTACTGAAGGCTAGTAAGTTGGCTCCTGTAGACAATTGTGTTTTTTTTTTATTCTGTTTTTTCACAGTCATGAACCTTGAACTCGGGGCCGAGGCACAGACCCTTACCTCTTGGGCACATGGCTAGCACTCCTCCACGTGGAGCCAAGGACCCCCTTGCAGCAGAGTGCCACCTAGGTGTCGAAAGCTGAGGTCTGTCATCTTGACTTCTCAAGAAGCTGAGATCTGAGGATCTGGGTTTCAAACTGTCCCAGACACAAAGGTCCCATGAGACTATTATCTCCAATTCACCACTAAGAAACCTGAAATTGAAGCTGGGTGCTTGGTGCTCATGCCTGTCATACTAGCTACTCAGGAGGATGAGATCTGAGTATCATGGTTTAAAGCTAACCTGGGGAGGAAATTCTTTGAGACACTTAGCTCGAACGGACCACCAGAAAACATGAAGTGGAGCTTTGGCTCAAGTGGTAGGGTACAAGACTTGAGCTGAAGAGTTCAGGGAGAGCACCCAGGCCCAGACTTCAACTCCTACAACCAACAACAACAAAAAAGACAGAAACAAACTAACAAACCTGAAGTAGAGGGCTGGGAATGTGCCTTAGGGGTAGAGTGCTTTGCACCTATGAAACCCTGGACTTTAGTTCTCAGGACCACAACACTAGAAAAAGGCTGCAGTGGCTCAGTGTCTCAATTGGGAGAGGGCTATACTCGTACAAGAGAAACTAGATACAGTGCTGATTTCCAGCTCCAAGACTGGTATATGCGCACTTGCACAGCCACACACACTCACACACACACACACACACACACACACACACACACACACACACACGAACACACACACACAGACCAGAAGTGAAGTTGTGACACAAAATGGTAAAGCACTGGGCTTCTGCCCTGAGCTCATGGTCAGTACCCAGGCCCTGTGTTCAACCCCCAAGCCTAGCCACCCAGGGCCTAATTAGGAGAGGTCAAAAGTTTCAATATCTGATGAGCTTCACCAGCCCTAGATGACAGGAAGCTTTGAGATGTCCGACATGTGTTTGGATTTCCCAAGCTTCCAGAAACCTGGGAGAGGCATCATAGGCCCATCATCTCCAACAATGAAACATTTCATTAGGTTCAGTGCCCTAGTTGTCTGCCAGAAAGTCTCCTTAGTTATATTGAGCACTGTATCTGAACACCGGAATATAGTCTCACAAAGGCAGGATAAGTGCACAGGACTTGGCCTGCCATGGGAGGTGGCACAAATGAAGGCTTCCTGTCAAAGCAGAGCACTGGGGAGAGGGATCGCTTGGGATACAAAGAGGCCTTTTTCTCCTGGCCTTCAAAGCCTGCCTACACTCTTCATCACTAAGTGACACAAATGGAGTTGTTTGTTAAACAGCTGAACAAGAGTGAGGCCATTTGTCTACATATCCAGACAATGAGAGAGACTTCTTCCAGCAGGCCTGGGATGCAGAGAAACAATGAGAGAGACTTTTCCCAGCAGGCCTAGGATGCAGAGAAACCCTCAGGCTACACTGGGAACAGTGAGGGAAGCCCCGGAACATGCACTGTCATGAAAGGAGTCTCTGTTATGAAACCATTGAACTGAAAACAAATTTTCTAGACTGGTGCAATTCATAATAGCTACTCTGGAGATTCACCTATAGGAGTACATCCATATACACAGAGACATGGAGGTACAGGCTCTTATTGAGGGGGCAGGTCCTGGGGTTGAACTATGAGCCTAGGCATTGTCCCTGAGCTCCTTTTACTCAAGGGTATTGCATTAACCTTGAATCACAGCCCCACTTCTGGGTTTTTCTGTGATCTCTTAGAAATAACAGTGTCATGGACTTTCCTATGCTGGCTGGATTCAAACTCCGATTCTGTACATCTCAGCATCCTGAGGAGCTGGGATTATAGTCAGCCACCACTGGCTTTTGCCTTTCTTTTCTTCTTCATTTTTTAATCTGTACAATCTGACTTCTTAACAGGGTCATTCCAGTGGTTTGTTCTTTATAGCTGCTTTCTCTGAGAAGGATTTTCTCTCCTCATCTTCTCCTCTAGTCACAGGTTTGAAGCCAAAAGTGAGAAATGAGTGTCACAGGATTTGGCAGCTAATGTCTACATTACATGCCAGTTCTGTCACTTAGCATTGAGCTGCAGTGAATTTACTGTCTAAGGATGAGAGAACCGAAAGCTGGAGCAATCCTCATACTGTCTGCATTGCTCCTTTTGCCTATAAAATGATCTAATAATTATGAGTGTTGTGTGTCTCCAATCTTCATTATCTAGAACACACTAGAAGCATCTACATGTTTCTGTTTTTCTCTAGTACCTCCCGAGATTTAGACTAAGATTTTGTGTGGAGGGGCTCCTCAGGGAATCCCTGAAAAAGCTGGTTTCAGTCTCCTGGAGAGATCGCAATTCAAAGTCAGCCTGAGCACGAAAGTCTGTGAGATTCTTATCGCCAATAAACCACCAGAAACCCAGAAGTGGAGCAGTGTCCCAGAGGGTAAAGTTCCAGCTTTGAGAGAGAAAGCCGAGCAGGGGACACAGGCCAGACCGAGCAGGAAAGCCTGGGAGGCACTTATGTCCAATTAATGACCAGATGGCTGGAAGTGGAGCTGTGGTGGTGGTAAAGCCTCAGCTTTGTAGGAAACAGCTGAGCAATGCATTGGGCCCTGTGTTTCAGCACTGGGATGGCTTCTCTTTTCAAAAAGAGAAGGCCAAGTTTATGTATCAGTCCACTACCTACTTATGTGTGTATATGACCTCCCTGAGAACAAACAGACCATATGCAATGCTTCTCCTTTTGTTTACTGGTTCATTTTTCAGATATGCTCATTGCACATACTGCACCATTCTCTTTATTTCAGGCCCATGGCTCTTCTCTTCTAGGGTTTCAAGCCTATGTCCTTATATGATGCACACTTAAGCTCTCAGCAGTCTTTATTTACATTTTATTATGAGGTCAATGTAGGAACAGCCACAAATCAGGCAGGGGAAAAGAAGATAAGGTTTTGTAGAAATAACTAGTATTCAGAAAATTAAATTTGGGGATGTAAAATGGTAGCATACTTATGTAAAAACTACCATGAAGAAAAAGATGTGGCTACAGACTTGGATTAGTGAAATAGTGCTTGCCAAGCATGCAAGAAGCCCTGGGTATGATTACTCAGTATCACATACACAGAAAAAGCCAGAATTGGTGCTGTGGCTAGACCTGGCAAACGAAACCTATGTAGGTAGGTAGGAAGGTAGGTAGCTAGGTGGGTAGATAGATAGATAGATGATAGATAATAGATAGAAAGAAAGATAGATAAATAGAAAGAAAAATAGACAGATAAATATATAGACAGAATGAAACATGATAGATTAACCTAGTCTTGGATGTCAGGAGGAATGAAAGGAACAATTCCCAGTCATGATGCCTTCTGCAATGTTCCGGCTGCCAGCTTTGCCTTCACACAACCACAGAGCAGGAAGACTGTCTCTTTCCCACTTCTCAGGCAGCCAAATGCCCCAGAGCCAAGAGGGTAGACCCAGGTTCTAACTCAGGTGCTTGGAGACAGAAGAGAAAGGGCCCTGCTTCTCCTTGGACTGGGAATTTGCATTAATGATGTGCAGAATGAAGGAAGGAGAATGGACTGGCAGAGGAAGAAGAATGGTCTTTAAATCTGACAGATGGACAGTCAAAACCCCATTTCTTAAGACCAAAGAGCTGGGTTTTTCTTCTCTGTTCCTCCCCTCTCCCCCACTAAACTGGCTCACTATTTTTCCCCTAAAGATAGCCTGAGGCTCCCTTCACCTGAGGGAAGAAGGTTAATCAGTCATTTTTTGAAGAGGGTGAGAAAAGCCTGTCCCTGGTGTAACTCTAACAAATGTTTCAGGGTTCCTCCCATTGCTGGCTTTTGCAGCTGACTTCCCTGTTGAGTGTGTACATCCTGCCTCCTAATCCTGTAGGCCTACGTTTCTGCACCTAGCCTGGCTTTTGCAACCATTTTATGTCCTTCAATAACAGTGTTACACTGGAGTTTTTCTGCAAACAGTTCTAGGGCTTGGATCCTGATAACTTCATTTGAACCCAGGATGGTTCAATAATGTTTCTTTCCTGCTTCTATAGCTCGAGAACACTAAGAACATTTAGAGTGCAAGTAGCTTCTCATCATCAAGGGAAACACAGGAAGCTCTTGAACATCTGACCTTTCAGAAGTGGAAGTCAGAGTGTCATAGACTTTTCTGCCCTGGCTGGCTTCACCCTTGATCCTGAGACCTCAGCCTCTTGAGCTAGGGCTTGGTTCAGAAATGTAATGACATTGACAATACAAGTCAACTGCTTATCACATAGGGTTCGGGAAGCATATTAAGCCTTTCAACAATGGACCTTTAAGAACCATGTAGGACACAAGGTTACAATGCTAGAGTCTAAGAGGCTGGGAATATAAATCTGCTACATTTGAACCTGGAGCTCTAACTCCAATTCTGGTGTACATCAGTGTTCATTTTCCAGAGAATGTTCTCCTAATTAGCAAATAGGAAAGTACTTTGATTAATCCTCACTTTTTTTCCAGTTATGTGTCTTGTACTCAACCCTGGGCACTGTCCCTGGGCCCGTCAACTCAAGGTGAACACTCTACCACTAGAGCCACATCGCCAGGTGGGGTCTTTTGGTGGTTCACTGGAGATAACAGTCTAACAGGGTTTGCCTAGGCTGTCTTTGAACTGTAGTCTTCAGCTCTCAGCCTACTGAGAAGCTAGCGTTCCAGGTGTGAGCACTGGCATCTGGCCTATTGTTTTTGTCAGTCCTGGGGCTTGATCTTAGGACCTTGGTACGATCTCTGTGTTTCTTTTTCTTAGGGTTAGCCACTTGAACCACTCCACAGCTTCTGGCTTTTCCTGAGTATGTGTCAGTGAGGATTCAAACCCTGGCATTCTTGCATGCTGAGGGAGCGAGCTCTTTACCACTAAGCCACATTTCTAGCCCCACCCTTAAAATTTTATCCTTCAATTTGTCTATCCTCAGGAAAAGGCTTCTGAGTATAAATCATCTAAAGAAATCTCTATAAGATGATGTGCAAAGCTAAGAAAAAACTCAGGGAGAATGGGAAGGGATGGGTAGGGGAAATAAAGGAGGAGGCTACAATGCTTGATAAGAAATGTACTCATTATCTTGCCCATGTAATTGTAACCCCTCTCTACAGTATTTTCACAATAAAAAGAAAAAGAAAAAAGACCAAAAAAAAAAAAAAAAGAAAAAGCTCATATTTGGGAGAGAATCTAAACATGTGAAGACTGTGACAAATGGCTCCATTTAATTATGCATTATATTTTAACTCTTAATAAAATATTAGTGAAAAGTGAGTCAATGTCCTAAATTATTGTGTATAATTTTATAAGAGCTGTGCAAAATGTAATAAATATTATGTGTATAATAATACTAAATACAATAATCAATAAATAAATGAATCAAATAAAAATAAAATACAAAATCAATAATAAAAATCATAATATGAAATTAACATACATATGTAAGTATATATCATACATTCATTACACATGTATAGAAATGTTGTTTTTCCATTGCAGGGCCTTCATTCAGGCCCTGGGAACTCTAGCCTGAATTCCTTTACCTCAAGGATAGTGAGCTTTGCCTTGCAAAAGAGTTACCTGGATGGTGAGCTCAAATCCTAGCAATGGCAGAAATACTGGCCCAAGTTCCAAGACAGTGGCTTAATTTTTTTAATGGTAGCAGTTATGTTTATTCAGTTCCATACTGAAAATTAAAAATAGGTAGCATTGAATTTTGTACAGCTATTCATATTTCCTTCCCGTACCCCCCAAAGTGCTTCTCTGAAAACTAATATATTTCTTTTTTTGTATTTTTTATTGTAAAAATGTTGTACAGAGGGGTCACAGTTACATGAGCAAGGAAATGAGTACATTTCCTATTGAGCATTGTTGCCTCCTCCTTTGTATTCCCATTACCATCCCTTCCCTCCCATCTTGAAAACTAGCTCCCCCTGCCAATATCAGTGACTTAATTTTTCATTTTTGGTTGGCATGGGGTTTGAACTCAACTAGTGGTAACTCTTCCCTCACATTGCTACAGATTTACCAAGAACCCGAGTTCAAATCCCAGGCCAGGAAATAAAACTGGCAGAAATTCCAAACCAGGGAGCTTTAGTTTTTAATTTTGTTAAATTATTTATTTATTTATTTATTGGCCAACCATGGAGCTTGAAATCAGGTCATGAAAACTGCCTCTGCTTGGATCTCCCTAAGCTGGGATGCAGTCTCTGATCCTGAGATCCTAGGCCCAGGGGGCTGTCAGGAAGAAAAGAAAAAGCTAGAAAACACAAAAAAGTGGTGAGCTGCAGAGGCCTGGGTTTTTATTATTTTTTTTCTTTATACAGTGACCATCCTGGGACTGAATGACACGGCTGTAAAGTGGACCTGACCTGCCATTGCTGTTGGCTGGTGGGCTCTCAGAGAAGCCATAGGCCAACCTGTCAACATAGACCCTAGTTTCAAATCTCAGTCCTGACACCAATGGCAGAAGATCACAAGAGACTCGTTCCTATGCATAGGAATACTGGTTAAAAAAGTACTTCATGCCTTGGTCTAGTCTAAAATTGGATGCAATAATCTTAGAATGCTGATTGATCTTAATTAATAGTTTATTAAGCATGATACGAATAATGTTCCTTCACTGGCAGTATAATAAATACCTAAGAGTTGGTAGGAACATAGTAGGTGTCATTCTATCATAGATAGATGGCTCTGGCACTCTTTACTAATGTATATTTATTTGTATAGCACTGTCTGCCTATCAATATATCGTTGTTTTGGCCAAACATGGGGGTCAATCTCATCATGTGGGAACCCCCTCACAGCTTCATTGGCAAGAGGCTGACATGATCAAACTCACCCATTCATGAATTGGGCCTGCTAGGCCCTGAGTTCAGATCCTAGCACTGCCAAGCATGATGGAGAACACATCTAAAATCTAGATGCTATATGATAGGATGTAAACAATTTAATAAATGGTATAGGTGTCATCAGAGTCAATAAAATAAATGGTAAATAAATGAATAAAACAAGAACTAAAATGAATAACTACACCAAACACAATATGGACTGAACATCTGTATGGAAGTATAAATCCTACTTTTAAAATGTATATAAGGTGTATCTTTTCCAGGCCTGAATCTTGAATTCAGCCCCCGCTATGAGAAGGGAATGGCAGGAGATCATAAGCTACTCAGTTCTGGACCTAGGAAGAGTCATGGTATGCTATCGATCTCATCCTTGAATCAGTAGTTTGTGCACTAAAATATACAAGGAACTCAAAAAATTAAATCCCCCAACAACAAATCCTCAAAGATACAACTGCCCAATAAATAAGTAGGCTAAAGACTTAAAGAGAAACTTCTCTGAAGAAGAAAGAAGGATGACCAATAGACACATGAAGAAATGCTCAACCTCCCTAGCCATAAAAGAAATGCAAATCAAACAACATTGAGATACCACCACATCCCAGTTAGAATGGCTAGAATCAAGAACTCTAATAACATCAGATCCAGGAGGAGATGTGGATAGGGAAACCTACTGCATTGTTTGTGGTAGTGTAAACTTGTTCAACCACTTTGGAAAGTGGTATGGAGGTTCCTGAAAAGATTTCACATAGAGCTCCCCTATGACCCAACAATCCCACTTTTGGGCATTTACCCAAATGTTTACAAACAAGACCACACTAAAGCTACCAGCAAAACTATGTTTATTGCAGCATTATTTACCATAGTTAAGGTATGGAACCAGCCCAGGTGCCTCTCAGTAGAAGAATGGATCAAGAAAATGTGGTATATATACACAATGGAATTCTATGCCTCCATCAGGAAGAATGACATTGCCCCACTTGTTAGGAAATGGAAAGACTTGGAAAAAATTATATTAAGTGAAGTAAGCCAAGCCCAAATAAGGGAAGCCCATGGTTCCCTTATTTGCAATATCAGTTATATGTATGAGTCAAGCAGAAAAGGTCTGATAAGGTGATGTTAGGAAAATGAACCCTAAGATGTGTATTTAAATGTTTTTTTTTTCTTTCATGCATTTGTTTCTAACGTATTTATAAGATTATTTCTTTGTTGCTTTGTATGTCCCTCCCCCACAGTATAACCCCTGCTTTAACTGTATTTGATGTCGGTATAATTTGTTTAAATGAGGATACAGGTGGACCCGTTGCAGCAATGAGAAGTACAAGTTGTCATGTCGAAAATGAACTTTACAACCTTGGTGGGGGTGGAGGATTGGGTGGGGGTCGGGGGGAGGTTGGGAAGGGATGTGAAGAGTAAACAAAGGAGGAGGCTACAATGTTTGATAGGAAATGTACTCCTTGTCTTGCCCATGTAATTGTAACCCGTCTGTACATTATGTTCACAATAAAAAAAAAGAATATTTTCAAACATTCTTTTTTTTTTTGTCAGTCATGGGGCTTGATCTCTGTGCTTGAGCTCTGTCCCTCAACTCTTCAGCTCAAGGTAAGTGCTCTACCAATTGAGCTACGGCACCACTTCCTTAAACCATTCTTTTGACATGACTTCTACCATCTCTTTTGAGGCAAAGCTATAGTCTATATATTAAATATTCTAATCATAATATGCAATAATTAGGAAGGATAAAACAATAGATATCATTAAAAATATGTCAAACACAATAAAAAGGACAATTACTCATCAAACAGATGCTTATCATCTTGACAGTTGGAGAACAACAGTCTGAGAATTTGCAGAATTCCTGAAAGGACAATATTTGAATTCAAAAGAAAGAGGAAAACACTTAAAATATTGAAAGACAAACATGCACCAATCGGTCATGCCTGTAATCCTAGATGCTCAGGAGGCTCATTAGTCGCTAAAGACAAGCAAGAATAAACTAGATAACATCAACTGATAACCTTTCATATTTCAAAAAAGGACAGTAAAACAGAAGTGTAAATATATGCAACAGATAGAGGGCATATATTTGTTAATGCTACAATTTTAATGCTACAATGATCCTGAGACTTAAGTATTGTTATATCTTCTAATTCTATATAAATTATTTGTGAATATGATATGTCTTTAAAGAACATATGTAAATTAACAGTCAATAGGAGAAACATATGAAATGAGCTCCTCTTTAGTATCTAAGAAAAAAGAAAAAGAAAAGTGAGTAGCGTGACCATTATATAAGAAGATGACACAAAATATATTAAAGCATTTGTGGAGAAATTGCTATACTCCACATAGCAGATCGATTTTTATAATACTGCAATCATTTTAGCAAGAAAGTTTTCAAGTCTTCAAAAGGTCAAAGAGAATTGTATAGGATCCATGCATTACACTTGTATGGATGTATAGAGAAGTAAAAAACTTGTTTGCACAAGTAATGTAGTTCATTGACAGTACACTGGAACAGTATATGTTAGACCCTAGAAATAATCTGCAAACACAAATTTTGAAAAGACACGCTATAGAGGATGTATGCTGGACAAATACCTGTAACTGAATTTTATATCTATTTTAATGTCTGTTCTAAAGTTTACAGATTTTCTATTTGAAGAAATGCAAGTTTGTGAAAATTAGGCTTGAAAAACCCATGATTGTACAATTCGCTTCCAAACCACTAAAATGTATACAATAAAAGGAGATAATATATTGCATATGAATTACATGTCAACAAAAAATCTATTGTTAAAAATACTTCACACAAAATGCAGAATACTTAGAAATATTTTGGTGTTGGCTAAAAACTCTTTGTAAACTACAGTTTTTAAAACGAAGATGTGATTTCTGTTTATTTTGAGTTCATACAGAAATAACTCAATCAAAAAGTGTATGCAATAACTGGAATACCTTGAAATTAGGTATCTTTTATGATTAATTAATAACTTTTTCTGGAAGAAATTTTAGAAATGACAGAAGACACAAATATATGCATCTACATTTTATGAAAGCCATATGCTACTTGCTCAATCAAATTGCTTTTCTCTACTTTGCTAGGAAAAAAGTATTCTCAACATGAGAGCCAGTAACAGTGAAAAGAAACAAAATACACAATCATAGTGATTTATTTGGGAAAATAACAAATGAAATAAAGCAATTCCACTTAAGGGCTTCCAATATTAGTGTCTATGAAGATGTTCCTGAATGCCAACATCCACTCAATTTTCGGAATTTTAATTTCTAAGAACATGAAAACTAGACAAGGAAAGAAATATAGTCTTAGAGCAAACCAGCCTTGGAATCTTTTTTTGAGGGGGTCCGGTTTTGGGACCTGAAATCTGGGCCTGGGTTCTGTCCCTCAGCTCTTCAGCTCAAGGCTAGCACACTACAATTTCAGCCACAGTGCCACTTCTGCCTTTTTTCTTTTTGGTTATATGGTGCTGAGGAATTGAACCCAGGGCCTCATGCATGCAACACAAGCAGTCTACCACTGAGCCACCTTCTCAGCCCTGGAATAATTTTCTTGTTTTTCTTTTTCTTTTTTTAAAAAATATTATTACTAATTTTTTTTATTGTGAAAATACCTGCAGAGGAGTTACAATTTCTTTTTTTAAGGTCTTCAAGCATTTATTTATTTTATTTTATTTTTGAATTTTTTCTTACTGTGAAAATACCATACAGAGGAGTTACAATTACATGGGCAAGATAATGAATATATTTCTTATCAAGCATTGTTCCTCTTCTTTGTTTCCCCTTTCCATCCCTTCCCATCCTTCCCCTACCCCCTCTCAATCCTCCCCCCCCCCCACCAAAGAGGTGAAGTTCGTTTTTGCACATAACGTCTTGTATATCTCATTGTTGCAATGGATCCACCTGTATCCTACTTAAACTATTTGTTTTTTTGCTTCTCCTCCACAAATTATACCAACCTAAAATACAGTGAAACAGGGGTTATACCATGGGGGAGGGACATAAAAAGCAATAAAAAACACTTATAAATGTGTTAGAAACAATCACCTGAAAGAAAAAAGCATTTGAATATATAACATAGGGTTCATTTCTCTGACATCAACTTACCTGACTTTTTCTGCTTGACTTAGACATATACTAGATATTGCAAATAATGGAAACCATGGAACCTAAGTTTCTTTAGGCCTGGCTTACTTCACTTAATATAATTTTTCCAATTCTTTTCATTTCCTAACAAATGGGGCAATGTCATTCTTTCTGATAGAGGCATAGAATTCCATTGTGTATATTTACCACATTTTCTTGATCCATTCATCTACAGAGGGGCATCTGGGTTGGTTCCATATCTTAGCTATGGCAAATGCTGCTGCAATAAACATACTTGTACTGGGAGCTTTAGTGTGGCCTCGTTTGTGATCATTTGGGTAAATTCCCAAAAGTGGGATTGCTGGGACATAGGGAAGCTCTATGTGTAGTCTTTTGAGGAACCTCCATACTACTTTCCAAAGTGGTTGAACAAATTATCACTCCCACCAACAATGTAGTAAGGGTCCCTTCTGGCCACATCCCCTCCAGCATCTGTTGCTATTAGAGTCCTTGATTATAGCCATTCTAACTGGGTTGAGGTGGTATCTCAATGTTGTTTTGATTTGCATTTTTTTTATGGCTAGGGAGGTTGAGCATTTCTTCATGTGTCTATTGGTCATCCTTCTTTCTTCTTCAGAGAAGTTTCTCTTTAAGTCTTTAGCTCACTTATTTATTGGGCAGTTGTTTCTTTGAGGAGTTGTTGTTGGGGGATTTAATTTTTTGAGTTCCAGGTGTATTTTAGATATGAGACCCTTGTCTGTTGTATGGCTAGTGAAGATCTTCTCCCAATCTGTCTGCTTTCAATTGATCTTGCTAGCTATGTCCTTTGCCATGTAGAAGCTCTGCAACTTAAGAAAATTTCGGCCTGCTCCAAAGGAGACCTACGGTTTCTCCTATTCCATCCTGTAATGTTTTCAGAGTGTCTGCTTTGACTCCGAGGTCATCACTCCATTTGGTGTTGATTCTGGTGCAGGGTGATACATAAGGATCTAGCTTAATTTTCTGCAATTAGTTAACCAATTTTGGCAGCACCATTTACTGAAGAGGCTGTCTTTCTTCCATTCTATTTTTTTTAGCTCCCTTATTGAACATTAGATGGCTATAGGTCTGTACGTTCATTTCTGGGTTTTCATTTCTATTCCATTGGCCCTGAGGTCTGTTCTTGCGTTAGTACCAAACTGTTTTGATTACTATGGCTTTGTCGTAGTCTTTGAAAATTGGTATTGATATTCCTCCAGCACCGTTCTTTCTATTGAGGACAGTTTTAGCTATTCGAGGTCTTTTATTGTTCCATATGAATTTTTGGATTGCCTCTTCTATTTTCTTGAAGAATGAGGATGGAACATTGATAGGTATTGCATTGAATTTGTAGATAGCCTTGGGAATTATTGTCATTTTCAGGCTTTTGATCTTTCCAATCCAGGTGTATGCGAGTTTTTGCCACTTTCTAAGTTCTGTTTTAATTACCTTTTTCAAGTTTTTAAAGTTTTTATCATAGAGGTCCTTCACTTCTTTGGTTAAGTTAATTCCTAGGTATTTTATTTTATTTTATTTTTTTCTTCTACTTTCATATTTTTTTTATTGTGAAAATACTGTACAGAGGGGTTACAATTACATGGGCAAGATAGTGAGTACATTTCTTATCAAGCATTGTAGCCTCCTCCTTTTTTTACCCTTCCAGTCCCTTCCCATCCATCCTCCCCCACCCAATTCTCCTCCTCCAAGTTGTAAAGTTCGTTTTTGACATGAAAACGAATTCTTCTCATTGTTGGAACAGGTCCACCTATATCCTTATTTAAACGACTTGTTTTTCCCCTTCCCCTCCACAAATTATACAGACATCAAATATAGTTAAAGCAGGGGTTATATTGTGGGGGAGGGACAGACAAAGCAACAAAGAAATAATTTTATGAATACGTTAGAAACAAATGCATGAAAGAGAAAAAACATTTAAATACATTTCTTACTGTTCATTTTCCTAACATCACCTTATCTGACTTTTTCTGCTTGACTCATACATATACTATATATTGCAAATAAGGGAAATCATGGGACCTATGTTTCTTTGGGTTTGGCTTACTTCACTTAATATAATTTTTCTAAGTCTTTCCATTTCCTAACAAATGGGGCAATGTCATTCTTTCTGATGGAGGCATAGAATTCCGTTGTGTATATATCCCATATTTTCTTGATCCATTCATCTACTGAGGGGTATTTGGGTTGGTTCCAGATCTTCGCTATGGTAAATAATGCTGCAATAAACATAGTTGTGCTGGTAGCTACCAGCACAAGTTCTCAAAATTATTAGCATAAAGTTTGAGAAGTATTCCCTTAAAATATTTGGGACTGCTGGGTCATAGGGGATCTCTATGTGGAGTCTTTTGAGGAACCTCCATACTACTTTCCAAAGTGATTGAACAAGTTCACACTCCCACCAACAATGAAGTAAGGTTTCCTTCTGTCCACATCCCCTCCAGCATCTGTTGTTGTTAGAGTTCTTGATTTTAGCCATTCTAACTGGGGTGAGGTGGTATCTCAATGTTGTTTTGATTTCCAATTCTTTTATGGCTAGGGAGGTTGAGCATTTCTTCATATGTCTATTGGCCATCCTTCTTTCTTCTTCAGAGAAGTTTCTCTTTAAGACATTAGCCCACTTATTTATTGGGCAGTTGTTTCTTTGAGGATTTGTGGTTGGGGGATTTAATTTTTTGAGTTCCACGTATATTTTAGATATGAGATTCTTGTCCGTTGTATGGCTAGTGAAGATCTTCTCCCAATCTGTGGGCTTTCATTTGATCTTGCTAACTACGTCCTTTGCCATGCAGAAGCTCTGCAACTTCATGCAATCACATTTGTCCAACCTTCCTTTGATTTGTTGTGTTTCCGAGCCTCTATTAAGAAAATTTCGGCCTGCTCCAAGGAGACCTAGGGTTTCTCCTATTCCATCCTGTAATGTTTTCAGAGTGTCTGCTTTGACTCCGAGGTCTTTGCTCCATTTGGAGATGATTCTGGTGCAAGGTGATATATAAGGGTCTAGCCTTAGTTTTCTACAAATATTTAACCAATTTTGGCAGCACCATTTACTGAAGAGGCTGTCTTTCTTCCATTCTATTTTTTAGCTCCCTTATCAAAGATTAGATAGCTATAGGTGTGTAGCTTCATTTGTGGGTTTTTTATTCTATTCCATTGGTCCTAAGGTCTGTTCTTATGTTAGTACCAATCTGTTTTGATTACTATGGCTTTATAGGAGAGTTTGAAATTTAATATTGATATTCCTCCAGCAGTGTTCTTTCCGTTGAGGAGCGCTTTTTCTATTAGGGATCATTTATGGTTCCATATGAATTTTGGATTGTCTCTTCTATTTCCTTGAGGAATGAGGTTGGAATTTTGATAGGTATCACATTGAATTTGTAGATAGCCTTGGAAAGTATTGCCATTTTCACGATGTTAATCTTTCCAATTCAGGAGCATGGGAGTTTTTCCCATTTTCTAAGTTCTATTGTGATTTCCTTTTTCAAGTTTTTAAAGTTTCCATCATAGAGGTCCTTCACTTCTTTGGTTAAGTTAATTCGTAGGTATTTTATTTTTGGTGGGACTATTACAAATGGAGTTGCTTTCTTAGTTTCAGCCCCACTTTTCTCATTGTTGGCATACAGAAAAGCCATTGCTTTTTGGGGGTTAATTTTATACCCTGCTACTTTGCCAAACTTTTGAATCAGCTTGAGTAATTTGGGAGTGGAGTCTTGGGATTCTTTAAGTACAAGATCATGTCATCTGCAAAGAAGGAGAGTTTTATTTCTTCTTTCCCTATTTAGATCCCCTTTACGTCTGCATCTTGTTTTATTGCTGTAGCTAGGCATTCTAACACTAGGTTGAAGAGAAGTGGAGAGAGTGCACATCCTGGTCTTGTTCCTGAGTTAAGAGGGAATGGCTTTAATTTTTCAAAATTAAGTATAATGCTGACTGTAGGTTTGTCATATACAGCCTTCATTGTATTGAGGAATGTTCCATGCATTCCTAATTTTTCCAAAACCTTCATCATGAAGGGGTGTTGGATCTTTTCTAATGATTTTTCTGCATCTATTGAGATAACCATGTGGTTCTTATTCTTGTTCCTATTGATATGATGAATAATATTAATTGATTTCCGTATTTTGAACCAGCTTTGCATCCCTGAAATGAATCCTGTTTGATCAATGTGTATCATTTTTGGAGGAATTGTTGAAGTCGATTGGCCAAAATTTTGTTGAGAAGATTTACATCAATGTTCATCAAAGGAATGGGTCTATAGTTCTCTTTCTTTGATGAGTCCCTGCCTGGTTTTGTGATGAGGGTTATGATGGCTTCATAGAATGTGTTCTGTAGGGAACTTTCTCTTTCAATTTCATTGAAGAGTTGGAGGAGTATTTTTGTGAGCTCAGCTTTGAAGTCCTTGTAGAATTCCGCTGTAAAATCATCTGGTCCTGGACTTTTCTTAGCTGGGAGGTCTCTTATTGCTGTTTCTATTTCAATGCTTGATATGGACCTGTTAAGATTATTTAACTCATCTTGGTTTAGTTTCAGCATGTCAATATTTGCTAGGAAAAGGTCCATTTCTGCCAAGTACTCAAACTTATTAGCATAAAGTTTGAGAAGTATTCCCTTAAAATATTTTGAATCTTGGTTGTTTCCGTGATGATGTTTCCATTCTCCTCTCTGAGTTTATTTATTTGGGTGTGTTCTCTTCTTTTTCTGATAAGATTTGCTAAGGGTCTGATAATTTTGTTAATTTTTTCGAAGAACCAACTCTTTGTTTTTTGATTCTTTCTATAGATTTTTGGATTCCAATTCATTTAATTCTGATTTAATTTTAATTATTTCTTTCATCTACTGGATTGGAGTTTATCTTGCTGCTTTTTTTCAAGGAGGTTCAGATGTGCCATTAAATTGTTCGTTTCAGATCTCTCCAATTTGTTGGTGTAGGAACTCAGAGCTATAAACTTGCCTCTGAGTACTGCCTTTCCTGTGTCACAGAGAAGCTGGTAATATGTGTGCTCATTTTTGTTGAATAGCATGAACATTTGTATTTCTTTCTAATCTCTTCCTTGACCGACTTGTGATTCAGCCTCCATGTGTTACCGTACTTTCTTTTTTGGCTTTTGGTGTTGAGTTCTAATTTTATTCCCTTGGAGTCTGACAGAATGCAAGGTATAACTTCAAGGTTTCTGAATTTGGACAGGTTTGCTTTGTGGCCTAATATGTGGTATTTTAGATAATGTTCCATGTGCTCCTGAGAAAAACGTGTATTCTGATGCTGCTGGGTGAAATGTTCAGTAGATGTCTGTTAAATCTTGTTTATCTATGCAGTTGTTTAGATCTGCGGTTTCTCTGTTGCGTTTGTGCCAAGTTGATCTCTGTAGTGGGGAGAGTAGTGTGTTAAAATCCTCAACAATTAATGTCTGTTGATCTATGTGGGATTTGAGGGAAAGTAGTGTTTCTTGGATAAATTTGGGTGCTCTGTTGTTTGGAGAATAGATATTTAGAATTGTAATATCCTCCTGAAAGGGGGATCCCTTAATAAGTATGTAGCGACCTTCTTTATATCTTCTCACAAATTTTAATTTGAAGTCTATTTTATCTGATGTGAGGATTCCAACTCCCGCCTGTTTATTGGGCCATTTGCTTGGTAGATTTTGTTCCAGCCTTTAACATTGAAAATGTGTTTGTTTTTATGGGTAAGATGTGACTCCTTAAGGCAGCAGATAGAAGGATCTTGATTTTTAATCCAACTATACAGTCTATGTCCCTTAATTGGAGAGTTAATTCCTTTAATGTAAAGATATAGGACTGAGAGGTATTTGGGAGTTCCTGCCATGTTGTCCACCTTCTTGGGGGATGTGAAAACTGGGTTTTTCCTATGGTTCTTGGATTCTCAGTTTGGGTGCAGTTTCTTGTCCTTTATTGTGGTCTTGTTGGTTTTCTATGTGTAGGACGTCTTTAAGAATATTTGTAGGACCGTTTTGGTGGAGATGTATTGTATCAATTCTTTTTTTTGCTATGGAAGGTTTTTATTTGGCCTTCAGTTATGAAGGAGAGTTTAGCTGGGTACAGTATTCTTGGTTGATAGTTGTTTGTTTTTAGGGCATGGCATACATCGTTCCAGGCTCTTCTTGCTTTGATTGTCTCTGCTGAGATATCTGAGGTGATTCTAATTGGTTTCCCTTTATAGGTGATTAATCTTTTCTCCTTGACAGCTTTAAGGATCTTTTCCTTGGTCTGAGTTGATCCTGTGTGGATTATAATGTGACAGTGGGATGTCCTATTCTGGTCTGGTCTATTTGGAGTTCTAAAAGCTTCTTGTATTTTAATAGGCCTGTCTTTTTGCATGTTTGGGAAGTTCTCTGCTAGGATCCTGTTAAACAAATTTCCTAGACCATTAACTTCTGTTTCTAGGTGCTCCTCTATACTCTCCTCTACACCCTAGACCTTCTGATGGTGTCTTCCAAATGTTGGATAGATCTATCATATTTCTTATACTTGTCTTGGATGGTTGTATGTACTTTGTCTATAAAGTCTAGGCTGTCTTCAATCCCCGAGATTCGATCTTCTGCATGGTCTAACTTGTTGTCAAGACTTTCTACTTTGTTTTTTATTGCTTTTCCTTCTAGTTGGTCAGCTTTGTTGGCTTCAAATTCTTTGTTGAAGCTTTGTTTTAGATTTGGTATGAACTTCTTTACTTCCTTAATTTGGTCTTCAGTGTGTATTCTCAAATTACTTAGTTGATTGTTTATGGTTTCCTTGGACTCCCATTCCTTCTGTTGGTTTCCATTCAGCATTCTCTTTGTGGTCTCCCTGACTTCCTTCTGCTCTTTGTTAATGGATTCCATGAATGCCTTTAGTGATCTTTGTGTATTTTCATCCTGATCTCTCAATTCCTGTATTACTCTTTGATTAGCTTCCTCTCGTTTGTGCGATTCCTGTAGTTCTCTTTGAGTGTTCTCAGCCTGCTCATGCAATTCCTGCCTTTCTCTTTGAGTATTCTCAAGCTGCTCACGCAAATTCTGTATAAGTTTTTGAGTAGCTTCCTCACGCTTATGAAATTCCTGTATAAACTTTGGATTGCCTCCTCTCTCTCCCTATCACGCTCATACAGAGTCGTTTGTATGATTTCAATCTTTTCATTTATCATGTTTGCCAGCAGTGTTTGTAGAGCTATTTGGGAACTCTCCTTTGGATTATTCATTATCTGTTCTGTCCCCTGGTTATCATGAGTGGGAATTGAGATACCCGGACTTGCCATTTTTCTTGTGTTTTTCCTGTTTACTCTGCCCATTTAGGATGAAATTAACACCAGTTTTGTTCTAGAACACTATCTTAAGGCAAGCATCAACCAAAGTCTGTATTTGTACAGTCAATAGTCTGCAGATACAATCTAGTTCAACAGATACATCTATTCAACATCAAACAACTATATATTAATGGGCTACGAACTGCAAAGAAGAATTTGGTAAGCCAGAAATTATTTGGTTTAGGAAGAGATGTGGGTAAAAAATAGGAATAGAGTGATGTGGGAAGGCACAGGGAGTGTTAACTAAGTCCTAATCTCAAAGCAGGAAATAGGTTGGATAGGATGAAAGTAGAGAGAAAAAAAAAGAAGAAAGAGAATGGGAACAAAAAGATTCCAGAAAAAATAGAAAGGTAAAAATTAAAAATATTATACAAATTGAAAACAAACTATTCAGAGAAGAACATGAATATAATGAGAGAAGGGGAGGGGTATAAGGGAGATGTGAAAAATTTAAAAATAAAATTACTTAAAATATTATATAGGTATAAAGAGGTAGTGGTGCTATTAAGGAATTTAAGTCTAGGAGGTTTTGAATTGAATAATAAATTTGTGGATTAAGTGTGTACACAATGGGGGATAAGGTCTAATAATCTACTATGGGTGTATCTGAGGATGTGCAGAGCAGCAATTAAGTCACATAAAGAATGAAAGAGAAGAACAGGTGAAAAAGATAAGAAAGAAAGAAAAAAGATCAGAAGTTCAGTAGAGCTAAACAAAAAACAAAACGAAACAAAAAACAAAAAAAGGAAGAAAAATGCACACACACTTATACCCCTAAAATCAAATTGTAAGAGGAAAAAAAATTACCAGAAAATAATTTTTTTCAAAAAAGTTAAAAATTAAAGATTAAAAAAAATTTTTAGAAAAAAAATTTTTATAAAAGGTACAAAAAAAAAAAGTTCTTTGATTTTTTTGGGACGGGTGGGAAAAATCCTGTGTCTACCTTGTGTCTGTAACCAGCCTCTTGTTGGAGTCTCTGGTCTGCTTGTGTTCCTGTGGCTTGGTTGGTTACTTAAGTCAGTTTCTTTGAACAGGCAGAAAAATGCTCTGCGATCCTCCTCCCAGGTTAGTTCAATCAGAGGAAATGGCTTTTTCCTCGAGTTTGGAGATGCTGTGATGAGGCTAGGTTCTGGGTACAGTTGAGGCCTTTCAGCAAAGAGTAGCTTTTCCCAGGGGCTGGTATGTGAGAAACTCACAGAGGGCAGCCTGGAGTCACTCTCAGGGTTTCTGCTTACTGAATTTCAGTTGATTGTCGATGCTGCTAAAGGGAGGGGCAACCTCTGGCTCTGATTACCCTGTGAAGAAAGCCACTGCTGGGGCTGGCGCCCGAGCTGGGTGACTTTTCTCTGGGTGGAGCTGAGTCTGACAGGTCAGATTAGGCTCTTGTGACCTGCTAGATGACTCTATATTTATTCCAGGGCCTGAGTTGTAGCTAGCGGCTCCGCTGAGCTTTGTCGGTATCCAAGATGGAGATCTCCGGTACTGGGGGGGAGGGGTGTTCTTCCCTCCTCTACTCCCTGAGAAGGAGTGAGGAGGTCAGGCTTCTACTCATGTTGAGTCTTGGTTCCTGGGTCATCCCTGGTCTGCGAACTGCAGGATGAAGATGTCTGCTCCTTGTCAGTTCTTGCTGGTGTTGAGTAGAACCACTGCTGCTGCCGCTGCGGCGGCTGCCCTCTCTGACCTAACTCTCTGTCGGTATTTTATTTTTGTGGGGCTATTAGGAATGGAGTTGTTTTCCTAATTTCAGCCACACTTTTCTCATTGTTGTCCTATAGAAAAGCCATCCATTTTTGAGGGTTAATTTTATACCCTGCTACTTTGCCAAAGTTTTGAATCAGCTTGAGTAATTTGGGAGTGGAGTTTGTGGGATTCTTTAAGTACAAGATCATGTCATCTGCAAAGAGGGGAGTTTTACTTCTTCTTTCCCCATCTCGATCCACTTTATGTTTGCATCTTGTCTTATTGCTGTAGCTAAGCATTCAATACTAGATTGAAGAGCACTGGAGACAATGGACAACCTTGTCCCCTTCCTGTATTAAGAGGAAATTACTTTAGTTTTTCACCATTAAGTATAATGCTTGCTGCAGGTTTGTCTTATACATCCTTTATTGTATTTTGGAATGTTCCATGGATTCCTAATTTTCTGAGAACCTTAATCATAAAAGGGTGTTTGATCTTGTCCAATGCTTTTTCTGCATCTATTGAAATACCCATGTGGTTCTTATCCTTGCTCCTGTTGATGTGATAAATTATATTAATTGATTTTCGTATATTGAACCAGCTTTGCATCCCTGAAATGAATCCTGTTTGATCGTGGTGTATGATTTTTTGAATGAATTGTTGAAATCGATTGGCCAAAATTTTGTTGAGAAATTTTGCATAAATATTCACCAAAGAAATGGGTCTACAAAAAAAAAAAAAAAAAAGAAATGGATCTACAGTACTCTTTCTTTGATGAGTCCCTGCCTGGTTTTGGGATGAGGGTTATTGTAAAGCACATGGGCAGCAAAGATGGCACTGACAGTCAGTTGAGTGGGCAGAGCCCAATTTGCTTTACTTTCAGTGCATAACCAGCCCGAGGAAGCTTAGGTGTATGATAGGGTGTGACCTTGACAGTGATAGGTTCCTTCTCCTCCACTGCCATGCCACTGGCTGCTATTTTTTTTTTTTTGCTTTAAAAAGGGTTTTCTCTGTGTTAATAAATGAGTTTTCCAGCTTGACTTGGCTCCCCGCTGGGTCTGATTGTCTCCCTGGCTAAGGGAGGCTGAGGAACGTGCGACTATCTGTGTTATCTTTCCTCGGACCCCGTCCATCTTTTGTGGGATGGACGAAGACCGGACATCTGGCTCCCAAGTTGGGTCTTGAAAGGAAAAGATACCAGCTGAGGCTAAATGGTCTCTCAGGGTAAGTGAAACTCTTAGTATGTGTAATGCTATCTCACAGAAGAAGGAGGAGGATGCAACATCAGGAGTAAAAGGAGTAAAGTAGGACTTGGGAATTGAGAAGGAAAAAGAATGGGTCAAATTTGACAGAGAACACACTGAAACATGCATCCAGGTGACTGTGAGAAGTTTTCTTTCTCCATTCTTTCTACTAATTTTCCCAGCCTGATTGTAGGTTTGAACGGATTTTGTTGCCACAGGGAATGGCCAATAGTCCGACCTTTTGCCAACAATACATGGCTACACTTTTAGGGCCTGGGCTGGGTTTAGATACCTCCATTGCTTATGCCTACAAGGATAACATAATTCTGTGGCAACAAGACCCCAGACACCTTGAGTGGCTTCTGGCCCAGGTTCTTGCCATATTGAAAAAGGGGGATTTTACCATAGCCCTCAACAAAATTCAAAAGCTACCTCCTTTTAAAATGCTCGGGTCCCACCTTACCTTGACTCAGGTCAGCCCTCTTAAGCCTTTGCTGGATATTCCAGCCTCTCTAACCTTAATCCAACTTCAGAGTCTTTTAGGGGAAATCAATGGGATGTTGCCATGGGTTTCTGTCTTTAAAGATAGTCTTGTGCCTTTATTTGCCCTACTAAAAGACAGAATGCCCCAAGAAGTTATTACAATTACAGAAAGCCATCAGGCGATATTTTTGCAGTTCCATAGCTTTGTTTACCATTAATATTTTAAATTTTTCAAAAAGGGCAACTGAATCCAGATTTTAGAAGCACTGAGGACAACTAAACTCTAAGCCCCAAGTAAAAGTCAGGTGAAAGGACCCCCTGACACAATAATGGAGAGGACATGACCCCCTAGTTATTATGGGCAGGGGATTTGGATGCATTTTTTCCAATAGGGGAGACAGCGCCCATTTGAATACCTGCCAGGAGCCTTAAGTTTTTACCCATTTCCTCTATGCAGGAGGATGTCCAAGGATAAACTAACCAACAAGAAAAGAAAAATGGCTATGGTGGCCGAGGCTTGTGTTTTAAAGAGGAAAGCAAGAAAGATAACCATTAACCATACCCAAGGGCAACCAGCCCTTAAGAAGCTCTTGTGTTCTCTAACAATTGCAGATAGCAATACTCCAGCTGTTGGCTGTCCTGACCCTCCCAGTCTTGGCAATGGCCTTACAGAATCTGCATCAACCTCAAGGGTGACTTGGGCAGTGATCAGCGCTGGCAATATAGAAATCATCAGTAGCACCACAATAGAAGCTGTCCCATTGACCTGGTGGCCTGACCTTCAATTTGATCACACCCTATGTCATTATGTTTGGACCGTTTAATATTTCTGTAGGAGCTAATTATTTTAATGTTACCTGCTTTAATTGTCCTTTTACTAATTGCTTGTATAATGGCATTATTGCTAACTTATTGTTAAATAATCACCTTTTGTTATGTTTTCAGTTTAGATCTTTTTCAACCCCACAGGCAAATAGCTGGATTAGAACAAGCCCCACCTCTGTACTCTGAAGTAGCAAAGACTGCTATCCCATTCTTGACTAATGTTAAAGGACTGCTAATGACTTTGCTTGTCCTGGTAATGCTTTTGCTGATGGTTTTGCTATGCCTTCCTTGCATTCTACGTGCACTGCAAAACTCTTATGAGCTTAGCCAGCCAGTTACATAAGATCAAGCTCCAAGGGAATGAATTTCCCTCGAGAGGAATCGCAGACAGAGACGGGTAAGATGGGGTGTCAGTCTGACCAACCAAAGACAGGGCCTTCAGCTTCGCTCTGAAGAAGTTCCTGATGATGGGTAAGGCAGACAAGGCAATCCACCAACCTAAGAGAGGCAGGTTCACTTCTTTAAACAAAGAAGGGGGAGAATTTGGGAGCCATTGGGAGCTGAGAGTAAAGCTCAAAGGTCCTCTTGACCCCTGTGCTCTCTTAAAGGCACGTACAAGGAACTGGCTTACTTAAAAGACACCAGGTGCCCAGGATTACTTTGCTACATCTGCAGTTTGTTTTTTATTTTCCATGTTTTTCTGGTCTATAGTAGAATTGCCTGAGTATGGGGGCCCACGAGGATGCACCGTGCTGCATGTGTAGAACTCCCAATATCCAGGCTGCTCCCATGTTCTGAAGAGAACGACCTTAAAAGATACTGACTTTTATATATGCCCAGGAACTAATTGAACTGCTTTGGCTATTTCTAACTGTGGTGGGACTGATGTTTATTACTGTGCTAGGTGGGGATGTGAGGTAACTGGGACAGGCTCTTGGATCATGTACGAGGACCCTCCCTATCCTTGTCTGGTGAATCAGGCCCCCCAGACTTACCTCGAACCCCCAGTGTGGCCAATGCTATTCTTACCAATGTAATCCGGTTAAAATAACCTTTACAGAGGAGGGAAAAGGATAACTAATTGGGAGGTGGGTCTGCAGTTACAACAAAAAAGGGGGAATCTGTAGAGCACTTGGGCACCAAATATGGCACTGAGAGGGGGTTGAGTGGGCAGAGCTCAATTTGGTTTACGTTGAGTGTGTAACCAGCCTGTGGAAGCTTAGGTGCATGATAGGGTGTGACCTTGACAGTGATTGGTTCCTTCTCCTCCACTGCCACGCCACCAGCTGCTTTTTTTTGCTTTAAAAAGGGCCTGCTCTGTGTTAATAAATGAGCTTTCCTGCTTGACTTGACTAACCGCTGGGTCTGATTATCTCACGGGCTAAGGGAGGCTGGGTAACAGGCGAGCAGCCGCATTACCTTTCCTTGGCCCCCATCCATCATTCCTGGGACGGACGAAGACCAGACAGGTTATGATGGCTTCATAGAAAGAGTTAGGTAGAGAACTTTCTTTTTCAATTTCATTGAAGAGTTGGAGGAGTATTTGTGTGAGCTCTGCTTTGAAAGCCTTGTAGAATTCTGCTGTAAAACCATCTGGTCCTGGGCTTTTCTTAGATGGGAGGACTCTAATTGCTGTTTCTACTTCAATACTTGATATGGGGCTGTTAAAATGATTTAACTCATCTTGGTTAAGTTTTGGCATGTCAATATTTGCTAGGAAAAGGTCCATTTCTGCCAAGTTCTAAAATTTATTAGTATAAAGTTTTGAGAAGTATTCCCTTATAATGCTCTGAATCTTGGTTGTTTCTCTGGTGATGTTTCTATTCTAAACTCTGAGTTTATTTATTTGGGTTGTTCTCTTCTTTTTCTGATAAGGTTTGCTAAGGGTCTGTCAATTTTGTTAATTTTTTCAAAGAACCAACTCTTTGTTTTGTTGATTCTTTCTATGATTTTTTGTGGATTCTAATTCATTTAATTCTGATTTTATTTTAATTATTTCTTTTCTTCTACTGCATTGTGGTTTATATTGCTGCTCTTATTCAAGGAGGCTCAGATGTCGTATTAAACTGTTGGTTTCAGATCTCTCCAATTTGTTGGTGTAGGAACTCAGAGCTATAAACTTGCCCCCGAGTACTGTCTTTGTTGTGTTCCAGAGGAGCTGATAATTTGTGTGTTCATTTTTGTTGAATATCATGAACATTTGAATTTTCTTTCTAATCTCTTCCATGACCCACTCGTGATTCAGCTGTGTGTTGTTCAGCCTCCATGTGTTACAGGACTTTCTTTGGTGGCTTTTGGTCATGAGTTCTAATTTTATTCCCTTGTGGTCTGAGAGAATGCAATGTATAAGTTCAATGTTTTTGAATTTGGACAAGTTTGCTTTGTGGCCTAAAATGTGGACTACTTTGGAAAATGTTCCATGTGGTGCTGAGAAAAACGTGTATTCTTATGCTGCTGGATGAAATATTCAGTAGATGTCTGTTAAATCTTGTTGATCTATACAGTTGTTTAGATATGCGAT
Organism: Dipodomys spectabilis; assembly: GCF_019054845.1. NCBI lineage: Eukaryota > Metazoa > Chordata > Mammalia > Rodentia > Heteromyidae > Dipodomys > Dipodomys spectabilis. The sequence continues at coordinate 2,807,743 of NW_024870882.1, read as the reverse complement.
TTCTCCAGTTGATCTATCTAGTGGGGAAAGTGGTGTGTTAAAGTCCCCAACAATTAATGTCTTTGGATCTATGTGGGATTTGAGGGAAAGTAGTGTTTCTTGGATAAATTTGGGTGCTCTGTTGTTTGTTTAATAGGTATTTACAATTGTAATATTCTCATGGAGGAGAGATCCCTTAATTATTAATATGTAGCGACCTTCTTTATTACTTCTTACTAATTTTAATTTGAAGTCTATTTTATCTGATATTAAGATTGCAACTCCTGCCTGTTTATGGGGGCCGTTTGGTTGGTAGATTTGGTTCCAGGCTTTCTTGTTGAAAATGTGCTTGTTTTTATGGGCAAGATGTGACTCCTGAAGGGAACAGATAGAAAAATCTTGCTTTTTAATCCAACTGAGTAGTCTATATTGCTTAATTGGAGAGTTAAGTCCGTTAATGTTGACAGATAGGACTGAGAGGTATTTGGGAGTTTCTGCCATTTTATACACCTTCTTGGGGGCTGCAGCAACTGAGTTCTTCCTATGGTTCTTGAATTCTCAGTTTGGGTGTGGTTTCTTGGCATTTATTGTGGTCTTGTTGGTTTTTTCTGTGTAGGAAATCATTAAGAATCTTTTGTAGGGCTGGTTTGGTGGAGATATATTGTTTCAGTTGTTCTTCGGTATGAAAGGTTTTTAGTTTACCTTCGGTTATGAAGGAGAGCAAAGCTGGGTACTGTATTCTTGATTGATAGTTGTTTGTCTGTAGTGCATGGCATACATCATTCCAGGTTCTTCCTGTTTTGATTGCCTTTGCTGAGAAATCTGAGGTGATTCTCATTGGTTTCCCTTTATAGGTGATTGATCTTTTCTTCTTGCCAGCTTTAAGGATCTGAATTTATCCAGTGTGGATTATAATGTGACAGTGGGATGTCCTATTCTTGTCTGGTCTATTTGTAGTCCTAAAACTTCTTGTAACTGAATAGGCCTATCTTTTTTCATGTTTGGGAAGTTCTCTGTTAGCATCCTGTTAAACAAATTTCCTAGACCATTAACTTCTCTTTTTAAGTGCTCATCTACACCCATTATCCTCAGATTAGGCCTTCTGATGGTGTCTTCCAAATGTTGAATAGATGTATCATATTTCTTGGATTTGTCTTGGATGGTTATGTTTTTTCTCTATAATATCCATGCTGTCTTCAATCCCCGAGATTCAATCTTCTGCAAGTTCTAACCTACTATCAAGACTTCTACTTTGTTTTTTTTTTCTTTTCTTTCTAGTTGGTTGGCGTTGATGGCTTCAAAGTCTTTGTTGGAGCTTTGCTTTAGATCTTGTATAGACTTCTTTACTTCCTTAATTTGGTGTTCACTGTTTATTCTCAAATCACTTAGTTGATTGGTTATGGTTTCCTTGGACTACCATTCCTTCTGCTGGGTTCCATTCAGCATTCCCTTTTTGGACTCCTTGCGTTCTTTCAGTTCTCCATTTATGGATTCCATGAACGCCTTTAATCATCTTTGTGTATTCTCATCCTACTCTCTCAATTCCTGTATTACTCCTTGATAAGCTTCCTCTGGTTCATGGGATTCCTGTAGCTCTCTTTGACTGATTTCAGCCTGTTATTTATTCATTTCTGTTTGAGTGCTCTTGAGCTGCTCACGCAATTCCTGTATCAATCTTTCAGTAGCTTCCTCATGCTCACGATATTCCTGTATTGGCCTTTTTTTTGCCTCCTCTCTCTCCCTATTACGCTCATACAGAGTCCTTTGCAGGTTTTCAATTTTTTCATTTACCATGTTTACCAGTAATGTTTGTAGAGCTTTTAGGGAGCTCTCCCCTGGATTATTAATTGTCTGTTCTGTCCACTGATTGTCATGATTTGGAGTTGAGATACCCGGACTTGCCATTTGTCTTGTGTTTTTCCTGCTTGCCCTGCCCATTTGGGATGAAAGTAACATCACTTTTGTGCTAGATCACTATCTTAAGGTAAGCATCAACCAACGTCTGTAGTTGCTAAGTCAAAGTCTGCAGATATACTCTAGTTCAACAGATATATATATATTCAACATCAAACAACTATGTATTAATGGATTACAAACCTCAAAGAAGAATTTGGCAAACCAGAAATTATTAGGTTTAGGGAGAGATGTGGATAAAAATAGGGATAGAAGGATATGGAAAGGCAGAGGGTGAGTTAACTTAAATAAGTCCTAATCTCAAAGTGGGAAATAGATTGGATAGAATGATAGTAGAGAGAGAGAAAAGAAAAGAAGAGAACGATATGAAGAGACGAGAAAAAATAGAAAAACAAATATTAAAAATTAAAAAGTGAAACACTTAAATACTTAAAATTATGCAAATTTAAAAACGTAATCTTCAGAGAAGAACGTGTATAGGATAAGATAAGGGTAGGGATAAAAAGGAGATGTGGGAAACTTTAAAAAAGGCTTAAAATATTATATAGATATAAAGAGGTAGTACTACTATTAAAGAATTTAAGTCTAAAAGGTTTTGAATTGAGTAATACATTTATGGATTAAGTATGTACACAATGGGGAATAAGTTCTAATAAACACCTAAGGGTTGAGAGAAGAAAAGGTGAAAAGAATGAGAAGGAAACAAAAAAATTATCAAAAGGTCAGTAGCACTAAACAAAAAAAAATAAAGAAAAGAAAGAAAAAAGAGAAAAAAAAGCACATACTTATATCCTTAAAATAAAAAGTATAAGAGGAAGAAATGAAGTTAATAGAAAACAAATTTTTTTCAAAAAAATTCAATATTAAAAATTAAAAAAAAGAACCGGGCACTGGTGGCTCACACCTGTAATCCTAGCTACTCAGGAGGCTGAGATCTGAGGATCGCGGTTCAAAGCCAGCCCGGGCAGGAGAGACCATGAGACTCCTATCTCCAATAAAACCACCAGAAAACCAGAAGTGGCGCTGTAGCTCAAGTGGTAGAGCGCTCGCCTTGAGCTGAAGAGCTGAGGGACAGCGCCCAGGCCCAGAGTTCAAGCCCCACAACCGACAAAAAAAAAAAAAAAGTTTTAGAAAAAAAATTTTAATAAAATGTAGATCCTGTATCTCCCTTGTGTCCTTAACCTGTCTCTAGTTGGAGTCTCTGGTCTACTTGTGGTGTTTGATTTTGCTGTGGCTTGGTTGGTTTCTTAAGTCAGTTAATATGAGCAGGCAGAAAAATGCTCTGCTTACCCAGGATTTTTTGATCCTCCTCCCAGACTAGTTCAATGGGAGGGAGATCTGCTTTGAGTATTACAAAAGAGGGAGATGGCTGTTTCCTCTAGCTTAGAGATGCTGTGATGATGCTAGGTTCTGGGTAGAGTTGAGGCCTTTCAGCAAACAGTAGCTTTTCCCTGAGGGGCTAGCTTCTGAGTCACTCACTGAGCCCAGCCCGGAGGTTTTTTCAGGGTTTATGTTTACTGTATTTCAATTGATTTTAAAGGCTGCTGTAGGGAGGGGCAGCCTATGTCTCTGTGTACCCAGTGAAGAAATCCACTCCTGGGGCTTGCGGCCTGTGCTGGGTGACTTTTCCCTGGGTGGAGCTGAGCCTAGCAGGTCAGTTTAGATTCCTGTGACTTGCTAAATTAATCTTGTTTTCTTCCAATGCCTGAGTTGGATCTAGCTGCTCAGGCAGGCCTTTGTCAGTATCAAAGATGGAGATCTCTGGTAGTGGAGAGGGGAGGGGTGACCTTCCCTCCTCTGATCCCTGAGAAGGAGTGAGGATGTCAGGCTTCTACTCATGCCGGAATCTTGGTTCCTGTGTCGTCTCTGGTCTGCGAACTGCAGGATGAAGATATCTGCTCCTTGTCAGTTCTTGCTGGTGTTGAGTAGAATCTGCTCACCTGCCGCCTCTGTCTCTGGTGCCTTAGTCCCGGACTCTCTGTGTTGCAGGTATGGCGGCGACGGCTGCCGCAGCCACCACAGCTGTCAAAGCAGCTGTGGCAGCTGGCAAATGCTCAGATCTGTCTCCTTGCCTGGGTTTTCCCGGTCTGGCCTAACTCTCTGTCCTGTGATGGCAAACTTGGTATGATTCTCTGGCTTAGGAATGTTCACTGGAACAAAAAAACTGCTTTCTATATGGGAGCTTGTTTAGCCACCGCTTCTCTTCCGCCATCATCCCAGAACTCCCTCTGAAACTTTTATTCAACTATTTTTCATTTCAAAGATAGGCAGTCTATTTTTACAAAAGTTTCCTAGTGTAAATCAACTAATATTGCAATAGAAATTAGAGTTTATTAATTTCAAGGAAATTTTAGATACACACTTGTTATTGTAGTAACGTTTATAATATATTACTTGAAAAAATTCTGTTCAAACTCTTAAATATTTGTGTCTAATGACAGGGAGAGAGGAAGATAATTCATACTGGTTAGGAATTTGCAATGCCTCAAAAGTCTATTCAATAATTTGTTATAAGCACATAGACAAGCTACCTGATATGGCTTAGTTTTTTTTTATTGTTTCTTAATTTATTCAAAATTTTAACATGGATGCATGCACAGTGGTAACATTAAAACTATTAATCAAAATACAAATATTGCAAAATCATAGACAGGTATCATAAGTTCAATAGATAGCACTTATGATTCTAATAATAATTTTGATGAAGATGAAGTGTAGTCTGATAATGACAAGGTTGTGATTGGAAAGGAAAAATTTTTTGACATTTTTTAAGCCAGATTTCCCACATTGAATACATAGTACTAAAAAGCACTGGATTAATACAATAAGAATAACAAGAGGAGAGTTTCAATAACAAGAAATACAATCACATAAACAGGTGCGAGAGTAAAAACCCTAATGTTATACTTTCAGTCACTCTAAATATACTTACTTTTCTTGGTACTATTGTTTCCTTATAAATAAAATCACTTATTTGCACATGTTGATTATCCCACATAGATAAAATATAATAAGCTGAGTGCTTTCTATTACAAATGATCTTGTTTGTTCTAGCCTTGGGAATTTAGGAGAAAGCCTTTCACTACCCACATAGCCATTGGCTTAGTTATATATCTCTAGAAGTTAACAACACATAACTCAAGCATGCTTCACTCATTAGGTAGAAATCCATGATCAGTTTTAGTTTCCATGCAGTTAATTGGAGAAAATCTATGTATAAATGCATTAAGAACACTTGGCAACAAATAAAGCAATAAGAAAAATTTTGATGGACTAAGATGTAGTTTTCAACTTAGTGTGGTTAGTTCCAATACCATTCTCATAAAGACACCATTCAATAACCAATATTTTTCAATGACATATTCTTCAATATAGTTGTAAACACATGACATAATTTACATAATACCACTTACATATCTGGAGTTACCTTAAAAGAACACGGTCCTTAGAGCCAGGAGGAAAATTTATTTTTATTTCTGCATGAAACAATTTGTGATATTTATACCAACAAACTGAATTTGACTCTTTCCTTATTTGTAAGCTAAGGGGGAAAACGTAAGGACTCTTCACTTTTCTTTTTTTTGCTCTAGAAGTCAAAAGATACATTCTTCAATATTTCTGGTAGATTACATCCATTTACAGATGAGAAATGTAAGGCCAGTAGTCAATGTAATGAGTAAATATTGATACTAGAATTTGTGTCTGAGCTCTTCACTCTGTGTGCTTACAAGCAGAAGTAATTTGGTGATGGAAAGGACCAATAGGAAAAGACTATGGGGAAAAACATACTTTGTAAAAGGTTGTTTATGTCTAGGTGACCAGTGATGATTATACGAAACAGGCTGGTGGCAGGGGCATAAAAAGGACTACATAGAAATCACAAAAGTGACAGAAACTCACAAAATCTTGATCATTCATCTTTTCTAATGGGTGGGAGCAGAAGGGTAAGAAGAAATCTAAAGTGTTCTACATCTCTGGCCAGGCAACTGTGTTAGTGATATTCTTGGTGGTAGGGATTGTAGGTGGAAATGATGGATTTAGGGGGAAAAATTCTGATAATTCTAAAGTTTATATTAAACAGATGCAAATATAGGATTGTTTAGACATTATCAAAATATCCATGACCATGAATATGAAAAAGAATAATAAAATCAGGGGCATTATTAAAGGGAAGAGGAAAAGGAAAGTTCTGACACAATTCTGAACAATATGTGTACCAGTGTGGACAAGATTGGAAGAATGAGATAAATAAGGAAACAAGAAAGTAATAAACGCAGATTTACAGAAGTAAAGAAAGGAAAGAATTTGCAGGAAGAAAAGGTCAAAACTGTTGCAGAGATATTGAAGGAAATATGCAATTTGGATTTGAAAACTAAAAAGATATAGACAATTTCAATAAGAACAGTGTTTTGGTGATATCTCCATGATGAAATAACCCTGTCAATCAACCTGCCACAAATTCTTATATGTAAGAAGTGCTCTTATAAACTTCAAGCTTTTATTGAATGGAAGAGTTCAGACATTATCCTCACCACTAGGATTAAATTCTTAAAAAGATAAAGCATTTTGCTTTAATGCCTTTCTTTCATTTTCTCTTACATATTGGCAAGTAGGGAAGGATTCTGATGTAACAATAATACAATGTTGACTTGTAATAATGCAACATCTAGGATCTAGTGTTAATTCGGATATTTACTAATTAGCTCCAAAATTTATGGATATTTATATTTCTCCTGTGTAAAGTAATGACCTCCAAGAAAATGTCCCTAAGGAGCATTTCAATTCTAGTATTACTGTTTGTCTCAAAATACTTTAAATTATACACCCTCTAATGTGGCATAGGGTTAAACTGTGGAACTTTCCCCTTCAGATTGTGAGTACTACCCTATTGCTTAACATGGAGAAAGTACCCTCACACATAGACTGGGTGTGTGAAAACAAGAAGTGATACTTGAACAAGGGAAACATGGAACCTATGTTTCTTTGGGGCTGGATTACTTCACTTAATATAATTTTTTCTAAGTCTTTCCATTTCCTAACAAATGAGCATTGTTATTCTTTCTGATGGAGGCAAAGAATTCCTTTGTTTATATTTACCACATTTTCTTGATCCATTCATCTACTCTAGGGCATCTGGGTTGGTTCCATATCGTAGCTATGGTAAATAATGCTGCAATAAACATAGTTGCGCTGGAAGATTTAGTATGGTCTTGTTTGTGATCATTTGTGTAAATGCCCAATAGTGGGATTGCTGGGTCATAGGAGAGCTCTAGGAGTTTTTTGAGGAACCTCCATACAACTTTCCAAAGTGGTTGAACAAGTTTACACTCCCAATAACAATGAAGTAAGGTTCCCTTTCTGGCCACATCCACTCCAGCATCTGTTATTATTGTTCTTGTCTATGGCCATTCTAACTGGGGTGATGTGGTATCTCCATGTTGTTTTGATTTGCATTTCTCTTATAGCTGGGGAGGTCGGTCATTTCTTCATGTGTCTATTGGCAATTCTTCTTTCCTCTTCAAAGATTTTTCTTTGTAAGTCTTTAGCCCACTTATTTATTTATTTATTTATTTATTTTTATTTTGAAAATAAAGTACAGAGGAGTTACAATTACATGGGCAAGATAATGAGTACATTTCTTATCAAGCATTTTAGTCTCCTCCTTTGGTTCCCCTTCCCATCCTTTCCCATCCTTTTCGCGACCCCCAATCCTCCCTGCCCCCCCCCCCCACGAAAGTTGTAAAGTTCGTTTTCGACATAACGACTTGTACATCTCATTGTTGCAATGTAGCCCACTTATTTATTGGGCAGTAATTTCTTTGAGGATTTGTTGTTGGGGGATTTAATGTTTTGTGTTCCAGGTATAGTTTACATATGAGAACCTTGTCCATTGTATGGCTAGTGAATATCTTCTCCCAATAAGTAGGCTTTCTATTGATCTTGCTAGGTATATCCTTTGCCATGCAGAAACTGTGCCATTTCATGCAATCCCATTTTTACAAATTTTCTTTGAATTGTTGTGTTTCTGCGTCTCTTTTAAGAAAGTTTTGGCCTATGCCAAGGAGACCTAGTAATGATTCCAGACCTGTAATGATTTCAGAGTGTCTGTTTTGACCTCGAGGTCCTTGATCCATTTGGATTTGATTCTGGTGCAGGATGAAATGTATGGATCTATTTTTGATTTTCTACAAGCGATTAACCAATTTTGCCAGCACCATTTACTGAAAAGGCTGTCTTTCTTCCATTCTATTTTTTTAGCTCCCTTATCAAATATTAGATGACTATAGGTCTGTGGGTTTATTTCTGGGTTTTCAATTCTATTCCATTGGTCCTGAGGTCTGTTCTTGTGCCAGTACCAAGCTGTTTTGATTTCAATGGTTTTGTAGTAGTGTTTTAAATTTGGTATTGATATTCCTCCAGCACTCTTCTTTCTGTTAAGGATCGTTTTTGCTATTCAGTGTCTTTTATTGTTCCATATGAATTTTTGGATTGCCTTTTCTATTTCCTTGAAGAATTAGGTTGAAATATTGATAGGTATCACACTGAATTTGTAGCTAGCCTTGGGAAGTGTTGCCATTTTCACGATGTTGATCCTTCCAATATAGGAGCATGGGAGTTTTTTTCCACTTTCTAAGTTCTGTTTTGATTTCCTTTTTCAAGTTTTTAAAGTTTTCATCATAGAGATCCTCCACTTCTTTGAGTATGTTAATTTCTAGGTATTTTATTTTTGTGGGACTATTACAAATAGAATTGTTTTCCTGGTTTCAGCACGCTTTTCTCATTGTTGGTATACAGAAAAGCCATTGATTTTTGAAGGTTAATTTTATACCCTGCTACTTTACCAATATTTTGAATCAACTTGAGTAATTTGAGAGTGGAATCCGTGGGATTCTTTAAATAAAAGATCATGTCATCTGCAAAGAGGGAGAGTTTTCCTTCTTCTTTCCCTATTTGGATCCCTCTAATGTTTGCATCTTGTTTTATGGTTAAACTAGGCATTTTAATTCTAAATTGAAGAGAAGTGTAGAGAGTGGACATCCTTGTCTCGTTCCTGAGTTAAGAGGAAATGGCTTTAACTTTTCACCATTAAGTATAATGCTGGCTGTAGGTTTGTCATATAGAGCCTTTGCTGTACTGAGGAATATTTCCTGGATTCCAAATTTTTGCAAAATCTGCAATGTAAAGGGATGTTGGATCTTGTCAAATCCTTTGTCTGCATCTATTGAGATAAACATGTGTTTGTTGTCCTTCTCTTGTTGATGTGATGAAATATATTAATTGATTTCCATATATTGAACCAACTTTGCATGAAATGAAACCTGAAATGAATCCTGTTTGATCGTGGTATATGATTTTTTTGGATGAATTGTTGAAGTCGATTGGCTAAAATTGTGTTGAGAATTCTTGCATTAATGATCATCCAAGAAATGGGTCTATAGTTCTCTTTCCTTGATGACTCCCTGCCTGGTTTTGGGATGAGGGTTATGATGGCTTCATAGAATGAGTTTGGTAGTGAACTTTCTCTTTCAATTTCATTGAAAATTTGGAGGAATGTTGGTGTGAGCTCTTCTTTGAAGGCCTTGTAGAATTCCACCATAAATCCATTGGGATCGGGCTTTTGTTAGATGGGAGGACTCTTACTGCTGTTTCTATTTCAATGTTGGATATGGGCCTGTTAAGATGGTTTACCTCATCTTGGTTTAGTTTCAGCATGTCAATATTTGCTAGGAAAAGGTCCATTTCTGCCAAGTTCTCAAACTTATTAGCATAAAGTTTGAGAAGTATTCCCTTATAATGTTCTGAATCTTGGTTGTTTCTCTGGTGATGATTCCATTCTCATCTCTGAGTTTATTTATTTGGATGTGTTCTATTCTTTTTCTAAGATTTGCTAAAGTTCTGTCAATTTTGTTAATTTTATCGATTAATCCACTCTTTCTTTTGTTGATTCTTTCTGTGTTTTTTCTTGGATTCTAATTCATTTAATTTTGATTTAATATTAATTATTTCTTTCCATCTACTGGATTGGGGATTATCTTGTTGCTCTTATTCAAGGTGGCTCAGATGTCTCATTAAATTGTTGGTTTCAGATCTCTACAATTTGTTTGTGTTGGAGCTCAGGGCTATAAACTTGTCTCTGAGTACTGCTTTTGCTGTGTCCCAGAGTATGTAGTAATTTGTGTGTTCATCTTTGCTGAATATCATGAATATTTGAATTTCCTTTCTAATGTATTTTATGATGCACTGGTCATTCCACAGTGTGTTTATCAGCCTTCATGTGGTACAGGACGTTCTTCGGTGGCTTTTGGTGGTGAGTTCTAATTTTATTCCCTTGTTGTGTGAGAGAATGCAAGGTAAAACTTCAATGTTTCTTAATTTGGAAAAGTTTGTTTTGTCACCTAAAATGTGCTCTATTTTGGAAAATGTTCCATGTGCTTCTGAGAAAAACGTGTGTTCTCATGATGCTGGGTGATATATACGGTAGAAGTCTGTTAAATCTAGTTGATCCATGCAGTTGTTTAGATCTGCGGTTTCTTTGTTGAGTTTTTGCCGCGTTGATCTATCTAGTGGGGAAAGTGATGTGTTCAAGTCCCAAACATGTCAGATTTGAAGGAAAGTAGTGTTTCTTGAATAAATTTGGGTGCTTGGTTGTTTGGCGAATAAATATATCGAATTGTAATATTCTCGTGAAGGAGAGATCCCTTAATTATTATGTAGCAACCTTCCTTATGTCTTCTCACTAATTTTAATTGAAAGTCTATTTTATCTGTTAGGATTGCAACTTCCGCCTGTATATGGGGGCCGTTTGCTTGGTAGATTTTGTTCCAGCCTTTCACATTTAAAATGTGTTTGTTTTTATGGGCAATATGAGACTCCTGAAGGCAGCAGATAGAAGGATCTTGCTTCTTAATCCAACTTGACAGTCTATGTCGCTTAATTGGAGAGTCAATCCGTTAATGTTGAAAGTTAGGATTGAGAGCTGTTTGGGAGTTCCTGCCATTTTATGCCCCTTCTTGGGGGCTGCAGCAACTGGGTTTTTTTAATGGTTCTTGGATTCTCAGTTTGGGTGCAGTTTCTTGACCTTTATTGTGGCCTTGTTGGTTTTCTATGTGTAGGATATTGTTAAGTGTCATTTATAGGGCTGATTTGGTGGATATATATTGTTTCAGTTGTTCTTTAGTATGGAAGGTTTTTGTTTGGCCTTCAGTTATGAAGCAGAGTATAGCTGGGTACAGTATTCTTGGTTGATAGTTGTTTGTCTTTAAGGCATGGCATATATCATTCCAGGCTCTTCTTGCTGTAATTGTCTCCACTGAGATATCTGAGGTTATTCTAATTGGTTTCCCTTTATAGGTGATTCATCTTTTCTCCTTGACAGCTTTAAGGATTTTTTCCTTGGAATTGATCCTGTGGGGATTATAATGTCACGGTGAGATATCCTGTCCTAGTCTTGTCTATTTGGGGTTCTAAAAGCTTCTTGAATCTGAATAGGTTTATCTTTTTGCATGTTTGAGAAGTTCTCTGCTTGGAACATGTTAACCAAATTTCCTAGTCCATTAACTTCTGCCTCTAAGTGCTCCTCTACTCCCATTATCCTCAGATTAGGCCTTCTGAGGGTGTCTTCCAAATGTTGAATAGATCTATCCTATTTCTTGGATTTGTTTTGGATAGTTGTATGTTCTTTCTCTAAAATAATCTGGCTGTCTTCAATCCCTGAGATTCGATCTTCTGCATGGTCTACCCTGCTCTCAAGACTTTCCACTTTGTTTTTAATTTCTTTTCCTTATATTTGGTCAGCTTTGATGACTTCAAATACTTTGTTGGAGTTTTGTTTGAGATCTTATATGAACTTCATTACTTTCTGAATTTGGTGTTGTGTTTATTCTCAAATCACTTTGTTGATCGGTTATGGTTTCCCTGGACTCCTATTCCTTCTGTTGGGCTCCATTCAACATTCCCTTTCCGGTCTCCCTGACTTCTTTCAGCTGTCTTTTATTGGATTCCATGAATGCCTCTATTTGTTAGGAAAGTAACACCGCTTTTGTGCTAGAACACTATTTTAAGGCAAGCATCAACCAAAGTCCTGTAGTTGCACAGTCAAAAGTCTGGGCCTTTTGTCAGTATCAATTTCTGGGCCTTTGTCAGTATCAAAGATGGAGCTCTCTGGTGGTGGGAGAGGGGCCACCTTCCCTCCTCTGCTTTCTGAGAAGGAGTGAGGATGTCAGGGTTCTACGCATGCCAGAATCTTGGTTACTGGGCTCTCTCTGGTCTGCTATCTGCAGCATGAATATATCTGTTCCTTGACAGTTCTTCCTGTTGCTGAGTAGAATACGCACACTGTGTCTGGCATCTTTTTGACTGGACTCTCTCTGTAGGCATGGTGGCTCTGGCCGCTGATGCTCAGATCTGTTTCCTTGCCTGGATATTCCATCTCTGGCCAAACTCTCTGTATTGTGATGGCACACTGGGTGTGATTGTCTAGCCTAGGACTCTTGACTGGAACACTAAAACTGTTGTCTACATGAAAGCTTGTTTAGCCTAGACCTTCTGCCATCTTCCTCCGTACTCTAGATTATGACTTTATACTCTAACTTGGTACAATGATCTGCTGTCAGTTATTTTCTACTCTTCTCCTTCTTTTGCCCTTCCACTTACATAATTTTTATTTACAGAAATATATTTGAGCTTGTATTTCTAAATTCTTCAAAATTATCTGAATTTCTTCATACTTCTGGCAGCCTCCTATATATTTCTCAATGGAATATTTTGTCACTACCACTTTTATCCCATATGATATTTGATATCTTCCTGCCTAATTCAGTGCAAGATATAAATTACACTCATCCAGATATTACAACATTTGTACCACCATAAATTACTTTCTTACGTAGAAATCATTATTTTAGTTTTTCTGGGGAGGTATCATCTGTCATTTTTGAAAGACCCTACGTGATACTTATATGCAAACCTGTTTTAATCCAATATGCTATTCAGTAGATGAACGAATCAACAAAATGTCAGATATATATATATATATATATATATATATATATATATATATATATATATATATATACATATATATACACATACACACACACACACACACACACACACACACACACACACACACACATATACATATATGGCTGAATTCTATGCTTCCAATTCAAAAGGAAATGGAAAGATTTTTCAAAATCCTGCTGAATAAAATAAGGAAGACTCAAAGAAACAGATTGCATAGTTTCCCTCATTTGTAATAATAGGAAATGTATAGAATAACACTAGCAGATGAGCAGAATGGCTCTAAACTTTGTATATAGGACCATACAACAACATGTTGAGCAAAATGAACACCTAGATATGGAAATAGAGGTTTTTCTTTGTGGTTGTTTTTTAATGTACTTTGTGATTTCTTTTTCTTTTGTGTTTTCCCCTATAGTTTATCCCCTGCTGTATTTGATTTCAGTACTGGGTGTATTGCACATGCATTTATCATAATTTAACAAGGCAAGATGAACAACAAATTGGGGAGACAAAGGACAAAGGGCAAACCAATGCAATAGCAATACTCACAAGACAACATGTTGGAAATTTACATTACAACTTGTGAGAGATTTGGGGGGAAAGGAAAAGTGTGAGAAAAATGAGGTAGTGGTTAAAATTTCGACATATTATGTATTCACTACCTTACAATTAATGCAACCTCTGTATATATCACCTTAAAAATAAAATTAAACTAAAAATAAGTTACATAAAGTATAATTTCACTGTATTGCTATAGTAAATATTATTCTATGTGCATTACATTTTTAAAAATGAACACTATTTGGCATCTAATTTGAATTAATTACGCCTTCTTTATCAGAGGTTCATCAACTTGAATGTTATCAAAATATACAATATTTTCACAATATACTTGCCATAGTTTTCCAAAAAATTATAATTTCAGTATTGTCTCATAGTAAAACAAAAAGCAGTTTAATTCTCTGGAAACTCCTAACTTTTAAAACTGAATAATTCTTCAAAGGACAGTATATATGTGTTTTTCAAAGTTCTTACAAATACTAACTACTCATTTTCAAATTCTGAGCATTTCATATCAGAGACATTCAAAACAGTATCTGTTTGCATGTTATTTAATTCTGCAATAGCTGCAGTTTCTAATGGGGTGTTACATATTGAGAAATCAACAGAAAAAAATAGCCACATTCTGCTGAAGGATATAACTATGAAGTATGTGTAATAATTAATTCCTCAAGAGTAAACATTTGTTCATCAGAGTAAGCTATTATTTCTGTGACCATCAATCCCAAGCTTTTATGCCATAAAGTCTTCCTAGCCCAACAGTTTCCAATTTGTAAGTTGCACCTTAAAATTCCCTTAATTCACATCATGAATAGCTTATCACTATTGTGAAAAAATACTACACTTGTGCTAATATAATGCCTTTCCTATTATGGAAAGTACAATACACTAAACTTTGCTGCAACATTTTTCTGATTTCTAGAAATCTGAACACTTGCAAATATTATTTATATTTTTTATCTATCATAGATATTCAGGAGACTGAGATCAAAAGATTATGGTTCAAAGTCCACCCAGTCAGGAAGATTCCTTAGATTCTTATCTCCAATAAATTTCTCAGGAAAAGCCAGACTCAAGTGGCACTGAAGTTGAAGTGGTAGAGCAAGAGCCTTGAGCACAAAACACCTCAAAGAGAGTGGCCACGCCCGGTGTTCAAACCTGAGGACAAACCAAAATATAAAAACCAACTACAACCCTAGCATTTTTCTCATTGTATACAGAGTCATGTAATTAAGGAAATTTCTTCCTGTATTATGAATAGATAGAAGACCCAAGACCTCACATAATTACTCTCTTCATACCATGTTATACCAAAGCCTCAAAAAATTACTTGTTCTAAATTTATAAATTAATATCATCCATTTGTTGGCAACTCTGTCTAGATTATTCACAATATCAATTTATACATGAATTGTTGGGATTATGAATTAACTAATTTCTAATTAAACCTCGCTTCAAAGAATATTTTAGGCAAATAAAATGCCAGATTCATTTGTGAATTTGTCAATTGAAACCTCTACTTAAAAAGAATTTTGTAGTATCCTATAGAATATGAAATTACAAACAAAACCAAAATATTTATTTTAAATCTAAATTCTAATTTAGCAAGATCTATAAAGTCCTATATTAGATGAACTTTGTATTTTTCCAGGCTTAAAATTTTGTAATCTTTCATTATTTCTTTGAAATCCAACAGAATGATACTTACTTTTTCAAATTTTTGATTGGGAATCATGAGCCATTTTGCATCTAAGAATCTTGTGTAATGAAGAGAGCATTTAAAACACAACTGAGGATTATATATGAGTTGCATTTCAATAAGAAACTTGCTTTCTCAAAACGTAATGACAAAATTAGCCCAAACTTCCAACTGTGTATTCCTTTCTTGTTGTTTGGCTTGTTTCATTGAGACAAATTTATACTACCTGGCCCAGGGAAGGTATCACTATGTAATCCCACTCTCTAATCTCCTGTCTTCGTCTGAGTGCTAGAATTCCAGGCTTGTATCAAATTTCCCTGCCATAGTTTGGTGGTTTATTTAATATAGATAAAGACTAGCAATTCTGAACTTCTCCTAAGATCTTATCCATTAGATTGACTGCTCAAACTGTTTATGCACTATTTTCTTTTCTGCAAAGCAGTTTTTTATTTTTTCAAATTTTGTTCCATTAGACATCAATTTGCATGAAATAGCATATTGAAGTCTTATTCCTTAAAAAATGCATAGTAACTACATATAAATGCAAAATAAAAAATACAAAAGTTTTAGAGGAAAATGTAGAAGAGATTCCTCATGATTTAAAGTTGAAAATATTCCTAGAGAGGGCATTAAGAGTACAAAATATATATTAAATATAAATTTAAAATTAATATTTAATGAAATATATAAATGAAATTTACCTTCAACAAAAATACAGCTTACTCAAAGGATACTACTAAGAAAATGAAAAAGGTAAGCTATAGACTAGAAGAATATTTGAAAGCAACATATCAAATAAAAGTATTATATGCATTGTGTAGGAGGGGGAAGGATTGGGTGGAGGGAGTGGGGAGGCTGGGAATGGATGTGAAGGGTAAACAAAGGAGGAGGCTGCAATGATTGGTAAGAAATGTATGCATAGTATGTACTATTTTCAAAGATGTTCTATCATTTGACACAGGATATGAACATTTTCAGATGCACCTGCAGGGGTCACTGATTCATTCTTCCATGGATCCAATCCCTTTAATAATGATTAATTGACTTTCTTATTATCTCTGGTCCCTAGGTATGTAATATTCTCAAACTTCTTTGAAGAAATTTCATTTGAGGACTTTCTAATATGAAAAATTATCACTTGATCTAGTCTTACTCAGGATATATTTTCAATTGTTTTCTAGCATTTCTCCACATTTTGAGAGTTGTTTCATTTGTGCAGGTGGGTTTGTACATATATATGCCTCTGTGTGTATGTGTATGTTTGTATGTTTTTATGCAAAAGCCTCAGCAACCTTGTTCAGCAATCTTGCTCATGACTAGTATTCCATCACTTGAGCTCATGCCTATAATTCTAGCTACTCAGGAAGCTGAGATCTGAGGGTTGCAGTTCAAATCCAGTACAAGTAGGAAAGTAAAGTTCTGAGGCACTTATCTCCAATTAACCACCAGAAAACTGGAAGTGGCGCTGTGGCTCAAGAGGTAGAACACTAGCCTTGAGCTGAAGAGTGGAGAGATATTGCCCAGGCCGAGTTCAAACCCTGCTACAACCATCAAAAAAAAAAGATAAAAGATAAAAGAAAGAAAAAGAAATGAAATCTTGTCCACCAGTTCTTTGCTAGTATAATTCCCACTTTCTCACCATGAACTTTTTTTCCAGTTAAGTAGTCCATGCTCTTATATCTAACTTGATTTGGAACCAGTATTATTCTTCCATTGTACATTTTACAAATTTGCGTGATTAGCAACCATGATTTAGAGATAGAAGTTGAAAGAGAGTGGCCTCATCGTTCATGTTCCTCTTAGTATTAATTATTTCTCTATGTCATTCCCATAGATCTACATAATCGTCTTGGCTTTATTGGTTCAATGTTGTCTTATTTGCAGAATCTTCCATAGTATATTGAACCATTATACTTAAACACAGAACTTTTCTTTCTCTTATTATTCCTATTGATTCTTCTACTGTTAACTTGGGTACACTTGGGAAATAATGCAAAACACACACACACACACACACACACACACACAAATAAACTTTTCTGAGAATCTTCTCCCAGTTAAATTTAATTTAAGAGCACTTATGAAATTTGAACTTAATGTACTCCTGGATAATAGTTTCTTCTTTTATAGCAAAAATAGTGCACAGAGGGCTTAGAGTTACATAAGTAAAGTAATGAGTACATTTCCTATAGTTATATCCTCTTTTGTTTTTCCTGTGGTATCCGTTCCCACCCCATCTACTCAATTCCCCCTCCACTCCCCAAGTTGTAAAGTTCATTTTCTACATAGTGTCTTGTTCATATAATTGTTACAAAAGGTCATCCTGAATCTTTGTTTCAGAATTTTGTTGTTTCCCTTCCCCTCCCCACACTAGAAAAATGTACATGCAAGATGCAGGGCACCAACATCATATCCAGTTCAAACAGGAGTTATATCATGGGGGAAGAACATGGAGGAGAACCGAAAAATTCACATAATACATTTTGATACATTAAAAACAATTGCAATAAAGATAAAAACAAGTTGTGTCCCTATCTTGGGGTTCATTTGACTTAACATTATCTTATATGGCCATATGTACATGAATAATGTTTTTATAAGCCTTTAAATTTTATATTTTTTATTTACTAAGTTGTCTCTGAAAGGCGTGTTACCTCATGTCCAAAGATGTCTTTGTGCTAGTTCAATGAAACCTGAAAACATTCATTTTACCTCGAGCAGTGCCATAGGTTATTACTGGAAGTAAGTAGAAGGAAATGTTACTGCAGGTGGAAACTGATCCCAAAGGAGAAATTGAACATAGAGAAATGACAAAGTGCAAGTTACTTTGTGTGTTCCTTTTTGCTATACAAGAAAATAATCCATTGTCCAAATTCAGAAACCTTGAAGTTATACCTTGCATTCTCTCAGACCACAAGGGAATAAAATTAGAATTCAACAACAAAAGTCAGCAAAGAAATTCCTGTATCACCTGGAGGTTGAAGAATACACTGCTGAATCATGAGTGGGTCATGGAAGAGATTAGAAATGAAATTCAAATATTCATGATATTCAACAAAAATGAACACACAAATTATCAGCTCCCCTGGGACATAGCAAAGTCAGTACTCAGAGGCAAGTTTATAGCTCTGATTTCCTACAGCAACAAATTGGAGAGATCTGAAACCACCAATTTAATTAGACATCTGAGCCTTCTTGAAAATGAGCAGCAAGATAAACCTCAGTAGAGTAGATGGAAAGAAATCATTGAAGTTAAATCAGAACTAAATGAATTAGAATCCAAAAAATCCATAGAAAGAATCACAAAACAAAAAGTTGGTTCTTTGAAAAAATTAACAAAATTGACAGAACCTTAGCAAACCTTCACAGAAAAAGAAAAGAACACACCCAAATAAATAAACACAGAGATGAGAATGGAAACATCACCACAGAAACAACCAAGATTCAGAACATTATAAGGGAATACTTCTCACAACTTTATGCTAATAAGTTTGAGAACTGGGCAGAAATGGAACTTTTCCTAGCAAATACTGAGATGCCGAAACTAAACCAATATAAGTTAAAGCTTCTTAAGGGGCCCATATCAAGCATTGAATAGAAACAGCAATAAGAGCCCTCCCATCTAAGAAAAGCCCAGGACCAGATGGTTTACAGCGCCTTCAAAGCAGAGCTCACAACAATACTCCTCCAAATCTTCAATGAAATAACAGAAAGTTCACAACCCAACTCATTCTTTGAAGCCATCATAAATCTCATCCCAAAACCAGGCAGGGACTCTTCAAAGAAAGAGAACTATAGACCCATTTCTTTGATGAACATTGATGCAAAACTTCTCAACAAATTTGGGCCAATCAACTTCAAAAATTCATCCAAAATATCATACACCACGATCAAACAGGATTCATTTCAGAGATGCAAAACTGGTTCAATATACGCAAATCAATTAATATAATTCATCACATCAACAGGAGCAAGGATGAGAACTACAAGGTTATCTCAATAGATACAGAAAAAGCATTTGACAAGATCCAACACCCTTTGATGTGAAGGTTCTGGAAAAAACTAGGAATCCATGGAGCATTCCTCAATACAGTAAAGGCCATATAGGACAAACCTATAGCCAGTATTATACTTGATGGTGAAAAACTAAAGCCATTTCCTCTTAAATCAAGAATGAGACAAGGGTGTCCGCTCTCTACACTTCTCTTCAATCTAGTATTGGAATGCCTAGCTACAGCAATAAGACAAGATGCAAGCATTCGAGGGATCCAAATAGGGAAAGAAGAAGGAAAACTCTCCCTCTTTGCAGATGACATGATCTTGTATTTAAAGAATCCCACAGAACCCACGTCAAAATTACTCAAGCAGATTCAAAATTTTGGCAAAGTAGCAGGGTATAAAATTTACCCTCAAAAATCAATGGCTTAGCCGGGCGTTGGTGGTTCACGCCTGTAATCCTAGCTACTCAGGAGGCTGAGATCTGAGGATCGCGGTTCAGAGCCAGCCCAGGCAGGAGAGACCTTGAGACTCCTATGTCCAATAAACCACCAGAAAACCGGAAGTGGCGCTGTAGCTCAAATGGTAGAGCGCTCGCCTTGAGCTGAAGAGCTGAGGGATAGCGCCCAGGCCCAGAGTTCAAGCCCCACGGCCGACCAAAAAAAAAAAAAAAATCAATGGCTTTTCTGTATGTCAACAATGAGAAAGGTTTGGTTGAAATTAGGAGAGCAACTACATTCAGTATAACCTCACAAAAAATAAAATACCTAGGAATTAACTTAACCAAAGAAGTGAAGGACCTCTATGATGAAGACTTAAAAATCTGAAAAAGGAAATCAAAACAGAATTTAGAAAGGGGAAAAACCTCCTATGCTCCAAGATTGGAAGGATCAATATCGTAAAAATGGCAATACTTCCCAAGGCTATCTACAAATTCAATGTGATACCTATCAATATTCCAACCTCTTTCTTCAAGGATATAGAAAAGGCAATCCAAAAATTCATGTGGAACAATAAAAGACCCTGCATAGCTGAAACGATCCTTATCAGAAAGAACAGTGCTGGAGGAAGATGAAATCCGAATTTGAATTCAACTACAAAGCCATAGTAATCAAAACAGCTTGGTACTGGCACGAGAACAGACCTCAGGACGAATGGAATAGAATTGAAATCCCAGAAATGAACCTACAGACCTATAGTCATCTAATCTTCAATAAGGGAGCTAAAAATGTAGGATAGAAGAAAGACACCCTCTTCAGTAAATGGTGCTGTCAAAATTGGTTAAATACTTGTAGAAAACTTAAGCTAGATCCTCATATATCACCCTGTACTAGATTCAACTGCAAATGGGTCAAAGACCTCGGAATCAAAGCAGACACCCTGAAAACTTTACGTGATGGAATAGGAGAAACACTAGGTCTCCTTGGCACAGGCTGAAATTTTCTTAATAGACACCCAGAAACACAACAAATCAAAGAAAGGTTAGACAAATGGGATTGCATGAAATTGCAGAGCTTCTGCATGGCAAAGGACATAGCTAGCAAGATCAATTTAAAGCCCACAGATTGGGAGAAGATCTTCATTAGCCATACAATGGACAAGGGTCTCATATCTAAAATATACCTGGAACTCAAAAAATTAAATCCCCCAAAAACAAATCTTCAAAGAAACAACTGCTCAATAAATAAGTGTGCTAAACACTTAAAGAGAAACTTCTCTAAAGAAGAAAGAAGGATTGCCAAAAGACATATGAAGATATGCTGAACCTCCCTAGACATAAAAGAAATGCAAATCAAAACAATATTGAGATATCACCTCACCCCAGTTAGAATGGCTATTATCAAGAACTCTAATAACAACAGAGGCTGGAGGGGATGTGGACAGAGGAAACCTTACTGAATTGTTGGTGGGAGTGTAAATTTGTTCAACCACTTTGGAAAGCAGTATTGAAGACTCCACATAGAGCTCCCCTAAGATTCAGCAATCTCAATTTTGGGCATTTACCCAAATGTTCACAAACAAGGCCACACTAGATGTACCAGCACGACTATGTTTGTTGTAGCCTTATTTACCATAGCTAAGGTATGGAACGAACCCAGATGCCCCTCAGTAGATGAATGGATCAAGAAAATGTGGTATATATAAACAATGGAATCGTATGCCTCCATCAGAAATAAAGACATTGCCCCATTTGTTAGGAAATGGAAAGACTTGGAAAAAATTATATTAAATGAAGTAAGCCAAGCCCAAAGAAACCTAGATCCCATGGTTTTCCTTGTTTGCAATAATAAGCATATGTCTGAGTCAAACAGAAAAGGTCAGATAAGTTGATGTTAGGGAAATGAACACTAAGTTATGTATTCAAATGTTTTTTTTTTCTTTCATGTGATTGTTTCTAACACATTTATAAAATGATTTCCTTATTGCTTTGTATGACCCTTCCCACGGCATAACAATAACCCGTGCTTTCACTGTATTTGATATCGCCATAATTTGTGGAGGGGAAGGGAAAAAATCATTTAAATAGGGATATAATTGGACCCATTGCAACAATGAGATATATATGTCATTATGTCGAAAACAAACTTTACAACTTTGTTGGTGGGGGGAGGAAGATTGGATGGGGGGGAGAGGTGAGGATGGGAAGGGATGGGAAGGGGAAACCAAGGCGTAGGCTACATTGCTAGATAAAAAAAGTACTCATTATCTTGCCCATGTAATTATAACCCCTCTGTACAGTATTTTCACTATAAAAAATATATAAATATATATGTATATATATTCATTGTTAGAAAAAAAAAGAATCCAAGACTTGAAGGAAACTCTGTCCCTGACTTTTTTCCAGTGTGTTCTTTATTCATATAAAAATTGTCTGTAAACGTCTTCTTGAAAGTATTACAAAGGGAAACAATGTGCCATTTGAAGGCCAGCATAGAATAAAAGGAAATAATGTTCTTTTAAAAGTGTTCTATTACAAGGAAACAAAGACTTGGAGGTTTTAAATTGTCTTATGCGTGGATATTTCACTACTGAGATGATTCTTTTGTTGCAGAAGTCATTTATTAATTCCTTTAGTCTTGCCCTAAATTCTCCAGCACAATTTGTATTCCAAAAAAGCAGGATCCACTGAGTATGATCAGCAAATGGAGCCTGTTATCAAACCAATGCTTTAAGTATGGTCCCTAAGAAATATGTGCGTTTCTTTTGCTTGTTGGTTTGTGTAGTTTGTCCTTGTTCTGGAGCTTGAACTCAGAGACTGGACCATGTCCCTGAACAAATGTCTTCCCTGGCCTACTTCCCCCAAAGCTAGTACTCTACTGCTTTAGCCAAAACTCCACTTCTGGCGTTTTTGGTGTTTAGTAACAGATAAGAATGTGACAGATTTTCCTGTCTGGGTTGGCTTTGAACTGAGAAAGTAAGAAAGCCATGTGACATCAACTGTATCAAGATTTCTGTTTTGAACCAAGGAATACTAGACAAGTTTATTATAAAGCTAATATTTGAAAATTTTTAAAAGAATATGTCTAACAAAGAATCCATAACTTAAATAACTCCACAAATGTAGGTGTACTGAATCATTTTGGAAGCATTTTTTAACTGCTTGGGAATATAACTATTGACTTCATAGATCCTTTTGGGGAAACTTAGTCATATTTGCCTGTTGTCACTGGCTCTGTACACAGGTATGCTGTACATACTTCAAAGGGCCTTACATAAAGGAAGTCTTGAAATTCCAAACAATATTTAAATAAGATGCTCCCTATATTTCTTTTCACATTTGGGGATCACTAAGTACCAAAGTTATGTAGAAGGCTAGGGTTAGAATATGGACATGAAATCTGTCTCCAAATATTATAAAGATTATTGATGTCATTTTGAGTTACAGTTTCTAATGTAATAAAAAAATAAGGTAAAACAGTAACAGAAACACAATTTTCTATCTTTCCTAACTCTCCAACAGAAATTAGAGAATCCAGTAAAGTTACAGCAATCCCAAGATGGTATAGGATTTTATAGGATCAGTAGATGGTGAAAAAGAAGATAAAAAATGGTTCCCCTGGAACAATGGGAAACAAAATCTATACCTACAGATTGTGATATAGCTTAAAAATAGTTTCCACTATGCTATGTGTTTGATATTTTAGGTTTGTTTACACAGCAACTTTCCTCTCTCAGGAAATGACTCTATTCCTTCTTAAGGTTTTGCAGCTTATAACCCAGCAACAAATAATGCTTCTAAATATAAACAAGCATGATACTAAGAATAACCAAGGCTACTTCCGTTGCCATAGGTGTGATAAATAACAATTCTCTTGGGGGAATAGTCAAACAATTTTGAACTTTTTCATACCTTTCCTCTTCTCCAAAATGAGAAGTCCTAGTCATTATATGTAAAACATTAATAAAGGATTTTTATATTTTTTATTTTTCACACTAAAGCAAATACACTTTTCCTCCTTGCAAGCCTGATTTTGAAAGAGTCAGACACTCACAATTATTTTATAGACAAATGTTTACTGCTTTGGCTTAGGTGTTTTCCTACCTTTGGGTATTGCTCTCTATTATTTTGGCAACTATATAGAAAAACAAGAAAAATCCATTATGCTTTCGTTGAATTTTTCAATGTCAAGCTGTCTTCAAACACAATTTTCTATTCCCTTCTTCACTGCTAATTAAAGTTTAAATACTGTACTTTAAATAACAAAAAGCATACTTTAATGTATATTCTCATTGAAACCAATGAAAACAGACGTGTCTGCCATTGCTTTTTAAATTGTTTCCAAGTATTTTCCTTGGATATTTTCATTATTGCCTTTGTTCCAGTCTTCTAATCAGGAATACAGTGTTACACAAAAAGATCTTCCTAAGATATAGGATGTTAGGCAGAAAAAAATAGATATATAATTAAAGATTTTCATCTCTTAAGAGACTGAAAATCTCAGAAGACAATTTGCTATTACTGGCATGGTTCTTAAGCTAAGTGAAATGCATTTACATGTGACAGTTATTCCAAAAAAATTATGGCTTATACTTTTCTGCTCCAATGAGATGAGTAACTTTACTGTCAATGAAATCTCTGACATGGCTGGAGGGCATATTGATTTTAGGGTAGAAAGGTTAATGTTAGAAAGCCAAGGGAGATTCCTAAAACAGCACTGCCTATCACTTATCAGTTAATTATACTTATGGCACATAAGTATATAAATACATAAATATGAATTGATTGAGAAATGTGTGACTTACACTATTGATTCAATGGTTACCAAAACCAGAAAACACTTCTCATTTATATAAACTATTATATCTAGTGAGAATTCAAAAATTTTAGAATTATATTTTAACATTTATGCCAAAATATTGGTTTATTTTTAACACTTTATTTTTAAATTTTGTCGGTTGTGGAGCTTGAAATCTGTGCCTGGATGTTTTCCCTCAGCTCTTGACCTCAAAGCTAGTGCTCTACCACTTAAGCCACTGCCAGTTTTCTGGTGGCTTATTGAAAATAATGTCAAGGAGCCGGCGCCAGTGGCTCACGGCTGTAATCCTAGCTACTCTGGAGGCTGAGATCTGAGGATTGCGGTTCAACGCCAGCTGGGGCAGGAAATTCTGTGAGACTCTTGTGTCCAATAAAACCACCAGAAAACTGGAAGTGGTGCTGTGTCTCAAGTGGTAGAATGCTCACCTTGAGCTGTAAAGCGTAGGGACAGTGCCCAAGTCCAGAGTTCAAGCCCAATGATAAACCAAAATTTAAAAAAAAAAAAAATAGTCTCACGGACTTTACTGCCTAGGCTGGCTTTGAACCATGGTTCTCAGCCATCAAACTCCTTAGTAACTAGGATTATAAGCATGAACCATTGGCACCTAGCTACATAATTATTTTTTACACATTTATGAAGTATGGAGTGGTAATCCCATTCATTTATAGGTTGTGTAATGATCAAGATATATCATATCTATTAGGTTCTGTATGTAACATTTCTTTTTAGTGAGACTGCTCGAAAAGTTATCTTTTGGCTGTGATGAAATAGCTATTCTTAACTATAATCACTTTGGTTCTTATGGTATACAATTAATATATTTAATTTTAGTATTGGAAGTCTGCTAATTAAACTCATAGAAAACATGAATTGTATGGTGAGAGTAGTTCATGGTTCCATTACTTGTCTTAGGAAAACAATTATGCCTTTTGTTTTCAATTATATTTCTGTGGGAATGTGAACTATTCATTGATTTAACTGTTAAAGTTGATAACTGTTACATTATATCAAGTTGATTCCAACTTGTATTTGAAGATTGCACATTTAACACAAATATGCTTCCACTTTCTTCTACCACATAACTAAAATAACAGTAAAGCAAAGCTTGGTGTTAGTGGCTCATGTGTAGAATCCTAAAAACTCAGGAAGCTAAAACCTGAAGATTTTGGTTCAATGTCAGTCTAAACAGACAAAAATGTGAAAACTTATCTCCAATTGTCCAGCAAGAAGAAGAAGAACAGGATGTGGCTCAAAGGATAGAGTGTGATCAGCCATGAGCAAAATGTACAAGGAAGACAATTAAACACTGAGTTCAAGCCCTAAAAATGGCAAAGACACAGAAGACAACAATAAAAAGTACTATGAACATCAATTATGAAGACAAAATAGTAGAAAAGATCATTAGAAATATTGCATAAAGAGCTGGAAGACAGAAATCATTTGACAGAATGTTGATTCAGGAGAGGGAAAAATCACAGTCTCATTGGTACAATCACATTGTACGCATTTGTGTTGAAACCTGGCTAGTGGGTAACACGTGAAAGAGTAGATTGGATTACCTGACATAGCAGACATTGTTTGTGACTGACTATGCACCATCTCACTCTGCAAAAATCTAAAATTGTGCTTGCTAATTTAAATAAAACCTCATATTAGATACTGTTTGGTCCACACAGACTGGGGTCCTTATTTTGACGCTTCAGACTTATGTGAGGCTTTTGTTAATAACCAGTCCTGTTGTACCCACTTTCCTTTGTGCACCTATACCTTATAAAGCTGACACCAAGCCAAGGCTTTGAACTAGACACCACGGCATTAATCTCTCCCTTTCTCCAGCTACAACTCTTTTCACATGCTATCTCTGTCTTAGTATTAGTTGTTTTCTTACTAATCCCTACCAGAAAACTCTTATATTCGTCTAAACTCACTATAAGTATCCTAGTTCAAAAAGGGATTAAAGGTTTACCATTGGCTGAGGCTCTCATCTGTAGGTTTGCTCCCTAATAAATCTGTGCTACAATATCTCACTTTTCTTCGTGTCTTTTGAGTCTGACAAATGATTGATTCGGTTTGATGTAATCCCATTTATCCAACCTTACTTTGGAAGTTTTGACCTGTCCCAAGGAGCCCTCGTGTTTCCTCTAACTCTTCCTGTAAAATTATAAGGTATCTGGACTTACATTAGGGTCTTCAATCCATTTGGAATAGATTATGGTGCAGGAGGATATATAAGGATCTAACTTCAGGTTTCTGTGTACACACAATTCCATCAGCGCAAGTTTTTGAAGAATTTGTCTTTCTTCCATCCTGTGTTTCTGGCTCCCTTATCAAAGATTATGTGCCTATAGGAGTGGATTCATTTCTGGGTCTTCAATTCTGTTCTATTGATGGAAATCTGTGCTTCTATTGGAAAGAATGGCATTACCACATTCCTGAGGAAATTGACTACTCTGTAAACTGAAAAGTAAAATTCTATGTTTACAAGATAAAATTGAGGAAAATTTTGAACACATAAACTATAATATATAGAGGAAAATGTGAGAGAGAAAAGATAAGATGAAAAGTAGAGTAGCTATCAATTTAAGAACTCATAAACAATTTTCAAAATTGTACAAGAGAGCTGGGTTAAGCTCAGTTGTAGGACTAGACTAATATATACAAAGCCATAGGTTCAATCTCCAAGAAGACCTAATAATAAGTTAATAAATAGTAATAATAAAATAATTACTTGAAATAAATGCTTTCATATGAGAGAGGCCTGAATCCTAAAACAGTAAACAAAATAACCTAAATTCTTGTATCCAATGACATGAAACTACAAGAATGAAGAGGACATAGTTTTCCTTTTCTCTCCTTTCTTTTCCTTTCCTGTTTTCTTCTTTTCTTCTTTCCTTTGGCACTACTGATGCTTGAAGTTGCTAAGGCTCTGACCACTTTAGATTATTTTTCAGATGAGGTATTCCTTTTTGGCCAAACCTACCTTGAGCAATAATCTCTTACCTATGGCTTCCACAAACAAGAGATAACAGGGAAATTACCCTATAACTTGCTTTCTTTTTTGTACTTTCTCACGACTTTTTTGGGTCAGAACTGGCCCAGGATATCAGCCTTCTAAATCTCTGCCTTCTAATTAGCATGGCATAGTTCAATTAAAACTTGGACCCATTCTATTTCTCATTGCAAACATTCAATATTGACTTCTGTTTTCTAGATATCATTAAATTCAATTGAGATTAGTATGTATATTTATGATGTTATAAGAAGAACATAGAGAAATCCCTTGAATTGGTTTTTTCAGTTTCTTTAAATATTTATAGTATGAGATTAAAAGTAGGACATTAATATTTCACAAGTATTATGCAGACTTCATTCGTTTTAATGATTTTGTGCACCCATTAAGTTCAATATAATTTTATCAATTCTATATGAATAATTACAGACATGTTTCTTTACCAAAAATAAGTCTGTCTCATGCTTCCCTTTTATAATTAAACCCACTATTTCTCTTGGTCCCATCCCAAACCTGTTTCATCCTGGAAACCAAAACATTTTTTTTCTCCGACTTCTAGATTATGCAATAAATAAGCTTTTAGGATTGCCCTCAAATCTATGGTAGATTATTCCCTGTTTTTGTATGCCTTAATATTGTATTGTATTCACTCGATTAGCCTTTTGGTTCTGTTATTAGAGAAAGTAGCACAATTCGTTTCCCATTCACCTGAAGAAACCTTGACTTGATTTCCATTTCTTTAACTAGAGGAAATATTGCTGCTATAATCCTCTGTGTTTTGGCCTTTGGGTGAATGTTAAAGTTTATTTTTATGAGACAAAGCCTGACGAGCTCAATTCCTGTGCTATACTCTAGGTGGTTGCATATTTCATATTCTAGGAACCTGCCAAAATATTTTCAGAAGTAGCTTTCCCATTTGAGATTCCTGCCAGCATCCAGTTTCTCTGTTTCTTGATAGCATTTAGTATGGGCAATATTGTATTATGTGCAGTAATTCTCATACATGTTTTATGATGCCATTTTTGTTTTAATGTGCATTTATTTGATGACTAAGGATACCTTTCTTGGGCTTATTTTTCACAAGATGTATTTTGCTAGTTTCTAATTGATGTTCTTTTTAACTTTAGTTTTTGAGAGTTCTATGTAGAGTATAATTTGAGGCATTGTTCAGGTATAGAATTTGCAAATATTTTATTCTTATGGGTACACTTCATCAACATTATCTTCATCATCATTATCATAATCATTATCATCATCTGTTGGGTCTTCATCCATCCCACGAAAGATGGCCGGGGTCTGAGGAAATGTATGTGCAGCAGCTCACCTGTTACCCAGCCTCCCTCAGCCCAGGAAACAATCAGACCCAGCAGGGAGTCAAGTCAAGCAGGAAGAAACTCATTTATTAACACAGAGCAGCCTTTTTAAAGCAAAAAAGAGCAGGTGGCATGGCAAGGGAGGAAGAGGAACCAATCACTGTCAAAGTCACACCCTATCATGAACCTAAGCTTCCACAGGCTGGTTATGCTCTGAACGAAAGCAAATTGTGCTCTGCCCACTCAAGTCCCTCTCAGCACCATCTTTGCCGCCCATTTGCCCTACAATCATCATCATCATCATCATCATCATCATCATCATCATCATCATCATCATCATCATCATCATCATCATCATCATCATCATCATAGCATCATCATCATTAGTAGTAGTAGTATTATTAGTTTTGTACGTGTATGTATGGTCCTGGGACATGAACACAGGGTCCCTGAGATTAGTTGGAATTTGTTAACAATTTACCATTTCAGTCATGCCTCATTTGTGGCTTTTTTGCTGATTAAACAGAGATAAGATTTTCAGGGACTTTATTTTGTGGGTTGCCATCAAACAGCAATACTCACATCACAGCCTACCAAGTAGTTAGGTTCAAATACATGAGTCCCCTGCTCCCAACTTCTATTCACTACTTGCATATGAGCTTTCACAGACTAAATTATTTTATACATTTTTGAGTTTAACTATATCGAGTTTTCCTTTCCTACAATTTTAATGCCAAGTTTATGTATGTTTCATCTCCAAAATTGTCAAGGCATCTTCCTTTGTTATACATTTACATCACTCTTTTTGTTTTATATGCCACCTTCAAATCCTGCTTGAAGTTAATATTTGAATAAATTGTTATTTTAAGTCAATGTTCACTTTTTAATTCTCCCCAATATTTTCTAACATATCACCACTTATTAAAGAGAATGTCACTCCAAAATTGTTTGGTTTTACACTCTTATTAATTATTCCTTGATAATAATTAAGTGGCTCTATTCTGGTGTCCTACAGACACATTGAGCTGTACAATCTTTTCTCTACAAATATAACAATTTTACACTAACATAGCTTTAATATTAAACAGAGAAATATATTCCAGTTTATTTTCCTTTGTCAATGAGTCAAAGAGTGATGGTCAGGTGTTTTTAGAAATTTTCATAAACTTATAAATAAAACTGTGAAGCTGGGCACTGTTAGCTCACGCTTATTATACTAGCTGGATAGGAGGCTGAGATCTGAGGATTGCGATTCAAGGCAGCTGGAACATGAATGTCTGTGAGACTCTTATCCCCAATTAACCACCAGAAAACCAGAAGTGGCACAGTTGCTCAAAGGGTAGAGCACTCACTTTGAGCTGAAGAGCTGAGGAACAGTGCCCAGGCCGAGATTTCAAGCCCCATGTATGACCCCAAAAAGGGGGGTTGAGGACAATTAATATCTTTGCTCAATTGTATCCTCCAATCCATAAAAAGTATAAGTCTGCATTTACTTAGATTTTTGCTTTTATATTCAGAATTGCATAATTTTCAATAAGGGCGAGTCAACAACACTTTAATACATTTTGACATATGTGGAGATGGAACAAAAAAATTCACAGAAAACAGATGAAAAATAAGGGGCAATGGGAATGGAGAAAGACAGAAATGGGTTAATCAAGCCCTTCATCAATATGTGAGTGTGTAAAATATTTCAATAAGATTTCTTTGTACAATTAATATACACCAATTAATAAATATCTTCCAAAGGCATTGGTATTCAAGTATGTCATGAAGAATAAATACAGATTTTGTGGTGAAATGAAAGATAGAAAATACATACTTATATTAATACTTATAGTAATAATAAACTAAGAAATTTGGTCAACATTCTGAGGGCTCATGGCTCATTAGAATAGAAGGCCCTTGGTATCTAACATAAGACTAAAATGTTAGACTTCAGCCTATCTTTAAGTCTGCTTAACGCTCTTGCCTTTTGAGTAAGTATTCTCTTTATTGTTGTTGTTGTTGCTGGTGGTAGTCATGGGCCTTGAACTCTGGACCTGGGCGCTGTCCCTCATCTATTCAGCTCAAGGCTAGATCTCTACCACTTGAGCCATAGCTCCACTTCTGGTTTTCTGGAGGTTTATTGGAGATAAGAGTCTCATGGACTTTTTCTGCCCAGGCTGGCTTTGAACCACGATCCTCATTTCAGCTTCCTGAGTACCTATTATAAAATGAGCCACCAGCACTGGGCTAGAATCAGTATTCTTAGCACAAAGAAAAAATACAAGTGATTTGGAACCAAGCTGTAGAAAGCTGCTTTTTCGGCTTCCGAAGAGAGCTGACTGGTATCTTATGAGTAGATAGATTTAGGAAAAATTGAACATATAAGTCCACATGGAAGGCTACAAAACATTTTAGTGAAGTTCCAAAAATAATATGGACATGAATTGCAATAACTAGCTTGGTAATAAGGGACATGTTTGGAAGTTCGGTCTCTATAGTTACTTTTGTAAATGTACAATGTCATTTTATTCATTTTTGTTGTTGTTGTTTCCTTAGTATGTTCTTTCCCCTATGTAATATCTCCTGTTGTCACTGTACTCGATTTTAATACCCTGCATCTTGTATATACATGTCTAATCTGGGGAGGGTAAAGGGAATTACAAAACGCTGAAACAAGGACACAGGATGACCCATTGCAACACAGATACCAATAAGACTATATTGGAAATCAACCTTATCATTTCATGCTGCGAAGAATGGGGAGAAAGGAATGTGGGACCTGGGGGAGGGAAGGGATAGTGGGACAACAACAAGGAAGGAAAGGGGTAATAATGATCAACAAGTAATGTACTCATTGCCTTACTCATGTAACTGTAAACCCTCCATACAACATTTTAACAATAAAAATACAATAAAGTAAAAACAATAAAGGACACACTTGCCAAATAAAGTAAAATGCTAACTTACAGACAAATGAAAATAATAATAAACACATATGTCTATATACATGTATGTACACATCTGTATATTCATATAAATGTATACATATATAGCTATTTGTGTATGTACACATATAAGTATGAATATATGCATATGCACATAGTGTGTATACATATACATTTATTTAAAGAGACTTGAATAAGAAATATATTAATGCCTATGAAAAGCTTTAACCATCATGCCTATGAAAAGTTTTAACTATCCTGAATATGTTCTCAAAAAATGAAAAGTATTTTTACATATCTTTATAATAATATACCAAAATCCAAAAATATTTTTCCACAGTGCAGGTTCAGATTTAACAACTAAATAAATATCTAAACGTTAATTTATTAAAATGAGCCTCTAGAATTCAAATAATAAATTTGTTTTATTCTTAGATGTATTATATCTATGCTGAATTTTTGTGTCTCAAGTTGTAATCCTTGCTACTCAGGAAGCTGTGGTCCAAAGCCAGCTTTGGCAAGAAAGTTTGTGAGACACATCTCAATTAATCACACACACACACACACACACACACACACACACACACACAGAAAGCCAGAAGTGGAGTTGTGGATCAAACGTAAGGACACTATCCTTGAGTGAAAAAAATGAAGGTATAGGCCTTGTGTTCAAATCACAAGAATAACACACACCCACATGCACACACATGCACATTATGTCTAAATTCTTATTTTAGTTTGAATAAATAAGCAATATCATGAATAGTAATATTTGTTTCATATCCTGCAACTTTTATGAAGTGGTTTTTAGTACAATTTGCTTTAAGATATAACATAGGTCATTAAAATTAATATCAATCTAGTTAATATTTATAATTACTCATAACACATTGGTATTTTATGTATACATTTAAGACATATTATGAGTAAAAGAAAGAAAGGAAGAATAGAAGAAAAGAAAGAAAGAAAGAAAGAAAGAGGGAGAAAGAAGGAAAGAAAAAAGAAGAGAGCAAAAGAGAGAGGTAGGGATGGAGGGAAGAAGGGAGGAAGGAAAGACAGAAGGAAGGAAGGAAGAAAGGAAGAAAGGAAGGAAGGAAGGAAGAAAGGAAGGAAGGAAGGAAGGAAGGAAGAAAGGAAGGAAGGAAGGAAGGAAGGAAGAAAGGAAGGAAGGAAGGAAGGAAGGGACAAAAAGTATAATTTATAAAATCTGTTATTTAGCTCAACATAAACTTCATGTAAGTTAACCCTTTTGTAAACGCAAGGTTACAATTGTCACCTCTCTGCATGTTCTCCATGCATGAATGAAACCAACAAAAGAAGGATCAGAAATAACCAGATGAATCTGTTTGCATCTCTAGTAAATATGTACACAAATCTTTTTCTCATTTTCTATACATCATCAAATAACTATTTGCATTGTTATAAATATTCTAAAAATTGATGTAACCAAAGTATGTCAATATATAATATAATGTGAACACTAGTATTTATAATGATATTAATATTACAGTCTTCATATTATATTAATTATAACAATTATATATTTTATCAGAGAAATTAGCATACTCTGATTTGGTGTCTGTGGGAGACTTAATAGCAGAAAGCAATTAAAATCTAAGGAGATCTGTATTTCTGAAAGCAGTTAACTCATTGGAGATTGTTCAAATACATCAGAAGGGCCTTAGAAAGGCTGAACATGTTTACATGATTGCCTATGATGTGATTAAAGAACCACAAAACAATCATACTTCACTTTGTCATCAATACAATTATTCCCATTGTAAGAATCATTCACATAAATTACACGATATGGGTTTGTCCTAAAGTTATTATTTTCTATGAAATAATATAGAAATGATACACTACACTGAGTTAAAGAAAAAGTTGCATAATGTATTGGACACTGTAACTCTTTCCAATTACACGCATTAAAATCTATTCCCCTGTCTGGTGACATTAGAATCAGACTTTCAGAGATGACCCTGCAATAATGATCCTGATGAAAGAACCCCAATATAACTAGTCAGCAAACAGATTATAATGAACCAGAAAGTAGACCCCCATAAGACAAAGATTTGCTTTGAATAACCATTTTTATAATTAATGTTCAAGCTTCTAGAGTATGGGTAATATAGTCCTGATGTTTTTAATCCACTTACTTTGAAGTATTTTCTTTCTTTTTTTTTTTTTTTTGGGTCCGGTGGTGGGGCCTGAATTCTAGGCCTGGGCGCTGTCCCTCAGCTCTTCAGCTCAAGGCTAGTGCTCTACCACTTGAGCCACAGCACCACTTCCGGCTTTTTTCTGTTTGCTTATGTGGTGCTGAGGAATCGAACCCAGGGCCTCATGCATGCAAGGCAAGCGCTCTACCACTGAGCCACCTTCCCAGCCCCTGAAGTATTTTCTTATAACATCCCAATAGAGAACAAAAAGCAAAGTAGTATTGATTTAAATTTCAAATTTTTGAAAAAACTATTCATAATGTTTTATTATTTGAACTTTATTCTCCAAACCTCCAGGTTACAAATATTATTAAATGGGAATTGAATTGAGGTTCAACACTCTATTCAACTATCATAATTAATATTTGGAATATTTTTATTATCTTTAAGTATTTGTACAAAGGAGTTGCCATTCACTGAAACAGTTTATGAATACAATATCAACCCTTTCAACATTCTCATCCACCCCTCCCAATAAACCCAGTCCTTACTTATCTCAATATTATGTTATGTATGGAATTACTTGCTATTTAACAAAACATTTTATGTATACAATACACTTGGAATTGTGTTACCACTTCAACATCTTCACCCCCATTTCAGACTACCCATTGTTTTGTATATTTCAATTCTGGGAAGTATGCAATGGATTCTTGCCTGTATTCCATCCTTTTCAATTTCCTACCCCTCTCACCTTGCCCCGCACTGTCCTCTCTTGTAGTACACATTTACTGGTATTTATTTTGTTGGGTTTTGACTTAATCTTTTAAGAGAACAATACTATTTTCTCTTTCCATGGACTCTGAAACTTCAGATAATACATTTACCTCCTTGCATATCAGTCAGTATGTTTACTTTTACATTTATTCGCACCTTCTGACTACCAAACATAAGGAAAGTCATACAATCTAATTTTCTCTGGGTCCAGTTAATTTCACTTAATATGATTATTTCTAAGTCTGTCATTTTCCTTAAGAATGGTGCAATAGGGGCTGGGAAGGTGGCTCAGTTACAGAGTGCTTCCCTTGCATGCATGAGGCCCTGGGTTCGATTCCTCAGCACCATATAATCTAACAGAAAAAAGCCGGAACTGGTGCTGTGGCTCAAGTTGTAGAGCACTAGCCTTGAGCTGAAGAGCTGAGGGACAGCACCGGGGCCCCAGACCTCAGGCCCCACGACTGGACTGCCCCCCCCCAAAAATAATGGTGCAATATTATTTTTTCTGATTGATGAATAAAATTTGATTATGTATGTATATATACATACATACTTGTAAATAGGGATCAATTCTTGATCCCTTTTTGCAGTGAGAGGCATCTGGGCTGATTCCATATGTTGGCTACAGAAAATAATGCAACAACGAACACGATTATGCTGGCACCTTCAGTGTGGTCTTCTGCTCTATTGGATAAATGCTAATAAGTGGAATTGCTGGATCATAGGGAGCTCTCTATTCAGTTTTGTGAGCAACCTCCATAGTGTTTTCCAAAGTCGTTGAACAAGATTACATTTCCACCAACAATGTAATAGAGTTTCCTTTGGACAACTTCCCTATCAGTATCTGTAATTGTTTGTTTTTTCATAATGACATTGTAACAGGGGTAAGAAGAATCTCAGTGTGGTTTGGATTTGCATTTGTTTCATGGAGAAAGATATGTCTATTTGTCATTGTTACTTTTCTTCTAAGAAGTTCTCTTTAAGTCATTATCCCATATATTAATTGGGCTCTTGTTTATTTGAGGGTTTATTTGATCTGTAAATATGGGTTAGTTATGTAAACCCTTGTCTAATTCTTAGTTAGTAAAAATCTTCTTCCATTCTGTTCTCTTTCTATATACCCTGCTAACTTTTTCCTTTGCCATGAAGAAACTCTTCAGTATGATGCAACTCTATTCACCCAAAAAAATATTACACCATTCATAAGGAAATGGAAAGACTTGGAACACACCTATATTAAGTGAAGAAAGTCAGACTCAAAGAAATATAGGTTGTCCAATTTCCCTCATTTGTTGTATTAGAATGTGCCTCTAATTCTACAACTTAACACACTTGGATGGTAAAAGAGAAAACATTACATTTGGACATGATAAATTACATGGGATTCTAAACATTTATACAGTGAGATCAAAGGAGGATGCCCTTTGGAGAGGATCAAAAAGGCTCAATAGCTATATAAATATTATCATATAAAATAATGTTCATCAAATTGATCTCCAAGAAATGATAATGATATTTTTTTATTATTTTGCTTTTTCCATCTGAATTCGGATGATGTTTGTTTTGTTTTAATTTCTGCACCTTTGGTCTTATATGTAAGTTTGGAAAGGGCAAGGGGAAACACAGAAATGGTGGGACAAAGGGTGAACAAATGTAATAATGCCACTCAATAGACACTACCTTGTAAATGAACTATACAACTTACGGGGGAGGGAGGTTGAAAGGGAAAAACTGGGAGAACATGAGGGAAGAGGTGACACTGTTGAAAAAGAAATGTGCTCATTATCTGACTTATGTAATTAGATCCCTTCTGTACATCATCTTTACAAATTAAAAATGGACCTCATAAACAGGCCAGAGTAGTTATATTAATATTAGATAAGATTGGCTTTAATGTATTCCTTCCCTTACACATGTAACTAATCTCTCTTTAAATCATCCTAACAACAAAATAATTTTTTTAAAATAATGAAACATAAAACCTGACAGGAAATAGAAAAACACTTAAAAAATTTGGGTTCAAAATGCAAGTAAAATTTAGACCTACACTCTGAGCAAGAGTTAGGCTAAATGTGAAAAAGAGGCTTGCTAACATGATGATTCGGTTATATGTAGGCTTAGGCAAAGTGATCTAGTTAGAGCTGGGGTTGGGATGGGGAAAAGATGCAAGATATTGTTTAAAATTGCCACATATTTTAAGAAGAATGAATCAAAGTTAGAATGAATGAAAACGAATGTCTGTGTTACTTTAAAGATTCAGATATAATTTGGTTTAAAGAATGAGATACTTTTTTGTTCTGGTAAGGGTTAGGGAAGGATAAGCTTTAGGGTAAATTTTAGTTTTCCACTAAGAAATAGAAGCAAAAAAATATGCGGTTGAATAAAATCTAAATAATTTTCCTTACTTAACCAGTTGGTGTTAAATCAGTCTGTGCTTAGGATTAGGTTTCTGGTTAACCGGGGTTGAGGATAGAGTAAAGAAATGGGTTAAACTTGTGGTTCATGTCTATTTTCCTAGCTACTCAGGAAGCTGATTTCTGAGGATCACCATTCAAAGCTAGCCCAGGCAGGAAAGTCTGTGAGACTTTTATCTCCAGTTAACCACCAGAAAACCCAAAAGTGGTGCTCTGGCTCAAGCGGTTCAATTCACACCTTGAGCTAAAGAACTCAGGGATCGTCCCCAGGCCCAGAGATCAAGCCCCACGCCAGACAAAAGAAAAAAAAATGAAATGTGTTAAATGTTAAGTAAAGCTGAATGTTATTTAGGTTCTAGGAATTCAGGAAAAGAAGGGATAATGGAAGTACAATGTATCTCATAATATCAGGATTTGAGATCAATGGGTATAATGATTCCTGTTATGGAACAAGATACATTTAGAGATAAGAGTGAGAAAATCTATAGGGTTTAGGAATACCTGCAATTTATTTCAAGAATTGCAAGTGGAATTTCAGTTAGGATTGCACAAAATGAGCATTTTTCATAAATTTTTGAATTGGGATATTATTAGTGTCAAGGTTATGGTTAGGATTCCAGCCATGGTTAGGGTTAGAGTGAAGGAGAAAAAATGAGGCTCAAATTCAAAATAAATTTTAATATAATCCCGGTACGAATTACAATGAATGTGAACTAGAGTATTACTATTAATATTAGATTCTACTTAAAATTAGGCTTATGGTTATTCTCAATGTTCCAGTTAAGATTATATTTAGGTTAGAAAATGACTCAGATATTGGAAAAAATTGAAACCTATGTTTGGAAGGTTTATTTGAATCAAGTTAGGATGAGTGAAAACTAATGAACTTGTGTTAGTGTCATATAATTTGGATTAAGACCAGGGTCAGTATTTTGTTCTGATTATGATTACTGTTATGAATAAGAAAGTTTTTATTATAAAATTGAGTTTTCACTAACAAGTAGAATAAAAAAATATGACACTGAACAGTAACTAGAGCATTATCATTATATTTATTTCTCAGTGATCCTTCTTGAAATGATTAATGAGAGTTTTCCAGCCAGGTTTAGGTTGACAGCGTTAAGTAATGGACTAGGTGGTAAGTAAATCTGAAACTGTTTTAGGGTACAGGGGTTCAGGAAAAGGTAGGATCAATGGAAACTACAGTATTTTTCCTGATAAGATAATTTGAGGACAAGTAATAAAATGGTTTATGTTAGGGAACAAGATCTTCAGAGGTAGAGTCAGGAAATTTGGGGGAATTATGGCAAACTGTACTCATTTCCAGAGTCCAAACTGGAGTATTCATTAGAATTATTAAAAACTAGATTCTTTTTCTTAAACATTAGAATTGGACTGTAATTAGGGTGAAAGTTAGGTCTCAGTTCCAGCTGGGATTCGTGTTAGCATTAAGGAAAACTTCATTTTCAACATAATGTCTTGTGAGTATCATTGTTGAAATGGTTCATCCTATGTTGAACCTAAATTTTCTATTTCTCTAATCCTAATTCTAATTCTTTCTGGGATCCTAACCCTAACCATAAAACCATAATAATAATGATAGCTCAATTCAAAAGTTAAAAAAGTATTCAATTTTTATTCATCCTATTAATCCACTGTACATCTTGAGTTAAGCTGCAATTTAGCTTAACTTTTACAAGTTAGTTTATATGCGCATATGTAAAGATGTAGGTTTATGTGAAAAACAGAAGATCTTTGGAGGTAGGAGTAATGAAAAGGAAATAGAGGAGTATAATCAAATACTTAAAATATATTATGAAATTGCCACTTCTGACAATTAATATCCATTAACAAAATAACTAAAAATTAATAAAAATTACACTGCCTTCTAGTGTTCTTTAAGAGAGCCATGACATACCTTGTGAAATACTTACGTTAGATAAACTTTGTTCATGCATAATTTATATTGTTATTGGCCAATTATTTAACTTAATGAATAAAAATGAATCAAATAAGATTCCATGACAAAAAATATAAAACAGTTACTTAGTAATTGTTTGAGAAGTAGTTATAGTCATGCATTTTAGGAAACTGAATTTCTATTTCCCTACAAAGGAATGAATTAGGTTTACTAATCTAGTATTTGTAGTAAGTTTAGAGAAAATAATTGGCATGAAAAACATCTAACAGTACATCTCTTGAATGAGTGATATTTTAAACATTGTCTTTTATTCAAATGAATACTTAGGTTTACATTTCAGAATAAATGTGATTTTAACTCCTTTCAGAACAAGTACTTGCCCTGCAATTAAATGTACTAGCATATTCAGATATTTAAAAGCTAAATTTTCTGTTATATATGTAGCTTTATGTATTCAGAATGACATGATTTTTTTATTCATAAATGTCTAACCTCAGATTTTTGCTTCACCAATATAAATGGTCTCATGAGGTTGTAGTGAAGGCTCCAGTAACCAGAGTGGTCAAAATCATTTCCTGAATTCTAAATTTTAAATCTAATAATTTTTAGGCTTTGATAATATCATTTATTGTCTCTTCAGAGCAATTAACCTAAAATAAATATTATTTTTAAGCATTTCACTCACATGGTAAATAGTATTAACATAGGTCAAAAAGACTAATTATTTAAGATTCAACATATTCGGTGATCTTAGTGTGAAGAATGTAGAGAGTAGAGATTTTTACATTCAATAAATATTTTTGGTTAAATTAAATCATATATCTGGATTTCTAATATGGAGGTTAATCACATGGAAACAGGAAAACAATAAAGGAGTAATTACTGTGTGATCATTTTTCTTCTAAAAATTATGAAGCAAAAATATCTCTAAGAATATATTTTTTAATAAAATGTTTCAACTCTTAGTAAAGTGCATTATACTTTAATATAAAGTTTTTCTCAAAATAGAAATTCTGCAACTAATCTAATGTATGTTTTCATGCACAAAATTCTGTGACTTCTAGTCTTGTTATGTGATTTTATTTATATTTTTTAGTTGTGACATGATCCCTATTTACATTTATTACAAACATCTGTAATTATAAAAATCATCTCTGTACACACTAATTTATGTAAGATAATATTCAAACAAAATTATCTTTTTTCCTGTCTCCAACCTGGAAGGATGATGTGCTGAAGTATATTAAATGAAAGTACTCTAACGAAGAGTCTTTATGGAATGAAAATTTACAACATGTGGATGTTCTACTTGGCTGAACAGGAATTCTTGTTTCTACAGTGCTTTCTTACCTTTTAATCCCACAAGGAAAGCCACAAAATTTGAAGTTCATATGAAGGAATTGCATTCCTAAATGATGTGGCAATCCTGCTCAAAAGTTTTATGTTCCATATTTTTAAGCATATTTGTAATTCAGCTGTGAGTACATTGCATGAGACTCCTGAATTCACAGCTATTGCTGTGTAATAATCAGAAGAGAGGAAAAAGATTATATTAATCTCCAATTCCTCCCTTTGACCTTCAATATACCAATTAATTGTCAAAACAATCATGTAAGATGTTAGTTCATTTTTCCCTTTCTAATTAGAGATTAAGCAAGTGCTTTTAGCAGTTAAAAGTGGATTGTGTTACAGCTACAAAATCTTCTTCTATAGGCTCATAAATTGAAAACTTGTCTTCCTATATTGAAAAGCACAATTAACATTTACATTTTTCCAGTCATTTTGCTTACCTATGAGTTCTGATCATAAATCCTCTTATGAATTTTTATAGTATCTTTGAATAAATCACACAATTTGCATGTACTTATCATCTTAAGGAAGGGCAGTCTACCTTTAAATTTTTCATTCTATGTGACAAACCCTTATTTTTTG
The DNA here is from genome assembly GCF_019054845.1 of Dipodomys spectabilis. NCBI lineage: Eukaryota > Metazoa > Chordata > Mammalia > Rodentia > Heteromyidae > Dipodomys > Dipodomys spectabilis. Next base: position 2,766,852 of record NW_024870882.1, on the reverse strand, counting down.
TTTCCCTATATGCTGAAAAAAATGTATCCATGGAAACAAGATATTGACAGCAAATCTGAGTGTAATTTTCAGTTTTCAAATTTCAAATATAATATATACTTTGTTTTGACTCGTCATTTTTTAACAATGAGTATTCTTGAAAACTAACATTTTGGTGCTTTTAAGTAAATTGCGACTTGATGTGGTATGGTAGTTCTAGTGTCTAGTTGATTTAATCATTAGATTATTCATGTATAATCATGTGCATTGCACTTTTTTACTTTTTTAACCTTTTTTTGGAGGGTTCCGGTCATGGGGCCTGAAATCTGGGCCGGGGCGCTGTCCCTCAGCTCCTCAGTTCAAGGCTAGCGCTCTACGACCTGAGCCACAGCGCCACTTCTGGCTTTTTTTTCTGCTTATGTGGTCCTGAGGAATCGATCCCAGGGCCTCATGCATGCAAGGCAAGCGCTCTACCACTGAGCCACCTTCCCAGCCTCGACTTTTGTATTTTTATATATAAAAAAGTCCCCAAGGTTTTACTTTAAAGTATAATGGGGGAGGGTTGTCTTCATGTTAAAAACTTTATACATATTTCAATTAAAGTATTAGAATGGATTTATTGATTAAAACATAGAAAAGTGTAAATAGTCAGGTTTCTTGCTTGAGACTGCATAACTTTCATATGAATGCAGCTCAAGATGAGACTGAGAGATAAATTCATATTCATATCACTGAGATTTACATCACAATATAGGAAATATAGGTATTTTAAAGAATTGGTCATTCAAAGCCCTTGATATATAATGGAGGAAGAATTGAATTGAAAATAGCAGAGGATAACAAATCAATATGCAGGGATTATGATTTTATAATACTAATATGAAAGAACTGAAGCTTTAGTCTTCTGAAAAAGAAAGTTTAGCTTGTAAATTCAATATAAGGTATCAGCTGTGATGAGTCTAACATCTTTCCTCCAAGATATCCAAGAGTACTATACTCATCCTCTGAAAAGTAAATAAGTAACTATTTTAATAAGCTTTGCTTAATATTAATTTACTTGAAGCAAAAAGGTTAAAATGTCTTCTCTTTCTTTCAGTGTAATAATATACATTTCATATTATTACTGTCTCTTCATACAAGCCTGAAATCACTATTTCAAAGTAACATAAACAGAAAAACAAAAATAACCGGAAGTGAACAGACAAAATATTACCTCCTCTGGGACACAAGAACAAAGGCAATACTCAGGAAAATTTATAGCTTTGAGTATATACATTAACAAATTAGAACAATCTTAAATCAGCACTAATAATGCACCACTAGGTCCTTGAAAAACAGGAACAAGCCAATTCAAAAACTGGTAGATAGAAATCATGCAAATTAGATTAAAGAAATAAATGAATTAGAGTCTCAGAAAAACATACAATCATAATTGACTTCTAACTACTAGTAGCTCAAAAATTCGCCCAATGAATGTAAATGTAGCTATTTTCAGAGATAGACTCAACCTGCTCAATCCAGTGAACATAACATACTTGTACGATTCTAAGAAACAATTTTTTGTTCGACTTTTTAAAATAAATTTACTCTGTTGTTAAGTTGATTTATAGATGGATTACAATTACAGGAGTAAGGTAATGAGTACATTTCCTTTTATGAAATGTCTTCAGTTCCCTCATATTTTCCCATTCCCTTCCTTCTTTCCCCACCCATGTGTTAAATAGTTCACTTTCATCAATGTTCAAGGAACTCCATTGCTTCATTTTTTCAACCTTTCCCTAAAGCTCTGTGCCCACCCCCACCTTCCTGAAGATGTAGAATGAATATACCATGCATAAGGTAAAGAAGACAGAATCATCACAAACTATAAATAACAACAACATACGCTAAACAAAAAACAAAGTCTTCTGTTTCCATACCTCATAGCTTGTTTCAGGATGTTTATCATGTTATATAAATGTAATTGTTTTTATAATAAAGTCAATTCAGGGATTAAGGTGTGATAAACTTATAATTTTCTTTCTATTTAGTAATGCTTTTATTTTACATTAATGTTGTAAGTAACACAATTCAAATCCTAGTGAATTTTTTTTTTAATTTAATTTAATTTTATTTGTGAACATACTGTACAGAGGAGTTACAGTTACATGGGCAGGATAATGCATACATTTCTTACCAAGCATTGCAGCCTCCTCCTTTGTTTATCCTTCACATCCCTTCCCAGCCTCCCCCCTCCCCCCCTAATCCCAATCCTTCTCCTTCCCCCTCCCCCCCCCCCCCCGCACCAACGTTGTAAAGCTCGTTTTGGACATGACAACTTGTACTTCTCATTGTTGCAACAGGTCCACCTGTATCCTTAAACAACTGGTTTTTCCCCATCTCCTCCACAAGTTATACTGACATCAAATATAGTGAAAGCAGGGGTTATACTGTGGAGGAGGGACATACAAAGCAACAAAGAGATAATCTTATAAATGTGTTAGAAACACATGCATGAAAGAAAAAAAACATTAAAATACACATCTAAGGGTTCATTTTCCTGACATCACATTATCTGACCTTTTCCGCTTGACTCATACATATACTAGATATTACAAATAAGGGAAACCATGGGACCTACGCTTCTTTGGGCCTGGCTTACTTCACTTAATATAATTTTTTCCAAGTTTTTCCATTTCCTAACAAATGGGGCAATGTCATTCTTTCTGATGGAGGCATAGAATTCCATTGTGTATATATACCACATTTTCTTGATCCATTCATCTACTCAGGGGCATCTGGGTTGGTTCCATATCTTAGCTATAGTAAATAATGCTGCAATAAACATACTTGTGCTGGTAGCTTTAGTGTGGTCTAGTTTGTAAACATTTGGGTAAATGCCCAAAAGTGGGATTGCTGGGTCATAGGGGAGCTCTATGTGAAGTCTTTTGAGGAACCTCCATACTGCATTCCAAAGTGGTTGAACAAGTTTACATTCCCACCAACAATGAAGTAAGGTTCCTTTCTGTCCACATCCCCTCCAGGATCTGTTGTTGTTAGAGTTCTTGATTTTTGCCGTTCTAACTGGAGTGAGGTGATATCTCAATGTTGTTTTGATTTGCATTTCTTTTATGGCTAGGGATGTTGAACATTTCTTCATGTGTCTATTGGCCATCCCTCTTTCTTCTTCAGAGAAGCTTCTCTTTAAGTCTTTCGCCCACTTACTTATTGGGCAGTTGTTTCTTTGAGGATTTGTTGTTGGGTGGTTTAATTTTTTGAGTTCCAAGTATATTTTAGATATGAGACCCTCGTCCGTTGTATGGCTAGTAAAGATCTTCTCCCAGTCCGAGGGCTTTCTATTGATCTTGCTAGCTATGTCATTTGCCCTGCAGAAGCTCTGCAACCTTATACAATCCCATTTGTCCAACCTTTCTTTGATTTGTTGTGTTTCCGGGTCTCTATTCAGAAAATTTCGGCCTGAGCCAAGGAGACCCAGGGTTTCTCCTATTCCATCCTGTAATGTTTTCAGAGTGTCTGCTTTGAGTTCAAGGTCTTTGATCCATTTGGAGTTGATTCTGGTGCAGGGTGATATATAAGGATCTAGCTTTAGTTTTCTACATGTAGTTAACCAGTTTTGCCAGCACCATTTACTGAAGAGGCTGTCTGTCTTCCATTCTATTGTTTTAGCTCCCTTATCGAAGATTAGATGGCTATAGGTCTGTAGGTTCATTTCTGGGTTTTCAATTCTATTCCATTGGTCCTGAGGTCTGTTCTTATGCCAATACCAAGCTGTTTTGATTACTATGGCTTTATAGTAGAGTTTGAAATTTGGTTTTGATATTCCTCCAGCAGTGTTCTTTCCGTTGAGGAGCGTGTTTGCTATTCGGGGTCTTTTATTGTTCCATATGAATTTTTGGATTGCCTCTTCTATTTCCTTGAAGAATGAGGTTGGAATTTTGATAGGTATTGCGTTGAATTTGTAGATAGCCTTGGGAAGTATTGCCATTTTCACGATGTTAATCTTTCCAATCCAGGAGCATGGGAGGTTTTGCCATTTTTTAAGTTCTGTGTTGTTTTCCTTTTTCAAGATTTTAAAGTTTTCATCATAGAGGTCCTTCACTTCTTTAGTTAAGTTAATTCCGAGGTATTTTATTTTTTGTGGGGCTATTACAAATGGAGTTGCTTTCCTAATTTCAGCCACACTTTTCTCATTGTTGGCATACAGAAAAGCCATTGATTTTTGGGGGTTAATTTTATAACCTGCTACTTTGCCAAAGTTTTGAATCAGCTTGAGTAATTTGGGAGTGGAGTCTATGGGATTCTTTAAATACAAGATCATGTCATCTGCAAAGAGGGAGAGTTTTATTTCTTCTTTCCCTATTTGGATCCCCTTTATGTCTGCATCTTGTCTTATTGCTGTAGCTAGGCATTCTAATACTAGATTGAAGAGGAGTGGAGAGAGTGGGCATCCTTGTCTTGTTCCTGAGTTAAGAGGAAATGGCTTTAGTTTTTCACCATTGAGTATAATGCTGGCTGTAGGTTTTTAAAGTTAAATATTCAAAAGGTCTAATAGTTCCATTTTGGCAACCAAACTGAAAAACAGGCATGTTTTATTCTCCGGAATGTCATTATTTCATATGCAATTTTCATATGTAATTTTACCTACATTTTCTTTTATATGATAACATATTATCTGCTAATCAGAGAGATACAAAAAGATTTTTAATTATGATAGGAAAAATGCATCGACATGAATGAATGAAATCAGGGAGTAGATGGCCCAGAGCGGGGTGGTTCTGCTAAATATTCTCACGATTTTGAATGATCTGGTGTTTTTGTATGTGTGGAATTATGAATGTATTTTATGTCTAGACAAGAAAGCTTGATTAATAGATAATTGTCTGATACCCAATATCTGGAATCTAACCTGAGTCAGTGGTAAGTATGTGTATGTGTGTGTGTGTGTGTGTGTGTGTGTGTGAGTGTGTGTGTATGTGTGTGGGTGTGGGTGTCTCTCTGCCTGCCGGTAAGTCTGGATTTAGAAGGAAGTATCTTATTTCTCTGAGGGTATATACTTAATTCTATTAGGTATACTCCATTAATGACAGCAGATAAAGTTAATTAACATTTTGTGTCATATATTTATGTTCCTATGATTGCATGAACAAGCTAAAAATTATGTTTGGGGTATGAGTTTGTAAAAGGTCAGCTGAAAATATAAACATTTGTAATCTTGAGAAAGATATCAATGGCAATCGTTTCAGTGTAGATAAATTTTGACAACACTTTCAGTGATAGGTAATCCTATATCAAAATTCAATATTTATTGATTTTCCATAACTACACTATTCTATAAATTTGTAGGAAAACAAGTTAAATTATAGAATCATAAAAGTAATATGATTATTTATTGCAAAGAGTTTTACAGTTACGTCCTGATTGTAAGCGCTAGGATCAACAGAAATAAAAGCACAATATACAACATGGAGTTAGATATGTTATAATGAAGCATATTTTAATAAACTCTACATTGTTAAAAAGACTAGAACGTTGGGTTAGCTTTATAACCTACCATAATAAGTGATATTGTCCATTTATTAAGCAGAAAGGCTTACTCAGATTTACAAGATTGAAGGTTTCAGTGTATGTTCAGCTGGTTTTATTGCTTTGGGGGCCAGTGCCAAGACAATGTCAAGGAAGGGAGTATGTCAAAGAGAAATGTTTTTTGACTAGAAAGATTAAAAGATAAAAGAAGAAAGAAGATGAGAGTCTTTCTCATGAGTTTTACTCTGAAGATCTTAATCTCCAGAAGAACTATTCAGGTATGCTCCACAGTCTGGGAGGAATTGGAATGTCATTTTTCTTTAACACATATGTCTTTCTGGGGCATTCTAAAATCAAATGGCAACATCTTCACCAATGATTACTTGTCTAGGGGTGGAAGAAACTAGATACATCTATAAATTCTAATCAGATCTCAGCAGACTAAATATTTTATGGAATTCCCATTAAAATAGTTTCTTGCAGACTGACTGGGTCTTCATAATGTGTATCTGTGTGTTTATATGTGTGTGTTTGAATAAACTAATAAAACAATGTGGCAGATAAAAGTATTAGTATGGTCTTTTGTTTTTCTTCTCATACTCTGAAAGCCTATCACATTTCCCAATCAAATCCCATCCAAGATTCAAACATTAATGCTGTCCCAAAATTTCTTTATGTTAACCTAAGTACATCCATCTCATTTCAGATGGCCATGGTATAGGAAAATTTTAAGTCTTCCAATTACGTTGTCACCAAGGAAACAACATAAAATATTTCTTTTAAAAAACCTAGAATGTAGAATATTTTAGCAATAAAATTGAAGGAGTATACATTATAGGATTTAATTTACATATTTAGTCACATAAATGGATATTCTTTATCCCCAACTCAGAGCCCTTTTAAACTACATCTTCCATGAAGACAGTCCTTGCTGTATACAAACCAGATTTGGTGAACAAATTAACATGTACACCATTGTTACATGCTCTGTTCTAAAGCATGGAAGTGAAAGAGCATTTAATGCATGTGAAGATCTGGTTCTAAGGATTATGGAAAGTGATTACTTTGCACCATAAATAGAAAAATCCACAGATGTTTTAAGTTGTTTTTTGTTGTTGGCATTTGTGAGATATATTTTGGAAAGCACAATGAATGAAAGAATGCTATTTTGTAAAACTTTGCTGGCTGACACATTTACTGAAATGTTTCATATGAGAAGACAGACAATTGGGTAGGTAGGATGTGGTATGCAGCTTTAAATACTGACAAGCAAAACAAAGAATGGGAATTTTTTTCCTTAACAAATGCTTTCTGGTTATATTGTGCTATACACTATAATGATGAAATAATCCTTTCTTTGGAAAAGTAAGGAGAAAACTCTGTCACTTGTTGAATTTCTTTTTAAAGTGAACCTTAAATGTCAAGTTCAAAGTAATTTAAAAGCCTTAATAAAATATTATCGAGTATTACTTTCATTTTTGATGAAAAGTTAAAACAAACTGACAGACTGTTAGTCCATTAAGATTTATAAGTTTCCTGCTATACATTTCCTATTGTTCCTGTTTTTGGGGGTGATTTATTTATTTTTTTTAGAATGGCAACCTGGTCTTAACCATTACCAACAAAATGTATGCTGTCATAGAATCAGAGAGTTTTTGGGTTTTTTTTGTTGTTTTGTATGGTTTATTTGGTCAGTCTTGGGGCTTGAACTCTGGGCCTAGGTGCTGGTCCTACAATTCAGCTCAAAGTGAGCACTCTACCGCTTTAGCCACAGCGCCACTTCTGTTTTCTAGTGGCTTATTGGAGATAAAAGTCTCACAGACTTTCCTGCCCGGGCTGTCTTTGAACTGAGATCCTCATATCTCAGCCTCCTGACTAGCTAGGATTACAAGCATGAGCCACCAGTGCCCAGCCAGAGAGTTTTATTTTATTAAATTAAGACAATAGTAGGCTCATTTTATGCCAACACAAAATATAAACACCAATGACATTTTTCCCTAAAAAAAAAAAAAACACTCATAAAAAAATCATGAGATTCTGAGGAAGATGGTAGAGGAGAAGCTGAAGGCTAAACAAATTCTCCTATAGAAAGCATTTTAATATTCCAGTGAACAGTCTTAGGCTACAGAGTCACACCAAGTGTGTCATCTCAATGCAGAGAGTTTGGACAGAGAGGGAAAATCCAAGCAAGGAAACAGATCTGAACACATGCAGCTAGCCATGGCTGAAGTGGCAGAGTTGGTAGCAGAGACACTCTTAGCAGCCATAACTACGGAGAGAATCTGGGACAAAGGCTCCAGATGTGGCGGACAAGTGGATTCTATCCAACACAATCAAGAACTGACAAGGAGCAGATATATTCATCCTGCAGATCACAGACCAGAAACTGTCCAGGAACAAGACTCTGGCATGAGTAGAACCCTCATCTTCTCATTTCTTCTCAGGGAGCAGAGGAGGGAAGGCTGTGTGTCACCTACCACTGGAGATCTCCAACTTTGATACTAACAAAGGCCCAGTTGAGCAACTAGCTCCAACTCAGGCCTTGGAAGCAAACAAAAGAGTCATTTAGCAGGTCACAGGAATCTGCCCTGACCTGCCAGGCTCAGCTCTACCCAGGGGAAAGTCAACCAGCCCAGACAGAGAAAAATCTGCCCCCTGAGGAGTGACTTTCACCACTGGGTAAACAGAGCCAGAGGCTGCCCCTCTCTACAGCAGCCTAGACACACAATTGAAACTCAGTAAACATAAACCCTGAGAATGGCTCCAAGCTGGGCTCTCTGAGAGTCTCAGGAACTAGCCCAGCAAGGAAAAGCTACTGATTGCTGAAAGGCCTCAACTCTACCCATAACATAATCTCATCACAGCATCTTCAAACTAGAGGAAACTCCCATCTCCCTCTTTTGGGATACTGAAAGCAAATCTAACTCCCACTGAACTAGCCTGGGAGAAGGATCACAAAACAATGGGTTAGGCAAAGCATTTTTCTGCCTGCTCAAACACTGACTTAAGAAAACAATCAAGCCACAGGAAAACCAAACACCACAAGCAGCCCAGAGACTCCACCAAGAGACTGGTTATGGACATGGGAGATACACAATCATCCCATTGCCCCCATTACCCCCCCCCAAAAAATCAAAGAACTCTTTTTTAAATTTAATTTTATTTTTTATTGTGAGAATACAGTACAGAGGAGTTACAATTACATGGGCAAGATAATGAGTATATTTCTTATCAAGCATTGTTGCTTCCTTGTTGTTTCCCCTTCCCATCCCATCCCATATTTCCCCCTTCCCCCAACTGATCCTCCCCCATCCCCACCAAAGTTTTTAAGTTCGTTTTTCGACATAATGAATTGTATATCTCATTGTTGCAATCAAAGAACTATTTGAACCTTTTAAAAAATTAATTTTTAAAATTGTTTTCTATTAATCTTATTTTCCTCCGATAATTTTTATTTTAGGTGTATAGGTGTGTGTGTGTGTGTGTGCTTTTTTAAATCTCTTCTGAACTTTTGGTCCTTTTTAAGTATTCTTTTCATTTTTTTCTGTGTTTTTCTTTTTTTGCGTGACTAAATTGCTGTTCGGCTCATTCCCAGATATATACCTGTCGTCGATTATTAGACCTTATACCCCATTGTGTACACATTTAATCCAGAAAATTATTACTCAATTCACAAACTCTTAGGATTAAATTCTTTAATAGCAGTATTATCTCTTTATATGTATATAATTTTCAAGTAACTAATTTTAAGAATTTTTATTTTTTAGTTTTCATTTCTCCTTTCAATCCATCCCTTCTTCTCATCTTATCCTTTTCTTCTCTCAATATCATTTGTTTAAACTTACATAATTTTTAAGTGTTTCACTACTTAAATTTAAATTTTGGTTTTTCCATTTTTTCTTCTTCGTTTTTTTTGTAATCTCTCTCCGATCATTCTATCCAAAGCATTTCCCTCTCTAAGATTAGGACTTGGTTAAATACCACATTTTCTCCATCCATCCATCTACTGAGGGGCATCTGGGTTGATTCCTATCTTAGCTATGTTAAATAATGCTGCAATAAATATAGTTGTGCTGGTAGGGTTAGTATGGTCTCGTTTGTGATCATTTGGGTAAATGCCCAAAAGGTAGATTGCTGGGTCATAGGGAAGTTCTAGGTGGAATCTTTTGAGGAACTTCCATACTACTCCAAAGTAGTTGAATAAGTTACACTCCCACCAACAATGCAGTAAGGTTCCCTTCTGGCCACATCCCCTGAAGGATCTGTTGTTATTAGAGTTCTTGATTATAGCCATTCTAAATGGGGTGAGGTGGTATCTCAATGTTGTTTTGATTTGCTTTTCTATTATGGCTTGGGAGGTTGAGCATTTCTTCATGTGTCTATTGGCCTTCCTTCTTTTCTTTTCAAAGAAGTTTGTCTTGAAGTCTTTAGTCCACTTATTTATTGGGCAGTTGTTTCTCTTAGGATTTGTTGTTGGGGGATTTAATGTTTTGAGTTCCACATATATTTTAGATATGAGACCCTTCTCTATTGTATGGCTAGCAAAGATCTTCTACCATCAATGGGCTTTCTATTGATCTGGCTAGCTATGTCCTTTGCAATGCAGAAGCTCTGCAATTTCATACAATCCCATTTGTCCAAACTTTCTTTGATTTCTTGTGCTTCTGGGTCTCTATGAAGAAAATTTCAGCCTCTGCACAGGAGACCTTGGATATGTCCTACTCCAATCTGTAATGTTTTCAGGGTGTCTGCTTTGACGCTGAGGTCTTTGATACAGGATGATATATAAGGATATAGTTTTAGTTTTCCATGAGTGATTAACCAATTTTGCCAGCACTTTTACTGAAGAAGCTCAGTACTGTACAGGGAGGTTACAGTTACATAAGTAAGGTAATGAGTATATTTCTTATTGAGCATTGTTGCCACCTCCTTTGTTTTTCCCCTATTCCTTACCTTCAACCATCCCCAACAACTCCCTCTAATAGTATCTTGCAAATCTCATTGTTACAATGGGTCAACCTGTATCCTTTCTTTGCATCTTAAATGAAGGAATGCTGGCTTGTTTCATGCTGATTCTACTTGTGTAGACACACTTAAAACACTTTCCAAGTCCAAAAGCATATAAATGAAATGCACTCCATCTTTTGTCAGTTGGTATAATTTTGTTCTACACATTTATTGACAGGTTAAAAATTATTCTCAAATTTTAATACATTAAAAACTTTCTTTTTTTCTCATTTTCGTTGCCAGGACATTGGCACGACCTCAGTCAGAATTGCTCACGTTAGACTTTTCATATGGGTTGGTTAAATTTTGACCTGCACTCCAGTCTTCTGGGGAGTCACTCATCTGCTTAGGAATTGATGCTCGCTGTTGGAAAAGAGCCCAAGGAAGGATGCCATTTAAAGCCTTATAACTTTATTCTTAACAAGGATATTGTCCTGCTACTTTGGCTCTTGAGAGTGTCTACAAGAGCAAGCATTCCATGGGAAGCAGGGAGACACCATATGACCTATACATATTGAGATTTCCGAGTTACTTGCTATCACTTGTCCTGCATTTTTCAAGTCAAATCTCTCTAAACGTACCAGTTGGAAGAGATAAGAGGAGTGGTAAAAGAACGCTTAGAGACGAATACATCTTCAACACATTTGTTTCCAAGTATTCTGTCTAAGGCATATTCAACAACTAGTGAAACTTGTGTTGGCTATATCTATGTGTCTTTTTCCATTTGTGCATGTGTACATGTGTGTATTTGTGTGTATAGTAACATTCATGTGTACATATATGGGCCGATATTCATATATATGCATATAAAAATAAATATATATAAATATATGTGCATATATATATATATATATGTATATATATCAAGTGTTCAGTGATTTAATCTAGAGTTCCCAGCACATTGTCCTTATCAAAAAGTGTACATGATAAACTGCTCTAAGGATCTGTGTTATATGAGGGGTATCCTTTGCACACACTTCCCCCATTAACTTGTTTTTCATCACTATGAACAACTTCAGCCTACTTTCCCATAGGATAGCTTTGTTTTTGTTACTTACTGATAATAAAAGAAAAAGTTGTTTGTAAATGAAAAAGAACTTTTAGGTCCCAGGCTAAAAGTATATTATCAGTCCCAATGATTCGTATGAGATAAAATTTATAATAGTACTAAAAGTGAAAAGGAATTCCTAGATCTGTGGTTTTGCCATTTAGAATGGCTAAGAATAATTTCACATCACTGTTATAACTCTTAAAGAATGCAAGGGTAACTGATGGTCCCTATCATGTCCCCAAAAAACCAGTGGATCTTGAAGGATAATAGTAGACCAGCAGAAATTCTAAGTAGCAGACATGGAGCATGAAAGAGAAAGAAAAGAAATGAGAGAGACTGATAGAGAGAGAAAAATATCATAATATTAAAGTGCGTAACAGATAAACAAGAGGTGTATGAGGATAGTCATACTGCTATTTTGAGACTCTACATGCACATTTGAAGGTATTTGATGTATGATAACTCATCAAAATAAAATATAAAGTGATTTTGATAATAAATAAAAATGGCTCAGAAGAAATTATAAATGCAAAAACATTCTTCACAGAAGCAAACTCTCAGAAATATTTCTTGACTTTGAAAAGGATAAATTGGCTGCAGTTAGTATAAATTTAGAAGTATGACAATTCACAAAAATATAAAAATGTGTTCACGTATTTCATTATATAACCCAAAGCAGAAAGCAAATATTGTTCAGATGATTTTTTAAATCACAGTTTCTCAGGAGCTGTGAAGGTGGCTCAGCGGTAGAGTGCTTGCCTTGCATGCATGAGGTCCTGGATTTCACTCCTCAGCACGTCATAAGCAGAAAAAGATGAAAGTGGTGCTGTGGATCAAGTGATAGCGCTAGCCTTGCACTGAAGAGCTGAGGGACACTACCCAAGACCCAGAGTTCAAGTCCCACAACCAACAAAACCAAAGCAAAAAACAAAACAAAACAAAACACAGTTTCTCAATTTTGTGGCCTCAACACTGTAATACCACTACTTCAGTCTAGGGTTAAGATTTTAGGTGTGGACATTTATCAACACTCCTGATTCAGACTCTACTTGATATAATTTTTAATCAATATTTTGTTTTTAGTTTTGCTCTTTGTAAATTCACATGCACCTATGAAAAATGGTGTGGCCATCCCAATAATATTCTCAAAGTACCTCTTAATCACGACTCACAAAAAGTTGTATTATATTACAACAATGAAAAAATGCTATAAATAAAGAAAACAATAAATATATATTAATGATTACTAAAATAAAAAACAAAACATTTGCCAGGGTTTTCAGTATTGGAATAGTACATAGTAGATTTTACTATTTTCTCATATTTCTGTACATTTAAAACTGGATAAAGCTATGAGTAGCCTTTAAATTTACCCACTAAGATTACTATTTATAGATAATCTCATCATGTGTATGTGGCTTATATCATTATTTGTTCATCACTAACGTATAACTTAAGGGAGCGCTAAAGATTTAACAGAAACTGTGTACTTAAAATCTTAACTCTTCACTCTGCTTCTTTACACAGTCTTTGCAACTTCTCATTAGCAAAGTTTCTATAAACTCTGAAATGTACATACTTAGTAGTAAATGCTACCAGAAATATTATATACTTTATCGAAAAATTTTATGACCTGCCAGTCTTAATTTTGCCATATATATGCAAATCCCAAAATGAAACATATTTAAAACATTAAAAATTTTAACAAACCTTAACATTTGCTGCAATGATCATTATGACAGGTGCCTTGTGTAGAATAATTGAATTCCTCCTCCTACACATCTCATGAACAACAAATATCTGGAATTATTTTGTTTTTGGCATGTCAATATTGACTTTATTCTTAAATGTGTGCTTATGTAAGAAATACATGGTTGCAAAATTTCATAATTTTTTGAACTTACTTTTTGTTGAATTGTCTAGTTTAAGACAATCAATTACACTTTATATATAAAAAATGTTCTGTGCTCAATTTGGCTGCACATACACTAAAATTGGAACATACAGAGAAGATTAGCATGGTCCCTGCACAATGATGACACGCAAATTAATGAATCGTTCCATATTTTTACACCAACAGATGCTGGAAAGGATGTGGCCAGAAGGGAAGCCTACTGCACTCTTGATGGGAGTGTAAACTTGTTCATCAACTTTGGAAAGCTTTTTGGAGCTTCCTCAAAAGACTCCACATAGAGCTCCCTTATTACACATCAATCCCGCTTTTGGGCATTCACGCAAATGATCACAAACAAGTCCACACTAAAACTACCACCACAACAATGTTTAATGTAGCATTATTTGTCATAGCTAAGATACGGAACCAACCCCAATGCCCCTCAGTAGAAGAATGGATCAAGAAAATGTTCTGTGTGTGTGTGTGTGTGTGTGTGTGTGTGTGTGTGTGTCTGTGTGTCTGTGTGTCTGTGTGTCTGTGTGTCTGTGTGTTTTTGTGTCTGTGTGTGTGTGAATGTACACTTACACAACCACTTTGGAAAGCAATCTGTGAGTCCTCAGAAAGCTAATTATTGACCTTCCTTATGGCCCACTCATACCACTTCTAGGCATCTATACTGAACAAGAGGTACCAATATTCAAGGACACATGCACCTCCATGTTTATTGCAACATTGTTCACAATATCCAGGATATGAAAACAACCCATATATCCCACTGGAGATGAATGGATCCAAAAACTGTGGTAACTATTCACAACGGAATATTTTCCAGCCATTAGAAAGACAAAATGATGGCATTAGCAGGGAAATCAATCAAGCTACAGGAAATCATGTTGAGCGAGGTAAGACAAAAGCAAAGAGACAAACAGCACATGGTCTCCATGGTAAGTGGATGTTAAATCCAAAATGTAAGGTGATACAACAAAATTAACAACACTTAAGAAACCAAGGACTTCCACTTATCTGGTCGAATCACTACTAAATATCCCCATTCTGCTGATTATATTTGCACACTGATGGGAAACCAGGAAGACGACACTGAACTAGAGGGAATCAGGGAAAAACATACAACAGTGGGATCCATCAGCTGCACTGGACATTGACTAAAATGAACTAAGCAACTCAATGTCACTGAAGGGAAGGAGGGAATAAGTGGGAAAGAGGGAACAGCAGACGCTATGCAAAACAAAAGAAATATACATATTTCAAAACAAAAAACTATACATATGGAAGAAATAACTCTATTGCAAAGCTCATAAAACTCCTAAGTGTTGTAGACCATGATAGACAATTTGCTCCATCAAAGTTAGAATGTGTTTGTGACTTTAACTAAGCATCACTATCCCACAATATTGTGAAATATGGGAAATTATGCAATCATTTAATCACAATAAAAACATTTGAAAAAATGTTGAAGGTGGAAAACTAAGTTGCTCTAAAAAACAAAAAAGGAAAATGTTCTGTGTGTATATGTGTGTACACACACACATATACTATATATATACATATATATGTGTATATATATTAATTCTATGCCTCCATCAGGAAGAATGACATTGCCCAATTTTTAGGAAATGGAAATACTTGGAAAAAAATTATATTAACTGATGTAAGCCAAGTCCAAAGAAACATAGGTCCCTTGGTATCCCTTATTTGCAATGACTAGTATATGTCTGGGATAAGCAGAAAAGTTGAAAAGCTATGTGTGTATGACTACATAAGTAGATGTTAAGCTAAATGACCCCCAAGATAGAGACACAAGTGGTTTTTTCTTTCTTGCTGTTGTTTCTCACATATTTATAATGTACAAAGTGATTTCTTTTTTGTTTTTTATGCGTTCCTCCCCAACAATATAACCCCTGTTTTCACTTTACTTGATGTTGGTGCACCTGCATCTTGTATATACACTTCTCTAATTTGGGGAAAGAAAGGGAAAAAACAACATGCTTAAATAGGAATACAGTTTGACTCATTGTATAACAATAGATGCACAAGACAATATTTTGAAGAACGAACTTTACAATTTAGGCTGGGGACATTGGGTGGGGCTTGGGGGTGTGAGAACTGTACTTGTGGAGATGGAAGGGAAGGAATGGTGGGGGAAAAACAAAGGAGGAGGTAACAATGCTTGATAGGAAATGTACTCATTACTTTGCTCATGTAACTATAACCACACTGTACAGTATTTTTACAACAAAAAATGTATAAAAATGTTTTGAGATGGAAGAGTTTATTTTGCCTATTTTACCCAAATAATATCGTTAACAAATAAATTAATGCAAAACACTGATATGAAGATATTTTGAAAAAGTGAGTGTGTGTGCATTCCTGCGTGTTGGCATGCTCAGAGTTTGAAATCAGATATTCAAGGTCTCGCTATGTCTTTCTCTCTAGATTAGTGAGCTACTATATGAGCTACATCTCCATTCCTGGTGTTTGTTAGTTCATGAAAATTTTTGAAAAATAATCTCATGAATTTATTTAGCCCTGATTGGCTTCCAAATGTTATCCACAGATGTTAGCCTCTTGAGTAGGTATCTCGAGTAGTTAGGATTACAGGTGTGACAAACCAGCACAAGGCTTTCAGAATAATTTTAAAAGTAGAAGAAAATTTACTTCACAGTGGCCTGTTTTATCATTTCCTAGTTTTAAAGCATTTTGGAGTGATTATGTGATTTTTTTCATTCTTGAATTCTTAAAATACAATAAGTGATGATATTTAAAAGATTTAGTACTTTTTAAAAACGATACTGGAACTTTAAATAAAAAATAAAATAAAATATATGAGAGGAGCAATACAGGAGATGCGACTGGGGGAAATACTGTAGTATCATAGAGTAGAAGAGCTGTGGAAAGCAGTAATTTTACATTAACATAGCAAGTAATAAACTAGCATACAGCTTTTCAGCCTCATGTCAGTCATTAAAAAGTTTAAACAAAATGCATAATCAGCAAACCAATAGAGATAAAATAGAAAACTAAACAATTAAGTTGAAGAGATGACTTGGACCAAGAATAACAAATGACACAATTAGGAAACAAATAACAAGCTGCTGGGCTGGGAAGGTGACTCAGTGGTAGAGTGCTTGCCGTGCATGCCTGAGGCCCTAGGTTTGATTCCTCAGCACCACATAAGCAAAAAGAAACAAGCTGGAAGTGGTGCTGTGTCTCAAGTTGTACAGCGATAGCCTTGAGCTGAAATGCTGAGGCAGAGCGCTCAGGCCCAGGGTTCAGGCCCCACTATCAGACCCAAAAATTAAAAAAAAAACAAAAAAAAAACCCAAGCTAATAAGTTTAAAAATGATCGCCCTTAATTCTATTGACTTGTTTAGATCACAATTTGTTAGAGGTATAATTCAAATCACAGTTTAATAGTATATCATTTTAATAATAGTTTACTTATTATTGATTTCTTAATATTGAATGTTTAATATATAATTTTAATTTCAGCAGCTATAGAAAAGAAGAAAGTGAAAATAATTTTAATAATATATTTATGAATTGTAAAATTGAGAAGCATTAGAGTTTAAACAAATAACATATCATTATTGCTTCATTTCTGTAATTTAATGTAATAATACAAAGTGTATTATACGCTTAGCACTCATCTTAACATCAAATAATAAATTATTGCACATGACTCTTGGTATTAGTTGGAAGGGTTCAGCACTGTGGTGAAATTCATACCGCATAGTACACGGGGGTATGGCCCCTCTCATATAGCTTAAATTGTGGAAATTTTATTTCTACATGCATGTTAAATTCTTGTCTAGGTGACATCTATAAAGTTATTTACAATTATATACACGAGGACTATTTCAGATGATTCTTAAAAGTCATATTCATTAATTAAATTTTTATTATTTCATACCAAATTAATATTTACAGAGAGACTGAATATTTGTGTAGATGATGGTGTATGTGTGCCAGATTATATGTATTAAGGCTTATTTTATATTCCTGACATTGTTTCTAGAGTTGGATTTATTTGTCCATTAAGGGTTAAGTGTATTATATTGGATATATGAAAGTAAACTGAATGTTTATTCCATTAATCCTTTGTCTAATCCCAATATAAATTATCCATGTGTTTAAAGTAATGAAAATAACAAGAGATAAAAGCAAGATAAATCAGTCTGTAGTAGACAAGTATTTACACCATTATTTTGAGAGTTGGTCCTCTTTAACAATACAGAATATTCTTGGGAATATGTGCTCCATGCTGGCCACAACTGAAGATTATTACGGTTTGATCTATCATAAGAGAAGGAAGGAAGGGTAACCTTCCTTCCAAATGTCTGATCCCAGGAATGTGCTCTGCTTTGTGGTGCCTACTTGGAAATGAACATTTTTCACAGTCAACCTTGAAAAGCCATCTTGATAGATGACTTCTGTAAGTGGTTATAAAGCATTATTGATGGCTTTGCAAGGATGCCTGATTGCCCATTTTGAGACAATTAACAGGAATTTAGTCAATTGTTCTTTGTATCTTTAGGAGAAAAACCCATTGACTCTAGGCCAGGGTATCACAAGGGCCCAGAGAAACTACTATCTTGAATAGTAATCCTAGACATCTAAAACAAAATACACACACACACACACACACACACACACACACACACACACACACACACACACACACACACAAACACTCCAGTAAGCACAGCCAGGCAGGGTTGCTATCATAGCCTACATGAAGTCAGGCAAAAAACAGAAGCTGAGAGTCATTTAGCTGATAACTAATATATTTTTTATGAGTCAGACTCAAATGAGACTCCAGAGAAAGGACAGAAAGACTGATCAGGGAGACTAAAATTGGTCACACAAAGATTGGAATGTAGAATTCCTTGTAGAACAAATAAATCATAGAAAGCCTTTGCATGTAATAACAAGACAGAAGACCAAATTCCAGAAATGCACATTTTCTTAGAAGTCAGCTTAATCAATTATAGTGCAAATCTTTGAACTCTTAAATATTTGACCACATGTGGGAGAAGGTTGAAAAGAAAGAAAATTTCATCATTCTATTAGGAAGTCCAATATCACATTAGGAAGTAATCAAGCACAGATTTGTAATAAAAAGCGAAAACAATTATTCCAAATGAGGGTTTCATTTCTTTTGATGTAAAAGTTCTTAAATTAGGTGCTGGCAAATATCATACAATTGATCCAGTCCCCCAGCTGTGTTAATATTGATTGCAGTATTCCCACATGAAGGAAAAGAGAAAATTTACAAATGTCTGATGAAATGAGGTGAAGGTGATGTGTTCTAATAGTACTATCTGAGGTTTAGACACAGGTGAAGAGGTGGATTTTCTTTTCTAAAAATCGTGCCAGTGGCTCACAGCTGTAATCCTAGCTACTCAGGAAGCTGAGATCTGAGGACTACGGTTCAAAGCCAGCCTAGGCAAGAAAGACTATTATTTCCATTTAACCATCAGAAAACCAGAAGTGGCACTGTTGCTCAAGTGGTAGAGCACCCACCTTGAGTTGAAGAGTTCAGGGACAGTGCCCAAGTCCAGACTTCAAGCCCCTCGAACAGCAACAAGAAAAAATCTCCTTTTCATGGACTACGTACATCTCTTCCTAACATTCAACAAAGGAGCCATTTTATCACCCACTACATTTAAGTCCTAATCTAGCTACTGCAAATATATTGATTTGGTGTCTTATATAAAATGGTTCATATTTGCGGAAACAAATACCAGCAGTGATAACTTTTTTCCAGTCCTTGAACTCTGGGCCTGAGCCCTGATCATGGTTATATTGGTAGCTTTCATGTGAGCTTGTTTGTTATTTATTGTATTACTGCCCATAAGTTGAATTACTGGGTCTTAAGGGAGATCTATATTTACTCTTTTCAGGAAACTCCGTACTGCATTCCACAGTGGTTGAACATGTTTAATTTCCCATCAACAGTGTAATCGAGTTCCCAGTTGGCTACATCCATGACAGCGTTTGCTATTGTTAGTTTTCTTCTTAATGGCCATTCTAATGGACGAGGTAGAATCTGTCTTGTTTACTTATAGATTTGTATGCATCTTCTAGCTACAATAAATGAATGAATCCATGAAAACTATATTGCTCTGAGTCTGCATTCCTTTCTCTTTTCTCTTAATATAATTTTTCCAAACCTTTCATTTTCCTTACCACTGGTGAACAGTCCTCTTTCTGATGGGTGAATATAATTCCATTGTGTGTGTGTGTGTGTGTGTGTGTGTGTGTGTGTGTGTGTGTGTTTGTGTGTATAAGATGACTATAGGCCCATGAATTCATTTCTAAGCTTTCTGTTTCATCTGTAATTTTGTAATTCCATATTATAGTTGCATTGCTTTCTCTTCTACATTGAAGAATATTGTTGGGATTTTGATGAGTATTGCATTGCCAATTGTTTAGGGGAAGTATTGCAGTTTTCAAAATGTTAATTCTTCCAACTAGGAACATTGAAAGACTTTCTATTTCCTTGAATCTCATTCAATTTCCCTTTTTATATTTTTAAAGTTTTCACCTATAGGTCCTTCACGATTTTAGTTAATTAATTCCTAGTTTTGTTGTTGTTGTTTTGTTTTGTTCAGATTTGATTTGATTTTGAGGCTAGTATATGAGGTCGTTTTTTGGATTTCAGCGTGGATTTTCCCATTGTTGGTAACAGAAAAACTACTGATTCTTGTGGTTTTTATATCCTGCTACATTGATGAAGGTTAGCATCACATTTATTAACTTGAGGGAGGAATCCATAGGGTCCTTTAAATACAGGGTCACTTCATCTGTAAAAAGGGATAGTTTTACTTCTTCCCTATTTGGATCTGCTTTATTTTTTTCTTTTGTGTATTGCTCTTGCAAGAAAGTCCACTACCATATTGAAGAGTAGTAGAGAGTGAACATCCTTTTCTCATTCTTCATGTTAATGTCTTCATGCTTCCACACTTATCTAAATGCTGATTATCTCTATCATATACATACTCAGTTTAATATTGAGGAATGTTCCATGCATTCCTAGGTTCTCAGACCTTTTAATCATAAAGGGGTATTGGAGCTTGTTAAAAGCTATTTCTACACCCTACTGACAATCATGTGTTTTTTGTCCCTGCTTCTGCTGATGGTTTGTATTATGTTTATTGACAAGAATATTGAATCAAATCGTATCCAAGATGAATCCTATTTGATCATACCATTTGATTTTTTTTGTTATTTGGTGAAACTGGTTAGTGAGAATTTTATTAAGAAGTTCTGCATTAATGCTTATCAAAGAGTTTGGTTCATCGTTCTCTTTCTTTGGTGAATCCCTATGTGATTTGGGGAGGAGTCTAATTCTAGTTTCATAGAATGTGTTTGATAATGTGTCTCTCATAGATACTAGATAGATGCATCTTTGTTTTTGATACTACTATCTAATCTATGTCTTCTATTTGGAAATTTAAGTCTATTGATATTGAAGTCTATTGATATTGAGCTTTAAGACAGAAATATCTGAATTAAGTCCTGCTATGTTATACACCTGTTATTAGGAGCTGTGCCTCATCTACTCTTAATATATTTACCTTGTTCTCTGGTAGGGAGCATTTTATATAAATAGTTCCTCTTCTTCTTGATCTTCTCTATGTAGTATATATTTTATTATATTCTATCCTGATAATTTGGTGGACATACGTTGTTTCAAGTTTTCTTTGTCATGAAATATGTTTATATATCCTTTAAATGTAAAGGTGAGTTGGCTTGGGACTTTATTCATGGTTGGTAGTTGTTTACCTTTAATGTTTGTCGTATATGATGCCAGGCTTTCCTTTTTACCATATCAGCTAAGAAACCTGTTTCTTATTCTGACTGTATATCCTTTATACATAATCAATCTTTTCTCTATGGCATCTTTAAGAATCCTTTTCTTGATCTTTAATAATCCTCTAATGGATTATGATATTATGGTGGATTGTTCAGTTCTAAAATTCTGATTTGTTTCTGAAGGCTTCTCTTCTCTGAATGAGCCTTTCTTTTTGGATGTTTGGCATGTTCTCTGCTACAATTCTGTAATATGCTTCCCATCCATTTAGTTTCTTGCTCTTCTCCTTCCTGATACCTATCTCCCCGAAATTTGGTCTTCTAACTGAGTCTTGAATTTCTGGCAAGATCATTTCTTATTTCTTGGATTTGTTCTAAATGATTATTTCCTCTTTCCTATTAGATCTATTCTGTCTTTGACCCTGAGATTATCTTCTATCTCATCTATTTGCTGTGGAGACTTTCTACTTTGTTTTTGATTTCCCTGTCTTCTAATTGGTCATTTTTAGGGGTTCTGTCTCCTTATTGAAGCTTTATTATAGGTCTTGTATGGACTTTCTGTACATTTTTTCTTTGGTTGGGGGAGATGTAAGGGTTGTTTTATTAGCTGTGTCTTCTCTCATATCTTTTAACTAGGCATCCATTTTTTCTTGGACTCCCTTGCCTTCTCAGAATTTATTTATCTTTCTGTTTGAAGTCTCCATGAATTATTTTGCGAATGACTGGTTGGTCTCATCTTGTTCACAAATTTCCTTGTAGAGGTTTTCTATCTTTCCATTAATCACATTTTTCAGCAGCATCTGTAATACCTTTGATAACTATCTTCTACGTCCTTGATTGTCTGTTCTAATGCTTGGTTAATTACTGTGTGAATTATACTACTTTGTCATCACTTTTCTTGTATTTTTCTTATTTGTTCTGTCCATTTGGAGGCTTTCTTTGGGGGAGCTATGATATTAATATGTGACTCTCTATGTTCTTGGTTGATTTGCAGGGTCTTGGTTTGGTTTCCTGTTGTGATTTGTTTTTCTGGAATTGCATTTTTGTCGAGTCCATTAAATGTAGGAATAGAAATCAGTTGTGGTGAGATGTGATGTTAATATTTGTGGTTCCAGTGACCATTTGGACTGTCCAGTGGTATGGTGAATTGTCTATGTGTATGGATGTGGCTTTCTCTGATGTACACTTCTGTTCCTGCTTTTTTCCATGTTGCCCTTTTATTTCCACATTGCACATGTGCTTTTGAATGTGTTGCACAATGTATTCATGGCTGGCACCTTTTCATAGATTTCTGTTTTCTTGTGAAGACGGTATAAAATCTTCTTAGGAATCATATGTATATAATTATGTCTATATTTATAGCTGCATATCTATAATTATAGCTGATTTGATGTGACCCTCTAGGTGTAGAGTACCTGCTAGGACTCTAAATCTCTGTTTCATTAGTGATTACTATGATAATTTTCTGTGGTTATTCTGTCACTGTTTTTCTCTTCCTCAGATTTATTTTTTATATTGTGGATTTTTTTCACATAATTTAGGATTTTTGATTGTTGTATCAGGTTATTTTGTTTTCCTGCTTATACTACTTTGAAATAGTGATTTCAGGCTTGTAAGAGGAAACAGAAAGAGACAGAAATGTATGTCATTAAATTGAGAGAAAGAGAAGGCATTTAAAACTATTTACTACAAGTAAATTAATATTAAGCAAAGCTAATGAAAATAATTACTTATTTACTCTTCAGAGGATGAGTATAGTACTCTTGGATATCTCAGAGGAAAAGAATTTAGACTCATTACAATTAATGACTTACACTGAAATTACTGGCTAAATGTTCTTCTTCAGAAAGGGAAAAGCTCCATTACTTCCATATTAGTATTACAAAATCATAATAGCTGCATGTTGAATTGTTTTCCCTTTGCTATTTTCAATTCCATTCTTCATCCATTATGTATCTATGGCTTTGAATGACCAATTCCTTAAAATACCTATATTGCTTATATTGTGATGTAAATCTCAGTAATATAAATATTAATTTATCTCTGAGTCTCATCTTGAGCTACATTCATATGAAATTTATGCAGTCTCAAACAAGAAACCTGACTTTTTTTTACTCTATCCTATGTTTTAACCAATAAATTCTTTCTCTTTAGAAATGCGTTCTCAGCTTTTAAATTGCTTCAGTAAACATCATGTGTTTCTAGTACTTTTAATGAAGTAAATATAAAGTTTGGAACATGAAGACAACTCCCCTATTATTCCTTTAAAGTAAACCTTTGGAGATTATTTTATATATAAAAATAAATAGTGCAATGCAATGTTTATACATGAATAATATAATGGTTAAGTCAATTAGACACATGAACTACCATAGCAATTCTCAATTAACATAAAGGCATCGAAATATTGTGTTCATGAATATCACTCATTTTTTAAAAATTACTAGTCAATACAAAATTTATATTATATTTGAAATTTACAAAATGAAAATTACACTGAGATTTGCTGTTAATATCCTGTTTCTAGGAATACATTTATTCAGCAAACAGAGAAACAAAAAATAAGGGTTTGTCACATAAAATGAAAAATGTAGACGCAGACTGTGTTTCCTTAAGATGTTAAGTATCTGCAAATTGTGTGATTTATTCAAAGATACTATACACTTGAGAGAATTTGTGATCAGAAGTGATAGGTAAGCAAAGTAACTGGAAAACTGTATGCTTAAATTGAGCTTTCAATATAGGATGACAAGTTTTCAATAAATGAGGGTATTAATCTGTATCTCTAACACACATACAGCATTCTACATTTTCCCACATACTCCCGTTCTCTTAGCTCAGTTCCTGATCGATATTCTTCTATTTCATGATTTCAATTCCGTCTAAAATAACAAGGTGGGCGTTTTTTTTGTCTCTAGATCCAATATATTCTAGTATCTTGGAACAGTAGTATGAATTCATGGAGTTTGACTTGAATGTCAAGTATGAAGATATTGTATTCAGGGTACTCTTAATTGGCTTGAAACCTAGAAAGATACACAGTATACTAAGAACAAGGGACTTGATCTCAGGGAAACATACAGGTCCAGGCAAGAACCTGAAGCAAAGAAAAACAAGGGAGAGCAAACCTCAATCAACTATAATTACAAAGGAATGGAACTGATCTCTGATGTGTCTGGGTGGCAGCTCTATGTGTTTGTGTGTGGGTGTGTGTATGTGTGTGTGGGTGTGTGTGGGTGTGTGTCAGTAGAGAGAGAGAAAGAGAGACAGACAGAGAGAGAATTTAGTGTGGCTTCCATATTTACAGTCCATAGAGCATTACTTGTTAGGGAGGAGGTGCTCATATCAGAGCTGTGATACTACTGTCATCACTTTACTACAAAAAAACACTTGCTTAATCTCTAATTAAATAGGGAAAATAAACTAACATCTTACACGATTGTTTTGACAATTGATTAGTATATTGAAGGCCAAAGGGAGGAATTGGAGATCAATATAATCTTTTTCCTCTCTTCTAAATATTACACTGCAATAGATGTGATTTCAGGAGTCTCCTGCCATGTACTTCCAGTTGAATTACTAATATGCATAATAATATGAAACATGTGATAGAGAAATAGATCAGCCAACAAGCACAAAGAATTTGTGATAAGATTGAGCTTTTGAGCATGGTTGCCACAACTTTTAGGAATGTAATTCGTTCATATGAACTTCAAATTTTGTGGCTTTCCTTGTGTGATTAAATGGGAAGAAAGTACTGTAGAAACAAGAATTCTTGTTCAGCCAAGTAGAAAGTGTTCATGTTCCCATCCTCACGTTGCAAATTTCCATTCCATATAGACTCTCTTTTAGAGTGCTTTCATTTAATATACTTCAGCACCTCATGCTTCCGTGTGGGAGACAAGAAAAAAGATAATTTTGTTTGTGTATTAAATTATGTAAATTACCATGTACAGGCATGATTTGTATAGTTACCGAAGTTTGTAATAAATATAAGTAGGGCTCATTTCACAATAAAAATATAATTAAAATCACATAATAAGACTAGAAGTCACAGAATTTTGTGCATGAAAACATACATTAGATTAGTTGCAGAATTTCTATTTTGAAATAAACTTTATATTGAAGTATAATGCACTTTACCTAAGGATTGAAACATTTTATTGAAAAATATATTCCCTGGAGATATTTTTGCTTCATTATTTTAGGGATACCGTTGGACCCATTGTAATAATGAGATGTACAAGACGTTATCTCGAAAGACGAACTTTACAACTTTGGCCTGGCAAGCATGTGGAAATGGGTAAGGATGGGAAGGGGAAACAAAGGAAGAGGAAACAATGCTTGATAAGAAATGTACTCATTACTTTGCCCATATAATTGTAACCCCTTTGTACGATATTTTCACAATAAAAAAAGTTAAGAAGTAAATGATCCCAAAGTAATCATTTTTTATTATTTTCCTATTTCCATGTGATTTACCTGCAATTTAGAAATCTAGATATATAATTTAATTTAAGTTAACCAAAAATACTAATGAGTATAAGGTTCTTATACTCTCTACATTCTTCACTCTGAGATCATCAAATATGTTGAGTTTGAAATGATTAGTCTCTGTTTAACCCATGTTAATATTATTTAAAATGTGAGTGAAATGTTTAAAAAGTAGTATTTATTTTAGTTGCTCTGAAGAGACAATAACTGATATAATCAAAGGCTACAAATCATGAGATTTAAAATTTAGAATTCATGAAATGTTTTTGACCACACTGGTTACTGGAGCCTTCACAAAATCTTCATGAGATAATTTATATTGATGAAGCAAAAATCCCAGAGTTTAGACATTTACGAATAGAAAAATCATGTCATTCTGAATATGTAGAGCTACATAACAAACAGAAAATTTAGCTTTTAAATATCTGAATATACTAATACATTTGATTGCAGGGTAAGTACTTGTTCTGAAAGGAGATAAAATTGCATTTATTTTGAAAAGTAAACCTAAGTATTAATTTGAATATAAGACAATGTTTAAAATATCACTCATCCAAGAAACAAGATGTACAGTTCATTGTTTTTCATGCTTATAATGTTCTCTAAACTTACTACAAATACTAGATTAGTAAACCTAAACCATTACTTTGTAGGGAAATAGAAAGATTCTTAAAGCTCATGACTATAACTTTTTCTCAAACAATTACTAGGTAACTGTTTTATATTTTTTGTCATGGAATCCTATTTGATGAAATTTTATTTATTAAGTTAAATAATTAATTAGCCAATAACAATATAAATTATGCATGAACAAAGTTTAGAACAAGTATTTCTTTCACAAGACATATCATGGCTCTCTTCAAGAACAATGGAAGGCTGTGTGTTATTTATTTATTTTTAGTTATTTTATTAATGGTTATTAATTTTCAGAAGTGGCAGTTTCGTTACTCTCTTTCCATAATATATTTCAAACATTTGATTATACTCCCTCTATTTCCTTTTTGTTACCCCTTCCTCCAAAGATCATGTTTTTTACATAAAATTATATTTTTATGTATGCACATATAAACTCACTTGGAAGATTTAAGCTAAACTGCAACTTAATTCAAGATGTACAGAGGATTAACAGAATGAACAAAAATGAATATTTTTTGTTAACTTCTGAATTGAACTATCATTATTATTATGGTTAGGATTAGGATACCAGACAGAATTAGAATTAGGTTTAGAGAAGTAGCAAATTCAGGTTCTACAGAGGATGACCTATTGCAACAATAATACTCACAGCACACTGTACTGAAAATGAACTTTACACTATGGGGAGAGAAGAGTGATGGAGATGGGAGAGGGAAGGGATAGTTGGACAACATCAAAGAAGGGAGTAACAATGGTCAACAAGAAATGTACTCATTACCTTACACATTTAACTCTAATCCCTCTGTCAGCCTCATTACCTACTCAGGAAGCTGATTTCTGAGGACCGCAGTTCAAAGCCAGCCCCGGTAGGAAAGTCTGTGAGAATTTTTTCTCCAATTAACAACCTGGAAACCAAAAAGTGGTGCTGTGGCTCAAGTGGTACAAGTGCACACCTTGAGCTAAAGAACTCCGGGATTGTGCCCAGGCCCAGAGTTCAAGCCCCACGACCAACAAAAGGAATAAAAAAAGAAATGTGTTAAATGTTAAGTAAAGCTGAACTTTTTTAGGTTCTAGGAATTCAGGAAAATCTGGGATAATGGAAGTACAATGTATTTCATAATATCAGGATTTGAGATCAATGATTATAATGATTCCTCTTATGGAACAAGATAGGTTCAGAGGTAAGAGTGAGAAAATCTGTAGGGTTTAGGAAAACCTGCAATTTATTTCAAGCATTACAGTGGAATTTCAGTTAGGATTGCACAAAACGAGCACTTTTCATAAATTTTAGATTTGGGATACCTTTAGTATTGAGGTTATGGTTAGGATTCCAGCCATGGTTAGGGTTAGAGTGAAGGAGAAAAAAAATGAGGGTCAAATTGAAGGTAAATTGTACTACAAGCCTGGTAAGAATTAGAATGAATGTGAACTAGCGTATTGCTATTAATATTAGAATCTGCTTGCAATTAGGCTTATATTTATTCTCAATATTCCAGTTAAGGTTAAGTTTAGAGTAAGAAAATGACTAAGATATTGGAAAAAAAATTGAAAACTATGTTTGGAAGGCTTATTTGAATCAAGTTAGGATGAATGAAAACTAGTGTAACACTAACTAGTTAGTATAGACATTATGTGGATTAAAATCAGGGACAGTATTTTGTTCTGATTATGATTAGTGTTCTGAATAGGAAAGTTTTACTATAAAATTGAGTTTTCACTAACAAGTAGAAGCAAAAATGTGAGTAGTAAATAGAGCATTATCATTATATTTATTTCTCACTGATAATTCTTGTAATGATTAATGAGAGTTTTCGAGACAGGTTTATATTGAGAGTTAGCGTTAAGTAAAAGACTAGATGATATGTAAATCTGAAATTGTTTTAGGATACAGTGGTTCAGGAAAATGTAGGATTAATGGAAACTACAGTGTTTTTCCTGGTAAGAGAATTTGAGGACAAGTAATATAATGGTTCATGTTAGGGAAGAAGATAACTTCACAGGTAGAGTCAGGAAATTTGTTGGAAAATAGGGCAAATTGAAACTCATTTCCAGAGTGCAAACTGGAATATTCATTACAAATGAATAAAAACTAGAGTATATTTAATATTAATTTTGAACTATTATTAGGTCGAAAATTAGGTTTCAGTTCCAGCTGGGCTTAGTGTTAGCATCAGGGAAATGGAAAATTTAGGGTCAAACTGGAAGTAAATCTTTGAATAACAAGTCAAGATCGAATTAGGATGAATATGAAATAGGAAACTGCTAATAATATTAGGATTAGGGTATGATTAGTGTGAGGGTTAGCCTGAATGTTGTGTTAGAAAAATGGCAAGATATTGAGTAAAACTAGAAAATATTTTAAGAAAGATAAGTTGAAGCCAAAACAGGATGTATAAATTTAATGCACTTTTGTGGCTTTTAGAATCCAAAGGCAATTGGTTCTAGGGTTGAGGTTACTTCTCTAATTTATGAACTAATGAATTAAAGGCACAATTCTTTCATTCTTACAAACCAAGACAGTCACGAGTTGGGGAAAAAACAATTTTCTACATGAAAATGTGTCTTAAAATATTTTCCAACCAGGATTAAATAATAGTGAACAGGGTGTCATTTATTAAAATTAGGCAAGTTGATGATAAAACTTTCAAAAATATCCAAACACATAAGATTTGAAATCAGATATGTTATTGGGAAAACAGATACTTGCTCTAGCTGGGAAATTGTGTGTTTGTGTGTGTGTGTGTGTGTGTGTGTGTGTGTGTGTATGGACCCACCACTGGTCTTCTAATGAGGCCTGGGTCCTGTCATCAGCTTATTCTGTGGAAGTATGGCACTAAACCACGTAACCAAAGGCTTTCTTCTGGCTTTTTAATAGTTATTTTGAGATAAATACCTCATGGATTTTACTTTATGGACTTAATCTTCTGATCCCCAGTAATCCTTGGGTTAGTGTTACTGTGGGTGCTACCACAAAGTGACAGTTCATTAAACTGTGGGCAATATGGAAGTACTCATGCAAGATATGAAGTAACCAGTTCATTAATGTGGGAGTAACAGGATCACATTTGATTGCCTTCAAACACATTATTTCAGATGAGTTTAACTGAAGCCCAAAGCATAATCCAAACCTATTAGCCACACTGTATGAAGTATCACATATTCATGGTGTAGAATATGTACAATGAATTGAATCCTGAATCAAAAGACTTTGTTGGGTTTGCATCAAAGAAATAGAGTGTCATTGAAATGAAGTCCAGACTGGAGGCCTGTAGCAAGCAGGAGAGCATCTGCTTAGTGTGTGTCCCACCCCCAGGAAGATAAAGAAGTAGAAGAGAAAGTGTAAGAGAAAGATGAAAGGAAAGGAGGAGAAGGGGTAAGAGAGGAAGAAGGGCATAGCAGGAAGGAGAAGAGGAGGAGACAGGGAGAAAGTAGAGGTAGGAGGGAAGGAAGAGGGAAACCGGACCCTGGGGAAGAGGAGCAGGACAGGAGACAGGAGGAGGAAGATAAATGCAATATAACAGCAAGAATTGTGGGAAAACATTTTGCATAAGTGATTTGCATGTGCATGGCAGGATTATTTTCTAATCTGAAAGACGGCTAGCACAGTGACAATATGGGTGATACCTGTTGCTCAGTCATTTTATTCTCCTTCTTCAGTGAGGAGTTCAGAAGAAAAGCTGAGATCGGTGTTTTACAGATATATTTCAGGATTTCTTTTTCATGAATCAAACAATGGAAAGAAATAAATGCAACTTCCCTTAATTAAAAAAAGAATAGAAGCTATATTTATTTGTATTACTATGCATGAAGAAATCCTGGAGATTTCTGGTTAATTCAGAGGTATCCATGCAAAAATATAATACAAGAGGAAAGTAAAACTGTTTTTAATGTATAATAGGTTATCACTGATGAAAAGTTTTACTGGACTTTTTTCGTTTTTCTTATTTTATTTTTGTTTTGTTTTTGTTTTGTTTTTTCCAGTTGTTCATTGCTCCAAGGCTGTGCTCTGGAGCCCTTTCCAAGTCACCATGTGAAACTCCATTTCTGTAGTTCCTGTGGGTGTGGGTGCCTCCTCAGGTCACCCGTTGAGATGTGTGGCCAACTCCTTTAAGTTGGATGTGCAGTCAGTGGATGTGTATGCATGCTCCCCAGCATTGCCAGATGAGCCCTGCCCACCCTTCCCACCTAACTTCCCAGTCTCAGTTGCTACATTTCACCCAGGAGCTGGCAGCCATGGGTCTGTAGTTGAGGCCACTGCTGCCCTCTCCTCCTCCAGCTGTGCTGGTACTGGTCTTCTGTGCTCCTGAGTGCCTGGCCCATCCTACGGAGACTCTGTTCTGGGGTCACTTCCTGCCCCCATGAGTGCGGGGTGGGGGACACCATGTTTGTACACTGCACAGTCCATGAGGAAAGGAAGGCTGGGCATGAAGTCTGCCCCCTTGGGGCCAGGCAGCCCAGCCTTGGTTCACCTCATCAGTCTTTAAGGGGGTCTGGGTACTGGAGTCATGTGTTGGACCCTCTGCCAGCTGGCTTGTGACAGCTGCAGCAGCTCAGCAACCTGGAGCCCCTTCAGCATCTCGGTGGACCTCCATTTTCTGGTCCTTGTGGACTCGGGTACAGGGCCAACCGAACATATGCCAATCAGTGCCAGAGAAGCCTGGACTTGCAGCACACCAGCTGCAGCACCGAGAGAAGGAAGGCCCCCTTGCTTTGCTGTGTAGCCTCCTCTGTCGCCCTTCTGGCCCATATGGGCATAGCTCTGGCTGCCATTCCAGGAATACTCCATTTGGAGGCAATGGGGTCACCCCCTACCCTCGTTGTTCTCCAAAGCAGGGGAAAAGACATGGCCTTGGCAATGTAGGCTGCAGAGATAGAAGGCAGGACTTGGCATCTACCCTGCCTTCCTCCTTGGCTCTGGCACCTGAGTCTGGGTTGCTTGGCTTGGTCACTAATGGAACCTTGTTGGCTACAGCCCACCGCAAAGGTCCTGCACCTGCTGCAGCAGCAATGCGGTGTCCTGGAACCCCTTAGGGTCCCCACATGGACCTCTGATGGGTCTACTTGGGCTGGGTGTGGGTTTCATCTCAAGACTCCCATTAGGAAGTGCCACACTCCTTCCTGGTACTGCAAGCAAGAAGTGCCACATATATCTACTTTCTAACATTTTCCTTTAATGAGATAAACAGAACTTAGAAATGTAAATAAGTTTTGTAAAAACAAAATATATAACCTATATCACTTCAACCTTCTAAATCATTTTAATATTTTTATATCCAGTAGGAATTCTATCTGTAATTACTTATTTTACAATTGAATGCAATGTATTTTGTGTTTATTTAACTATTCTAGTATAATTTCATTTGCACTACTTACAATTTTTTTCAAATTCTGAGATTCAATCACATGTTTATGGATAAGTGTTTTGTTGTACTTTTATTTCAGTTTTCCATTATGGCCTTATGATTACAAACAATAAGATCCATTCTTGCTAGTATAAAGTTCAATGATTTTGGACTAGAGACTCAAGGATATAGTATAACATATCATACAGTAATGTGTATCACTTTGTTTAATACTGCTCCATAAAATAATTAATAATTCAGGTGACAGCCACTTCATCTGGCATGCTGGTCGGTCTGATGAAGTAGGATACTAGTGGCAGCCTGCCCATATCGGGCCATTGCGGGCACCTCGCCTGGGGCTGTGGGAGAAGATCAGGGTGTACCTGCTGTTCAGCGAGGCAGCAACCCGGCATCTGCTGTGTAAATGTCACAGTGTCACTGACTCACATCTAAAACATGCCTGCCCCGTGGGGTTGGGCCCTGAGGATCAGCCCCTGGGAGCACACACACACCGTGGGGCAGGGGGCGCCTAACTAGGAAGGTATGCAGACCAAACATAAGCCACTCTGCAGATTGGCTGGTACAGTATTTATTCTCCGTAGAGTAGGGGACAATTCTGCTCTGCTGTGGGGAGGAAACAAGAAAGACAGATCCAGGCAGGTGAAGCCAACTTTTTGTACTCAGGCTGGCAAGGAAACTTTCCTCCATGCACTTTCCAGCAGGCTCAGGAAGCCCTCCATGTTCCTTGTCCATGGAGTAGCAGCCAGGGACACTCACGTCTGGTACTCCTGGCTGCTCTTTTGGGTTTGTTTGTTAATTTATACAGACAGCCCCTCCCTGAAACAGCAGAGGTATTCTGGGTACTGTAAAACGTTCTGCATCTGAGCATTCCCAATGTTTGGTTTTTGTATTGTTTCTTGTAAATGCTTTGTGAAATTTGTGTTTTAGGTGTTGAGGTGCGAGCGAAGGAGCCAGATTATGAACTTAGTTTCCTACCAGTATTTCATTTATAAATGAAAACAGATTCTCTATAAAAATGCCTACCAGGAAATAACTTGAGAGGGGAAAAAAAGGCTGCTTTCTCATAAGATCAAAATGTGCTAGTTTTATATGCATGTTTTATGTGCTCAAAATACAATTAAGTAACTCACTCTCTAGGAACAATTGTCCAGAGCTAAGAATTAAGTGTCTGGGAGCTAGAGGCCGGGTGTTTGTGAGCTTTATCCAAACGGAGGGAAGAAAATAAAAATTCAATAATAACTTTGTAGAATCAAGGTGGCAATACAATATGAGAATCACAATAAACTTCTTTGCTATTTGGGCTCTTTTATTGTTCCATATGAATTTTTGGATTGCGTCTTTTATTTCATTGAAGAGTGACTTTGGGATATTGGTAGGTATCACATTCAATTTGGATATAGCCTTTGGCAATATTGCCATTTTCATGATGTTATTCCTCCCAATCCAGGAGCATGGGAAGTTTCCCACTTCCATAGCTTTGCTTTAATTTTCTTTTTCAGGTTTTTAAAGTTCCCATCATAGATATCCTTCACCTCTTAAGTTAACTCCTAGGTATTTTATTTTTGTGTGGCTCGTAAAAAGGGGTTGCTTTCCTAATTTCAGCTGCATGCTTATTGTTATTGGAATACAGGAAAGCCTTTATTTTCTGAGGGTTAATTGAATACTCTGCTAGTTTGCCAAAGTTTCTGATCAGCTCAAGTAACTTGGGAATGGAGTCCATGGGTTTCATTAAATACAAGACCATGTCATCTTCAAAGACGGAGTGTTTTACTTCATCTTTTGCTATTTGGATCCCTTTAAGATTGCATCTTATCTTATTGCCCCAGCTAGCTTTCTAATACTAAGTTGAAAAGGAGTGGAGAGAGCACATATCCTTATCTTATTCCTGAATTTATAAGAAATGGGTTTAACTTCTCACCATTAAGTATAATGCTGGCTGTAGGTTTGTCAATTCTTAGTAGAAAGAACAGCACTAGAGCAATATTAGTTCCAAATTTCAAACGCTACTAAAAAGCCATAGTAATAAGAACAGCTTGGTTCTGGCACAAGAACAGACTTGAGGACCAATGGAATCGGACTGAAGACTCAGAAATTAATCCCCTGACCGATAGCCACCCAATCTTTGACAAGGGATCTAAAAAAGGAGAATGGAAGAAAGACAGCCTTTTGAGTAAATGGTGTGGGCAAAATTGGTTAAACACCTGTTAAACTAAAGCTGCACCCATATATATCACCCTGCATAAGAATCAACTCCAAATGGATCAACTCAAAAAAAAAGGACACCATGAAAACACTACATGAAGGAATAGCATAAACTCTAGAGCTTTTTAGCACATACCTGAATTTTCTTAATAGAGAGCCAGATACAAAGAGTAAAGAAAAATAAGTTAAGAAATTCATTCCTTAATTCATCTCTTTATGAAACAAGTAAATTACTATTACAGGATGAGATGGAATTATAAATTCCAAGTGCTGATACAGCCTGTATGTAATAAACATATTACAATGGTCAAAACAAAGAAATCAAAGAAAGGTTGGACAAATGGGATTGCATGAAACGTGAGAGCTTCTGCAAGACAAAGTTCATAGATAGCAATATCAATAGAAAGCACACGTTCTGGGAGAAGATCTTCACGAGTTATAAAATGGACAAGGTCTTATATCTAAAATGTACTTAGGACTCAAAAAATTAAATCTCCCAACATCAAATCCTCAGAGAAACAACTGCTCGATAATTAAGTGGGCTAAAAACTTAAAGAGAGACTTCTCTGAAGAGGAAATAAAAATGGCCATTAGATACATGAAGAAATGATCAACTATTCTAGTCACAAAAGAAATGTAAATCAAGAGAATATTGCGATTGTACCTTACTCTAGTTAGAATGGCTATAATCAAGAAATTTTTTTTTCTGTTTATGTGGTGCTGAGGAATCGAACCCAGGGCCTCATGCATACAATGCAAAACACTCTACTCCTGAGCCACTTTCCCGGCCCCTAATCAAGAAATTTAATAACAACACGTTGGAGGGGATGTGGCTAAAACGGTACACTATTTCATTGATGGTGGGAGTGTAAACTTGTTTAACCACTTTGGAAAGCAGTACGGAAGTTCTTCAAAAGACTCCATGTAAAGTTCCCCTATGTCCCAGCAATCCCACTTTTAGGCATTTAGGCATTTACCCAAATGATCACAAACAAAGTCATACCAAAGTTGCCTGTGCAACCATGTTTATGGAAACAACCTCGATGCTTCTCAGTTCACGAATGGATCAAGAAAATGTGATACATACACACACACACACACACACACACACAATGACACACACACAATGGAATTCTATGCCTCCATTAGAAAGAATGAGATTGTCACATTTGTTAGGAAATGGAAAGACTTGGTAAATATTATATTAAGTGAAGTAAGCCAGGCCCAAAGAAACATATGTCCCATGGTTTCCCTTGTTTGCAAGGACTAGTACATGTCTAGGACAAGCAGAGAAGATCAAAGGCTATGGACGTATAACCATATAAGGTGACATTAAGTGAAAGGACCCCAAGTCAGACACACAAGTGATTTTTTCTTTCTTGTTTTTGTTTTTAATATACTTATAATGTGCTATGTGCTTCTTTTGTAAGTTCATCCCCCCATAGTATAATCCCTGTTTTCACTGTATTTGATTCCAGTGTTCTGCATCTTATATACATATTTTGTAATTTGGGAAGTGGAAAGGTTGTAGCAGAATGCAGAAATGGGGATGCAGGTTGACCCATTGTGATTATGAGATGTACAGGACACTGTGTCGAAAATGAATTAACAGTGTGGGGTAATGGTCAAGGAGGGAGGAGTTGGAGAGTTGGGGAGGGAAAGGGTAGTAGGAGAAAAACAAAGGAGGAGGTAACAATGCTCAATAGGAAAGGTACTCATTACCCTACTCATGTAACTGTAAACCCTCTGTATAGTATTTTTACAATAAAAAATATAAAACGCTCTTCCTGGTATAGATTTCCAGTGCTGCCCAGGGTATTGCATTTTTTGCCTTTTCTGGCTGTGGTTAGGTCCATCTGCCTAATGGATCAGTAGTCTTCAAGGCTTCTTGGTCCTGAAGTGGGACATGGATTATCCAGTGATGTT
Organism: Dipodomys spectabilis; assembly: GCF_019054845.1. Lineage (NCBI taxonomy): Eukaryota > Metazoa > Chordata > Mammalia > Rodentia > Heteromyidae > Dipodomys > Dipodomys spectabilis. The sequence goes on along the minus strand of NW_024870882.1, from coordinate 2,730,941 downwards.
TGGAACTAGGCCAAGAACAGGACAAAACCACTTCCAGGGCATTGCTTCTTCATTCCCCCGGCCCCATGCAATTAGGATTGCAAGCAGAATTTCTCTGAATTCGACTCCAGAAAACAATCACTGAACCAAAAGGCAAGGTCACCAAACACCTCCCCTCCTCTCCCCAATTCCTCCTTTCTTCCTCCTTGGTAAAGTACAAAATAATTTTGCAGGTTTTGGCAAACACACAAATTGCCCACTACCTCCCCTTTTAAACTAGGTTTAAAGTCACTAAGTCATTTAAACTGATAATGCCGCACTCACTATTCTGGACAACAACTTCAGGTTGTTTGATGCTTTAATTTGATGTTGGTGGTGGTGGTGGTAGGAGGTCCTCAACTCTGGGTCTAGCTGCTATACCTGATGAGCTTTTCGGCTCAAGGCTAGTGCACTACCACTTGAGCCACAGAGCCATTTCCACATTTTTCTGCTTATGTGGTGCTGAGGAATTGAACCCAGGACCTCATGTATTCAGGACAAGTACTCTACCACTGAGTCTCCTTCCCAGCCTTAATGCTTCAATTCTTTAAATTTTATTTTCGTCAGTCCTGGGGTTTAATCTCAGGGTGTTAACATATCCCTGAGTTCTTCAGCTCAAGTGGAGCCCTCTACCACTTGAGCCACAGTGCCAATTTCTGTTTTCAGATAAGCGTCTTTCAGATATTCCTGACAGGGTTTGCTTTGATCAGTGAATTTTTAAATTATATTTCTTCTAGGTATTTATTGGAATATTGCAGTTTATCTGAAATTTAAAGTTTTCTGTAAAACTCTGTCTTCAAGTATTCCAATAGTACTAAATATTACATTTACAATCTATTCTGTAGCAATACATTTTGAAATTATTATGTTAAGATGAAAATCTTGTTGTTTGTAGAAAAATCCCATTAAAGTCCAAATGGGAAATATGCTCATTTCAGCAGCCTTGAGTCTCCTTCGTATTTATTTATTTATTTATCTATTTATTTGTGAAAATACAATATAGAGGGGTAACAATTACATGGGCAAGATAATGAGTACATTACTCATCAAGCATTGTTGCCTCCTTCTTTGTTTCACCTTCCCATCTGTTCTCATCTGCCCATCCCCTCGTTACTCTCCAGACACCCCTTTGCCATCCCCCACTCTCGGGGGCCAAGTTGTAAAGTTCGTTTTTCTTTTAATTTTTATATGTTTATTTTTTATAGTGAGAATACCAACAGACGAGTTACAATAACATGGGCAAAATACCGACTACATTTCTTATCAAGCACTGTTGCTGCCTCTTTGTTTCCCCTTCCCATCCCTTTCCATACTACCCATATATATATGTGTATATATATATATATATATATATATATATATATATTATATATATATATATACCACATTTTATTGATCCATGCATCCACTGAGGGGCGTCTGGTTTGGTTCCATATGTTAGCTATGATAAATAACGGTTCAATAAACATAATTGTGCTGGTAGCTTTAATATGGTCTTGTTTGTGACCATTTGGGTAAATGCCCAAAAGTCGGATTGCTGGGTCATAGGGGAGCTCTATGTGGAATCTTTTGAGGAACCTCCATACTACTTTCCAAAGTGGTTGAACAAGTTTACATGCCCACAAACAATGCAATAAATTTCCCTTATGCCCACATCCCCTCTAGCATCTGTTGTTATTAGAGTTCTTCATTATAGCCATTCTAACTGGGGTGAGGTGGTATCTCAATGTTGTTTTGATTTGCATTTCTGTTATGTCTAGAGATGTTGAGCATTTCTTCATGTGTATATTGGCCATCCTTCTTTCATCTTCAGAGGAGTTTCTCTTTAAGTCTTTAGCCCACTTATTTATTTGGCAGTTTTTTTCTTTGAGGATTTGTTGTTGGGGGATTTAATTTTTTTGAGTTCCAGGTATAGTTTAGATATGGGACCCTTGTCTGTTTTATGGTAGTGAATCAATGGGCTTTCAATTGATTTTGCTAGCTATTTCCTTTGCCATGCAGAAGCTCTGCAATTTCATGCTATCCCATTTGTCCAACATTTCTTTGATTTGTTGTAATTCTGGGTCTCTATTAAGAAAATTTAAGCCTGTGCAAAGGCTGTTTCCCCTATTCCATTCTTTAATGTTTTCAGAGTGTCTGTTTGACTCCGAGGTCTTTGACCCATTTGGAGTTCATTCTGGTGCAGGATGATATATAAAGATCTAACTTTAGTTTTCTACAAGTAGTTAACCAATTTTGAAAACACCAATGACTGAGGAGATTGTGTCTCTTCCTTTCTAATTTTTTAGCTCTCTTATCGAACATTAGATGTCTATAGGCCTATAGATTCATTTCTGGGCTTTCATGTCTAGTCCATTGGTCCTATGGGCTATTCTTGGGACAGTACCAAGCTGTTTTAATTACTATGGCTTTGTAGAAGAGTTTGAAATTTGGTATTGATATTCCTCCAGCACTGTTGATTCCATTAAATATCGTTTTTGCTATTCAGGGTATTTTATTTTTCCATATGTATTTTTGGATCACTTCTTCTTTTTACTAAAAGAATGAGGCTGGAATATTGATAAGTATCATATTGAATTTGTAGATAGCCTTGGGAAGTATTGCGATTTTCACGATGTTGATCTTTCCAATCCAGGAGCATGGGAGTTTTTGCCACTTTCTAAGTTCGGTTTTGATTTCCATTTTCAGGATTTTCAAGTTTTCATCATTGAGGTCGTTTTTTCTTTGTTAAGTCTTAGGTATTTTAATTTTTGTGGGGCTATTACGAATGGAGTTGCTTTCCTGATTTCAGCCATACTTTTCTCATTGTTGGCATACAGAAAAGCCATTGTTTTTTGAGGGTTAATTTTATTCCTTGCTACTTTGTCAAAGTTTTGAATCAGCTTGAATAATTTGGGAGTGGAGTCCGTGGGATTCTTTAAATCCAAGTTCATGTCATCTGCAAAGAGGTAGAGCTTCTTCTTTCCCTATTTGGATTCCCTTTTATATTTGAATCTTATCTTATTGTTGTAGCTAGGCATTCTAATCCTAGTTTGAAGGGAAGTGGAGTGAGTGGACATCTTTATCTCATTCCTTAGTTAAGAGGAAATACCTTTATTTTTTCACCATTAAGTAAAATGCTGGAAGTAGGTTTGTCATATGCATCCTTTATTGTATTGAGGACTGTTCCCTGAATTCCTAATTTTTCCAGAACCTTCATCATAAAAGGGTGTTCTATCTTGTCAAATCCTTTTTCTGCATCTACTGAGGTAAACATGTGGTTCTTATCCTTGCTCTTGTTGATGTGATTTATTGTATTAATTGGTTTGCGTATATTGAATTAGCTTTACATCCCTGAAATTAATCCTGTTTGATCATGTTGTATGATTTTTTTGGATGAATTGTGAAAGTCGATTCACCAAAATTTTGTTGAGAAGTTTTGCATTAATCTTCATCAAAGAAATGAGTCCCTGCCTAGTTTGGGGATGAGGTTTATGATGGCTTCATAAAATGAGTTCGGTAGTGAACTTTCTCTTTCAATTTCATTGAAAACTTGAAGGAGTATTGATGTGAGCTCTGCTTTGAAGGCCTTGTAGATTTCCGCTGTAAAACTATCTCGTCCCGGGCTTTTCTTAGATGGGAGGTCTCTTATTGCTATTTCTATTTCATTGCTTAATATGGGCCAATTAAGATGGTTTAACTCATCTTGGTTTAGTTTCATCATGTCTATATTTACTAGGAAACAGTACATTTCTAACAAGTTCTCAAACGTATTAGCCTAAAGCTTTGAGAAGTATTCCTTATAATATACTGAATCTTGGTTGTTTCTGTGGTGAAGTTTCCATTCTCATCTCTGAGTTTATTTATTTGAGTGTGTTTTCTTATTCTTCTAATAAGATTTGTTAAGGGTCTGTCAATTTTTTAATTTTTCAAAAACCAACTCTGTTTTGTTGATTCTTTCTATGCTTTTTGAATTCTAATTGATTTAATTTTGATTTAATGTTAATTATTTCTTTCCATGTACTGGATTGGGGTTTATCTTGCTGCTCTTTTTCAAGGAGGCTCTGATATCTCACTAAATTGTTGGTTTCAGATCACTCCAATTTGTTGATGCCTCTGAATACTGCATATGCTGTGTCCCAGAGGAGCTGGTATTGTGAGTGTTCATTTTTGTCGAATATTATAAACATTTGAATTTCATTTATGATCTCTTCCATGACTCACTGGTGATTCAACAGTGTGCTGTTCAGCCTCCATGTGTTACAGGACTTTCATTGGTGGCTTTTGGTGTGGGGTTCTAATTTTATTCCCTTGTGGTCTGAGAGAATGCAAGGTATAACTTCAATGTTTTTGGATTTGGACAAGTTTGCTTTGTGACCTAAATGTTGTCTATTTTGGAAAAAGTTCCCTGTGCTGCTGAGAAAAACGTGTATTCTGATGCTGCAGGGTGAAATATTCGGTAGATGTCTGTTAAATCTATGTCATCTATGCAGTTTTTTATATTCCTGGTTTCTCTGTTGATTTTTTGCCAAGTTGATATATCTAGTGGGGAGATTGTATGTCCCAACAATTAATATCTTTGGATCTATAGGAGATGTGAGAAAAAGTACAGTTTCTGGGATAAATTTGGATGCTCTTGTGTAGAATAGATATTTAGAATTATAATATCCTCCTGAAGGAGAGATCCCTTAATAAGTATGTAGTGACCTTCTTTATCTCTTCTCACCAATTTTAATTTGAAATCTATTTAACTGATATTAGGATTGCAACTCATTCCTGTTTATGAGGCCGTTTGCTTGTTAGATTTTGTTCTAGCCTTTCACTTTAAACATGTGTTTGTTTTTATGAGCACGTTGTGACTCCTGAATGCAGCAGACAGAAGGATTTTTTTTAATCCAAATATACAGTCTATGTTGCTTAATTGTATTGTTAAGTTCTTAATGTTGGGAGATAGTACTGAGAGACATTTGTTAGTTTTTGCCATTTTATGCACTTCTTGGGGGCTGCACCAATTGGGTTCTTCCTATGGTTCTTGGATTCTCAATTTGGGTGCAGTTTCTTACCCTTTATTGTGGTCCTGTTGGTTTTCTCTGTGTAGGACATCTTTAAGTAACTTTTATAAGGCTGGTTTGGTAGAGATATATTGTTTCACTTTTTCTTTGGTATGGAAAATTTTTATTTGTCCTTCAGGCATGAAGGAGAGTATAGCTGGGTACAGTATTCTTGGCTGATAGTTGTTTGTCTTTAGGGCATGGCATACATCATTCCAGGCTCTTCTTGCTTTAATTGTCTCTGCTGCGAAATCTGAGGTGATTCTAATTGGTTTCCCTTATAGGTGATTGATCTTTTCTCCTTGACAACTTTAAGGATCTTTTCCTTGGTCTGAATTGATTCTGTGGATATTATAATGTGGAGTTGTGATGTCTTGTTCTGGTCTGGTCTATTTTGGGTTCTAAAAACTTCTTGTATCTCTATAGGCCTATCTTTTTGCATGTTTGGGAAGTTTTCTGCTAGGATCCTATGAAACAAATTTCCTAGACCTTCTGTTTCTAGGTGCTCCTCTACACCTATTATCCTCATTAGGCTTTCTGATGGTGTCTTCCAAATGTTGAATAGATCTATCATATTTCTTGGATTTGTCTTTGATGGATGTATGTTCGTCCTCTATAATATATAGGCTGTCTTCAATCCCCGAGTTTCAGTCTTCTGCATGGTCTAACCTACTGTCAAGAAATCTTATCACTCACAAAGCCCTGGTCCTGAAAAATGCCTCCATACAATTGTGACTACATCATGCTCTGCTGGAAACCCCACCTCCACCCTAACACACTTCCCAAAGGCCTGCCATTCTCCATCAGAAACCCCGTCCCTTACTAGCCTATGTCTTCCTAGTACCACCCTGCCCTCTCAAAGTCAGACCCTGAAAAGCCACTCCCTCATAGCTCCACATTCCTGCTCCAGAATCCCCAACTTCTGTCAACCTCTTGCCTCCATTCCCTGCCCTGCCTTATGAGAAACCTCACCCTACATATCCCACAAGGGCTCACAGTATTCCACCAAATCCCCTCCTCTATGTAACCTCCTCCTTTGTAGCCTTGTTCTTCCTTCTCAAAGCCTTGCCCCAAACAGCCTCCTCCCCAGTGACCCCACCTTCTTCCAATGAAAACCTGTCCACCTGCCAGCCTCCATCCTAAATCCTGCCTACTCCACAAAAGACCCCTTCCTAACAAGTCTAGTCATTCCTGTTCCTTCCCTGATGTCTCAAAGCCCTACACATACTGGCCTTCGCCCTCAAAACCCTGTCCTGTTCCACCATACAGGGTGTGCCAATACCACTTCCTCCCTTAAACCAGACAGAACTCCACCAGAAAACACATACCACCTCATCCATGAAGGTCTCATATAGCAACTTTTATTACAAATGTGATTTTGAACATAAAAACTGGGGAAATAAAAGTTCCGGCCTCCAGCTGGGCTCAGTCACAGAGAAGGATTTGTGCCTGGTTTTGACTTTTCAGTTAGTCCTGACAATGTAAAGTGCTCTTGTCTAAAACTGGATAAAAATCAGACCAGTTTAAGTTCAGGTGACTCCTCAACCCCAGGCTTCCTCCAACAGAAGAGATTCAAAAGACCAATTTTGAAATGCCTTCCTAAATAAGCAAGCCCTGGGAAAATGAAGCTCAACAAAGTTACTTAGATTAAAATAAATACTATCTTAAATTTTTCTTTCAAAACTTCAAAATGTACATATGACTGATTTTGATTTTTGCATGCTTAAAAATCTGAGTGTGTTTTGTATGTGTTTGTGAACATGTTCATGATAGAAATGGTCAGCATGCTGTAACAATTGGCTGAGTTTAAGTTTAAAGTTCAAAAGGTTATGAGATTTGATCATTACTAAAAATTTTTAAAGCATTTTCACATTTTTAAAATGGCTTTTGAAGGATTCCTTAACTTAAAAATTAGAAAATCTGGTATTTTAGAATGCATAAAGCTGTTAACACTGTAATCAAGATATCTGGCTTAATAAAAAAGGAGAAATTTAGAAGCCAACAGAACATCTATCTTTAGGAGTGAAGGATGAACAGGCAGAAGTGCAGTTCAGCTGGTCATGCATGGTGGAACAGGCCCTGGGAAGAGTCCACACACAGTGAAAGAAGGTAAGCTGGCACAAACGCAGTTCAACTAACCCTAAAGTGTCAGATTGGATGTGTGCCCATTCCACAGGAATGGCCAAGTGGTCCATGTTTATTCTTCCCCTTTTCCCTACAGATAGACACTGGAAACATGATGGCAAAAATGAATGATGTGAACATCTGATTAACATTGCTAGAACTGCCCTTTGGATGTGTTAAAATGATGAAGGCCTTAAAAAGAGGGTTAAAAAGTTTATTTGTATAATGTGGTTTGCTCTCAATGATATTCTGCCATTGGATATGTTATTTTTAAGGCATAAAGGTGTTAAGTCTAACTTCTTGGTATAGTAATAGTGATTCTAATTTTTGCATTAAGAAAAAAATGTTATTTCAGCTTAAAAGTTTTCATGTGTATCTGTTTTAAAACAAGCATCCAAAAGAAAATGAGTGACACCTAGCCTCGAGAGTTTAAGGGGTTTTTAAAATGCAACTAAAAACTAAAGTATAGACTATTAAAACAGAGATGAATAGGCGGCTTACAAATTAGGAATGGATTTCTGTATATAAAGTTTAAAAGTAAAATTGTTCTAAACATTTGCCTCAAAGTACAAAAAGAAAAATTAGGATGACCAAAGTTATTGCTTAATTCCTATTTCAGTTTGGTCTCATAGGAGTTTTTTTGTTTGTTTGTTTGTTTGTTTGTTTTTGGTAACAGTTCCCAGCAGATCCACAAAGAGTGAGGATTCTTGTAAGTTTGTCAGATGTAACTTTGGTTCTTAATAAGTTTCAGGTAAGAATATGCTTAAAAGCTACTTCTATGTTGATTGCCTTGTTGCTTTTAATTGGAGTAAAATGGTCTTTTATGAGACTCATTGATCTGAAAACTTATTCGAATCCAGCCTGGACAGATAAAAGCCCCTGTGAGAATGTCACCTCTACTCAGCCAGCAGAAGACAGAAAGAGCAAGCAGACCTGCTTTAGGATTCAATGTGGCAAAGTGCTAGCCTTGAGCTGCAGAGCTGAGGGACAGCACTCAGGCCCCAAGTTCAAGTCCAATAACCAACTAAGGGAAATGTCAATGAGGCATTGTTCCCAGTATGGAGAAAACACTCCTTGGACGAAAGTAATTGAGGAGCATCCACAGACCGTAAGCCACTGATTAGAGGGCAGAAATAATGTCAGATCCTTGAGTTATTTTTGTATAACCCTTCAAAATTGGTCAGAGCCAGGAGGTCATGGGAAGGTAGTTTGTAAGCATGCCTAATGTCTATGACTGTAAAGGACAGGAACTTGTCAGTCATCTGTGATAGTAGTAAAAAGCTAAAGTTCTAAAATGTGGAGGATAGTTTAAATCCCAACCCCTGCATGTGTCAAAAGCTCTAATTGGCAGTAACTTTTGAGCTGACACCATCTACATGAAATTCATCTGCTCAGGAAAAGTTTGTAAACCTGAGAATGTGTTCCTATTGATATCTGTCTGAAGGCCTGCATAGGTATCTCAGACATTGTTAGGACTACTAGAGATCACATTCCTAAGCCATCCATGAAGATCCTTTTGCAAAGCAGAAGGCTAAATAAGCTCCACTGCTGTAGCCAGAAAAATGGTATGTGCATTTGTCAAAAGTTAAAATATTGTTCTTAATGACATCTAACCCTGGTAACCTCTTTGTAAAATAGGCTAATTTTATAGGTTCCTGGCTAGGTAGGATCAACACCTCTGAGTCAGCTTGAAGAAGTGACAGAAGAAGAATCTTTGCCCATCATCCCCTTTTAAGAACAAGGGAAAATATTCACTTTTTTTTTAATTGTGGCAAAATAGACAGAAGGAATAGGCATGGGAAATAATAGTACAAGCCTGAGCCCTCTATATCTGCTTAGAAAATCCTAGCCTTATTAAAAGAACTATTTGTTTAAAAAGTTGTCATCTTGGTAAATTGTCCTGGGCTATTGTATAAATTGTCTTAAAAACTAGTGAGGTCACAGCCTGACAAGCATATGCAATGTATGCTTACCAGTCTGTGTAGGAATTTGCAGTCCAGCACGAGGTGTGACATTCCCTTGGAACGACTGTGAGACCCTGCTGCTGCTGTTGCACACCCTAATGAGTAAAGTTCAACAACAGCCTGACTGTTACCTGGAGGAAATCTACATCATCACCCAGACCACCTCCACCTTGGTAAAAGTAGATTGCACTCCTGACTGATTCCATCACCTGAAAATGCTTCCCAGTTGAAAGCTGATACAACTAAGATCGTGTGGTAATATGCAGTAATCCTCTATACTCCCACAGTAGATATTTGGAACGAGGATAACACCGGCTTCCCTTAGGCACTTCAGGTACACAACCTAGTTTGGTTCTGGTATGGTAATAACCTGCTTCCTCCTGGGTGTTTTTTAAAGATAAAGGAGAGATTTTTTTTTAAATCAATGGAGGTAGTAAGAGGAATGAGACCCAGCCCTAATCTTATCCTTAAAATCTAGCAAGCTTGGGCTGGGAAGGTGGCTCAGTGGTAGAGCGCTTGCCTTGCATGCCTCAGGCCCTTGGTTCGATTCCTCAGCACCACATAAGCAAAATGAAAAAAGCTGGAACTGGCGCTGTGGCTCAAGTGATAAAGCACTAGCCTTGAGCTGAAGAGCTGAGGGACAGTGCCCAGGCACAGAGTTGAGGCCCTACGACCGGACCCCCCCCCAAAAAATCTAGCAAGCTTTTCATTCTACTGGTGCCTTGAGGCTTTCTGAGATTACTTGGTTCCACAAGTCAAAGGAAAAATGGGCAGTTTTAAACTCTCACCACAAAGAAGCTCATGGAATTGTAAAGAAGAGGAGGGTAGTACAGAAAGCCTTAGGAAAGGAACTGGGGGAAAATTGGTATCCTCTGGATAAGAAAGGATTTAAAAGGTAAGGATTGTTTTAAAATGTTTGTAAAGAAGACAAACCTCAGAAAGTTTATGTAGCAAATAGTATGAGTATGTCTTAAAATTGGAGTTTATGAGTACAGCTGGTATAAAATTAAGTTAGCTGTTATATACAGAATCAAGATTGCTAGAAGAAAATATCAGGGCCTTTGGTACTGTTAATTTTGTTACTCACAATCAGACCTTGTAGACTGGTGTCCTTTGTAAAAGAGAGGATCAGCACAGTCCATCTATTAGTTCTGAGATCCCAATACTAAACTGTAAATATAGAAGACTGTTTCAATTAGGGGAACATGATTGGTCCATGATGCTCTAGAAGAGGAGGGAATGAAGAGCCAAAGTAACTCCAACTTGAGATTAACCCCACCATCTTGTGCTAGGCTGCCCTCAGAGTAAGCCCAAGAGAGAGAGAAAAAAAACACAGGTCGCCACCAATCCTGCCCACCCTTAAGAAAGCTGAAAAGTTGCTCAAGTGTTCCAGGAACAGAACATACCAACAGTTCAGAAAAGGGACAGTATGTTTAGGGTGGACTCAAACCAATCATGTAACTGCTTGTGTGGAAATTCCCTAAACTTGTTTGTTCAATACTATAAAAGCTGTGCTGATTTTGTGCTTGGGGACTCTTACTGTCACCGGTTACCAGTGCATGGAGGACTAAGCTTGAGCTTACAAATAAATGACTCTTTTGCTGTTCGCATTGGTCATAGTCTCTGGTGGTCTTTTGGGGGTCCCAAGTCCGTACAACAGGGCTTGATATAAAATGTCTCTGCCCAGAGATTTGAATGTTGGCATTTATAGTTTAAATGATTTAGGGTAATTATTAACATCTCACACATGCTGAGGTTTTTATTTATACCTCTCTTTCACCCTTTCTTTCTTCCTCCCTTTCTTT